>NW_026294595.1:143477082-144169582 GCF_007827085.1 Peromyscus californicus insignis
GTGAGATGCAGAGTGACAGAGAACACCCAACATCAGACTCTGGCCTCCTCATGAACACATACAGATGCAGGTGCTCACATACACATGGTGTACACACATACACACACACACACACACAGAGAGAGAGAGAGAGAGAGAGAGAGAGAGAGAGAGAGAGAGAGAGAGAGAGAGAGGTCTTAGAACCCTTTGGAAGGAACCAGGTGACAGTCCTGGCTGTCTACTGACCACGTTGTGAGAAAAAAAAAAAGCCATAATGGGATATACAAAAATGTCGTCAGCTGTAATGACTACTGAGGGGACAGGAGAAGCCACTCCAGAGGCAGGAGAAATGGTGGCCAAATGGACTCCAAAGGCAAGTGGCTGGAAGCTGTCAACAGCCAGCTCTACAATGTGCAAAGGCCCAGACAGGTCTAGTCAGGGGTTATCCTCACTTTTCCGTCAAAGAAAAAGACCAGGCTGCATAGCCAGGCTCTGGGTTCCAACCTTGCTCACTGAATGCAGCGTGAATGCTGAGCCAGAAGCCCACGTGGGGAGCTGTAAGGGGTCCCCCCCCTCTTGCTTAGCCTCTCACTGCCTGAGCTTAATTCCACATAAACCTCACTGCCTGGAGGAGCACTTGGGAGGCTGAGGCAGGGGCCAGCCTGGGCTACAGAATGACTCTCAAGAAACAGACCAAAAAGACCGAGAGGGGAGGAAGGAGGGGAGGGATACAGGTGGTTGGGTTCAAAGCTCATCCTTGGGAGGTGAAGACAGAATTCCTTGAAGAACTGTCAAGAAGTTGAGCTGATCCTTGACCTGTGGTACAGGAAATCCTGACATGCAAAATGGCCATGTTCACGAAAGGGTATCACACGGGTTATGACAGATATGCTCTTTGGGTCGATGGACCCAGGAGAAAAGGACAGAGGCCTCACCCTTCGCTGATGGGCATGACTACCCAAGGGGGTGCTGCCAATAGGAGCTGAGCTTGAGGACAGTCTAGAAGTGAGTCAGCTCAGTGCCGTCAACAGGGGAATCTGAGGCTCGGAGGAAGTTCGTGTAAAGATACAAACTATTGAACCACAGCCTCCAAGCTACAGTCAAGCCCAAGCGAACAGTGAACCGGAAGAGGAAGGCGGCCAGCTCTGAGATGCTGAAGATGGGCATCTGTAGGCAGAACCTTGAAGTCACCCCCGTGGCAATGACAAATTCTCAAGCCCTCCTCAGACCCTTCCTGCCTCCTGTGCCCCTTGCCACCAACACAGCTCTGCCATGGCCCTCAAGATCCTTATATACCAGCTCCTGCCTTGCTGCCCTGGGCACCATTCTTAACTAACTCTTAATGCCTGTCCAGGTCCCAAAATCTTTTGTCCCTCAGATTCCGAACTGTTCCTCCAGACGCTGCCCAGAAGGCATGTCTGGCCTTCTCCCACTAGCTAAGTTGAGTCCCAGTCAGAGAGGAGGGCACTGGTTAGGGTCACAGGGTTTACAGAGGAGGAAGCCAGACTAGACCCGGCAGGATCGGGCAGCCTGGGCTGGGCACACCTGAGTGGCATTTCACCCCCCACAGCTTAGGTGTCGGCTCCTGTCCTTAAGACTTGAGTTTCCTGGGGGTGCAGCTGTGCAAGGCAGGGCCCTCTGGAGCTGGCAGGTGAGGGTTGTGGGAAGAACGTGGGTGTCGGAGGAAATGCCTGCCCACTCCAGTGCACTGGCGGACCTCTGTGGTGCACTGCCTAGAAGACTTTTTGGAAATGCCCTGCAACAGTGCCAGCTTCTCTCTGTCCCCTGCAGCATTTAGCCATTTTATTCCAAACTTCGAAACAAACAGACCTGGCCTGAAATCTTTGCTTGCCCCCAATTAGCTGTGTGGCCTTGGATAAGACGCTAAGTCTCTCTGTCTCTGATTTAAAACATGAGGGCACTGGAGCATTTACATCTCCTAGTGAGTACATAGATCAAAGTGTCAGGCTCCGTCCGGCGTTGTGTAAGCACACGATAGATGTTCAGTGGGGGCTGCTATGGTGGAGTACCTAGGTTATTTGAACACAGGCACATATCTCCACATGAGTTAAAACTGAAAATGCACACATTTTAAAGTCAGAACCTAACAAGAATTCTCTGTTTGCAATAATGAATGTCTACCTGCAGGGCTTGGCTGGAATCTACACAGGAAGGGTGCTGGGGTGGTGTCTCTTACATGAGACGGCAACATGGCTCCCTGCTGCTTTGCTTTGGAAAATGGGTCTTTTTCGAGGACTGGAGAAACAGCTCAGTGCTTGGAAGTACTTGCTGCTCTTGCAGATGACCCAGGTTCCATTCCCAGCACTCACAGGGTGGCTCACAACTGCCTGTGACTCTAGCTCCAGGAGCCCCAACACCCTCTTCTGGCCTCTGTGGGTACTGCACTCACATGGTGCATAAACACATACATAATTAAAAAATAAATCTTTAATATATATAAAGTATTTTAATGGGTCTTTTCAAGTTGGGTGCCACGGCACACACCTGTAATCTCAGCCTTTGGAGCTGGGGTGTGAGAATTTGGGGGGAGAGGGAGGGAAAATGAGGAGGAATGAGGAGGAGGAAAAAGAAGAAAGAAGGCTGTATGTAAATAAAAATGCAGCCAGCAATGACCAAAGTCAACTAAAGTCAGCGTCTCCATTCTGTCTTTTAACTCTTCAGTACCCAGAGACTCAAAGTGCAGGAGCTTGGGGACCCAGCCTGGCTGTGCACGCTCACAGAGCCTGTACTCAGTTCTGAGCACAACAGCTCCCAGCGGAAAGTGAAAGCTGGTCTCAGCCATCTTCTCTGCAGAGCCACATCACCCAGAAGGCTCAGTCAGAGGCTGGGCTTGAAAGAGAGTGTGTGGTTTGCTATGTGTCTCAGAGCCATGCTTGTGAGCAGCCCTGCGTTCCCTGCACCCCCCCCCCCACACACAGTTGCACACATCCTCAGGGTCATGGGAGAAGTGAAGCTATGAGTATTGCTGAATACTGCGCTCTTGAGGCCGTGCCTTCGAAATTAACCCCCCCCCCCCCGAGACTTCCCTAAGGCTCACCTCACTCTAACCAGGTTCACGTCCGGCGGCCAGCACTGACTGCCAGTGTAACCCTCAAGTGAGTGGGGTCTTATTATGTTGCATTCTTGCTCAATGAATAGATTGGACATGGAAGGAACTCATAGATAAGGATGAGCGGAATCCATTATTGCAGCCTGTAGCCAATAAAGGAAGGAAGGATGGACTAGTGAATGGATCAACGGGTGGGTGTATGAATTGATGTAGAGTGGATGGATGGATGGATGGATGGATGGATGGATGGATGGATGGGTGGATGGATGGGTGGATGGATGGGTGGATGGATGAGCAGATGGGTATATGGATGGGTAAGTAGGAGGATGGATAGATATATGGATTGTGGGTGGATGATGGATAAATGAATGGATAAGCAGATGGATGGGCAGATGTATGAAAGGGTAGGTGAATGGATAGATGATGGATGAGTGGGTGGGTGGATGGATGGGTGGATAAATGTCAATGTGGTAAATGATGGGTAAATGTATGGGTGGGTGAGTGAGCAGATGGATGGGTGTGTGAGTGGATAGGTAGATGAATGGATGGGTGGGTGGACAGATGGATGGATATGTGGATGGACAGATGGATAGGTAAATATAAGCTATGCCAATACTGGGCAGTCCTTAGAATAAGGTAGATCTATATTTTCCTAACTGGAAAACATACCCTATTTTATTAAGAAGCAACCTGACTCAGTGTCTACAGACCAGTATATGTGGCATGAGACCATCTTGCAGTCTATAAACATGGCTGCTTGGACAACTGTAGGTAGGGGGTGCTGGTCTACGATCCCAGTGCTTGGTGGACAGAGGCAGGAGGATGGTGGGTTCCAGAACAGGCTAGCCTATATGGCTGGACCCTGTCTCAAGAGTAAAACACTAAAAAGCAGGGAGCCTGGGTCCCAGCCACTGGCAGGTCACACCTCTGGCTGGGCTAGCTGAGGAAAGAGCTCAGTGATGCCTCCTGTCCCCTGTCACTTAATCAAGACACGTGGGACGTGATGCTGCTGCTTTAATCTATTCACATTTTTTTAAAACTGAGACAAGAACTCGTGTAGCTTGGGCTGGCTTCCAACTCTGTACGTAAGTGAAGACGACCCTGAACCCCTGATTCTCACGTCTCCTCGAACGCGCTAGGATGGCAGGCGTGTGCCGCCATGCACAATTTATGCTGTGCTGGAGATGAAACCCAAGGCCTCATTCACGCTAGGCGAGCTCTCTACCAACTGAGCTACATTCCAGTCCCTTAATCTATTTTTTTTAATATAAAAAAGTTTTTCTTAGGAAAGATGTATACAGCAGCGACCTGCTGACCTGCCTGTCTGCAGGCACCCTCGGGGCCACAATAGTCGCGGGGTGCTGACACTCGGGTTCAGATCACGTGTCTCTCACTGCAGGCCCTGTTCACTCACGGCTAGGGACAGGGATGATGCCCTCCTGCCCTCCAGGGGTTACCCAGACTGAGAGGCAGCACCTGGCGTCTCATCAGAGCTCATGACAGAGACTCAAAGGTCCTCATCCTCCTGGCCCCTGGCCCTCCTGGTGCTCAGAGCCTCTCCACGCTCCCCGAGACTCTCAGAGTCACCCAGCCCTCTCCAGGCTTCATGTCAGAATTGTTGCAGCCCCTGCCATGGAACAGAAGCTGAGGAAGGAGCAGGGGCTGTGGGGGCAAACAAGAAACTACTCAAAATTCATGTGACTTAATCCCCGGGGCGCTCTATTGGGCCTCAGCCCAGCATCTTGGACTCCCCCATTCCCAGCCCCACGCAGGTCTGGGGCTTAGGTACACTGAGCCTGTGAGACCTGAGAGGGCTACGTGCATCTCTGCTGTCCTGAGGCAAAATAAAGGAATTCGGTCTTTGGAGCAGATATTCGGGGGAACTCCCTAGATCTAAAAGGAACAGGGCTTGGTGGCCAGCACAGAGGAGGCCCTTCCAGCCTTAGTCAGAGGGGACAGAGGAGCCTCAGCAAGACTAAAGGGGAAGATGGGGGGGTGAGGGGACCAACCCAGCAGATATCACAGGCTTTGAGTATCCTCATTAGGTGACCTTACCAGAGTGCACAGAGGAAGGGAGGGAGGGAGGGAGAATGGAGGAGACGAATAGATGGACAGAGGGATGAAAAGAGGGGTGGGTGGATGAAAGTAGGAAGAGTCAGTTGGGAGACAGAGGGATGGATGGATGAACGGACCGACAGATAGACAGATGGACAGGACTAGGGATAGTGCTTGGTTAGTAGAGTGATTGTCATGCACAGGTCCTGGGTACTGATGCCCAGGACTGCAGAAACTGGGCCCAGTGGCACATGCCTGAAATCCCAGCACTCAGGAGGCAGAAAGTAAGAGGATCAAATGTTTAAAGTCATCAGCTACATATCGAGTTCAAGGCCATCCTAGGCTATGTGAGACCCCGTCTTAAACAAACAAAACAGATGGACAGAAGGAGGGAGAAATGGGGGAGGAGAGAAGGGAAGGAGGGAGGGAGGGGAGGAGGGAGGGAGGAGGGGGAGGCAGAGGGACGAGCAGACCTGTGACTCTATGTCTGCTGGCAGCTCAGCAGGGTTAGGGAGAGGCTCACAGGAAGCAGCATGCCTGGGGAAGGGGGCTGAGCCCCAACTGTCTGCCTGGAAGAGGGGATGGTGTCATCACACCCAGGAGGAGCCAGCCAGCTTTCACGAGAAGGAAGGAGAACAGACACACAGCATTTGGGCCTTGAGCTGCTGCTGGGCTGGAGTGCCATGTGGAGGAAATCCAAGTGTCAGTTAACTCGGGAAACCAGGCCTGAAGCAGCCTGGCCCTGTCCTCAAGCACCAGCTAAATGAAGGATGCTGAAGTCGCCTCAGCCTGCACTTTAATGGTTAACCAGCGTAAAGAGCTGGTTACCAGGCAGACTCAGGGATGTCAGGGATATTCCCTTAACTTAGGATCTCATGGTTGGACAGACTTACACGGTGCTGCAGCTGAAGCCGCTGCATCCCTACACCAAGCCTCCCTCCTGCCCCCACTGGCTTGGTGGGGCTCGTCCCAGGCCACTGTGGCAGCGCCTCTTCTTTTTCTCAGTATCCACTCACCCCTGTTCCTGTCTACTCTCTAAAGATCATCTGAGTAATCTTGAAACAGTAGCCACATTACACACTCCACTGAAAACCTCCACCAATGTCCTCCTGCCTCGGGGACAAAACCAGACTCCTCTCCATGCCTACAGGCCCCAGAAGAGATGTCTCACTCCAATGCTCCTCACCCCATGGTCCACAGAGCCCATCCCCATCATGGTCTGGGCTGCTGGACAGATCCTCTGGCCTAAGACTCTTCCTGACTGAGTCTACGCATCCTCCGTTCCCTCCTTTAGACCTCTGCTCAGAGACATCTCTTCTGGAAAGTTCCTTTCTGATCTCTCTGCCCAGAGTTGCCAGATTTCACCAAAGAAAGAAGGGGATGCCCAGTCACACTCAGACTTTGGAACACCGATTTCCACTTTCTACAAGCATGCATGCTCCTCTCTTGGTTGCTACCTGGGATGCAGGTAGGAGAGCAGCTCAAGGCTTGTCTGAGGGTCCCAGGAAGCAGGCGTCTTGCACCCTCAGCCTTTCTGCAGACTCTGTCCTGCTTATAAACAGGCCTGAAGTGTCATCCCCCACCCCACCCAGGGCAGGGACTTTATCTGCCATGCTGCCCTTGGCACACAGTAGGTGCTCAATAAATACCCAAGGGTGGACGTGAGTAGAGCCTGGGGGACGAGTGAGCAGAGAAGCCTGTCTTCCACAGAGGCCCTTTGCGCTCTGGTTTGCCCCACCCCCTGCTGCAGCCACTGGTCTCTGAGCTGAGCATCATCTATAGACAACTCTGCAGGCTGCAGACGCCAGGCACGTCGGGAACCCGGAAACTGGGGTTTGGGGCCCTGCCCTCCACTGCTAAGTTCTGTCACCTCTCAAGGAAGTCTGTGGACGGCTGTGTGACTCAGCACCCCCATCCGTGGAGGGGGAAGGGAGGGAGCTGCCCTCACCCCAGTTCTGCTGGGCCGGGATGCCAGAATCTGAAGGCTCTCCAAGTGAGAGGGAGATAATGTCTGCTGTGCCAGGATTCTGATAGCCAGGAGAGCAACAGGCCCTGCCTCGTATACTCCATGTGGAGAGGTCAGAACTCCCCCAGAAGGGCAGCTGATGCCTTCAGAGCACCCACTGTGTGCCTGTACTTACAGTCTCCATCTCCTGATTATATTAAAACACCATTGACTCCATTTCAGAGTTTGGGAAAGTGAGTCCCAAGGACACAGCAGAGGACAGACTGGGGATTTTGATGGGCACTCCGAAAGCTAAGCCACTGACCAGCAGGGTGGCTCAGAGGCTGTTGGCACCAAGGACAAGATTTTATTTGTTTTTTTTTTTTTTTGTCTTTCTTTCTTATTATGTATTTTCCATTTTTGATGTTTTTGGACAGGGTATTATGGAGCTCAAGCAGCCAAGCTAAGGGTAACCTTGAACTTCTGATCTTCCCACTTCCCCCTCCGAGGACTGGCATTATAGGTGTGCATCAGCATGCCAGGATTAAAGATTAGCCAATGCTGGCGATGGAACCCAGTGCTTCCTGTGTGCTAGGCAAGAGCTTTACCAACTCAGGCACATCCGGTTCCCTCTTCCCAAGTGCTGGGATGAGAGGCATGTACCACCACGCCAGGCTCCATCAATTTCTGAGGATGCAAACCCTACGATTCAACTTAACCAGGAAACTCCTTCCTGTGTGGCCGCTCTCCAAGATTCCACACAGAGTGAGGATGAGCCGTGAGGATGCACAGGTAAGGATGCCTCTCGGAGAAAGAGGCCCAGCTGGGAGAAAGAACAGTTTGATTCCCTCAAGAGCCTGATCTGTGCAGGGAGGCAGGAGGCTTGGGCACACACGCAGCTGTCTGAAAATAATGCATTTTCTGTCTCCAGAGAGGCTTCAGAGCTGATGTCTGGCCTCTGTCTTTGGAGGGGGCTGAGAGAGGGTATGACACCGGCCTTGAGTGAGTCACCAGGGCAAAGGTCTCCTGAGCCTTAGTCATGCCGTCCAGTCTCGAGTCTGGTTTCCAGAGGTCCTCCCAGCCTAGGGTCAGTACTGTTCAGAGAAGCCCACCCAAGCCTCACGACCACACCCCAAGAAGAAGAGCAGGTACAGAGGGGGCTGTTGATAAGGTACCTTGAATTCCCTCACCGCGCTCATTCATGGAAAAATACTTTCTGAGCAAAAATGTTTCAAAATGTATTTTAAGCACATACATAATTCTATTTATTAAACAAAGTCCAAGAGATACAGCCTTTGGGAACCTGGGGGCAATAAAGTGAGTCACGGCTGGCTTCAGTGACTCAGTGGGAACGAGGGGATTCCACCGCCTACGCCTCCTCTTGAAAAAAAAAAAAAAGCAATTTGCCTTCTCGACAGGTGATGGGAGCCTCTGCCATCAGTCCACGCCAAGAAAACCATCCAACAAAACAAGAAACCCGCTTCAAAAAATTTTAGTTGTAGAGCTGAGTAATTCGATGTGGGCCTGTGTCCAGCCTACGCCCCCGCGGGACACAGAGAGCCCGGGAGTGGCTTGGCCGGGCCAGGGGCTGAATTAAGAAGGACTTACCAGCTGAAGAATTCCAAACCCCTGTGTCACATGGAGGAACCTTCCAAAACACTGGACCGTGCCAGCCTTGAGAGTCACTCGGAGTCATGGTAACCCTGTCTCCTCAACCACACTGCTTGTGTTTTTGTGTCCCTAGATTTTTTCCTGTTTTGCAATGTTTTGCTGGGACCCCCGACTCTGCCCAAAGTCAGGGGCCAGGGGCCAGGGTTCCTAGCGAGGGCAGGAACAGCCTGCCTCCCAGCCTGACCTTCCCTGGAAGGCTATGCATCTTTTATTTTGCAGGACACATGGGAGCAGAACTGTCCCTGGGCATTCTCTTGACTTCCCTCTGACATGACGGGAGAAACCACTCCAGAGCTCAGGGAAATGGTGGTCTAGGGTTCCAGATCTTGCTCCGGTTGAGGGCTAACCCAGCGTCCCCCGTTTGATATCTTTGAACCTCAGTCAACTTGTCTGAAAAATGGGGACAGCACAGGCACTTTTCAAGGCTAGAGGGACAACAAAAGGGGGTGCTACTTTCCTTCAGCACGAGACACACACACACACACACACACACACACTATGCACAGAGACTATTCTATAAGTTGAGCATGCAGCAGCAAACAGCAAGTCCCGGCTCCCAAGGAACCAACAGTCTAGTGTGGGAAGCAGTGGACAGAGACAGCAGACAGACAAATGAAGTGCTGAGTGCCACCTGGAGAACGAAGCATGTCTGTGAGGCAGGACAGGGGACCCTGGGCTAGGGGTTGAGCCACGAAGGTTTGAGCAAAAACACCTCTCAAGGAAAGCAGTTTCTAAGTGATAGGAGATACCGTGTGTGAAAGAACAGGGCAGAATGTTACAAAGCCAGCGGCATATGCCAAGGTCCTGGGGCATGAACGAGCACAGAGCATCCGAAGACGGAATGAAGAGGATTTCTCTGCAGCCAGGAAAGCCAGGGGGAGAGAGGATCAGCTGAGATCAGAAAGATGAGCAAACACAGTCTCACGGGTCCCTGCAAGTCCTATGAAGAATTAAAAATAGGATCGAAACACATAATGATCCTTATTATGGCTGCTGCTATAAATAGAACCACACTTTCCAAAACATGGGGCTCTCCTAACTCAAGCACCCCGTGGCCCCCTCTCCTCAGTGTTTTCCACCTCCTCAGCTTGTCCTCTTGATGGAGTGGAAAGCGCCAAGCCCGTTTTAGCGGACAGCTATAAAAAGCATGCTGAGGCTCCCGGTGCCGATGACAAAACTCTGGGGCTAATATTAGCCTGAAGCTGTCACCTTTCCTAATGAGAACAGCAGCTGGGATTCCCCTGCCTTGGAAAACTTCAGCCACCCCACCCTGCATGCAGCGCCTACTAGCCAAGTGTCCATGGAGATGGACACAGGATTGGTTTTGGAAAAACCAACTTCAGTTACATGGATCTCCCTTGCAGGAGGTGAACCGTTGGGGTCAAAAGAGCAGACTCTGCACCTTGCAAATTATTAAGGCCCCCCTGTCATGAGAGGAGCCACATACCCCTCTCAGGGAAGCCTACTTCTTGGGGGGTACTCAGGGTGCCTCAGAAGGCCTCGCTGGTCCCTGAGATCCTGGAGTTGGTGTGAAAGACTCTCGGTGATGAAACAGATGTTACACCAACAACTCAACAGAACTCAGGGTTTTCCATCTCTACAACCTGGTTTAAGCCCATGCTTTGGGGAACAAGAAGGATCTTAGAGCAAATCAAGCCAGATCTGCACTTTTACAGACCCTGGAGCCACGCTGCCTGAACCACCAGGTACCAGCTGGGTGGTATTCATCATGTCATCTAACCTCTGTGCTTGGTCTCACTGTAGAACTTGGGGAAGAGTAGCTCAGTTGGAGGGCTATCATGGGACTCAGATTGCCTAACCTCGGCAAATGCTTAGACCAGAGCTTAGCTCAGGATGAGTGACTGTTGCTTTTGAATGTCTCCTGGCTCTCCGAGTGAACTCTTGGCTTTGTTCTTCCCTTGCAAAGTGTCAAAACAAAAGGAAAGAATGGTTTATTCAGCTTCCAGTGGTGGGTCACAGTCCATCTTTTCATGGAGGTCACAGAGGCAGGAGCCTGAGACAGCTGGTCACCCAGCTCACATTTTATGAACATTCTCAGTGGACTCAGCCCTGTCTGTGTACAGAGCCCAGCCTGCATGCTCCCTTCCCATCTTCTCGACTCCACAGGATGGTGAATCACATGAATTTGACCAAAAGAAGTTCTTTCTCAGAGAGGTCCAGTAATCTACCCAGGGTGGGACAGCAACTGAGCTCTGACTGCTTTCCTTTCTGCTGCTGTGATAAAATATTTTGATAAAAAGCAATGCAGGCCCTGGCAGCAAAAGTAGCTACCACAGTTAATTAATCTTTCATTCTATTGGGCATGATAAATTTAATTCAATAGTTATATACATTTCGATTGGCTTTGAAAGTTATAAATTTATAAATTCAAGTTCCATTTGCTTTTGGGATACCATCTTACAAGGACTCTTGTGTGCAGTAAGGCTCGTTAAGGAAGGGAATGGCTCAGTTACCTTTAGCCTACTGGCTATGGGTGGGATAGGACCTCTGTTGGTCTTTTCTGTGTCGAACACACAGATTGCAAGCCCAGTGTCACTTTGAGAACTTTGGCAGCAGTTAACTCTGCAGCTCACACACGATTGAGCCTGTGTGATAATGAGTATTAAGAGACGGGTAATGCCTGGGGGGCGCTCACCAACCTAAGACAGAATGCCTGTGCGGACTGGGCAGATGTCTCCATGACAGGTAAGGTGACCTGCTGATGTCCTACGCAACCTAAGTCAAAAGCTCATTTTTTAGTAAAAGGGGGACCTGTAGGGTCCTGGCCCCGTTTTGGGTAACTGTTGCCTTGCTTGCTGACCTTGACATCCTCCCTATGCTAATTCCCTGCTGGGTTCCACCCTCCTAAATGCTTAAGGGAAGTTCCTTGTCTGTGTATCCTGCATAATGGGCGTTAGCAGCTTAGATGCAAGATTGTAAAACATCAGTAGTGAACTTCTGCCCTCCGGGGTCCTCCCATTGTGCTGTAAGCCTGTATTTAAGACTTCTTCCCTGTTCAATAAATGGCATTCAGCATTAAATAAAAATTTTTTAAAAAGCAGTGCAGGAAAGAAAGGGTTTACTTGGCTTCCAATTGTGGATCAGAGACCATCATTTCATGGAGGCCACAGAGGCAAGGGCTTGAGACAGCTGGTCACCCAGCAGCCATAATCAAGAACAGAGAAATAAATGCAGCCATGCTGCCTGTTTGCTTCTTATGGGCAGGCAGCCTTTTTTTCTTCTGTGCCTAAGGGATGGTGCCACCCATAATGACTGTGTCCTCCCACATCAGAGTGATTCTCCACAGACATGTCAGTTATCTGATCTAGACAATTCCTCATTAAAACTCTCTTCTGCCAAGTGATGCTGGTGCACGCCTTTAATCCCAGCACTCGGGAGGCAGAGGCAGGCAGATCTTTGTGAGTTTGAGGCCAGCCTGCTCTACAGAGTGAGATCTAGGACAGCCAGGGCTGTTACACAGGGAAATCCTATCTCGAAAAACAAAAAAACCCCAAACAAACCACCTCTCTTCCCAGGTGATTCCAGGTTGTGACAAGGTGGCACTAAAAACTAACTGTCACACAGTTTGACCTCAAAGCCTGGGCTTGGGACTTTGGGACCTGGGCTTGGGACCATGCAGCTGGCAGCCCCACCCCCACCTCCTAAGCTTGTCCGATCCAAACCTACACAGACACCATGTGCCTCACACAAGGCATGTGGCCGGAGCTCTGAAGAGGCTGGAGGGCCACCAAGACAGTCACAAGTGTTCATGACCACAGCTGTGATCTCAGGGCACTCGACTCCCATATGCCCCCCAACTCCAGGGGCAGGACTGAAGTGCCAGTTCACAGAAGGAAGCCCAACCACAGGCTGAGGCTGCATATGTCTACGGGTGAGGGCCCCGACCTTGACTGTCCGCTTAATAATAATGGCATAATAATAACTCAGCATGCTGAGTTAGGTGGGACATGTGCCATTATGATTATTCCCACTTGACTTTTCAAGGCCAAATGCTTCTGATGGTGAGGTCAAGGGATGGATGGCTCTGGAACTCGGGAGAGCTGCAGAGCAGTCCACTGGTGTGGGGTAACCCTTCGTACACTGTGAAGATGGGTCGCTGTTTAACCTCATCTGCCAAGGCACCTTCTGATGGGTTTAATGAAGAGCTGAATGGCCAATAGCTAGGCAGGAGAGGCTAAGTAGGACTTCTTGGGAGAAAGAGGAACTGGAGTGGAGGGGGGGGAGGTTTGAGATCTGAGAGATGAGAGATTTGCCAGCCAGACACGAAGAAAGTGGGATATACAGTATGGAGGAGAGGTAACGAGCCACATGCCCGAATGTAGATTAATATAAATGGGTTCATTTAAGTTATAAGAGCTGGTTGGGAACAAGCCTAAGCCAAGGCCAAGCTTTCATAATTAATAAGAAGTCTCTGGGTCATTATTTGGGAGCTGGTGGTCCACGAAAAGACTTACTACAGCCAACGCCACTCAGTCAGAGCCCACTCGCTCACTCTTTCAGCAAGCAGTTCATCAAAGCTATTGACCCAGACACCAGGAACTCGCTGGCAGCCCCCAGCAGGAGGGTCTCAGTAGGTTCCATCTTCCCATCCTTTCTGAGAGGTCCCTATCGACACAGGCGCTGCCACCTTGGACATGAGTGACAAAACGTTTGTATCTTATTAGCTTGTTCCCCTCACGGTGCTCTAAAGCCCCATCTGTCTTGTCAATATTCACAGCAGGACTGAGAATAGTGTCCTGATCCTGGAGATGCATCCAACCTGGAGAGCGTGCTGATACCTGGGCATTGACAGTTCCTGTTACTCGAATTCACTAAAGGCAGCCTATAACCTCAGCATGCTGTGGTGGTTAATATTGTCTACTTGACAAAGATCTGGAGTCAACCAAGAAGCAAATCTCCAGGTGTGTCTGTGAGTGGTGATCTAGACGAGGTTAAAGGAGACCCACTCTAACTGCCTGACCAAGCTAAAAGAAGAAAAGAACTGAACACTAGCCTCAGGACTCTGCGTCTCCTGACTACAGATGTATTGTGACCAGCTGCTCGTGATGGACTTGACCCTTGAACTGTGAGCCAAAGCAAACCCTTCCTTTAGCTGTTTTTGTTAAGGTGGCCAACACTGCAATGGGAAAAGTAACTAACTCTCGGGCCCAGACCAAACAGAACCATGTCTCTACCCGGGTTACACACTCTCGATAAAAAGGAAATGGGCTGATAACGCACTGCAAGACATTATCACAGCGGGATATGCTGTGTCTGTTTATAGCCAGGTTCTGAAAGACCAGGAAGCATCGGCACAAACGTTCATGCAGCCAGAATAGCATAAGTGAAACGACAGACTCAAAAATGCGTCCGTGTAAGCAGAGAGACTCGGCCAGCAGAGCCCTGTGGGGAGTGGGTCAGCCCCTGGCTCCTGCCTGCTCCCCGTCTGTATGAGCATTCCAGTGGGACACAAGGGGTTGTGACAGGGAGCAGGTCATTTGCCCTTGTCTTGGGGTCTCCTAACACTCACTTATGTTCTTTTCCTACCTTTCCAGTGACCTCTAAGCCACCTGTTGCTGATTCACCACGAGGGTCAGTTCTGCCTGTCAAGATGAACTGGGCAATGATTGCATGGATTTCAGTCATCAGGACTTGGGCAGAGTTCAGAGCACAAGGTGGGGGAGTCAGGGATGCTGGGAACATGCTCTGCTCACAGACGGCCCCACCACTCTTGTCCAGCAATGGTATCAACTGTGACTGGGAAAGGACATGACCATTAGCCCCTCCCACCTGGGGACAGGCTACATTGTCACTTTTACTTTCACTTCTGACCCCAGTGTGTCTCCTGCCCCCATGGCCACCTGGACACAGGCGCCTCAGATCGCCACACCTATTGCTCAGACCTCAGGCTTTTCACAGAATTTGCTCTGCTGTCCCCTCCGGCTGCTGTGACAGCAATGGAGCTTCCCAAATCTGCTTGCTGCTCTCCCTGTCCCCACTGGGGACTATCCTGTGAGTCATCTAATCAGAGTCTAAGAGAGACCTCAATGCTACCCTTAGCCAGACTCTGCCACTCCATCTAGACCCCATGGCTGTTCACTCCCAGACACCTTGCCTTGGATAGATGAGACCCTGGTTTGTCTAAGGAGGTCCAGAGTTCATCAGACCCAACATTCGCATTTCCAAAAGGAACTGGACCCACATTCCAGCTCAGCCTCTTCCCACACTGCTTCTCTTATGCAACAAACCTCAGTGACAAAGTGTCCACTTCACACCCCAGTGCCCACCTCAGAGCTGCAAAGCACTCAGTTTCTCCTCTTAGAAATAGGAAAAGGAAAAGGTATTTTTAAAAAATGTTTGCCTATGCGAGGAAAATATATCAAAACAAAAACAAGGTTGATGAAAGGAGACAAGTTCAGTCTCCAAGGAAACATTCAAAGACCAATTCAAGCATGCCACCCACATCAACGGTACCCTGTGTGGCTGTGGATCACGGGGGAATGAGCCAGAAGAAGGGGAAGTTACCCAAAAGGTTGAGTGTAGTGTGAGGCTCACTTCTGTCTGTCTCAGAGAAGCAAGGGAAAGCGAGAAAGTGACTGACCTGTGGTCTTCTCCATGAACACAACCTTGGACTCAGCTGTGAAGTTCTGGCCCGTGAGGATCATCTGCTGGCCCCCATAGACCAGGCAGCTGTCCACGTCTTGTCTCTCCACCATGGGCAGCTCGTGAGCAGAGCGCTGAGCTGAGGGCAAGAGGGAAAAGATACACCGTGACCCAGAGGAATCTGCTCCAGAGACGCAGCAGAGAGGGCGGGATTGGAGACCCAAGTGGGAACCCCCAAACATCACATCCTTGGAAGAGCCACAAGTCACTTAAGCCAACTTGTTCTCACGATGCTCTATGTACATGAATCCAGGCAGTCTTCCCCCCAGGACAGGCAGGAACAGGATGGACTGGGTCTTCACGCTCCTCTGTGCACAGACAGGCCCAGTCTACTCCCTCCTCACAGTCTCCACTGTTCAAGTAACTTCTTCCTTACACAACCCAGACTCCCAGACCCCTGGGAGCTGAGGGTGCAGCCAGCTGAAGTTTGTGGGTGATTCTTACTGTAAGTTGTGTACTCTAGGATCTGCCCGCATGGCTTCATTTTCTAGGGGTCCCCCCTCCATCCATAGAAATACATTCCCACCATATTTCTAGAACTTCTAGAGCTTTCTAGCTCTCTCTCTCAGATAGATAGATAGATAGATAGATAGATAGATAGATAGATAGATAGATAGATAGATGACAGACAGACAGACAGTGTGTGCATGCATGTGTGTGTATTTTGCTGTGCTTGAGAGTGGAACCCAGGTCCCCAGGCATGCTAGGTAAGCAGTGTACCCCTAAGCGCCAGCCCTTGTCACCTCTTAGATACGTTCCCACACTTGAGCGTCTGTGCTCTCCTGGGCTCTTCGCCCTTCCCTGCATGGGTGATTCCTCCCTCGTCACCTCAGATCCCACCCAGGCTGGCCTCCTCCGGGAGGTTCCCTGGGCCACACTCCCACTTCTTTGCCCCCCCCCCCCCACTTCCCCCCTGCTCCCTCCTGCTTAGCCCTTCTCTGGAGAGAACCTATGGGAGCTGTCCTCAGCCCCAGGAGAGAGGTGCTAGAGGTGGCCGAGCGCAGGCAGGCAGGTCTTTCCCATCACTGCTCCTCTCCACCCACAGTGAATGAGAGCTGAGGCGGTTCTCTGCTGGTCCACCATGCTCAAGTGTTCACAGCAGCCTTCCGAGGAAGCGGACAGCACAGATTCACTTTCAGCTATGGCCAAGACCCCACCTGACTGAGACGGGAACCCTCCTCAGCAGGCCCAGCTCCCAGAGCCACCCCTCAGCCCTTTGTGGGACGCAGGCCGCAGGAGACAATGAATAGAGACAGGTGCAGCCCCAGCCAGGTGACCAAGGAACTTCTGCAGCAGCCAGGCCCCGCCCACTCCCTTAGGCCCCTCCCTCCCTCCCTCCCTCCACAGCCCTGCCTTCCTGGTGAGTCAGCTTGAGCGTCTGGCTCTTGTCCTACAGCTTAGGGCTGGGCAGAGGGCCAGGTCTTTCCATGCCAGGGCCCCCGGACCTCCCCATCCCCTCCCCATCCGGGAGCCAGGAGCCAGCCGGGAGCCTGAGCAGCAGCAGCCTTGTGAGGCCCAAACTTAACCCTTTCCTTCCATGTTAGGGGACGTATCACCCTCTTCCTCTGTCCCCAGGGCTGGGGAGCCATACTGAGTAGCAGGTGCACTTAGGGATTTCCAAGGCTTCCACCCACTTCCTTGTGACTTGCCCAGCCCCGTGGTCCTGGTGCCTGGCTCGGTGCTCAGAAGCAACACTGCACCCCATCGCCTGTGGGCTCTGAGACGTGTTGAGGAGCCAGGGCTAAAACTGCTAATTCCTCTCACATGGGTGAGTTATTAAGCCTGTCTTTCAGTGTGGAAGCCCCTGACTTTCTAACTGAGCTACTGCACAGGCAGATTTACCAGCAGTGGAAACAGCAGCTAGCCGCAGAGGTGGCTTCTTATACTTGCCTTTGATGGAGTGGGGGAGGGGTGTGGTAGGGGCTGCTGGCACTGGAGATGCCAGCAAGAGCCACCCCTCCCATTTTACAGGTGGAAAACCTGAGTCATTGCTACTGGGGAGGCCAGCCAAGGGCTTGCAGTCAGCCAGGCCAGGGCCAGGCTGGGCGAGCTCTCCCAGGGGTGGGAGCCTTGCCGTGAATCACCAGCGCTAATGCACAGGTCTGGGGCAGCCTCTTCTCTGCACAGCTCCAGGTCCCCTGCAGGCAGCAGCAGCCACCTGGACACATGTGCAGTGCTAGCTACCTCCTTCAGCACTGCGGGGATGGTGCCTTTAACAAAAAATGTGAACAGAGCAAGCCAGCTTCCTGGAGGTCTCGGCGTCACACCCGAGGTGTGCCCAAGCCTTCTGAATGGGATGGAATGGGAAAAGCAAGCATCTGACTCCTCCCCAGGCCCTCCGCACACACGTGTGCAGGCTGACAGGGACGCTGAACAGAAAACCAGCCCGACACCCCACTGGACTTCTGTAACGTAGATTCTCAGCCTCGGTGTCTCCGACCTCGGGCCTGATCCTTCTTTACTGGGGCCAATCCGTGCATGACTGGATTTTTTAACAGTACCCTGAATCTCTGGTCTCTTCCCACTGGATGCCAGTAGTGCCCCCACCTACCAGCTATGAGACCCCAAAATGTGTGCACACATGGCTGGTGTCCCCTGGGGAAGGAGGGACACAAAGTCACCCCTAAGAGTTGACAGCAATAGAGATTCTGACTTAAGAGTCTAGGGTGGGGGGACCCCAACTGTGGTTATTTAGAAGACAATCCTAAAGGTCCCAGATGGCCACAGTCATCATTGCTGTGGGGGATAACGGGGGTCCTGCATCTGCCACTTTTTGGCTTAATGACCCTGGGGACAAGTCATTTCACCTGAGTCTCAGAGGGCTACTCTGTGGCATCATAACAGTGCTTGCTTCATGGGTAAGCTTCATACAGAGGCCGTGTTCACAGCAGACGCCGTTCGAGCACAGCTGCCAAGCTGTCTCATCTCAACCACAGTGCCCAGGGTGGGTACGCGAGTGGACAAAAGGTGGCACGTCCTTTCGGAATAGTACCCAGCCAGAAAAAGGCTCAACATGCTGACACCTGGCCCATGCTGTTCCATAGAAAAGGCATCGGGCACTAAAGGACAAATTTAATGTGGTCAGAAACATGTGGCCTGTGGCAGTTATTCTGTTAACCTCTTAATAAGCTGCAATGTGCACTGCTGTCCACTATTTGGTACAGTGAGTCCCTTTAAAACGGGGTGGGCGACATTTGTACAACGCATGCTCAGCATGCAGGAACGTTCAATGCTGAGCTCAGCGTGGGCTCGGGAGGTGCAGCTTCCTAGGAGACACCAGTGTGGTGTGGTCCGTGCGTTCACACCAACGGTCTCCAATTCCTCTCAGAGACTCCCGATCCTAAGGCAGGTTTGCTGACTCTAAGCACAAGGGCTTCTTAAAGGGGCCTCCCAGAATCCGCAATGGCATAAGGTTGAGGCAGTGCTTAATAAAAATCCAGAGGAGCCTGGCCACTCCCTGGAGCCCCTGTATCTTAGGCAGAGGCCAGAAGTATGTATTTTACCCATCTTCCCACGTGGCTTCTCACACATGTTGCGGGGCTCAGTTCCACATGGCAGAGGCCACCTGAGGACAGGGCGATCTCCTCCCAGACAGTACCCTAGTCCTTGGAGAACCCCTCAGCAAAGCAAAGCCGTCTAATTAGCCTCCAAAAGAGGAACCGAGGAGAGTGAGTAGCAGCTCAACGACCCTCCTGAGGCCCGCAGTTCTGCCTGATGCAACTTCCACCAGCTACTGCTGCTAATTGGAGCAACAGGCAGGACCGAAGGGGGCTCTCAGGAAGTCCTGGGTCTCCTGGGCTCCCCCCACTGCTCCCATCAACCCCTGGAGCTCCCGTTCAGCTCTTTAGAGATTCCGAGCCATCCAAATGCTCTTGACTATAGTTCTCTAACCAAACGCTGCCCGGGTTCAAATCCATCCTGGTGAACCGGCTCCAGCTTGGGGACGATCCAGACCCAGGCTCCTGCTTAAGCTTCCAGGTGGCCCCGGGCCTCGATGCTGCCCCCTCCAGTTTCTGGCTCCTCATAAATTGTCTCGGGGTCCCGTATTTTTACAAGTTCTGAATCCACTGGGCGCAGTGGTTCATTTTTCCCAGTGCCAATGCTGACCTGCAGCCAAGCAGTGAACACCTCAGAGCTCTTGAGGGAAAATTCATGGGTCCATTCCCACGCTTACAGGGGTGAGCAGCCAAGACCATGCTCTGTCCAGGAGCCTCTAGAGGGAGACAGGAAAGGCTGGCTGGGGAAGGTGTCTCTGCAGAGCCAGGATTCTGTTAGCATGGGACCATTACTGCCACAGAGGGGACCTTGGGTCCTGGCATGTCATAAGTATGTTTTCTATACTGTATAGCACATAGCACTAGGAGATGAGGGCCATTTGTCAGTACAAGGATGCTGTAATGTGCCTATAGAGTCCCAAGTCTAGCTTGATGGCATCTAGCATTGGAGCCTCAGCAAATCCCTCCATCTCTCTGGGCCTTTCTTTCCATGGGTGTTAATTGCATTTACTTTTATTGCTAAATGTCATGAGCCCAAGGGGCAGAGTTGAGGGCACTCTGTCAGGGAACACTCTTGAAAGCTCGTGGGTAAGAGGGGCAGATGAAAAGGATCTGGACCCGGGCTGAAGGGCTCAGACTGAGCCGTTGGGAGAAGGACCCTGTGGGAAACCATAACCCAGTGCAGGCCAGAAGCACCTTTGCCTCCCCAGCAACGGTCAGTTGGCCCAAACTGGCCTCCCCTGACTATGGGACACCCTGATTATAGGTGTCCCAGGGCCCTATCTTGGAATGGCAGCCTGGCATAGTAGATCCAGGCTGGGTCAGAGGGAGCTGTTGTGTTCAGCCCTGGGTTCACCGTGACCACTCACTACGACTTCCCTGAAGCTTCTCCTCTAGGGGGGATTGTGCTACCAAGTGACCTCGGAGGTCTCAGCCTCCTCATGTAGAAAGGGGGACAGCACTTACCCTACAGAGAGGTTCCCACCTGATCACCCCATCCACATGGCACCAGCTGGAGACCACACTCTGTTCTTTGTATTTCCTGGCCTGACCTTGACTTTTCTCCTTCCCATGCCATGGACATTCTCAAACATCTCTGTATTTAACAAGAGTCTCCCTAGAGGCCGCATGAACCCCAGTTGATTGATAGGTCCCCTGGTCACTGAGGGGCCCATGCTACTGAAACACAGAAGAGACCCCGGGCTTTAGTCCCTTCCTGTGAAAGCTAGAGTGCAGTAAGCACCTTCAGCCTTTGAGGGGATAGGCTCTGGGGATCAGGCCTGCCTGGCTCACTGGTACATGTCAGTGCTCAGCAAATATGTCCCAATAGTCCTGGATGAGGAAGCAAGGGGCCGATGGGGTGATGAGGCTGGAGGGGAGCTGGCACATGCAAGACCGTGGGCACACTGTGGGCAGTCTGTCAAGGGTGATTCTGCCTGCCTGTTCCCAGGTGGCTGGATCAGGAAAGGGCTAGAGTGTGAGTGAGTGAGTGTGTGTGTGTGTGTGTGTGTGTGTGTGTGTGTGTGTGTCCACCCGGGTCCAGGCTCCCAGCAAAATAGTTCTCTTGGCAACCTCTGCCAGGTTGCCCACTCCTCCCCCAACTGGTAACCTGGTTTCTCCTGAGTGGCAGGGTGTGTGGCCCACTGCGCTTCCCTGTGGTAACTTGTGTTTGCTGAAATCTCACATACACCTGCTGTTTCCCAGGCTGTGGTCTCCCTGTGATGATGTGGCAACAGCCAGAGGCGTGATTAAGTCTGCTTTGTAGGGCTCCAGGGACTGTCACAGGGGACCTGTCCACCCTGGACCAGTACAGGAGAGGGTTACAACTGTGATCATGGTCATGCTTTTCTGTCATACACCTGCACTTAACCACACACCAGCAAGTGGAGGTACTATAACCACTCCTATTTTAAAGACAGGAAAATGAGGCATGGGTCATGAAGTAACTCCTCTGGGACTAAATGGTCAGTAAGTGGCAGAGGCTGGATTTGAACCCAGGCCTCTGGGTCCTGAACAGTCTCCTAACCACCATTCCAAACTCTTCCTACTCTCCCGTGGCCCCTAGTATTGCTCAAAGTGGTCCCGGGTCGCTGCTGACAAGTCTCCTGGGCAGCAGAGGCTGACAAAGGCCTGGCCTGTGTGCCCTCTCCCAGGGTGCAAATTTCATTTATTCATGTACAAGGTCTCAAAGGGGACATGCAAGCACTCTGCCACGGGAAGTAAAAACACACAAGCGAGAATGTGTGATAGCCAAGGACCCAGCAACACTTTCTCAGGGTATTTACCAGAAAAACGAACGCCTTTGTCCACAAAGGGATGCTGATATCTTTACCCTAACACCCACGCCGTGGGACAGGCCAGCACCCACTGCTGGTAACTAAGCCATTGGATTCCTACAACTGAGCACTGCTCAGCCATCCACAAGGACAAACTGTGCATTCAAGCAGCAGAAACAGGCTCAGAAATGGGATTCTGCGAGAAAACAGCAGGACCCCAAACACACAGTCTGCACCTTCATCCTTCACAAAGCTGCTGAGCCATGGTGACAGGCAGCCAATCTGTGATGGCCTCTCTGTGCCGCCTGGCAAGAGGCAGCAGCTGAGGGGCTGAGCGGGACCTGGCGGGGCCAGGCGCTCTGTGCCTGGGTTGGAACGGTGGTGACAAGCGTGTCCGCCGGTGCCAAGTCACTCAGCTAAAGGACACGTCCGTGCACCTCCTGTTTCTTAATTACACCTTGACGGAGATGCGTCTGTCAGAGACAAGCCCGGGCCTCCTCCCACTCTGCAAAAGGAACAAAGTGAATCCATGTTGCACGCCGGGTGGGCAGGGCCTGGCACCCAATTGCTTTAGGCATTTCCTGAGCTGTGGTTGTGCAGATGGATCTCAGGTCATGGAGAGAATCCACAGGTCTTGAGCAGGGCTGCAGTGGGTCACAGAGGCCACCAGGACCCGCAGACATCACCTCGTGACCACCTGGGAAGCCTCTGAAGGCTTCCTCCCCCACGTCCTCAATGTCCTAACCAGTCCTAGTGACAAGTCCCAAACACCCGCCACGGCCTGGCAGGATGGACATGGAGGAATGTGGCAGTCTGTGCTCACCGGGGCTCCGAGGCCTCTGGGCTCAGCAACACTTTCTCCACCAGGAGCCTGTGAGTGAGGAGTTAGCCGGGAAGGTCACAGGTTCTCTGTGCCCTCTTCAGACTCTTGGGGGCCTCCCTACATCCACATTCTAAGACCACACCCTAATGGAGATAGTGTATGTGTGTGTACATGTATGTTTTATGTATTTTTATGTGTGTATATGTACACATGTAAATGTGTGTTTTTATGTGTGTGCATATGTACACATATTTATTCGTGCTTGTGTGTGCACGTGTGTATATGTAAATGTTTATGTGTGCATATGTATACATGTAAATGTGTGTATTTATGTATGTGTACACATGCATATGTATATATGCATTTGTGTGTGTGAATGTGTGTGAGCATGTACATGTATATATGTAAGTACTCAAGTGTGTGTGCATGTATATATGTATGGTTGTTTATATGTTTATATGAATGTGCATGTGTATATGAGTGTATGTGTGGGCATGTGTAAATATATATACATGTGTTTATATGTATATGCACATATGTGTATTAAGTATATGTAGGTCTTTATACATATGTTGATGCATTAGTATTATTTATATGTGTATGTGAATATGCATACATGCATGTGAGGACATGTGTTATTTATATGTGTATATTATGTGTGTTATTTGTGCATGCATATGTATGGTGTTTGTATATATGTACGTATGCATGTGTACATGCATTTTTGACCCTCACGAGTTAAGTCTGAGCACCTGCCTGTGTGGAGCAGTCAGCAAACAAACCATGAGGAAGAGGAGGAAGACTCGGCCCCTTGGGAACTGTGGAGCATCCGGAAGTGGAGGACCACATCAGAAAGGGCTAAACAGTGACCACCCACCCCCACCCCAGGCCTCACCTGACAGCCAGAATGGGCTTATTCAGAAGAGGGGTCTTTACATGGGAGCAAGTTAAAAATGGGGTGAGACCAGATCCAGGGCTGGGGTGGGGCCCAAGTCCTCATCAGTGACAGACCTGAGGACACCCGAGGACAGACAGGACCCCAAGGAGACGGAGGCAGAAACCTGAGCCATGTACCTACAGAGGGGACCGCAGAGACATGTGTGAGGTGCGACCCCCCAACCCAGCAGTCGCCTCACGGCACGCTCTGGCCCCACATCTAGGGAAGCACAAATGTCTGAGGCTTAAGCCGCTACGTGCAACCGCGCAGCTAGTCTAGGGAGAAGCCATGCTTCCCTACTGCAGAGGTGGAGTCGCCGCTGAGACCCCTGAGCGGGAGCCTGGCAAATGCCCTGACGCTGAGGAACACAGCTGCCAGGCTGCGCAGCAGGGAGCTGCGGCCCCCAAGGCTGGGGTCGGACAGGAAGAACCACAACAGGCCACAAGACCACCGTCCGAACGGCGCTGTCCGCCGGCATGTTCACAAACACGCGCTTGTTCCCTGAGCTGGGGCACGGGGGCACCTTTCCAAAATAAATACGTTAGCCTTGTGAATACAGACCAGCCCACTGTTTTCCTTACCAGCTCATCCTCCCCAGCAGTGTAAAGTCAATTAGACAATAAATATTTATCCTCCCCGTCTGTGTCCCCAGGTGTGAGTCACTAATTGTCAATATGTATTCATTATCTCCCTACAGGCTACAAACCAAGCCAATCAGCCAAACTAACACGCACCGAGCGCCTTTACAGGGGTCAAAACTAGAATAAAGCCGGCAACAGAGCCAAGAGAGGACCAGAAGGACAGTGGCTGGCCAGCAGCTGAGGGAGGCTCTACCAGGAAACCTGCATCCTAGAAGCCAAGAGAAGGTAGTTTACGGAACTAGAAAGTTTGGAACTCCAGCTTTGCTACTGAGTAAAATGGTGAATCATATTACCAAGAAAGGCTGGGTCTCCTTATCTGTCAGGAGGAGGAAGATGAGGTGGCTGAAACCCATGGGGAACCAACAGATTTACAAGGTTCAAAGGATTTTTGGATGTGTTAACAACTTTCCTGAAGGCACTCGTGGTTCACCGAGTGACATCAGACACACTGACTTCAGGAGGCCAGAGAAGGGGCGGGGGACTGATGGACATCCTCTGCCCCTTACCCTGCAGCCGACCACAGTCCCACCCTGAAGGGGAGCTGCCTGCCGGAAAGAGGAGAGCCCTGTCTGCTCAGCACCTCCAAAAGTCAGAAGGAAGAGTCTGTGTTTCCTTCTAGAACAATCCTGAGACATTCGAAACCAAACAGGATAGGGGTGGCTCCTGAGACCAGAGAACATGGGTGAGAAGGTGGCTGTCACCCTGGGTCTCCCCTTCCCTGCTGGTGGCTCTTGTCTCCCAGCTCTGAGTAAAGGTTCTGCAGCACCCCAGCTTTGCCTGGCCAAGCTGCAGGCTCCTGCTAGTCCCTTCCCAGTTCCCATTAGTACTGCCCATGCCCTCTGACCTTGCTTCTGGCCCTGGTGGTCAGTCCTTCTGTATTTTCTCATAGTGCATGGTCCTGCACTCCCCTCTGTCCATTCACGGCTCAAGACCACCCAGATAAGTAGAAGCCTCTCGACGGTTCTGCCTGGCTCTCTGAGTATCTTGAATTTACTGCCATTTTTAATCCGTACTGCCCGTAAATGTTCTGAGGAAGCCAGAACCTAGGGCTTTCTGCGTGCTAAGGGCAGACTCTGCCTTGGAGTTTTAGCCTCCCCCAATTGCCGGTTTAAGCCTGGAATTTCTTTTTTTCTTCCAGTTTAGTCTTTTAAAGCTGGAATTGCCCACACAGACCTGTTTCCCTGTGAGAAAATGGGCAGCTGTCAGCTCACAGCGGCCTGCTGAGAAGGACAGGGTCCCCTCTGGTCCCCAGGCTCCACTGCACCCTCCTGTCTGCTCCCACTCGGCCACTTCTCTCGGTTCCACCGACAGCTAACAGAGAAGTCGGCTTTCAGGACACACAGTAAAGTAACAGTGTAACCTGAAACATGACTGTACCGCAAAGTTACCTTAAAGACAGACTGGAAGAGCGTAATAAACAGGGTTTTTTTATCCCTGAAACAATGTTACTTTCCTCTCCTTTATTCTTTGTTTAAAAAAAAAAAATCCCCAGCCGGGCAGTGGTGGCGCATGCCTTTAATCCCAGCACTCGGGAGGCAGAGGCAGGCAGATCTCTGTGAGTTCGAGGCCAGCCTGGTCTACAGAGCGAGATCCAGGAAAGGCGCAAAGCTACACAGAGAAACCCTGTCTCGAAAAAAAAAAAAAAAAAAAAAAACCAAAAAAAAAAAAAAATCCCCAAAAAACTGAACTTTCAAAAACGTAAGAGATATCTGGCCCCTTGGCATAGACCTCTATAATCCCAGCTGCTCCGGAGGCTGAGGCAAGAGGGCTGAGAGTTCAAATCCAGCCTGGGAAAATTAGCAAGACCCTCTCTTCATTTAAAAAAAAAATGTTTTAAAACTGTTGGAGATGAGCCAAGTGGTGGCGGCGCACGCCTTTAATCCCAGCACTCAGGAGGCAGAGGCAGGTGGATCTCTGTGAGTTTGAAGCCAGCCTGGTTTATAGATTGAGTTCCAGGATAGCCAAGGCTACACATAGGAATCCTGTCTCAAAGGAAAAAAAAAAAAAAAAAAAAAAAAAACACCTGTTGGAGAGGTAGCCTGGTGGTAGAGCACTTGCCGAGCATGCATGAGGTTCTGGGTTCAATCTCCAGTATTGCACACGTGCACACGTGAAGCCTGGCAGAGCCCAGCCACGTGCTGTGCTCAGCATCTTCCCCAAAGTTCTTAGGACGTCCATACCAGGCTTGTAAATTTTTCTCTAACTTTACAACCATCTTTGGGGGTGGGCCCTCATCCTCACTAGACTATAAGCTTCTTGGGCACAGAAAATGTCTTACTGCTCTGTGGATGCCCCACACTTGGCATGACCCCTGACCTTAACTTTAGAGAGGCCTCTGTCAGCAGGCAGGGACAGGAGGAAGGCTGAAGCACCACTACTGCCATGCCACCTCTTCTGGGCATGGGCACTGGATACTCAGCCTTCAAACCTGTAAAATGGGTATAATGGCGCCAGCCAGGGTCCTGAGGCTGCTGTGAGAACACGGCCAGGTGCTTCCCACGGCATCTGCAGGGCCACAGTGCAAAGCCACGATTGTGAGCCTTGTTCGGAGGACGAAAGGAAAGAAAGAAGGGGATGTGCGTTCCGGGGACTTAATTGCAAATGCGTCTGCACTTCAGAAGACCAACGCAATATTTAAACTATTTGAATCTTCTAAACAAAGCCATCAGTTCCTCTCAGCTCCCTTAACTGTCCCTACTTTTTATTTCCCATGAAGCCACAAAAGTCTTCACAAAAGCAAATAGAAGCAGAGACCAGTATCTCCCTCGGTATAGTTTCTGCCTTTCTGGTCACCACAGACCAACTGTATGTCTTCGCAAGTCCCGTGATTCCTGAAGGCCACCTGCCCAGGGTGGACACTCATGTGTGGCCCCTTTCCCCAGAAAGACCCAGCCCCAGGCCTGACTTACAGCACTCAATGGGGTTGGACGCGGCCTGCAGGGAGATGATGCGGCCGCTGGGCTCCGGGACGTGCACTCGGAATACCAGGCGAACTCGTGTGTTCTTTCTGCCGATGTCTGTCTCGCCCTTCCGCAGCTCGATGTCGGCGTTTCGAAGCTTCAGGATGCCTGCACAGTCGATGCTGCACAGAGGAAAGCCCGGGTCATGAGAACTGTCTCACTGAGCAGAAAAGATCACCCACAAACCCACCTAAGGTAGTTAACCAAATGCATCCTCCCGACAGCCACAGCGGGAAATTGCAGTATTCCCCCAGGTATTATAACCAGAATGGTATACTGAGAGGTCGAATTTAAAAAAAAAAAAAAAAGAAAAAAGAAAAAAGGAAGAAAAAGAAAAAGCTTTACAGAGTACATAGATCATCTCCTGAGTAGAGACTTCCTCTAGGGAAAATTTTCTCATCCATGTTTCTATTCTCAAAAGCACCCGGAAAACTCAAGTAGGCAGCTGGTGGAACTGGCCAGGGCTATTCCACAAGGATCAGAGTATCGAGGTCTCTTGAATTTACCAAACAAGAAAACACACTTGGTCTTTGGAAATGCACACCAAGGTCTCTAAAAGCCAAGGCGTGATCGACCACCTCTCAAAGGACTCAGGGCCACGGCAGGAGAGATGAAGGCGAGGACTAGGGAATGTGAACCCTGTTAGTGGTGGGGACAGCACAATTAGTGCCCTGAGATCGCGTGCCCTCCCTCCCACAGCATTTCTGTAGGCCCAAGTTTATCTCCTCATAAAGGTTCTTTGATGCTGACTTGTTGGCGCCATGTGCCACCTCTGGCCACCTGTGTTGTCACTGAAAAGTTTCTTTAGGTCCACGACGATCTTTGGTTTTGTTCTATTTTTTTTTTGTTTGTTTTTGTTTTTTGAGACAGGGTTTCTCTGTGTAGCTTTGCGCCTTTTCCTGGAACTCACTTGGTAGCCCAGGCTGGCCTCGAACTCACAGAGATCCGCCTGGCTCTGCCTCCCGAGTGCTGGGATTAAAGGCGTGCGCCACCACCGCCCGGCTACATTGTTCTATTTTTTGAGGGAGGGTCTGGTGTAGCCAGGGCTGGTCTGGGACTCAATATGTAGCAAAAGATGGTTTTAGCTACAAACTCCAGAGCTTCCTGCCTCCATCCACACTCCCAAGTGCTAGGATTACGGGTGTGTGCTGCCATGGCCAGCTTTCACGGAACACTTCTTAAAAAGAATCAGACAGGTGGCCCCCAGCTCGGACAGTCCCAGCAATGGCTGTTGTGGTACCCTCACAGAGGTGCCCCCATCTGTCACTCAGCCCCTGCTTTACTCTCTCAGGAAGCCCCGCCCCTGCGCCGCCTTACGTGGCTCTCATGTTGTTCTTTGGCTCCAGCGGGATCTCCAGGACCTTGGTGTTGCCCACAATCTTCTCATAGCTGGTGGTGGTAACGGTTTTGCCCGTGATCCTGTGTACTTGGTAGAAGGCATGCGGCTTAAGGATCCTCTCATCAGCTGTCCCAATGAAGATCTGAAGGCCCAGGGGCTTGTTCTCCATGTAGCCATGGAGCTGAGGGAAGAAGAACAAAATCTTTCTTTCTTTCTTATTTTTTTTTGGGGGGGGGGGCAGCCTGCTCTAGTCTGACCATCGGAGAAGATCAGAGGAGCACGTGGCCAGTGAAAGAGTGTGGGGTTACTGTGTGGCCTGGACGGCTGTGTGACCAGAAGCAGCCTTGGTGTCCAACCAGAGCAGCTGTTCCAATAGGTCACAGGGATCTCCTCTAAGGGGCTGGATGAGAGGGCTCGGCAGTTAAAGGTACTGTCTGCTCTTACAGAGGACCCAGGTTCGATTCCCAGCATCACATGAAGGCTCACAACCATCTGTAACTCCAGTTCCAAGGGATCCCATGCTGTCTTCTGGCCTCCACAGGTACCAGGTACACATGTGGTAGACACAGGCAAAATACTCATATGCACAAAATTATACATAGAAATATTAATATATATATATATATATATATATATATATATATGACTTTTAAGCAGTCACAGAAACAATATAGAACAGTCTTAATCACTGACAAAGGGTTGGGAAAGTGAAAACAGAGAACAACCTGAAGACCCTCCCCTCAACCGCCCTCAGGACCCATTGCCAGGCTACAGGGGAGAGACTCATGGCGGCAGGTTCCTCTGAGTATCTGCAGGAGGCTAGCGGTAGTTGGGGGAAGGAGAGACGCTTCTTCAACAGTGTAGACTCTATAAGGTGCCCATGCTCCATGGCACAGCACTAATGACACCGGGTCATCAGAATACGTAAGCAAATAAAGGGATATGAAAGTAGGAGGCGACCAAGTGGGAAAAGGGACAGGAGGAGGCAGCGAGGGTGGATGTGATAAAAATACACTGTATAAGTGTAAAGATGCCATAATGAAACCAACTAGTACATGTAATCAGCACATGCAAATAAAAATAAAATGTTAGAGAACAGAGCAATGCGAAAATAAATACGATGAAAAGCACAACTCCAGTGATTATCAAGAGAGAGAAAGAGACAGACAGACAGACAGACAGACAGAGGAAAAGCACAACTCCAGTGATTATCGAGAGAGAGAAAGAGACAGACAGACAGACAGAGAGACAGAGGAAAAGCACAACTCCAGTGATTATCGAGAGAGAGAAAGAGACAGACAGACAGACAGACAGAGGAAAAGCACAACTCCAGTGATTATCGAGAGAGGCAGTGGTGGCGCGCACCTTTAATCCCAGCACTCGGGAGGCAGAGACAGTTGGATCTCTGAATTTGAGGCCAGCCTGGTCTACAGAGTGAGTTCCAGGACAGCCAAGGACTAAACAGAGAAATCCTGTCTCCGAGAGTAAGAGAGAGAGGAGGGAGGGAGGGAGGGAGGGAGGGAGGGAGGGAGGGAGGGAGGGAAGGGAAGGACCTGGAGACAAACTCACACAGCTCTTGTTGACAGAGCTGACCAAGGTCACCTAGGAAGGTCTGCAGACAGAACTCACTTTTCACAGGACAATATCCCAGGTAGCACAGATTGATTTTATACTTAAAAAAAGAAAAGAAAAGAAAGAGCAAGCAGGGTGGTGGTGGGAGCACACCCCTTTAATCCCAGCCAGGCGGATTTCTGTGAGTTCGAGGACAGCCTGGTCTACAGAGTGAGATCGAGAGCTACACAGAGAAACCCTGTCTTGAAAAAATTTAAAAAAAAAAAAGAGCTTTGGAGTTGCAGCACACAAATCTGACAATAGATTCTCCATGACCCAGTCATGCACTCATGAACACACAACCTGGAGAAGCCTCTTGCATTCGGGAGACAAGCACAGGAAAGCTTGTAGACAAACAGAGAACGCACTGGACCAGAGTGACAGGCCCGGACATTGCAACTCTACACAGCAGTTCACAAAGTCTGTTCCGTGGACGGACTCCAAAAGATCCAATATACATTGTTGGGGGTGGGGAATGAGAGCAGAGAGAGGGCTCCGTGGGTAAAGGCCCTTGCTGCCAATCCTGATGACCGGAGTTGCTCCCCAGGACCCACAACTCTCATGGCTTTTCCTCCAACATTCACAAGCAAGCTGTGGTTTGTAAATAAATGTGGGTTTTTTTTTTTTAAGGGAAAAAAGTGTCAAAACCTACAATTTATAAAACAATACAAAACATTTCTATCTATCTGTTTACACATTTGCAGATGCAAGAGAAAAGGGTGTGGAATGAATCACCCCACATAGACTACACTGTGACACCACCACCACCACCCCCCACCCCACCCCCGTGAAGGAGGAAGAAGAGTCCGAGAAGGCAGGAGTGACCAAAGAGGATGCTGACTTCATACTCTACGGCACAAGAGGAACAGATTATTAAGTATACACTGAATAACAAAAGGCAAAGACATGCCGATCTGAGAATCTGGTCCTGAGTTCCAGCCACTTCCCAGCAACCTCTTTGATCCTTCTGTTCACCTCCCACCCACCCCCACCCCACCACCCGTTCCTATATTTGCAAATTGAAGAGCCTATGACCAGAGACAAGTTCCATAGAACTTCAGCAGGATCTCCTGTCACTTTCCACCCAAAACACACAAAAGAAGAGAGGCTCTGGGGTGATGGCCATGGCCTAGCATGACCCTGCTCGGCGCAGGGCCACCAGCGGCACACACACACCATCACGATAGATGTGACCTGGAGTCACCTGAGAAGGGCGAGTTAACTGAAGGGTTGCCCAGGTCTAATCAGCCTGTGGGCGGGTCTGTGGGGCTTATCTTTATTGTTCATTGCTGGAGGGCTCAGCCTCCTACGGCACCACCACTCCCTAGGCAGGTGATTGTGGACTATGTAAGAAAGCTGGGTAAGCACGAGCCTGTGAACCAGCGAGCAGTGGTCCTCCAAGGTTTCTGCTCCAAGTTTTTGCCCTGGCTTCCCTCAATAATGGGCCGTGTGTGACCTGGAGGCTGACAAAGAAGCCGTTTCTCCCTTATCTTGCTTTTGGTCGGAGTGTTTTATCACAGCAACCGAGTAAGACTGGAAGAGCCTCCAAGTCCCACCCCAGCATATTTTAAATGTCCACTGGCCACATGTGGCTAGCAGCCACCGGAGTGGACAGTGTGGTTATCAATTTCCATCCATCTTTCTAGAGCATTCTATTGAATGGTGTAGGAACCAGGGCTTCCGTGCCCCTGCTCGAAGCCACACAGAGAGAGACAGGCTGGGCATGAGAGCCGAGCTGGAGGATGGCCTGTGTGCAGGGCTGACGCCCACAGCATTGACAGGGGTGGCAGCCTCAAGCAGAGGCGAAGTCCGAGTCAAAGCCACTTATCTGAAGATCACCCACCGCTCTTGGGTGGTAGCGCAGATCAAACAGAGGGAAGGCCACACTGAGAGGAGATTGTGTTCTTGTTGGGAGGGATTTGCGTGGGGACCCGAGATAAGTGTATTTCCTAATTGGCTTCCCTGGTTCATCAGAGGTGGTAAACATGGCCCACGGTGCCAGCAGAAAGGCGGGCAGGGCGGCAGTGAGTGTTACCGCTGGGCTGCCTCCTCCTCCCGTGACTAGAGCACAGCTCCCCAGCGAGGGACACATGGGGAACAGCTGGAGGACGTGTGCTAATCAAGGCCAGCCACTCCACCCCTCCCTTGCTGGCACCCCAAACCAGTCATCTCACCGCCTCCCACTGACCAAGCCGCCATCACATTGCCTCTGACTTGGGCGGCTGTCAACACATGGCTTGCCTCTTCTGGTCTCTCAGAGAGTGGTTGAGTAATCTTGTAAAAATGCAAATCAGATCCGGGCACCACCACCACCCCCCCACCCCCCACCCCCCCCCCCCCCTTACAAGCCTCCCAGGACTTCCTGTGGCCTCAGACTAAAGTCTCAACTCAGCTGCCGCCCGCCTGTAGTCACCGAACTCCCCCAAATCCAGCCTCAGCCCAGCCCCTGCCTTCTCTTTGCATCTTTCCAGGCTTTTCACTCCTCCCTTAGCCTCACCACACCGAGTTCATTCTGACCTCAGGGCCTTTGCACAGGCTCTGTCTGGATGCAGGCTGTCACCTCTTCTCCAGATAAAGCACAAGCTGTACCTACGCCCGGGGCTCATTCAGCCTGGTGAGAAGCAACCTCCAAATGCCCAGGAATTTCAGAAGCCAGTTGGCATTACGTGTGTCTCCAGCTCGACAGGAAGAGTTTCACAACAAAACTGGTATGTGCTAGATAGAAAGTCATGTACATGCATGTGTGTGTGTGTGTGTGTGTGTGTGTGTGTGTGTGTGTGTGTGTGTCTCACACATATGAGCCTGCGTTCCACAGTAGTGGGGACCTCAGACACCCTGTTCGGAAGCTGACCAATCATCACCTACTTTGGAAATGAAGAAACTAAGGCTCGCTAAGTTCGGTCAACGCACCCAGTCAACAGAGCCAGCCTGGGAGTCCACACTCTGGCCGCACAGCTGCCTCCCCGCCGCCAGCCAACCTCTCCACACAGTGGCTTCTGGTGGTTTCATTCTCTCACGGAAGGCTCCAATAGGGGAAACACAAGCTGGCGCCAGCGACAACGTCAGTTGTGATCGTCTTGTTTAATGAGAGGAGGTGGGAAGGCGGTGGAGGGAGATGGAAGGAGAAGACAAGGGAGCGAGGCGGCCAGAGGGCCAAGTGGTTGCTCCTTAAGAGAGAGGCAGCTGAGCAGCGCACAGACACTACCGCTATGATCCCTGCGCTCAGGAGGCAGAGGGGATGGGGATCGAAACCTCGAGGCTAGCCTGGCTGCCTGGAGATATTAAAAAAAAAAAAAAAGGCTGGGGCAATGGTTCAGTCGGTAAAGTACTTGCTGTGTGGGCACGAGAGGCTGAGTCCAATCCCCAGCTCCATGTGCAGCGGCACACACGTGTAACCACAGCCCAGGGAGGCAGAGGCAGGAGGATCCCTGGGACTCACTGGCTAGTCACTATGACTGAATTGGTGAGCTTCGGTTTCAGGAGAGACCCTGTCTCAAAAGAAACAAGAATGGGGAGCAACTGAGGATGACCCAGTGTTGACCTCTGACCTCTCCACCCATGTACACACACACACACACACACACACACACACACACACACACACACACACACACACACACGTACCCTTCCTTCCACACATACAAGAGATAGAGCCCTCTCCTTCTAGGAAGCTGTGAACATGTCCGGGAATGGAGAGAAGCCCCCAGGCTGAGCTGGGACCCGCCACCTCGGTGGCAGGGAGGCCTGTTACAATAGACAGAGCAGGGCATTCCATAATGTCAAAACCGCATGGGTGTCAGTTCCAGCCAACTTCTTAGGTCCTGTGGGACTCTAGAATAATAGCTCAATGCTCAAATGAGTGAGGGGTGTGTTTGCTCCCCAGACCCCATCTGAAGGTCCGTTGGATGGCCTTCACGGTTTCCCGAACCCGTGAAGGTGCCATGAATTGATAATTCCTGGATTCATTAGAGGATTGTAGTAATGGCTCAGTTACAGACTGCAACAGAGGAGCCACAAAACAGGCAGCATGAGAGAGCCGACCACGAACAAGCTGGGCAGCCCAATGTGGGCCTCCGACCCCTGACACCCCAAGGTGGCTCAACAGCCCCAGGCATGGGGCCACGGCAAGAGGAGTCACCAGGCAAGAAACAGTCTGCCTTACATGAGAACATAACCCCCTTCCCTCACAGGTGCCCAGGGCCCTCCTGTCCCCATAGCTTGTCTTGGAGCAGTGGCCTTCCCACCAACTCTCCGTAGGTCTGAGAAGAGTGGCGTGTGGCCACTCACCCCCTTCTCCCGACAGGGAGTAATTGGGGTCTCACAAACCCAAGTTCATCTTTTCAGACAGACAGGGAGTAAGTAATTGGGGTCTCACAAACCCAAGTTCATCTTTTCAGACAATGTTTCCAATTCCTTGTTGTCCTCATCACCCGGAGGCCTTCATCACCTAGTTCTGCAGTGGTGAGGTCTCATGGGTGGCCTGGGGCAGCAAGGCCACCTCTAACTTGCTAAACGAAAAGCTCCGGTGGCCTTGGTGGGGACGGAGGCTCCACTCCCTGCAGCCAACACTTTTACCGTGCGCCACACCCCAGGGACTAACAGCTCTGGGATGGAGCGTGTCTGTGCACACTCCGCGAGGGTTTTAGTGCGTGGGCAACACACGCCTGTGCTGCAGCCTGGGCAGCCTATTATGTGACTCCATAATACACTTTCCCACTAAAGTGACAGGACCAGCAAGCTGCAGGGGAAGGCACTCGGGGTCAATGAACTACCCCACCCTCGCCTTGCTCACTCAGCTGCTCGGCAATCAGATCGAAGGAGGGAGGGTTTTCGGAGACTGGACTGTCCTCCACCTGTTCCTTCTAGTGGCTCCTAAGTGAGCCAGCCCACATCAACCCAAGGAAACTTAGCATTGCCCTGGATGACGGTCACTCTGCATGTGCCTGCAGGAGCTGTGTTGTGGAGCAGTGGCTGGAGGGAAGCAGTGACCCTGCTGCAGATGAAGATGAGGATGAGGGACCTGCCCACAGTCCTAGGGAGCAGAAGCCATGTGTGTGTGAGGGGGGAGTCTTCCACTACTACACGGCAAGACTGGGTCTCATATAATCCAGGCTGGCTATGCAGCCGAGGCTGGCTTTGAACTCTTGATCCCCCCTCTACCTGCCAAGTGCTGGGAGGGCAGGCATGTACCACCACACCCAGCCTCTTGGCAACTTTAAAATGTACAATGTTTTATCAATCATTCGCTGCTCTGTTCAGCAGTCTGGAGCACTTCCTTCTTGCCTCGCTGGAGATGTGTGCCCTCCTGGGCCGTTCTCCTGGGTACACAGATCCACATTTGGGGTTGTGTTTTACATATCATTTCATCTAATGATACAGCATGACCGTTCTCTCTCGGCATTGGATCTTGTTTCATGAGGCACCAAATGACTGTGTAGAGCGGCCGTCTCCTAACGGGCTAGTTAGAGAAAATGGAGTGTCTGTGAAGGGCTGATACACTGGGGACACCGACCCCACTGGGCCCCTGGCCCAGCCGCATAGTGTGTGCAGAGCCAGGGTGCAGCTGGAACCTGCACCTTACCATTGCTGCCCAGCAACAAGAGAGGGTAGAGTAGACACTGCCAGCCTGGGGAAAGATCCACGCTCAAGTCCAACCCCCCCACCCCCATCAAGGGTTGCTTTTGCGGAACCATCAGGGCTGAGACGGTGCAGCCAGCGCTGGCGGACAATCGAGGACCACATCTGTGCTGGGAGCTGGGTGACTCAGCCCTGAAGCGTGGGGTTGGTTTTCAAACTGGCGACCAGCCAAAGGGACTGGTTTGAATTTGCTTCAAATCAAACGTGAACAACGTTAAGTAGCGTTTTTGTGTGTGTGTTGAATCGGGCCTATTAGGAAAATGGTATCGCCCTCAAAGCTCGCCCGCAGGAGGAGAGGCCCCTGGGTTGTGTTATTGCTGTTCTCAGCCACAGGGATTTTTACTAACACAGACAGACCCCAGTTCTGAGCTTCAGTTTGGAAATGGAAGTTGAAGCTCTTATCTGCCTTCGTAACCCAGCTCCACCCTCAGCTCCCATGCACACACTGGAGCAGACAACAAGCACGCACACACACACACACACACACACACACACACACACACACACCAGGCACTCATCCCCCTACCTCCCAACAAGCCCTGCATGCTCAATTAGTGACCACTACTATAATTTCGATGAAGCCTCTTCTGCCTCACTACCATTGGATATTCAATCACCTCAGAATCCTGCCCATCTGGTTTCCTAAATGCCACTCAAATCTGTCACCTGGTTCTCCAGTCAAAGAAGCTGCCTGGCCACCTTCCTTTCATCTCAGCCACTACATGGTGGCTAGAATGCCTTCCACTCCCTTTGACCAGAGCCTACTACTCTGCCCCTTGAATCTCTCAAGAGCAGACATCTCACTCCCATCGAACACCAAAGTCCTAGGCTGAGGAGACCCACAATCTTGCGGCATATAAGCATGAGGACCTGAGTGTGATACCAAGAATTCACCATTAAAAAAAAAAATATTCAGCACTGGGGTCTCCAGCAGTGGTGAGTGCTGGAGACCCCAGTGCTGGAGAAGGAGAGATGGGCAGATGCCTGGATGCTCCAGGGCCGGTTCTCTTAGCTTAATCAGCTAGCTCCCGGCCAAGGAAAGACCCTGTCTCAAACAGCAAGACAGACAGATGACTCCTGAGGGATATCACTTCATTTTGTCCTCAGGCTTAAATGTTCACCTGCCCTCAAAGGAACACACACGCACACACACGCACACACACACACACACACACACACACACACACACACACACACACACACCACATATACACATATGGAGGTGGGGTGGGGCAAAGTCTTCATTGTGATTCAGGGTTGTGGGACCTTCCCCCTCACATCCTCTCTCCTTCACCACAGCGATAGCCATCTTGGAACAAGCCAGGCACACTCCCGCCCAGGACCTCCATGGTAACCTCTTCCTCTGCTGGGATGGCTGCTCCTGTCGGCACAGGGCTGTCCCTCACTGCTCTCGACCTCACCCCACAGGGCACCACACCCTCGGCACTCTCTACCCACCTGCTTGGTGTCACCTCACCCACCACCCACTACATCTGTCACCACTCCACAAGGCAGGGTGTGTTCATTTCGTCTCCTTGCCTCCCCCACTAGGAGGGTGTCCCTCCAAGGGTGGTAGCTTAGCTGTCTTGTCCGATCCTCCACAGCATGTTCACCCCTCAGAGGTCAGGTGTGAGCAGGGGAGCAGGAGGGGGCAGGTGGTGGCCAGTGATGGCTGCTTCCCCTGCCCTTCCTTTTCCATAAACAACAACTGGCCTGGCCACAGCTACCATTGTGCCCACAATGCATCTCACTCAGCATGGACAGGACCAGGCTGGTTGGACAGCTGGTACCTGACCTGCCCTGTTCCCAGCAGGGGTGACAGCATGAGCAGAGTACAGTGAAAACAGGAACCATGTCCGCCCCAATCCACTATGGGTGCCACAGACCATGGACATGCTGAAGCTGGCAGGGCACCCCAGGGACTGGTGACCCCAGGAAGGGATCCATTTTGAAATCAGGCCAGGAATATGAAAAGGAGAATGAGATAGCCCATGTGGGCTTGAAAACAGTCCACGTCAGTTTCTCTTCATATTCTAAATTAAGAGTCAAGTCACTGTACATTTCTCACACTAGCGGAAATTAGAAGCAGATTCCAGCGCCCAGTGAGCATGGGGCTGGAGGCTGAGTTGGCGAGATTTGCTTCCAATCACCACGTCCACAGTCAGTGCAGACCCTGAGCAGGGCATGTGAGTCTTCCAGGGCTGGAGGCTGCGCCCTTGCCCCGCTGCACACAGCTCCCAGGGGCCTCTGGATACAGTCCCAGGTTGGGAAGGGGCACCTCTACACTTCCCTCCTGCCTCCTCTTGGCCAGCCATCCTCTGGGCCAAGAGGTGGCTTACTCTGCAAGCCTTCTGGAAACCAACCTCCGGCCGGGTGCCCTTGGGCTTGTGCTGTTGGGAAGCCAAACCATGTTTTCCCGGCTGCTTTCTGGGTCTGTACCTCCCCTTGCATACAGCCCATGGGGGTCCACGAAGCATTGACTTGTGGGTAGCCATCCAGATCAGTTTACTGCCAAGCACCTGGCTGCCAAAGTGTTGAGGCCAGAAAGCCAGTTTCTATCTCCTGGCCTCAGTTTCTTCATCTGTGAGTAGGGCTGAAAAAGGGCTCAAGGAAGAGCTGGTGAGGTCTGTGGGAAGCTCCTTCTGACAGGCCACACAAGTGATGTTCTGCTCAAACTCCTCCTCCAGCGAGGGCCAGGAGACTGTCAGCTATCAAAGTTCATCTTCTCTGGTCTCTGTAAACTTGAAGATCATCTCTTAGTTCTAAAACGCAGTGTTTGTCGGGTACATTTGGAAGAAAATCTGGGACCTGGGTGCAGCCCACAGAAGGACGCCCATATGACCCAGTCTTGGCTGCTATCCTTGGCTTCAGCTCCCCACGTCCTGGTCCAGCCACATGGCTCCTTTGAGGCTCCTTCAACAGGCTGAGCTTTTCCTACCTTGGGGCCTTTCCACATATTCTTCCCAGAGCCTGGTGTATTCTCCCTCTGTGTCTTCCCATGGCTGGTTCTATCCCTTTCCTCCATCCTTGAGGATCCACCCCAAGGCAGAGATTCCTCACTTCCTTTCTGTTGCTGTGATGATAAAACTCTCTGACCAAAAGGAATACGGGAGGAAATCATTCACTGGCTTCCATAGTCCACCACCGATGGAAGACAAGGCAGGGACCTGAAGGCAGGTCTCTGCTTGCTATTTCACACACCATTGCATCTGTCTGAGGAACTCACTCACAGCCAAGGAAGTATAGCAGAAACCATGAAGGATGTTGCTTGCTGGCTCACAGTTCTGCTTCTGCTCAGCTAGCTTTCTTAAACAGTCCAGGACCACCTACCTAGGGAATGGCATCACCCACAGTGGGAGGGTCCTCCTACATCAATTAACCTTCAAGGTGATCTCCAACAGGCCAGTCTGATCTAGACAATTCCTCAACAGAAGCTCTCCCCTCGGCGACTCTAAGCTGTGTGGTGTCACCAGTTAAAGCGAATCGGAGCACAGGGCCTTCTCTGAGGAGATCGGCTAAATCAGAGGGTATCAGCATCTCACAGCTTAGTCCCCTCCCGACAGCACCAATTGTTAATCATGCATTAATTCACTTCCCTGGATAGAGGTTTGTCCATTTCTAGGCTTCAGTGCCTCAGGTAACAACTGGCACATGGAGATGTGCACTAGGCAGCTGCTGAGTGACTGAGAAGGTGGATCCTATGCGGAGCCATGCACCGGAACTGTGGAGATGTGCACTAGGCAGCTGCTGAGTGACTGAGAAGGTGGGTCCTATGTGGAGCCATGCACCGGGACTGTGGAGATGTGCACTAGGCAGCTGCTGAGTGACTGAGAAGGTGGGTCCTATGCGGAGCCGTGCACCGGGACTGTGGAGATGTGCACTAGGCAGCTGCTGAGTGACTGAGAAGGTGGATCCTATGCGGAGCCATGCACCGGAACTGTGGAGATGTGCACTAGGCAGCTGCTGAGTGACTGAGAAGGTGGGTCCTATGTGGAGCCATGCACCGGGACTGTGGAGATGTGCACTAGGCAGCTGCTGAGTGACTGAGAAGGTGGGTCCTATGTGGAGCCATGCACCGGGACTGTGGAGATGTGCACTAGGCAGCTGCTGAGTGACTGAGAAGGTGGATCCTATGCGGAGCCATGCACCGGGACTGTGGAGCCGTGCACCAGGACTGTGGTAGCTATTCTTGACTAACACAGGGAGTGACTCATCTTCCCAAAGCCCTGAGAAAAGAGGCTTATTCACGTCTGGGAGAGTCCCCACGTTTTCAGACTCTCTAAATTCCCTGCTCTTCGGGCCAGTCTGCAGGAATGTGTCTCCCGGTGAAAGGGACGTGTCATACCAAGCCAATGACACCGGGAGTCAGGAGAGGAGTCAAGCTCGAGACTGGAAAAATGAAGTTTACAACCTTGAGCCTGAGTTGAAAAGACAGCAATTTGGCAGCCCTGTGGAAGTGGTGAGGGAAAGAGGAAGCCAAGTTATGCCCGTGGCCCGCACAGTCACCAGAAAGCCAGACAGGTGGGGGACGCACCCTTCAAATGCAGCTCTCTGGCGGTCTCTTGTGCTGCCTGACATTGAAGGGCAACCGTCCACATAGGCTGCCTGGGCTCTGAGAAGCCAAGAAGAATGCATCCCAAGAGGGGAAACTGAGGAATGAAGAGAGCTTTCATGAAATCCATGAAAGCTAGGCATGGTGGCCCACGCCCATAACCCCAGCACTCTGGGAAGCTGAAGCAGGAGTTCAAAACTGACCCGAGCTACACAGCAAGACCCTTTCTCAATCTCTTCCCCTTCAAAGAGACAAAAAGAATGCCATGCAATTATCTGAGCATGCTTAATGAGAAGAGCTGAGTACCTGCAGGGTACCCTAATGACATAGGCCCTACCCCCAACTCCACATAAATGCTTCACCAAAGACGGGACATCTGGGCGAGCCATAAGAGCCGGCCTATCATCTTTCACTGCAACGAAAGCTGGAAGATTCCTCCCGAGCTGCTGGAGTAGCAGAGGGTAGGACTTGTGAAATGCAAGCCAAGGCTGAACTGGCTGGCACCCCCTCCCTACACTAAGGTTAGCTATCCCCCACCCCTTGCCCCCTGCTCCCACCAAACGACCAGGCAGGTCTCTCTGGAGCTGGACCAAGAATTCTGACTCATTTTTGCCACAGGAGGGAAAAAAAAAAAAAAAAAAAAAAAAAGGCAGACGTGATGTGTAACTTTCTGTACTCTATTTTGGGATTTTAAGATCCAATTTCTTGGGTTGCAAAGGGTGGGTTTTTGGAGGGCTCTGCACAGGGCACCGCTCCTCTCCAGAGCTGGCTAGACAGGCTGAGACGCTTGTGTTGTAGACCTGGCAAGGCCAAGGCGGGGCCACTGGAAGATCAACAGATCGCATCAGCCTGGAACAAGGAGCTAGTTCTTATACGGCCCTGTGGCCTGGCGCTCATTCACCAGGGATGGAGGCTGGGGTCTGGCCGCTGTGAGTCACTGCTCCACTGGAGGCAGCTCAGTTCATTCACTCCTTCCTTCATTCAGCAGAGGCGGGCAAAGAGAGAAAGGACTGCAATGCGGGTGATTCACAGGGCGCTGGTGGCGGCGGGGCGTTTTGGGGTGGGAGGCACTTCAGTCCATTTTACGGTGAGATGCTTGGGGCTCTGTAGCCTGGGAAGTTCATGGCCAAGGGGCTGTCAAGTCCCGTCTCTGGTGGCTAACCCTCTGGCAGACGGTAATGGGCAGCTGAGCAAGGGAAGACAAGGAAAGGCCTTGCTTCCCACAGGTACCCACTCCAGAAATAACTCACCCACTCCTAGGAGATCCGCATGAATCCCAGAGGGAGGAATCCCTTCATCAAAGAATTATTTCACAACAGTATAGCATCAAAGATCCAGCGTCCATCATGCAGCTTTGAGGAGTGCAGATGTGGACAGCAGATTATCACAACCGCATTTAGGGCCTGGGAAGACTTCTCGGCCTCATCGTTGGGGAGCAACCACCCTCTGTTGTGGGGCTCAGGTCCAAGTTTGGCAGCATCATGCACTTCTTGACACATTAGGTGCCAATGAGTCTTCCCCAACTATGATAAACAAAATATCTTGAGATGCTGCCAAATGTCCTTTGGGGAACCAAACCATCCTAGTGAGAGCTAATGTGTGGGGAAAGGTCAGGAGGAGACTCTGCTGGAGCACCAGCCACAGTCCATCGACAGGCAGAGCCCTTAGGCTACACTGCCCTCCTTCTCCCTGACTTGGCTACCCCACCACTCTCCGGTCCTGCTGCACCAGCCCCATTGAGCATCTGTCTGTCTCTTTCCATGCCTCCATCCTCAAGAGAGTCTCCACAGCCTCCAGAGGGATCTTCTAAGGTGAATGAGATCATGTGGTTCCCTACTTAAAACTGGCCAATGGCTGTCTTGTGAATAGAGAATCCAATTCAAATGCCGTGCCCCGTGAAGCCTTGCTAGTATTGCCTCTCTCTCGGTCTGTCCATCCCTGTTCCTTCTCTGTTCCTCCCAAAGGAAGCCTTATGCATCTCCTGGCTATTTCCAGAACACCCTTGCCCTCCTGCCTTGGGGCCTTTGTACCCACAGTGCCTACTATCTGGAAGATGCCTGCCTGGACCAACCCCAGTCTGATTTCCTGCCATCATTCAAATATCTCCCTATATGTACACATCCCCAGAGGGGACTCTCCAAAGGACTGAAGGAGAAAATGCCACTTCATGTTCTCTAAAATTCTGAAATGAATGTACACTTCCCTTCATCATAAGAAAAATTGAAAAGCAGCCCAGGCACCTCATGCGCTCTTGGACCGCCAACTTCGAGAGCCTCAAATCTTTATCCTGTGGTTCCCCGGTCCCACTCCACCTGCAAAGCACAGAGAGGGATGAACCTTCTCCCTGTGGGCTGTGGAGACGAGGAGTCTAGGACTCAGCTCTGATTCTTCCTTGACCAACGCACTGCACCATGGTGGCCAGAGAGATTGTACTCACTGCAGAGAAAGCAGGGGGACTGGGTGCACAGAGGAGACTCTCAAAAGGTCCCAGTGGCCGTCCATTACCAGGTTTTTCCCTGAGCCTGTCCTTCTGCATGCTTAACAAGGCCCTCTCTAGACCCTGAACGGTGGAAAACCAGTAAAACTTTAGTCTAAAACAAGGCATTGCCATCTGCACCTTTAAGATCACCCGCTGTGCTAGCTCTCACCTCGTATTCACTGTCCTTCCTAAGAACCTATACTGCTGGCTTTCTTTGCAGATAAAGGTGACTGTGTGACTAGGTGAAGCCACTTAGCAGACATGCATGGATGACTTCAAAGGGCTCCTGAGTGGAAGCTGACCAAGCTTGGGAGTGGAACCCTCTGCTCTATCTCCCCTCCACTACTTGGAATACGAGTGTGATGGCCACAGCTACAGCAGTCGTTTGGTCCTGTGAGGGAACCATGGGTAGAACAGGATTCTTGACAACTTCACAGTACTTTGGACTACCCAGCTCTGGCCTCGCTATATCTTCTTGGGCATCTAACCAGCTCTTCTTTGGGGGTTTCTGGTCGATACAGCTAAACCTAAGCCCAGCTGAAAGACACCATGGCAACATGTCCTCCAGGCTGAGGAGGGCTTCCACTTAAAGACACCCAAGGTGCACACAGCATGTGCCTGAGTGGCATCTCCACACAGGCCAGCGATGCCTGTGCACATCTGCTCCACAGAGGGCCTTTCATTTCATTTTGATTTTGATTTTGAGGAAGGGTCTCCTATAGCCCAGGCTGGCCTCAAACTCGCGATGTAGCCTAGGATGACTCTGAACCCCTGATCCTCCTGCCTCTACCTCCCAAGTGCTATGATTACAGGTGTATGGAACATCATCCCTAGTTTCTCAAGCATGTTAGGCCAGTTCTCTACCAACTGAGCTTCAAGCCCACAAGGACTTTTTTAAACTGCTACCTCTAAAAAGTCAGACCTGAGAGTCCCCCAGAAGGACGCCGCCATAAACAGCATCGGACGCCTGTGCCCAGAGCCACGGTGGGACCCATCCGTCTCCTTGGTTGTCTTACCAGAACTCGTCCCACAGGGGTGGGACGTGGGGAGAAGGTGGCTGTCTGACCCTCACAGGGTGACAGTGGCACTCACTGGAAATAAAACCCATGCTTACTTTCTGTCTGGTTTCCGAATTGCTTTTTCCTGGTCCTACAGTGCCAAGCCTGGCAGCGTTGTGACGATCTAAAATTCAAGGCAACTAATGTTTGCTGAGCAGCGTCTAGCCAACAGAAGGGCCATGCTGGGGGGGAAATGTGTACAGCAGCGGGGGAGGGTCTATAATTAACCATAATAACAGCAGCAGCTTGTCACATTCTGAGGGCCTGGTCAAGGCCGCCTACCCCAGTAGGGACGCTATTAATTTACATTGAGAAGCACGGGACACAGAGAGGGTGGGCAATTTGCCCAAGATCACAAAGCTGGAAAAACAATGACCAGGCTTTGAACCAGACAGGCCCAGCTCCATACCCCATTCAAAAACTGTTACCTTGGCAACGGGGTCAAAGTTCACCTACAAACAGCCGGGACCTCAGTTCCCAGATGTCAATCTCCAGCCATTATGGTCTTTTACTGGGGTATTAATTTCAATTTTTAACACTTATTTCCTATTTTTACTTACAGAAACTATTTCAAAAGAAACCTTCTGCCATTACTGTAAACAGCATAACCAATCACAAATCAAAGGTGTCCGCTAAACAGAGGTGCCAGGGCCAGCGAGATGCCTCAGCAGGGAAAGGAGCTTGCAGCCAAGCCTGAAGACCCGAGTTCAATCCCCAGAACCCAGATGATAGGAGAAAACCACCTCCTATAAGCTGACCTCTGACCTCCACACATGTGCTGAGGCATATGTGCATTTCCACAAACATACATACTTATGCACATGGGCACAAAATAAGCAAAAAAGCAACACACTTTTTTTAAAGCAACGGTAAAGATGCTGTGGATTATAATGGGTAAAAATCTTGACTGACACACTAACATCAGCTCTACCCAGCTTGTATAACACCAAGCTGGACATCTGTCTAAGAAGGGGCTGCATTCCAGTGCATCTGGGGTTGTAGAGCTACATGGTGGGAAGCCACTGTCGCCAAGAACATTAAGAAGCCTGCCCAGTTTGCACCGCATGATGGGGTGCTCAGTTAACCTGTGCAGAGAGCGGCAAGGCTCTGCCCCTCAGCTGTGACCACAAGAAGAGAGGACACGTGGTCCCCCATGGACTGGGAGGAGGGCTAGGAGGGACCAGAAGAAGAAACGCACCGAACAGAGCAGCTAATGCTCTTTTCAGAAACTGGTGGGGTATTCCTGCTGGCTGGCTGGCTGGCTGGGTCTTCCCTGTTGCAAGGTGTGTCCATGGGGTGGACACTGGGGGTTGGGGCAGAGGAAGGGCCCCTGGGGACCTGCTGCCTGTGGAGAAGGGGGACATGGCTGCCACCGCTGTCGATTGACTCTGAAGAGATGGTGAAACACAGAAGGGGGACCAGAACGTATCCAGCCAGGGGACACAGCCTGACTGACGCTCATACAGCCTCCTCACACCTCCTCACAGCGTGTGGGAGGGACCTACTAGAGCCCGATTCTCCATTCACCACATTAGTGCCACTGGGCTTCCCAACACCCGTGCCCACCGCCATGCTGTGAGCACTTGGCAGAAAAAAGGCCAGGGGGAGAGGAAGCAAACACATGCCAGACATGGTGACTCACATCTGCAATCCTAGTATTGAGGTGGAAGCGCTGAGACAGGAGGATTGCTGCAAGTTCAGGACAGCCTGAGCTACAGCCCAAGACCCAGTCTGAAAAGAACAGAAAGGTGGCCACCTGGGCCAGTGCTCCTTAGAGTCCCCACCCCCAGGAGCCCAGGCCTGGCTCTAACACCCCTTCCTGGTGCAGACACAGACCAGTACATCAGTCCACAGCCCTGAGCATGGGACATTGAGAGGGTGAGCGTGCGTGAGTGAGCCCTGGCGTGTGGCAGGCGCCGGAGACACAGTCATCCATCACCCTTCTCGTTGAAAAGTGGGAAAATAAACAACAGAACCAGGCTGACCTTGTTAATGAGAACCAAGCTCAAAGCCTAGCACAGAGCCTTCCTCTCCCGGCATTTCCCTTTTCCCTTTTCCGGCTGGGAACCAGCCACAGGCCAAGATAAGGGGCTGTGGTAGCAGAGGGTTTCAAAGGCACCGCTGCTTCCAGCGGCACCCAGAGCCCAAGGGCCGGGCCAGGCCCATGGAAGAGCTTTAAACTCACGAAAATCACGCAACCCAGGGAGGAAGCGCCTGGCCAGAGGGTGATCCGCTTCCTTAGCAAGCTTGCTTTTAACTGGCTCCAAGCAGCATCCGCACTGTCAGCCGCCTGTCAAGGCCAGGGAGCGCCTTTCATGTTCACACACACACACACACACACACACACACACACACACACACACACACACCCTCCATGGTGCCTAGCGTGCACAGTATCGCAGCATCCATGCTGGAGTTGGCAGCCTGGCATTCTGGTCACACGGGATGTGGATAGCTGGGCCTCTGGCAACCCACTCGCTTTCTCTAAAGTCACTGAATTCATCTGGCCCCAGCTTTGTTACCTTGAAACCAGAAAAGAACCTAATGGGAGCACAGCCCACCCTACATGCATATCCCAACTGCAAAACAGACCCAGGCTGCAGACCTGGGCCATCACACGGATGCTCGGGCTGCGTGTCACACGAGTCAGATGAGGAGAAGCATAGTGTTCCGCTCACAGGGTAACCAGGATTCGGTGCACCTGAGTAGACATGGCTTGTAGAACTAACGCCAGCACACCACAGGTGCTCAGTAAGTGCTCTCCATCTTCTGTATTACCACTCCTACTCTGCATGGGCCACTGTGGCATCAGTCATGTCGGAGATAACTGGGACTAAGTCAGGAAAGTGGCTTTGACTTTGCAGATGGGGACCTGAGAGTGTCTTGGGAGAATGCGGTATTTCTCTCATCCTCTCAGGGTGAAAGGCCTCTTCACCACTCCAGCAGCTCTTCATCCTGTGAGGACGCGCCCCTGCTACAGGCACAGAGCAGGCTGTGAAGAGCAGTGGTCACCAGGCCCAAGGCCACCAGGAACCAGAAGGCTGTCCCGGCTGCTTCTCCAGAGGAAGGAGTGTCCGAGACAGGACAGTACTGCTCACACACCATTCTGTCCCCGACGCTGACCTCAGCCCCAGCCCCCAGGCAGGAATCTCCCTGCTGTGCAGGGTGGTAGGAGGGTGCAGAGTGGACCCAGGGCACGCCGCATCCTGTTGCTGCCACCATCAGGCCTATCTACACCTCAGTTCTGAGATTGAAAAGGCTAGGAGACAGCAGCCACACCACTGGACTGTAAGTACATGGGCATAACACAGACACCGCCTTGTGGGCTGCGGGGATGGCTAGCAGGGACAAGTCTCGGAGAGAGTTCCAAGAGCTCAGTCATCTTCATCCCCAGAACTATCATCAGTTTAACTCCAAGCCATCGATGGCCCTCAGTGTATCCATCAGCCTTGCTGTAGGCCTGGCATTTCGGCGTAGAAGAAGCCCAAGGTCACTGCTCCCTTCACCCCGAGGATGAGCCTATGCTACACAACACACTTCTGCCATAGCCCAGAGAGGCTGAGGGAGCTGCCCGAGGCGCCCAACACAAAGGCAAGTCCAGGCATTGTTGCTGCGGCTGCAGCTCCTTCTACGTGCTCAGTTTGGGGATTTTCCTTTTCCTTGGCAGTGGAAATCAACCCCCAGGAGCATCCTCTCTGCTGCTGACTTTTTCACTGAACTACCCATGTGACCTCACTCACCCCATTTCTTCCTCAAGTCACCAGCAAGCTCCCTGCATGCCACTGACCATTGGCAGATGCTTGTCTGACTGAATGAATGTTGCTGCCCCAACCTGGCCTGAGATGAGAACAGCATGGAGTGGACAGAGGGTGGCATCACCATCCTCTGCAGCTTGGCTAGAGTTTGAGGCAGGATAAAGAGTCTCCTACTGAGAAGCATCCCTCCGGCCCAGCTCTGGCCGGGAATGGGAGCTGCCCAAGCCAAGATTCACAGCCAGGTCCCCAACAAGTCATATCAACTTCCTCCTTGGCGGCTGCACTTCCCAAGGCACAGCATCCTACAAAACCGCTTCCACACCCAGGGTCCAAGGTCGGGCACCCAGGGCAATCCTGCCCTCAACAGGAAAACCAACAAACCCACCGAACTTGGATCCAAACAGAAAACGCATCGGAGAACAAGGTCGCGGCAAGATGGCGTGTGCATGTGAGAGAGCTGCTTTGGGGGCATTCCATTTTCTCTTCTTTGGTTTTTTTTGAAATACACTATGTAGTCCAGGCTGGCCTCAAACTCACAGCAATCCTCCTGCCTCAACCTCCCATGTACTGGATCAGAATTGAGTGCACCATACAAGCACAATACGAGGCTGTAATGCTTCCTCCCCAAGATTCCTGCTGAAAATCCCTGACCTGGCCCTCATCCTTCTCCTCAGACCCTGCTCACCAGCCAGCAATCACGTTCCCTGTGGACAGTTGCTGTGTCCAGCTTCATGCTGCCCTGTGCTCACAGAGGAAAAGAGGAGACTAGGGAGGAGAGGGTGCCTCCGAACAGGAAGGAGAGATGAGATGGGGCAGCCTGTTCACTTGGTACAATGAACAAGCCTGCTCCCTTGTTTAGAGCCAGGCTTGGGACCCCAACCCGAGCCCAGCCCTAAAAGCGTTAGTTCAAAGTTAAAGTTAGCCACACGCAACATCGAAGCCCCAAGGGGAACTCGGAGCTCAAAGACAATGCTCTCTTTGACTGTGAACCGCAAGGGAACACCCACGGCATACTTCTCGATTAAAAAAGGAAAGTGAAAAAGAAGGTTTTCTTCCGTCTTCTTCATCTTATAAAACTAACTTGTGCTTACTCCATGAAGTCACGACTTCTGTTACCCTCAGGCCAGCCCAAGGCACACTGGCCACGGAGATGAGGGCCCTGAAAAGCCTGGGTACGGCCTGGTGACCTGAAGTGCCCTCTGAATCATCGCTGCTTCCTTCCTCCACTTCCTTCAGCACAGGAAAGCCACCGAGGGGCGGCCAGCCTCACACACCCATCACCCAGTACCCAGGGCATGGCGCATCTGAGAGGCCGAGGCAAGTGGGGCTCCCCAGGGTCCCACAGAAACAATGGGGACCCTCACTCTGTGGTTCACACAGCAGTTTAAGTTCCTCCTATGTGACAGATGATGAGTGAATGGGAGCAGGATTATGGGTAGAAGGAAGGGCCAGACTGTAAAGAAGTGACACACAAAGACACAGGGGTTGATGGAAGGGCAGTTGCTGACAGAGAGGGAGCAGACGAGGCAGCCACTGAGCGATGCAGACAAGGAATGGGGCACGTGTCCCCGTCTCTGCATCTAACGCCTGCTGGTGGGGTGGTGACATGAAGTTGTACAGCAGCTGAGCAAAGGCTGGGGGACTGGGTCCCTCATCTACACTCGTTAAAACACAGCAATTTTGTGCTTCTTGAGTAATTACACAACACGATCCCTGCTAGCCTGTCTCCACCTTTGTACCAACCAAAATCCCTTTCTCCACATGTCCGGGAGGCACCAGCCAGAGCAGTCTTCACAGTTCACAAATAGGCAAGACTCCCCGCATGACAACGAACAACCGTAAACCCAGTGGCCCGGGCACACTGAGGAGTTCCGTGGGCTGCTGGGAACTTTGCTCTTCCAGTGTCATAAAAATCTCTGAAATGTCACATGGAAACCCAAATCCTATGTCAGCTCCAGAGGTAGGTGAGAGGCTCCTACCTCTATCTGATGTCCAAGGCGGACACCAAGCAAGCAGTACCCCTAACCTTCACACTGACTCTTTCCTATTCAACAGTGCTTTCTTTCAAGATAATGGCACCAATTACTCCCTCACCACTCTCCAGTTCTACCTAAATGTCACCCTGGCAGGAAGTTGCCAAGTAGCATCCTTACAACCCCACGGTCACCCCTCCCCCACTTTCCTTTTTCACCCCCTGACAGACTGTAGATTGTACATCTCTCTCCTTCAGAAGTGAGGGTCTGCTTGATCTCTCTCTCTCTCTCTCTCTCTCTCTCTCTCTCTCTCTCTCCTTTTCTCTCCCCTTGTTCTGCTGAAGATAAGATCAGACATCCTTCAGGCTCTGCAAGTCACACTGCCTCTGTCAACAGAACTCAGCTCTGTCAAAACAGTACCAAAGCACAATAGATGCTATTTAAATGAGGGGGGGTCACTGTGTGCCAACACAACTTTATTTGGAAAGGCAAGTGGGGACCATTCTTGGCTACATGATCTGAAGACTTCTCCCCAAGACACATCTCAGGCTCTGACATGCACATGGGCACCTGGGGACCATAGGCTCTCTCTCTCTCAGCAGCTGGCACCTCTACCACGCTCTCCGGCAAAGCCTGAGCCCCACCTATTGTGAGCATACGGAGCATCTAGCACAAGGCTGGGCACATGCCCGGGACCTAATCAACACTCACTAAGAGGCAGAAGCTGCCAAGAAATCAGTCCTTGGTCCCACACAATGGTGAATTGCTACACTGCGCCCACACACCACCCTCTGGCAACCCTGTGTCCCTGTGCCACTTTCTCATGGACAAAGGAGCAGACACGTGGTAGAGCAGGTAAATGGATGGCGTGGGAACAGGCAGAGGCTATTTTTCCTGAATGTTCCTGGTGCAGGTTTCCAGTGTGGCCTTCATCAGGTGGCATGCAGGCTCTACCGTGATTATCAGGTGCAAAGATGGAATTCCAGCAGAGGCCCAGGAGTCACCAGGACTGTGATGCCTCCAGGCTTCCTGTCTAGTCCTTTAGACACCTCAGTACTGCCTCTGACAATGATGGTAAAGATCAAGGACTCAACCTCAGGGCAGGGAATGTTCTAGAAGGTGCAGCCAAGGCCTCTAGAAGAGGAGGCAGCCACCCAGGTGGCAGGGGAGGCTCCGTCTTGTGCTGTACCCTCAGAGTTGAGATTGTCACCATGGCCACGCAATTTTGCTTCCCTACAGGAACCAGAGTGGCCTGTGATTTGCCCTGTGCAATAATAGGCTCATTCTCTCCAACTAGCTATTGGGGAAACTGAGGCCACAAGAGGCCTGATTCTCCTCATCACACCACAGTGGGCTGAGGTCATTATAGGCAAATCCCACATGTGTTGAGGCGCAGGTCTGTGGTTACCATTTGAAATTGGGCCGGCATACCATTGGGGAGGTGGGAATTTCAGAACTAAGCACAGGCTGTGTAGAGTCCCCGTGTTCTTTTCCCAGGCCTAGACATGCTGGGAGCATCCCGCCACCCACACCCAGAAGCCCGTACTGCCCTGAGGTTCAGTGTTGCCCCACTATGCTGGGTGATATTTGTCAAACCATCAAACTTGATGCAAACCTAGACGGATCTGGGAAAAGGGACCCTTGAGAAAGTGCCTCCATCAGATCAGCCTCTGGCCATGTTTGTCTACGGGGAATTTCCTTGACTAATGATGGATGGGGGAGGGTCCAGCTCACTGCGGGTGGTGCCACCACTGTGCAGGTGGTCCTGAGTTATATAAGAAAGCAGTTGAGTAAGCCATGGGGAGCAAGACAGTCAGCAGAACTGACTCATGGCATCTGCTTCAGAGCCTGCCTCCGGGTTTCTGCCCTGAGTTCCGTCAGCGATGGACTATAATCTGTGAAATAAAATAATCCCCCCCCCCCCCACACACACCAAGCTGGTTTGGGCCGGTGTTTTATCACAGCAGTATAAACCTAAGGCATCCACCTACACTTGGGAGCAGCTCTGGCCAGGTCACCCAATACAGGCAGAGAAGGAAGCAGGAAGCAGGGGGCAGCAACCTCCAATAAGCCTACACCCTAACATCCTGGCAAGGACCAAGTATGATTGGAGTGGACTAGTTTCTTTACTGAACTTTTCAAATACTGAAGCCCTAGAAAATTATCTCTGGAGCTTTACAGATTTCTATTTCTTCTTTGTGGTCTAAGAAGTTCGGCTCCTGCACTTCGGAGCTAGACCACCCAGGGTTCAGCTGTGGCTCACCCACTTCCTGTGCAGCCTTAGGCAGGTTGCCTAACCTCTCTGTGCCTTCAAGGCCTACCTACAAATACCGAGAGGCTTCTACCCGTCTACACAGGGGAAAGTCTCTGAGCGATGCCCAGCCTTTCTGGTCAAAGACCATCTCCTCCCCGACAGTGTCATCAAGTACCCCGAGAAAGCTGGGGTGAAGCAGAGAGCCAGACGCTAAGCCGGGGAAGGCACGCACAAACACACGGCATCTGGAAGACGGACATCGGCAGCCCGCACCCGTTAGGATGGGTTTCGTGTTTTCCTGTGTACAACAAGGACAACTGAGAGCTGGGAACAGAGCCCAGTGACATTGCTCCTGCTAACCACATGGGAGGGCCCGGGTTCAAGCTCCACACCAACAAAGCAGGGGGGTAAAGAACACATGCATGCACACGTATGTACATGGTTATAAAGAAAACATTCATACATGTGCACACGTGTCTATGCAGGTACATGGGCGTCCACGCATATGTGTGGGTACATGCAAAACACACCATTTCTGTGTTTATGCCCGTGTGTATATGCTCACAATCCCTTCCTACCCTACACAGTGGGTGTGGGCACCACCTAGAGCCAAGGTTCCCCATAGGCAAGGTTCCAAATTCAGCACCCTCAAATTGACGCTGCATGTCCCCCGACCTCCTGAGGTCAGGTTCTTATCCGAGCCTGGGATGGTGATGGCCATGTCACAACACTCTTTTGGAACAAGTGTACCTCAGAGCACAACCTGAGGACAGGCCTCACATCTGTGTCCCCGCATGTACCCCAGTGTAGGGTGGGGAGAAAACTCCAGACGTCCGTGTGAGAGCAGGCACTGGTGGCTCTATCCTCACAGGATGCCATGGAAGGAAACCACACACACACACACACACACACACACACGATGGTGAACATAGCAATGTGCCCGGCGGAGACATTCTACATGTTCCTGTCCCGGGCTATGTTATCGTTTCAGCTCTGCAGAGACCCTGTGAGGACAGTGTCAGTGTCACCCCAAGGAGACCAGCGTCAGCAGAAAAGGCACAGATTCCCGAGAGCTCCCACATCCTCATCTGTAAACAGTCGATGACAGCTACCGGGCTGGGGTGCGGCGTGGACAGGGCGTTTGCCAGCTGGGGTGAGGCCCTGGCCCAGCGTGCTGTTCCAGATAAGGAGCTCCATGGGGAAGTCCCTCCACGCTCTGCTGATTTCCTCAGCAATAGAGAAGAGAGAGCAATCTTGCCTGAACCAGGGCATAGACTCAGCCCGCGTGGGTCTGCCAGGGGCTCAAAGGGAGCATCTGTGACGTCCATACACCCATGATTGTCCCAGAACCCTTGAGAAGCCATCATGCCTACTGTCCCCCCCCACCTCCACTGTCCAGTTAATGAGAGTCACCGACAGAGCTGGCGCCACCCAAGCCAACTTGGAGCCTCAGTCATGGCACCACTCGAAAATGCTGCTGGTTCAGCCCAGGCCTCAGCCCCACACCCACTAAACCCACAGAGCATCTGGAGGCTAGCAAAGGCCAGATGAGGACAGGAAGCTAGATTTGCACATAGGGTCACCATCCTCTGTGTGTGTGTGTGTGTGTGTGTGTGTGTGTGTGTGTGTGCACGTGTGAGCTGCATGCACCTGAGCGCATGGGTGCACACTCCCATATGCATGCACACAAAGTGACAGCAGCTATCGGCTCCTTCCTCCATCACTGCCAACCTTGCTGTCTGGAGACAGCCCCTCACTGAATTGGAAGCTCACTGATTTGGCTGGGCTGGCTGGCCAGCAAGCTTCCAGGATCCTTCTGTCCCTGTCCCCAACACCGAGGCCACAGGACGCATGGCTATCCCCAGCTTTTTACATGCGTACTAGGGATTTGAACTAGGTCTCTGTGTCTGCGGAACAAGTGTTCTCTCTTACCACTGAGCCATCTCCCCAGCCAATGGTCACTCTCTTTTGAAGAACTACTTAACCAGAGGTTCCTTTTCCACAGGCTCCCCAGAGACCCCATATGAGGCAGACAGAGGCAAGGGCAGAGCCTGACCCCCAACTCCTGGTACACTGTCCACTACCACAACCAGCAGAGCACCCTTGTAAACTGCTGTAGGAGAATCTTCTAGAAATCTATCCCAACTCACTCATGTCGGCCCCTCCCCCAACTGGAGCTCCCACAAGTAACCAGATGCCACTCCATGCTTCTCTCCTATGCCTAGGTCATTTCAGAGCCATCTGGAAACAGCAGGCACCATGTGGATGATTGACAGGTGAGGAGATTGACAGACAGGCACCACGTGGATGACGGGTGAGGAGATTGACAGGTACCACACGGATTACAGGGGAGGAGATTGACAAAAGCCAAGTCATAGCAACGGCCAGGCTCTGGGGCTTCTTGGCTCGGGTTTCAAGTTCCCTTCACTTCCCAGAGCTTCTTACTACATCTGCAAACTGGGACTGAGTCTCCTAGTCCTGGTCAGGGTGGAATCTGATCCTGTGTGTGACCAGAAACAGCCAGACACAGAGGGCCGAGCAGCGCTCAGAAAGGCCCAGGTATGTCCACGACCCTGTCTCACTGAATCTGAGGCTCATGGATCCACTAGTCTGTCTGTCCAGCAAGCCTTGGGGACTCTCCTGTCTCTGCCCAGCCCAGGCACTGTTTCCCTGTGGGCACTGGAGAACCAGCTCAGGTCTTCAGGCTTATGTGGCCAACACTTGGCCAACAGGCCATCTTCCCAGCCTTCACCCGTCTTGTGTGTGTGCATGTGGTACAGAGAAACAAACCGAGGGCCTCCCATCCTCCAGGCATGCACCTAACACTGAGCTGCATCCCAGCCCCTGTCCCCACAGCTCTTGACAAGACAAAACAAGTCTAAAAGATGAAGTCCCCGTAAGTTACACCCAGAACCCCAGAGCCAGCAAGAGTTAGAACCCCTGGCCCCACACACCCTGCCCCCTTTCTTCTCCCAGTTGGCAGCACAGCCGTGGGTTTCTGATCACGCATGCGCACACCCAGCCGTCACCAGCGCCTGGCTGACATCGGGCAGGTTGCCTCAGTGCCGTGGCCCAGTTTTGCTGTCTGTAAAATGAGTATAGTAATCCTACCACCTATGCTCCAGGGTGTCACCACAGACTAAATAGGTCACCGAAGGAAGCTCACGGTGCGACTCTTAGGATGACACGCGTGCTCAGAGAGAGCCTGAGAACCTTGCTTTCTACACTCTCCCTCTGAGAAACAATGGCTCCTCCAACATGCTGGAAGCCTCTATGCTCTGCCTCGACCTGAAATGTCTCACTGGGGACACTTGGTCTTCTAAGAGAGACTCGAGGCACAGCCCTCTTCCCCTGGGTGTTTTCGGTGGGGAGAAACTGAGCCCACACCACGGCTCCATCACCTTGGTGTCTGCAGCAGACTCTACTGTCTCCCTCTTCTGCTCACCTCAGGTGTGTCATCCTGGGGTCACATCCTGGGGTCACCACAGCCACAGCTGCCCCCAGGCGGGTCACAGAGCCACAGGCGGCCCACAGATGCCCTTGGCCTGAACTGTGTATTCTATAAAGTTTTGGTTAAACTACTAATGCCACACAAGGGGACGGGTCCAGAGGATAGGGGACAGGACACGGGGGTGGCTTCTAGCAGGGACTCTGTGTTCATATGTTGCCCACCCCACCTTTTCCCATCTTTATCTTCTGATAACAGGGTTGGATCAAGTCAATACGAGCTGCCTCCCACATACACAGAAAACAAAGAGGAGTCTGCGTGGATGGACAGGATGTCATCACCTTACACGGTCAGACAGCAAAGAAAGATCTCCGCTACAGTTAGCCCAACCGGGAAAACGCGCCATGAGGTGCATGTGGGGGTCAGAGGACAGCTTCTGGAAGTCACTCCTCTCCTTCCAACATGTAGAACTAAGAAATGGAACTCGGGCTATCAGGCTTGGCTGCAAGCCCCTGCCGAGCCATCTCACCCGCCCTCACTTTTCTTTTTATCAGGTCTTTCAATTGGGTCATCTCTGTGGGGGCAGAGCTAAGGAACTTATAAACAAATAGTCCTCAGCCACGTCAAAGCACGCCCCTCCCTCCAGCCTCTTTCTCTTCTGAAGTCTCAGTCAGGGGAGCCACTCCCCTCCCCCACCCAGTTGAGCCCACCTTCCTCCCCTCCCCCCCACATCCAGGGCCCCATGAGCCTCCACAGATGCCAGCACACCAGTTCTAGCCTGACAAGTGGCCATCAGCAAGACCCACTTCCTGTCACACATCTGAAAAGGAAGCAGGGAGTCCCCGAGCTCACAGACTTATCTGAGAAGACCACGCAGGCAGGCGGCTGCCTGAGGGGCTCCGGCTGCCTGAGGGGCTCTGTTCCCTACCCTCACCAGGAAGGGGCACCCAGCTGACTCTCCTCCCTTCTCCTGCAAGGCTTCAGAGTGAGTGACAGTCTGAAAGTCAACAGATGACCCTGGAGGCCTCCAGCAATCCCGACACTGAAAGCTTGCTGGCTTCCCCAGCCTCCTGACAGGAGGGGCCCCCTGGACAGGGGCTTGGGAGCTGCTGCCTGGGGTGAGGGGACAGCCAGGGTTATATGACAAGGCCCCATGCTTCCTCCAGAATCCTTGATCTGGAGCCAACAGATGTGCTAGGATTGCACGTGTGTACCACCACGCCACTTATGTAGTGCTGAGGGAGGCGCCCAGGGTGTCCTGCCTGCAAGGTGAGGAGTCTACCAAAGGAACCACATCCCCAGCCACAAAGGTTCCCAGCTAAAATCTGCTTCCCGTGCTAAAACACAGGTGCCCCGCATTTCATTTTACAGTGATCACAGTCCATTCAATGACGTTTTAAAGAATAATCCACCTAGTGTCTTTTGAAGAAAATGAGGCTGGGTGGTGGTGGCGCACACCTTTAATCCCATCACTCAGGAGGCAGAGGCAGGTGGATCTCTGTGAGTTTGAGGCCAGCCTGGTCTACAGAGTGAGTTCCAGGAAAGGTGCAAAAGCTACACAGAGAAACCTTGTCTCAAAAAAGAAAGAAAGGAAGAAAGAAAGAAAGAAAGAAAGGAAGGAAGGAAGGAAGGAAGGAAGGAAGGAAGAAAGAAAGAAAGAAAGAAAGAAAGAAAGAAAGAAAGAAAGAAAGAAAGAAAGAAAAAGAAAGAAAGAAAGAAATGAACAGACTACAGCATCCACAAGCTCATGTTGGGCTTTCAAAGTCACAGGCCAGAAGAGGGATGTGAACTTTGGGTGCAGAATGGCAGGCCTCCTCTGAACTTACCATCCAGCCCACTCCCTTTCTGGAACTTTCCATGGCTCAGCCCTAGACGAATGGGGCAGAAGTTGTAGGAGAGCTGGAGCTCGGCCCTCTGTGGCCCTGGAAGAGCAGCAGAGCTTCTCCGCTCAGGCCCGAGGCTTTCTCTGTCTCCCTCTTGATCTCAGCCACTATCACATCTGCTCCTATTTCTGAGGCCAGCTTCTCACATGGCCTCCCAGCCAAAGCCTCGGCCAACTGCACTCAGTGGTGGCATGATCCTCTGGCCAGAGTCAGTCAGAATCTTCAGGGGGACCAGGACTTGGGCTCCAGTGAGCTGGCCAGAGAGTCAGGGCCAGGACTGCATGTGATGCACTGAGGACAGAGTGTCGGCAGGAAGCATGGGTACCAGCTTTCTCCGTGAGTGGGAAGTCAGGCTGAGCTACCCATGAATGGCAAGCAAGGCCCTGAAGCAGCTAGAACTCCGACGGTGTTAAACAACAGTGACCTTGAACAAGTTTTGAGACCTCACCCTGATGATGATTAAAAATGGAATGGGGTCCCATGTGTGGGAAATGCTTCCAAAATGTCCATCATCGTGTTAACTGTAAAATCTGGCTGCTGGGTTTCTGTCACACTCAGAACCCAGAACCTAGCCTAGTCCACAGCAGGTGCTCAGTAAATACACATTAAGTGACCAGTGAATGAACATAGCTCATGCACCAAAGTGCACAGAGCTTCCTCTCAGCTCTTTCTCCACATGGACAGTTAGAACTGAGTCCTGTGTCTCCTTCCTGGTCCATCTACTAGCCGCAGCCCCTCCCCCGACACCACAGCCTGGGCCCTGTCTGCTCTGGCCCCTCCAGTTATACCAGCCTCTTTCTGATCCTCTCAAGTACCCTTCCTCCTGGGCTCCTGGGCACAAGCTGTCCCCAACCCCCAGTGTCCTGTGTCCTCGGCCCCTTCCTCAGAGAACTCCACCAACCTCTGCCCACTCCACATTCACTTCTGTTTTACACACGTCTCCCCCTCACAAAAGAGGCACACAACCCCTTGCTCTTCCTGTGTTGAGAGCAAATCCAGCAGACGGTGCAGATGCAGGGTAAGTGCCACAAATGCTTGAGCCGCGAATCCACCGGCCCTGGCTTCCAGTCTGGTGTCGGGCATGCTGGAGTGCCTGGAAGTTGCCTCTGATGGCTCTTCTCCTCGTCTTCCTTCAGTGAGTTTCCTATCAGGACCCAGTCTCCCAGCAACCAGCAGGCCAGGGTCCTATCCCCAAACAGCTAAGCCTTGTCGATACTAACAGAAGACTTAAAAAAACGAAGTAGTCTTAGGTGTGTTCAAATAGCTGGTAACTGAGCAGCTCTCCTGCCACAGAGACTCAACATGAACTGTGGCCCTGAGGGCAGGGATACCTATGAGACAGGCCAGTACATGTTCACTTCGCTTCCAGGCCTAGGACTGGAAATCAAACAGTGTGGAGCCCCCGTGAGCCGACAGGATGGACTTTAGCCTCCCAGCAGCTGGAATCCATGGTGGAGAAGGCAGTCTCTCAGGAGCCTCAAGGCCTCGGCCAAGGGCTATGCAAGGCCAGAGGGTGATGGTGATGGGGACAGCTGGGGACTTGAATAGGACTGGACGCTCAGCCCTCTGGCTCCCTAGGGTGTAGTGACCCACCAATCGTCCGGCGGACAGGTCTTGGAGTCAGGGCATCCTCAGTGCTCCCTACCCACTTAGGGCCCAAAGCCCATGCTCAACTAGATCCACCGGAAGCAGATTGCCCAGGATGGACCCCAGGCAGTGAGAAGCAACAGGGACCTCCCACAGACACGCTCTAACCAGCCAGCTGTGCCATCGAGACACATGCTCAGCCAGTACTTGGGCTGACCACCATTAGAGGGAGATAACAAAACCCAGCACGCGCCAGTCTGTATGGGCGCCATGTCAGAGCAGAAATAACAACACAAGATATAAAGAAAGGGGCAGGTGACCGAAAGAAACTGTCTCTAGGGCTGCTGGGTCAGAGCACAGGCTGTGCCTGGATTTTTATTTCTTTTTCCCCCTTTCTTCTTGGCACATAATGTATTAATTGTCCAGAACAATGGGCTTCATTATGACTTTGTCATGCATGTGTATCAAGTGCTTAGATCAGTCAGTCCCGAACCAGGGGAACACACCCAGTGCCCTCGGGGAGAATTTTAGCATTTGGGGGTTCTCTTTGTCTGGTCTCTACACCTGTTTTATAATTTCTAAGGAAGGCTCCCCTTCTGTAGCCTTGACTGACCTGGAACTCACAGAGATCCACCTGCCTCTGCTTCCTTAACGACCAAGCCTGGCAAAACTGCGTTTTTAAGAATCTGCCCTCAAGGGTGCTTATGAACACCATGTCGAGGTCCCTATGGTTACAGTAACTTAAACGTCTAGAAGATTCTGGTTAATTGAACTGTGTGGGTTCACCAGCCAGAACCTAGACACCTGTGGTACTTCCTCATTAACCAGATTATAGAATTTGAAGAATGTTTCAATTCAACTGTTTTGGAGGGGGAAAAAAATCACACTTCTGTCCTTGTACAAATCTCTGGTTTACCTACAAGCCACAGGCATGAAGGATGTCGATCAGGAAAAAGCAAGCGGCAAGCTCATAGTTCTATCAGCTCTGCCAGGTCCTAGCAATCTCTCCATCATAAAGAAGAGGAAGGACCATCTTCTACATAAGCATCATGCTTCTTCACCCTGCTCTGGAGACTTCCCCCCAAGAATGCAATTCTCCAGTAGGCTCTTGATACTCACAACATCTTAGGTTTCTCTCCCTCCAGGGAGTAAGGAAATGAGATGTCCTTGGCCTCACAAGCAGCAGCAAGGCAGAGTAAATCTCCTGGTAACAAATGTAGGGCACAAAAATAAGAGAATTTGAGTCCATACCTGCACCACAGGGTGACCTCCTGTCGGGGCCTTGACAGCACCACGGCTGCCCTCCGTCTCGTAGTGGGCCCGGTGATGAGGCTTGGGCTGGACCTCGATCCGCAGCTCATAAGAACCTGACTGATTGGACAGTGGCCACTCTAGTGGAGGGAGGGATGCAGTCACAGGAATGCTGTGGGAAGGAAAGACCAGGTCATGAGGATGGAAAACCACATCAGTCCATCTGTACACTAAATGTAAATGGCACCTTTTCTGGAAATTGTACCCAGGGATGGAGGAATAAAATGCTGAGTGCTGAGGGCTACAAATTGCTCAGACATGATGGGGGAGCTCTTCACAAGGCAGAGGCCTCCCCTTGCTTTCATTTCCATCCTGATGAAGACAGTGTAGCTGGCTTCATGGGGGATGAAGCGAATTTCATTATGGGTTGGTTCCTGCATGTTTCCAGTGGCTGTTATGGCTTCTCCTCCAGGAATCGTGAAGAACACAACATCAACCTCTCAAAACTTCCTTTTCCAGAGGGCAAATGTGAGTGCAGGGATGCTTCAGTGGCAACCGGAAGTATGTCCTGACTTCACCATGAACTTAAGTACGTCACCTTTCTTAGGCACAGTCTGCTACAGTCTTCTGGCAAAGAGACCAGGGGATAAGTGAGAGAGTTTCTGTATTTGATTATCTTGACTAGCAGTGCATTTGGGAGTGAGTTCAGGTCCATTCACAATTACTAGTTGATGGGCCACTGAGCAATGCATCCCAGAAGCCCAGAGAGGAATCTAGCTTGGGTATGAGCGAATCAAGTATGTAACCCCAATGTAAAGTTCAAAGGGACACCATATCATGACTGGAGTTCCATCCCCAAGTTCAAGTCTCAGCCCTAACACTGACCCCCGTGACTTTGAGCAGATACCTGCAACTCCCTGGGTCTCAGTTCCCTCAATTGTGAAGTAGGTATACTGAAATCCTATGGGGATCTTAGCATCAGAGTAGTCAATGACACTAGTACTAATGGTTTTCCTTTGAAAATGCACACACGTAGTATAGGCACACACATATACATACCACACACATACATATACATGCATGTACATGCACACACACCACACACATATACAGGGACACACATACACACATATATGTGCTATACACACACACACACATCATTTTCTATGGACTCTGATTTGGCTATGGTGTCAGATGCAGAGAGCAAACCTTGAGGGCAGGTATTAAGTTTCATTTTCCTGGAGTCTCAACGCCACCCAGTATATACAACAGCTACTCAACATGGCCTAGAATTATGTCATTAGAAAGTCAACCAAGGTCTTGAAAATCTACCCAGAACCTTCCTTCTGTGTCTCAGGAAACATAAAACGTTACCTAAGATCACAGGGTGAGACACGGGCTGGGCTCCAATTCTAGTCCCTTAACTCCAAGTCTAGGACATGCTCTCATCTCCACACGGCTCTTGTCTTACTAACTGATTTTTAAACGGGACTGAGAAAAGTCTCACCATGGAATGATTTAGAGCAACCCTGGCATTGGGTAGGATCTCAGAAAATATTAAGTGGGTAGATGGGATAGATGCCTGGGATGATGGATGGATGGATGGATGGATGGATGGATGGATGGATGGATGATAGATGGATGGGTGGATGATGGATGGATGGATGGATGATGGATGGTTGGATGGTTGGATGATGGATGGATGGATGATGGATGGATGGATGGATGATGGATGGATGGATGGATAGATGGATGGATGATGGATGGTTGGATGATGGATGGATGGATGGATGGATGGATGGATGGATGGATGATGGATGGTTGGATGATGGATGGATGGATGGATGGATGGATGGATGGATGGATGGACAGATAGGTTGGTGGATAAATGGATGGATGGAGAGATAGGTGGGTAGATGGATGGATGAATAGGTGGGTGGGTGGGCAGACAAGCAGTTTTATTTCAAAGACTGGCACATTCAAAGGTCCTATGAAGTAGCACATACGTGGGTTCCTGTGAGAGCCCAGCTGGGAGACCACATTTTACCCAGGGTACTCCTGAGGAACGAGGGATAAGAGATTTAGATAGAAGGATAGAGGGGAGAGAAACAGAAACACAGGATAGCCTGGAAAGGGCCTGGATCCTAATCCACTGTCCCCTCCTGTCTCTCCTAAAGGGCTTTTTATAGGAATGCCAAGGGGTGGAGCAAAAGACCTCCCCCTAGCTCAGCCAAGTATAGACCCTTCCAATCACCTAGAAACCATGCACATGGACAAGCAATCCTCTAATGCAGCCCTGCTGGGTAAAGCAAGCTCAGATCTCACTAGGAACCTTTGTGGGCCTCTACAGGTTCCTTGGCACATCCTGGTTTGCACTCATGGCAGAGACCATCCGTCCATCAAGTGCATTCTTTCCCACTCAGCGCAGCCTGTGAGGTGCTGACAAGCTCAGTCTCCCCCCCACCACACACACACATACACCCCGCTCAACTCAACACAATGCTTTATCAGGTGAGAAAGTTCTGTTTGTTAAAGCCGCACCATGTGGGTAGCACACGGGTGATAGTGACAGCCCGGGCCACCTGTGCTTCAGCTGGCAGACAGAGCAGAGAGGAAAGGGCAGCCCATGTCCCCTCAGTCACCTCCTTCTCCTCAGCGTCCAAATGAAGTTTTTTTTTTAAATGCCAGATAACACCAGCCCAGGTTCACATGAGGAAAAAGCGAGATGCTACACAGAACACTGCTGGCACACAGCAGGCCTCCTTGGGCATCGGTGGTTACGGATGTCACCACCGTCACTCTACCACGAGATTAATCTCCTGGCACAGGCCTGTCAGCAAAGAAGTCCTTCCTAAAGCTCCAGAGTGATGGCTCATCTCAACTGTCAACGTGAGCTCTGGAATCACCTGGGAGACAGGCCACTAGGTGTGCCCAGATCATCTTGATGAGATTAAGGTGGGAAGATTCACCCACAGTGAGAAGCACCATTCCCTAGGCTGGGATCCGGGACTGTATAAAAAGGAAACAGAAAGTTGTACACAAGCATTCGTGCGTAGACGTGGCGTAAGCAGCCGCTTCAGGCTCCTGACACTTTCACTTCCCCACCGCGATGGGCTGCACCCCGGACCTGTGGGCCCTTCCTTCCTTATGTTTCATTTGTCGGGGTGTTTCAGTGCAGAAGCACGGAAAGAAACTAAGATGCCCCGTAAGAACGTGATGGCAGCCGCTGTCCCTCCTCTGAGCTCTTACTCTGAACAGGCTCTAAGCCAAGACCCTGACGTGTGTCATTTTACCTAGTTCTCAAAGAAAAAGAAAAAGTCACTGTGAGGTAGGTACTACTCTATGCTCATCTCACAGCCAATGAACAAGGCCCAAAGAAGTGCTCAGTAAACATGCAGGGGTTGGGGTAGGGGAGTCCTGGTTGATTAGTGATGTCTGCTCTGGGAACAGTCTCATAAGTGTGCTCAATGAGAGAATCATGATTGTTTACCAATGTCTGTCACAGGCACAACAGAAGGACAGCACAATGCCCACGTCCACACCGGCAATGAATGGCAGAGCCAGGACACACATTCAGTCCTCACACATCCCGAAGCCTCTACCCTGGGAGCCACACTCATCGCTTCGGCCTGCCAGGTTCTGAAGCTATTTGAGGATTGAGCCCTGTGCAATTTATTGCTCTTTGGGCCTCCTCATCACCGAGCACAGTCCAAAGGCAGCAATAGATGCCCCTCACACACAGTTCCTCTTAGAATGAGGAAGCGGGTGTTCCATGCTGAGGTCCACTCTTTGCCCAGGTCACAGCTATCTGTACTGAAAAGGAATCCAGCACACAGTAGGAACTTTATTAGTACTTGCTGAATGAAGGAGTAAATGATGTGCCCTAGGGGACAGCCATCACGCATATTGTACAATAACTCCCACAACCACCTGCTGTATCAGAGACACCCATGTTACCCATTTTACAGATGGGCAAATAAGGCTTGGGGAAGCTAAGGTACTCTCAGGTACTCAGAGCCAGCAAGGTGTCTAAGCCAGGATTTAAATGACATCCATGTGACTAAATTCCAGGTAAACAACAAGAAAGCCAGCATCTAGAGTGCCCGTGGGCACACACAGCTCTCAAAGCCCCACTCACCTGCAGATGGGAATGGCCGGCACCAGCTGCTTGGGCCAGGTGGGTGGTACCAGCAGGATGGACTCGGGAGCGGAATTCCTCCCCTCCTCCTGCTCACAAGGCCCCAGGAACTCCACGGCAGGGTAGATGTGGCGAGCCAGGCCCGCCTTGGACGGGGCGGTGGACACGGGGGTCGGGTCAGGACTGGTCTTCCATATCTTGGAGGGGATCCCGCAGGGCGAGTCGGTGGCCAGGCTGTTGAGGGCATCCATGAGAACAGCAGAGCCAGCCGTGGGGGGGTACCCAGCGGAGATGCCGTCGTCCTGGGGTGCCACGTGGGGCGAGGGCTGTGGCGAGGGGCTCCGGGAGCGCTGGGGTGAGGCTGCGGGCAGGGGCGCCACCAAGGCCTCTGCGCACGAATGCCTCCGCTTGGCACCGGGTGAGGAGGAGCGGGACGCCGGACGGGGCACGGGCGAGTGTCGGCCCAGGCAGCTGTCCTCAGGGTTGGCGAGGCTGGTTCGAGGTGACATTATTGGAGAGGTTCTGGGGGAATAATGAGCAGGGATGTTTTGAAACTGGAGGCACAGGTCGTCGGACCCGGCGGTGTTATTGGGCGAGACGCAGGGCGAGGTGTAGGGGGAGAAGGTGTCAGAAATGAAGCTGGCGGAGGAGCCGCTGCTAGCGGGGCTCAAGCAAAGCGGCTCGCGGTAGCCCTCGAAGCCGGGCACGGGCAGCGTGAACCGCGGGCTGGCGGCCAGGCCGGCCAGGGCCAGGGCCGGCTGCTCGGGGGGCAGGCCGGCGTCTCTCCCACGGAGGGCCCCCCCTGCCTGCATCAGTTCGTGGGATGGAGTGATCTCGATCCGAGGGCTCGGGCCCGAAGCCCCCGCTGGCTTGCCGGGGCTCAGAAAGTTCTGGAACCCTAGCCTATCCGGCTCTCCGAACTGGCCGGGGGGCTCGCCAGAGAGACTGGCGAGGGGGTTGACTGGCTTGAGGCCATAGTCCGGGACATCATCGGGGTATGCGAGTCCGGAGGGTGAGCTGATGGCCTTATGTGCGTTCGGTTCTTCTGGAAAGAGAAGGGGGAGGGGGTCTTTAAGCCTCTAAAGCAGAACCGGGGTGCAGAGTCACAGTCATGGGTGGGCGTGGGCTCCTGTCGCTGGCTGGTTTCAATACCCCACCATGCCAAACCCTGAGCTTGCCACAAGGAAAGTGAAGAAGCTACTTGATCCCAAATTCCCTCAAGAAGAGTCCAGAACGACAGGCGTTGGCTACACCAGCTGAGTCGCTGGCTGAAGTGTGGAAGGCAAACTGACCTAGTAGCCTCCAGGCTGAACCTAAACCTGCCCCTCAGAAGTGCATTTTAGGGGCTGGAGAGATGGTTTGGTGTGTTAACTGCCTGGTATGCGAGTATGAGGACCCAAGTTTGAATCCCAGAGCCTACATAAAAGTCAGGCATGACAGTACATCCTTGTAACCCCAGCACTGAGGACGCAGAGATGGGGATCCCCAGAGCTCACTGGCCTGCTCATATACTCAAATCCATGAACTACAGGTTCAGTGAGAGACCCTGTCATAAAAAAGAAGGTGGCGAGCCTCTGAGGAAGACATCCAACACCAAATCTGGCCTCCGTGTGCATGTATACATATGTACGTGCACACCCATACACACCTGCATGATCATAGACACAGTGAAAGTTGCTAAAGTGAATTTTATATCTCCCACAGCTCACGGCACCACAGACCCACAGCCAAACGGTGAGTGCTCCAGCTATTTATCGTATAGTGCACTCTGAGCCTCCCTCCCCAGTGAGGTTACTTCGTATCAGTGTGGATCACAGCCCCTTAACTCGAATTTGCTCTCTCCGGGGCTGCAACTGGCCTCCTCATTTCACACGTATGATGTGGCCACGGGACGCAGAGGGGCCACAGGGATTCTAGGATCCATGAAGTCTGTGTTTGTCTAAGTGTGAGAAGCTTTCTAGAACCAGGGTTACCTGCTCCTTCATGTCCCTTTATAGATGTGACCCAGGAGGGGACAAGAATCCCCAAAGACATGGAATTAGTAGACTCAGAACTCCTTCTAAGGAGCCCCTGAGTTCCCAAAAGTCAGGATCATGGCTATGGGGCCCCCAAACTGTTAGTGGGAGGGGATGCAGGGAGACTTAAACAGCAGCGGCCATCTTGGGTTTCTGCTGTACCATCTCAAGGGCCCATCACTAAAAAGAGTGTCACTCCAGCAGACCATGCTGCTCAGTCACCTCACTCTGTCCCTTGATCTCCAAGCCTGGTCCCTTACATTCCTCACTGGGGAATTTCTGCAGAGCCACCAAGGGATGGCGGTCCCCACCACCCCCACACCAACTCTTCCTCCAAGGCTCTCCCTTCTCCATCAGGAATGTGGTCAGCCTTGGCTCCTCAACTCTCGTGACTCCTACCCCAGCCACCGACAAATCCTGACCTCTGACCTCTCAACACACAGACCAGGCCTCAGTATTCCCTGCAACTCATGTCCATCTTGAGTCAAGCCCCCTCTTCTATCTCAGTCTCCCCAAGTCCCCTCTGTCCAATGTCCACTCTGGGAAACTGTCCTTCATTGCTTCCTCTGGCCCTTTAGATCAGGCCTGAGGTCATCATGGGCCCAGTCTGTCCCTGTCACCAGCCTGTCTCTCCACTCCACCTGTGCCCAATGCCCCCAAACAACTCAGAGACAGGCCCCACTGACCTCTCATCAAGCAGTTCCTGCTCAGAGTCCTTGAGAGAGCTGTCTCCTCTCCCTTCAAGATCTTCCTTATTCCATGGATCTGTTCTACCAGCACCTCCATAGACTGTCCCCCAAAACATCGCCCCCAACCCCATCTCCCGCCACATCTCCTTTGCACCCACACCGACTCCCACCACTTCTGATGCATGTGTTTAGTGAACTTGTCCTGCTAAAGCAGGGCCGGGCAAAACACAGCCCAAGGGCCCACATTCTGTCTGCTAATAAAGCAACCATGTCTGTTCGCATAGGGCCTACGGCTTGCTTCTTCACTGGAGAGCTGAGAGTTTTGGCAGGGTCTATATGAACCACAAATCTTAAAATATTTACTCTGTGGCCCTTTACGGAAGTTGGTAGGTCTACTCCTGACTCTCAGCTCCGCTGAGGTGGTGTCCACAGCCACTACAGGTTAGTGTTGTTTGCCTGGCACCCGCCACAGTGCCTGGTACTGACAGGCCTCCACAACACTGTGACGTGATGAAGAGAATGAATGAAAGAGCCATGCCCCGGGGTCCTGCAAGCCAGGAATGGGGTCTCCTGCTCTGGGGAGCTAGGCTAGACACCCTGGTGATCCATGACCTTTCTGGGCCTTTTCTGGGCCACAATAAAGGAAGTGTACTCCAGCTTAGCTGAACTGACCTCAGAATGCCCAGATGGTGCCCCCATTCCAGATGAGTGCTCCCAAAGGGCTGCCCACCACTCTTAACATGAGGACTTGGACCAGCATGGCTGGGGTCTGTCTACCCACCCTCGGCCTTTCCTCTCTTGGGGCTCCAGGCAAAGTGGGGTTTGGGGGAAAGCACCCACTTTCTTCTGGCCCCAGGACCTTGCAGCCACTACTCCCTCTATCTCAACAGCTCCATTCCCTCATCTCTGTGGGACTAAAGCCCACTCATGTCCGCAGGCTCTGCCTCTGTCCCTGTGTTCCCAGAGAGCTTGAAAAGCTCACTCTTCCCAGGGGTGCCTGCTCCAACCCCATATGTCTCCCAATTCTAGTGAAGTAATTGTGGCATCAACTACTAACTAGCAAGTCTGCCTCTCTCCTAATCAGAGATGCCATGAGGACTCTCCTGAGGCACACTGAGCCTCGGCCACCTGAACGGGAGCTGGTACAAGGTGGGCCCTCAACAGAGAGGAATGCCAGCATTCCTAAGTAAAGGAATGAATCCCCATAAAGCCACCTGGGACACTGACATCCCTCCTCCAAAATGTCACTGTCTGACCATGAGGCAGAGGACACCATCTCTAGAGAGGGGTGACTGGATAGGAAGCATCCATCAAAATCCCAAATGTGTCCCAGAGCCCTTAACACCATTCTCAGAAACGCACCCTATGTGGACACTCGCATCTGTGGGAGAGGTATAAGGAGGAGGTTAGTGTCTGCAGCTCTGGGGCTGGGGAAGGCTCTGGTTCATTCTAAAGTGACCAGAAAAAGTCCTTCTGCACCAAGCGGCAGTGGCCACTGAGATTCAGCATTGAAGAAAGGGCAAGGTGAACACGGGGTGGGTGGGTTGTCTAAAAGGGGAGGGGCACATCTGGGGGTGTGTGCACACGTGTGTGCATGTGTGCACACCTAGGCACACGCAGAGGCCAGAGGAGGACATCAGGTGTTCTGTTCTGTCACTTTCCACCTTAGTCCCATTGAGACAGGGTCTCTCGCTGAACTTTGAACTCGGCTGGTGCCACCAAGCCCCAGTGACCTCCAATGACCTCCTGTCTCTACCAAGCAGCATTGGAGTTCCAGGAGTGTACAGCTGTGCCCAGCTCTTTTACATGGGTGCTGGGATTCGAACTCTGGTCCTCCTGCTTACCCACTGAGCCACCCTGCAAAAAGGAAACTTTCTGCAGAGAAAACCAACTTAAATTTCCCAAACACAATTAGCTTCTGTGGAGCAGGTGGCGGGAGGTGGGGGTGACATGGAACATAATATGTGACGATGAAACTCTGCTGACAGGGAGGGAAACAGAACCCAGCCCTGCTCTGCCACTAACTGGCTAGTGGCGGAAGAAAAGTCCCCACCCACTCCAGGTGCCACGGCCTCACTTAGAACAGGGGGAAAGCACGTCTGACTCCTTCACGGCTTTGATTTTTCTAGCTTGGGTCTGCAGGACTAGAGTTCATACGAGGCACAGCCAGGGTGAAGATGCATCTGAACTTGAGCTGGTGCTGTGTGTGCATGCGCGCGCGCGCGCGCACACACACACACACACACACGCACACATACACACACCTACCTTCCTGGCAGAGAGCACACAGAGCACAGATGTCTAACCTACAGGCCAATCAGCATCAAATCCAAGTTCAATGATGTTCTGAGAACCCATTCCCTACAAACCAGGAACCGGCCCTGCACAGAAATTCCAGCCATATTAGAACTCTCTGCCTCAAAAACATAGCAATCCAGAACCGGAGGCAGCATAGACCAGTATGGGGTGTGGTAGTGCCCACAATCCCAGCCCTCAGGGGGCTGAGGCAGGAGAAATGCTGTGTGTTCAGAGACAGCCTGGACTACAAAGTAGGACCTTGTCTCAAGAAACCAAGCCAGACACACACACCACACGCATGTGGGAGCTCCAAGGAGCAACCGGCCCCACTGAGCCTAGTATTGCAGTGTTTACACTGGTTTAATCCATCCTGGTGGCAGTTTCCTTTCCCCCTCTCTTTTCTTCCCCCAAGTCTATAAATGTTTAACAGCAAGCGCGGGTGTGAAGGTAATGAACAGCCTTTGCCTTCTCGGGGATTTGACAGCAAATCTCACAAATGGCCAGCCATTAACATCTTTCCGTGAGTGGCTGGGATCCTCACTCTTGGGCTCTTTGGAAACAGTCCATGTGCCTGCTGGGTCTCACTGCCCTCACCTGCCCATAGCCCAGATGGAAGCCAGCATATCTCAGAACCACCTTACTGCTGATTTTCTTAGGAGGGTTTCCATAAACCTCTTTGCATGATCTTGGCTGTCGGTGGTACTGTCTCTACATATTATGTACTTACTATGTCTGCTCAACCCCACTCTCATCTTTTCTTTTTAACATGTAGAATGTGTGTGTGTGTGTGTGTGTGTGTGTGTGTGTGTGTGTGTGTGTGTGTGTGTCTGTGAGTGTACATGTTCACAGAGGCCAGAAGAGGGAATCAGAGCTCCCTGAAGCTGGAGTTACAAATGGTTGTGGACTAGCTAGCTGACATGAACTCTCTAGTTCTCTGGAAGAACAGCAAGTGCTCTTAACCACTGAGCCATCTGTTCAGCCCCACATCATAACTTTTATTTTAAAAGAAATATTCACACCACTCTCGGAGGCTGAGGCAGGAGCATTGCCTAGTTCAGAGCCTGCCTGAACTACAGAGTGAGTTCAAGGCCAGCATGGACAATTTAGTGAAACCCTATGTCAAATTACAAGTGTAAAGAGGGCTGGGGGGAGGGGTATCTCAGTGATGAAACACGTGCCTACCATATGTGAGGCTGTTTAATCCGTAGTACGACACCCCCAACCCCCCCCCCAAAAAAAAGGTAACTACGTTCAAGCAAACCATGCGGGCAAAGGCTCTAAGCCTGCATTTCACCTCCTCCCTCCCACAAGGTTTTTCTTTGAGGTATAATTTGTGTGGCCGGCAGAGGTGGCTGGGTTTTGTCAAACACTAAACATCTTGTTTTGCTAGCACCATCAAGGCAGCATGGTTTTCTGTGACGCTGCCAAGTGTGCCCATGTGAAGGTGTGCAGGCATCTGTGACGCTGCCAAGTGTGCCCGTGTGAAGGTGTGCAGGCATCTGTGACGCTGCCGAGTGTGCCCGTGTGAAGGTGTGCAGGCAGCTGTGACGCTGCCGAGTGTGCCCGTGTGAAGGTGTGCAGGCAGCTGTGACACTGCCGAGTGTGCCCGTGTGAAGGTGTGCAGGCAGCTGTGACCCTGCCGAGTGTGCCCGTGTGAAGGTGTGCAGGCAGCAGAGGGGAACCCTGGGTTAGAAAGGCACTCAAGACTTGGTAGCACACCACTGAGACACCATTTCTCCCAACTCAAAGAGAAAACAGCTTGGGACTTCAGAGAGGACTCACGGTCAAAAACACTGGCTGTTCTTCCAGAGGACCCAGGTTCGATTCCCAGCACCCACATGGCAGCTCACAACCATCTGTAACTCCACTTCCAGGGGATCTGACACCCTCTTCTGATCTTCGAGGGTACCAGGCATATATACATGGTGCACAGGCAAAACATAACATAAATATTTTTTTAAAGAGGAAACAGCTCTCTCTATGTGCCATGCACTCTTGGTGGCCTACCTCCATGCCACCCGCCATGAGAGATGTCTGGCCTTCCCTTGAGATGTCAGTCCCCAAAGGAAGGAAGAAGGCAGGAGCCATGGCTGCTCTGGGTCCTCTCTCTTCTTTCCCCAACACACACACACTTCGCTTCGATGTTACCCTTGCCCAGAATTCCCTTCCGTGCCTCAAGCACCCTTCTCCTGGGCTGCTGGCTGTCTATCAAGACAGGTACCTGAGTAGCCAGAATGGACGACAGCAACTTCTAAGTTCAACTCCTCAAGAGTGTTATGGTGACAGCCACTGACAGAGTCATTGATTTGTCCCTCTACCCCAGGAAGGTGAGCTTTTTGAAGCTCAATATTATTATATTATGCTAATTACCAAAATGCAGAGGTGGATTAACTAAAATGCTGGAAATGGACCCACCAGCCACTGGAGTCAGCACATTGCATGTGGTACGGCATTTAACACTCACATCTACCTGAGCAGCAGGGACAGCTGCTTGCCTTCCACAGACAAGGAGATGGAGGCACAGCAAGCTGGTTTCACCTACCCAGAGTCCTTAGCGGGATCCGGTTGAGCATATCCACCCTGAGCTGGGGATTCTGGATCTACTACAACCCAAGGTACCCTATAGCAGGGCTGGTGTGGAGCTGATCGGTTGCCCCACCCACTCCAACAGCAGGCCACCCAACTGTCCCCTAGCCTTGCAATACCAACTGAGGCTGAGGCTTGTGGCTCTGGGCTTTGCAGCTCCAACCCACACTTCCTGCACTCTGCAGAGGCTGAGTCTGCCTGAAGTATCGCCTGTAAGCCACACCCTGGAACCTGAGGAAGCATCCTCGGCTGCTCGGCCATCTCCAGGAGCTGTGCACCTTGCTCATACTGTCTCTCTGGCTCCCCACGGCTTCTGCTGGCCATTTGGTTCTAGAGCTGACCCCTGAAGTTATCTCTCACCAGGTCCTAGGGCTCAACAACATCTGGGCCCTGAGAAGACTTGGGGATCCTCTGCCAATGTCCCTGGAACTGCAGGACAAGTCTGCCCGCCAGGGGCTGGGCCAGCCTACCACGAGTGAGAGACTGCTCACAGGGGACTCGGCACCTTTTAGTTCATGGAGTCCAAAGGACCCAGGACTCAGCCTCATCCCTGACGCGAGGCCTGGTACACTCTGTCCTCATGGGTAATATACAGGGCAGCTTGTCTACTCCACACAAAGCCCCAAACACATTTACAACAGACACCCAGGAAATCTTCTAAGCAACAGTTCAGACCTCCCCTGCTATGGTTTCCCTATTTGATTCGACAGTGTGGCTCACGCTAGCCTCAACCTCTTTAAAAGCATTTTGTAAAAGAGGAAGGAATCTTATAAAAATAAAACGGACCAGTCAGCACTTCAAGAATTCTCTTGGCATCCCAGACTGTGCTGACCTCTGGAAGTGTGAGAAGTAGCTAGAGAAAGCCTCCAGCACTCTCCCTCCCGAGACTTGTGCCCCTCACACCCATCCCCCAGCTGCCTGGGAGTGTAGTCACTAACTCCCGCTGAAGTGACAGTGACTCCGTAGCTACTTGTCATAACAGAAGTGTCAAGAGTCAACACACCTGTGCCATTTGCTTTATGCCAAGACCAGCACACACAACCTACACAGACCGGTGGGTTTTTCTCCCAAGAACACCATGAAACAAGCAATATAGCTCTCCCAGTTTTACACATGGGGAAAATGAGGGTCAGAGAGGGTGAGTAATCTGCCCAAAGTTGCACAGCTTTTAAGCTGCAGAGCCAAGACAGTCTGAGGCAACCTGGCCCTTCCACCCACCCCCACAACCACTACTGAGCTCCACTTCCAGTGAAAGAGACTATTTCTGGAAGGGTGACACCTTAACTCTGACGCAGAGAAATGAGGGGCCCCCAGGACAGAGCCTGCTGTGGGGCCAGTGTTGGCCTGGCAACCTAAGATCCCAATTCTTTTCTTCTAGAAAGTTCTCAGCCCTTCTGTTTGCCCCAAAGGGAGAGCTAAAATCACACTCTAGCCACTGTCTCCACCAGCCACTCCTCTTCTGCTTCCTGCCTGCTGCTCACACTCAAGAACGGACCCATGGTCAAGGCCAGAACCCACTCACTGCCAGGGTGCTGGCCAACAGGGAGCTTTGGGGAGAAAAAAGAAGAAAGAAAACCAGGGCACATTGTAGTCCCAGAATTTGGAAGTTGAGGCAGGACAGTTTCTCAGAGTTTGAGACCAGCCTGGGTTACATAGTGAACTCCAGGTCAACCTGTAACCCTGCCCCAAAAGAAAACCACACACACACACACACACACACACACACACACACACACAGAGAGAGAGAGAGAGAGAGAGAGAGACACACACACACACCACACACACACAGAGACAGCACACATATACACACCACCCACACACAGCATACCTACACACCACACACACAAAGCACACTTACACACCACACACACACACACACACAAAGCACACTTACACACCACACACAAACACACACACACACACACACACACACACACACACACACACACGCACACACGCACAGAGACAGACAGAGGGAGGAACACTGTGGAAACAGCCTTTCAAGTGTCTAAGTCCAGGCAGGCAGAATTTTTAGGAAGTGGAATCGAATGACAAAAATAGACCTCACTAGGGAACCATAGGAAGTGCCTGTGGGGGGAGGGGACACCGCCCCACAGCAGGATGCACTGCAGATCTGAGGGTCCCTGTCCAGGCTATTCCAACCCACCCACCCCTTCATGAGCTCACATCTGAGGTCTGGCTCTGAGGCATCACAGTCTGTCGCCATGGTAACACCCACATGCCATAGCCAGGCAACACAGATTGGCAGCAAGGAGAGGGGATCGAGGCCTGTGACTCCCCTAACCTCTTGTGGCTGCAGGAACCACACTGCAGGGCAGGAAGGCAGCGGATTTCCCATCTGGGAAGAAGCGTTGTCCAGAGTCACCAATGACCTGTAAGTAATGAAGGCGACCCTCGACTTCCCCCAAATCCCCAGTCCCCTCCCTCACTGCACACAGAGGGCAGCTGTGACAGGACTCCCCATAAATGAGTCATGTGTGTGAAGGAGAAGATCCAGGTTGTCACACCCTTTATTCAGAGGTGACACATACAGACAGGCCCTGAAAGTTGAGAAATTCCACCCAGATCAGTGGGTCCAAGAACACCAGAGAAGGCGAGGGACGTTTACCCTCTCGTCTCGCCAGCATGGAGGTGCTGGCAGAGGCCTCCTGGCACCCTCTCATCTTTTCTGACCTTGCCCCAGAGAAGACAGCTGTCTGCCTTCACCAGACAGACAGAGGCAGCTTCGGTAGTACCTCCGGCAGTCTGCCACCAAGCCAGGCGCCAACGACGCTGACACAGGAGGGGATGGTCCCAGAGCAAGGAGTCCAGCAGAGCAGCAGTTGGCAGGAGGCTTGCAAAAACATGGTGTCCTGGGCTGCTTGGGAAGACGCCGGGCATGTGTGCCCCACAAGTCTCAAGGCCTCCCTTGAGCAGAGGGCCAGGGGCGCTTTGGCAGTTGAGATATTTGGGGTGGGGGTCTCCTGCCTTCAGGAATCCAAGTCACCTTCCTGCTTGCTGTCTTTCTGATAACTGATGTCCACTATGCCACCAGCCTGCGTGTGTTCCCTTTCAGCAGCTTATAACAAGCTAGAGGCCAGCATTACCGACACCTCACTGCGAGGGATGGGGAAACTTGAGGCTTAGATGCAGGGAATCCCCCAAGGTCACACATACAAAAAATAGACATCGTTGACGCAGTGCCACACGGTAATACTGAATAGCTACCTCATGCTTTTTACACACACATACGCACGCACGCGTACACCTACCCAAGACTTATTGCCCCAGGGGCTTCCTTCCCCCAAGCCCAGCCAATAAGCAAACTACCTGAACTCTCTAGCCCTAAACTGGCTTGAGTGGCCTCGAATGTCACAGAAACAGAGTCACACAGTCAAGGATGTCCCTGCCTCACTTCTGCTCAGTCTAGGATTCTCCTGTATGGCTCAATAGGTTTCTTTCTCAGAAGTGGGGGGCCGGGGGGCGGGGGGTACTGCTTCATGTGAATACCACTTCATTTCTTCATCAACCACCCCCTCTCCACGGGTCCTGGAGAGCAAGCCTGTGATCTGGAGAGCTGATGAGAGAGCTTCCTCAGCAAAAGCAGAAGGGAAGATCTGGTCAGAAGAATTCACCAAAAATAGCCTTCAGATAATCCTCCCACAGACAAAGCCCGTCCACTCCGTGGCAGCCTGGCAGGAAGGGATGAGGCTAGAGAGCCATTGACTTCCTTGCAGCCTCTGTCCACGCTAGCCTCCTCCAGGAGCTGAGACCCCCCTCACTCATTCCCAGTCCCTCAAAAGCCTGACCCCTGCAAGCAAAGCTTCCTCTTGGTGACCATGTGGCCATGGAACCCTCAACCAGGGACTCAGACCAAACACACCAATACCGTACTGACAGGACGTGTCTTACTTATTACCCCCACCCCACCCCGCACACATAACATGGATGCCATGTTTCCAGAGGTGGGCATGCTTAATCAGCTCACATCCCCCCTCCCAAACACACGCACACACACACACAGCACCTGGTCATTAAGACATTCCTCCCAATCCACCCAGCAGAGGTGACATCAGCCCTGTGGGTTTCAGACCTGCAGCCCACCTTCTGAGGATTAGGCAGGCAAATACCCCCTTCCCTCAGCCTTTCAGATGACTGCTCAAGCATTTCTGGCTTAAGGGGCTCCCCTCACGGAGCAGCCCCCATCTGCAGGCAGACCCAGCAGGTCTGTTTGGATAAGGCCCTGACAAATCCCATGCTTTGCAGGCCACTTTCCTGCCTTCCGAAAGCTCGCTCAGGCATAGCTCAATTAAAATTCACGGGGAAGGGCTGGCTGGGAGAAACGCACTTTATTAACTCAAACAGGCCCTTTTCCAAATCCTTAGATTAGAAGGCAGCCTGGGCCCCAGTGCCCTCTCAGGAAAAGGAACTCTCCCCACTCTGCCTCCAGCTCAGCCTGCTAGAAGGCAGCAAGAAAACACATTAAAATCCAGGGCACGGGGCTTTGGAAGTAAAGGCCAAGGGGGGTGGAGACGGCTCAGTTGGTAAAGTGTTTGCACTGCAAAACCCAGCACCCACATTAAAAAAAAAAAAAAAGCCAGGCATGGTGGCAGAGCCTAGGGGTCCGCTGAGCAGCCAGCCCAGCTAAACTGGTGTGTTCCAGGTCAGTGAGAGAACCTGCCTCAAAAAAATCAAGTCAGCAGCTCAGGAAAGTCTCCCAAAGTTAACCTCTGACCTTCACATGCAGGCTCACACATACGTGTACATAAAGACAGACACACACATGCAAATGCATGTGTGCACACACAAACTACACGCCGATCTGTAAGGAACAGAGAGACATGCCCCTCCCCCTCCAAAAAAAATTTCACAGGGATGGTACATCTAGTAATATCCAGGGCATACAGGACAGCCCTGCGGTGGGGGGTGACCTTATTTCTTCAACAGATAAACATTAAGAAAATTGACTGATGGGGATTTTCAAAGATAAAGGGAGCAAAGGTCGAGCCGACCACTCACAACACAAGGGTCTTTAGGGCTGAATGTAAACAAATTTACAGCAAACCCCCCTGGGAAACAGTGAGGCTTGAACGCTGGACAGCTGATGTTAACTATTTTAGGTTTAGCGTGGATTCTGATCGTTGGCTGTCTGTATTCTTGCCTTCTCTGTCTATAGATCCAGCCAGCTGTGCATCAGAAATGTTGGGGGACAGGGACAACACCTAGCGGGTGGGGATGTGGCTCAGTTAGCCACAGGGTGGCCCTAGCATGCAGAAGCCCTGGGTTCTATCAGCAACTTTTCCTAAACTGTGTGTGGTGGATGATCTTGGCTGTAAATCTGACACTCCCAGGACGAGGAACGTCTACTGAAAATCTGCCTCCGTCAGGTTGGTCTGTGGGCATGTCGCTGGGGCACTTTCCTGATTGCTAATTGCTGTGGGAGGGCCTAGTCCACTGTGGGAGGTGCCCCCCTCTAGACAGGTGGACCTGGGCTGTGTATGAAAGGCAGCCAGCCGAGCAGGCCAGAGGAAGGGAGCCTTGTCCCTCCAAGGCCTCTGCTTTAGCTCCTGTCCCAGCCTCCCGACTTCCCTCAGTGATGGACAGCAACTGGGACATGAAAGTCAAACAAATAAACCCTTTCCTCCCCGTGCTGGTTTTGGGTCGGCATTTTATCACAGCAACAAAAAGGAAAACTAGAAAACTGGTTTGCCAATACTCGGGAGAGGGAGACAAGGGGATCAGAAGTTCAAAGTCATCCTCAATAACTTTGAGGCCAGCCTGGGCTACATAAGGCCCTGTTTCAAAAACATACAAACAAACAAACAAAAAACACAATACAAAAAGCTGTGCTGAACCCTGGAAGCATCATTTTACTTTTTTTTTGGGGGGGGGGGTTTCGAGACAGGGTTTCTCTGTGTAGCTTTGCGCCTTTCCTGGAACTCACTTGGCAGTCCAGGCTGGCCTCGAACTCACAGAGATCCACCTGCCTCTCATTTTACTTTTTAAAAAGAATTTCCTTTAAAATATTTTTTTTTTTACATTTTACCTTTGTATGTTATGTGCGCGCGCGCGTGTGTGTGTGTGTGTGTGTGTGTGTGTGTGTGTGTGCACGCACACACACACAGAGGACAGCCTGCAGGAGCCAGTTTTCTCTTTCTACCATGTGGTTTCCTGGGATCAATTCAGGTTGTCCCGCTTGGTAACAAGCACCTTTATCAACTGAGCCGTCTTGCTGGCACCATTTTTAATTTATTATTAGTGCGTGTGCTCAGATATGCGCGTGGGGGTCAAAGGACAACGTGTGGGAGTCATTTCTTTCCTTTCACCACGTGGGTCCTGGGGATGGAGCTCATGTTGTTAGCAAGGGGCCCCCTTTCCCCACTGCACCAATGCTGCCTCTGGAGACATGACTTCTGAATCACTACTCAAGCCAGGGGTGTGTGCACTGTGCACTCTACACGAGGGTTTGATATTGGGGGCCCCAGGGTCCAATGCCCTGAGCTTCCCCAAGAGCAGCTGCTTGATTTTTCTCAGGGGCCCATATCTTTGACTGACACCTTCTAATCTACTAACTATAAAATACTAGGTGAATTATACATAAAGTCCCTGGGGGGAGATGCCACGGGATGGGAGATGTAGATGAAGTGGCTTTGTATTAACAGCATGCCAGCCCAGTGTACCATCGCCCTACTGTTGCATATTTGGGGGAAAGTTTAGTAACTGAAGGTCAGAGGGAAAGTGAAAGGCAGTCCCCTCTGCTCCAGAGGGAGCAGCAGGCAGCCTGCCTCGTCCCCGGAACAGCCCCGGCTCCACCCTACCTGATGCCTGGACTCAGTTTGGAAACTGCCAACAAAACCTCTAGGTCCAAGGGAGCAGCAGCCTGGGAAGTGAGTTGGCCACAGTTCTCTGGGAGCCTGGGGCTATTTCCTGTGCTGGGGAGGGAGGAGGTCCTCTCTGGGGAAAAGCCACAGGATACCCATCATGGAGCTGCATTTTCAAGGCTGTTCCTTTCTGGGCCTGGCTCAGCACACACCTGGGAGCACCCCACATCACCCTCAAAGTGGCCTCCAGAACTTGCCAGCCACAGAATGTGAACAACCGAGGAAGCGTTTGCAGGCAGCAGGGTTCCTGGGCTGAGCAGAACGGACAGGAGACTTGAGTCAGAACCAGACTTCTGGGTTAGCTAGCTGACTTGCTCAGGCACCGGGTGGAGCCCAGCAGCCAACAGACACCACACCCCTCAAGGCCCATCTGCTCTTCTGGTTCAGGATACGTCAAGGCCGAAGGAAAAGGCTCTCAGTTCCCCCGGGAGCCAGGATGCTTAGGACACCCTGATTTGTCAGGGCCCATCCACAGTCACAAAGCCCGTGCTGCTGGGGCAGGAATCCCCACACCTCGCTGAACCTTCACTTCTGCCCCAGTGGGGCCCATTGTCCTCATCAACCCATGGCACAGATAAGAAACACGAGCCAGGAACCAAAGTCACATGACCTCCAGCAGCCCTCGAAGGAGCCTTAGCAACTTTGTATCCATCTGATGGCCGCAGGCCTGGCAGTTCCGCTCAGCCCAGTCTCCAGATAGCCAACAAGTCAAACCAGAGCGTTCTAGTTTTACGTGTGATGCTCTGACTTGCACAGTCTGCGGGGGAGAAGGGCTGAGGTGCCCCCAGGAAGCATGCATGACAGAGAAAGAAGCAAAAACAGAGGCTGGGGGATGTGGCTCATCTCTGAAGAGTGCTGGCCTAGCTTGTACAAATCTCGGGGTTCCGTCCCTAGCACCTCACAAACTGGGTGTAGTGGTACATGCCTGTAATCCCAGCACTTGGGAAGTGGGGTCAGAAGCATCGGGAGTTCAAAGTCATCCTTGGCTACAGAGAAAGTTTAAGGCCAACCTGGGCTACATGAGATGAGAGAGGAAGAGAGGAAGAAGGAGAGAAGAGAGAGAAGAGATGAAGGGGGGGGGGGGCAAACTCTCCCTTATGTCCCCAATTCTATTTTGCTGGTGTAAGGCCCAAGAGAGAAGCGCCAACCCTCCCACTTCTAAGGATCATCACATACAGGGGCTACCACGAGGGCAGCCTGTTGGACACAGTCGGAGGCTGTAGCTCTGGGGTGCTCTGGAGACCCTCTGGCTGTGTGCTGTAGGCTGAACAAAGACTCGGACCCCAGGTGCCCCGACTCCAGAGAGGTCTTGCATTGCCGATATGTGAGCTACATTTCTTGCACTCAGCTCACCACCTTCTGGGGCTAGCGAGCCCCGGAGACAATCTGAGTGCTGCTGTTTTCGGGGTTTATGTGGCTCTGCTCCAGATCAGAACTTAATGATAAGGGACAGTGAGCCTTTCCAGCGAGGATGACGGGAACCATTCTAGCCCCACTGCCTCCCTGATCAGGCCTCTGCACCCTTTTCCTGGGGCACCTGGAGACCTAATTTGTCTAAAGTGGGTTCATTAAGGCTTGTCTTTAACGTGACACAAAGGGCAGCATCTCTGGATGTCATGTGTGTCCAGCAAGCCAGCTTACTTAGTATACAGGCCTATTTTTAGTCAGACCAACAAAAGCCAGTTACTATATCACAGCACCTCATTTGTCCCCATTTGTTTACCAGGCTGTGTCCCATACTGGCTCCACGGTATCCAGGCAAAAGCAGGGACCAGGTCTCATTCATCTGCACACCCACTGGGCCTGGCACAAAACCAACAGGCCATGTGTTTGCTGGAAGGATGAGGTTTTCATTGTCCCTTTCAAATGGGTTGAGAGCAGGTGTTCTCAAGCTGAAGTGCAGGTGACACGAGGGATCAGTCCAGGACTCCCTCGAGAAATGTTGTAAAAAGCACACGGCAGTGGGAGCTGGGAGAGGCAGTCCCCTGGGGGACACCGGTGAAGGGTGTGTGTGTGTGTATGCTGTGCTCAGGACATATGTGTGTTCACTGAGCCACTTCATGCGTGCGTGCGTGTGTGTGTGTGTGTGTGTGTGTGTGTGTGTGTGTGTGTGTGTGTGTGTGAGCGGTATCTGTGGTTTTCATCAGCTTTTCAAAGAGTGTGAGCCCAGCAGTGTAAGGAAAGCGGAAACAGACTGAAAAACAACAAGCAATGATCAGGAGCCCGTGTTTGACCTCAGCAAGGTCAGGGCTGCTCCCGTACACTTGAGCCAAAAGGGAGTCAGAGAGGGAATGCATCAGACCTACTGAGGCAAACTGGTATTGAGCACTGCCAGCATATCTGTCCCCAACATAGCACCCAGGTGATAGGATACTTTCTGGAGGTGACCACGGACTCCCGGGGAATTCCAAGTTGGAAGGAAGAAGAACCCACTGAACCACAAACCTTCCCAGGGGCACTCTAACGGAAGGGGCCACCAACAGCAGCACATCTCCTCTCCAGGGTGTGATCAGCAGCTGCCAGGACCCTATAACCCTCATCCAGTTCTCTACATGAGATAAACTTGGACAACTCATCCTCTAGGAGAGAAATAAAAGTGCTCTTGACACACCTCCAGGAAAATAAATGTGGAAATCCAGTGGGATGACATGGATCATTTCTTAGATACACTTAGATACCAAAGCTGATTCCTATAGAAACAGAGGGCATAAATAGGGCTGGTGAGACAGCTCTGGAGGTAAAGGGACTTGCCACCAAACCCAGTCACCTGAGTTCCGTCCCTGAAACCCATGTGATGGAAGGAGAGAACTGATTCCCACAAGTTCCTCAGCATCAGAGAGAAACCTAAGGCCAACTACACGCATGAGACTCTTACAGAGAAGCATCACTTAGGAATATTGCTGGAAAGGACCTTACTATACAGTCAAACTGATATCACCACCACAAGAAAATATACATAGTGGCCAAGTAGAGTTTATACTGGGAATGATGACCTTACTTATAGTATATACTTAAATACTTACACTTAGCTGACCTCTTACTACATAAACCAATATACAACAGGTCTAAGAATAAGATTATATTTTCTCATAGACACTCACATGTCTTTTATGCACTCAAGTCCCGTTCCTAATAAAACTCCCAGGGAAACAGGAATGGATATCTTCTGAACATAACAAATGCATACATCTAAATCCTACACCAGCATTTGAGGTCCTCCTACCAAGGTCAAAAGCAAGGCAAAAGGGACTGGGGAGATGGTTCATCAGTTAAGAGTGTCTGCTCTTATAGAGGACCAGAGTTCAGTTCTCAGCATCTATATTGGGTGGCTCACAACCAACTGTAACTCTAGCTTCAGAGGATCCAACACCCTCTTCTGGCCTCTGCAGACAACTGCATGTACACAATGCACATACTTGCACACAGTTACACACACACAGTTAAAAATAAAATATTTTTTTAAAAAAGATAAAGATGGCTGGGTGATGGTGGTGCACACCTTTAATCCCAGCACTCAGGAGGAGAGGCAGGTGGATCTCTGTGAGTTCAAGGCCAGCCTGGTCTACACAGAGAGTTCCAAGACAGCTAAGCACAGCTAAGGCGACACAGAGAAACCCTATCTTGAAAACCAAAAAAAAAAAAAAAAAGAAAGAAAGAAAGAAAGAAAGAAAGAAAGAAAGAAAGAAAGAAAGAAAGAAAGAAAGACAAAGATGCCTACAATCTTTACTTCAATGTAATCCTTCACTTCAGGGACCAGCCAATGAATTCAGAAAAGACAAGACAAGAGAGGCCTGTTCAGGGACACTAGTTCAGCACGGGCAGAGCTGGGTCTTGCATGGGGGCACCCCAGGATCTAACATAATAGGTGCTTAGGAAATTAGCTGGATGAGTGACTGAGGAATGGCTCATGCTGACCATGAGAGGGAGGGTTTAAAAAATGCTAGAGACAAAACCCACTGTGGTTAATTTCAGTGGATTAACTCACTCAGAGGACACTGTGTGACAGAACTATTATTTTAGCCACTTACAAATAAGCAAACAAGGGCCAAAAAGAGGTTAAGTGACTTGGCCTAGCCCACTCTTCCTGTCTTTGGTTCTTTGCTTTCCGTGGGCCAGTCCACATCCCACCGCTGCCAATGATCCAACCTCCCAAAACTTTCTTATGTGCCTTCACAGGTTTTCATGTGGCATCTGTCTCGATGTTGACCCTTTTCCTCCCATGGATTGTGCTAGGCTCGTGGCCAGCTAACTTAAGGCACATCATTAAGACACTATCATCCTAGACCTATATCAAGATAAAGTTCACCACAGCTCTCAGGGAGTCTTACCATGAAGAAACAGAGAGGGGTTGACCCCAGAGATGATCTCACATCTGCCTCTCAAGTCTCATGAAGTCCCTTCTGTGATGCTTGCCCCTCCTACACCCAGAGACCTCACTTTCCAACAGATTCCCAGAGCATCATTCGCTCACCTGAGCAAGGGTCTCACAGAGTGACTTTCCTAAGAATACAATTTGGAAAGGAGGCACCACGAAGGAACTCACAGGTCCTTCCCCTCCGGGGAAGGTCAGGTCAACAGCAGTGAATCAAGCTGGCAGTATGTACCCTTGACATAAAAAGAGAATGGCCCCACACTCCTATGATCTCCCAAACACCTCTAGCCCTAATCTAACCATGAGAAAAACAACAGAAAAACTCAAAACACAGCATAGGCCTGTGATCTCAGCACTGAAGATGTTGTGGTAAGGAAGCTGTCTAATTCCAGGACAGCCTAAGCTACATGATACCCTGTCACAGACATAAATTAAATAGGCTGCATATAACATATCTATAGCACCTATTTCTAACACAGTACTTCAAGGCTATGAAAGCATGTGCGCGCGCACACACACACACACACACACACACACACACACACACACACACACCGAAAAAGCATGAACTTTTCTTAATGACCAAGGATCAGCACCAAATAGATATACCCTGCTAACGCCCCAGGCCCAGAACAAGAGGGAAGGGTGCTGGGTATATGGGAATTCTGGGTTACTGTCATAGTGCCTCTATAAATGGGGAACTGGAACCCCAAAATAAAGTTTATTATTAAAAAAACAACATCACAGGTTACTAGGCTTCCACATGGTCATTAAGCTGCCCATCTGATGGCCGCCGAGCCCCACTTGCCAAGAAAAACTATAAAAAGCACCTCCCACCAGATTTGGCTTGGAAACTATTTCCCCGGAAATCCTCACCCTCCACCCTCACCTCAGAGAGAGAGAGAGAGAGAGAGAGAGAGAGAGAGAGAGAGAGAGAGAGAGAGAGAGAGAGACTGTAAACCTGAGAACACACCGCCAGACATGACTTTAATCTTAATGAATGCAGAGACCACTGATATGTGTGGCTGGCTTACAGAGTCCTAACTGTGTCTTTTCAATGGAAGGCTGTCCCCAGAATGGAACTCTGAAACACAAACACCCGCTCCCCCACCACTGTCACCACCTCTAGCCAAAACACAAAACTGTCACCAAGCAAGTCTCTTCCCAAAGGTCGTCCATGAGGAACCTGCTGGGGGAAAGGGTTAATGTCACCAGGACTCAGCAACCGACATCTTTCCCCAGCCAGCATCACAGCCCTTCCTACGCACCAGGCTCCACCAGATGCCAGCAAGCCTGGAGCCATTGGGGCATCTGGAGGCTGCCAGCAGCCTTGCCCCTGATCCTGCCACAAGCATGGGCTGAGCTGTTAAAATCAGGAAGCCCGGTTAGGTTCTTGTTTGCTCCCAGACAACAAGCTTTCTAACCAGAAAATGTGAGGCTTGGCGTAGAGCCTCCTCCTGCCTGACAGCGTGTTACTGAATACTGAAGTGACGGGGGCGTCTGCCCAGCCCCCAGCAGCTGAGAGCAAATGAAGGCACAGACTGAACTCAGGCAGAAATAACCCGTGTCCTCCTCACCCAGGTGCCCATCTGCTATAGCATGGGTGAGGGGCTGGTGGAAGATCACTTAGCAAGCTTCGCTGGTCCACCTGCGGTGACTGTAAACTCAGAGAGGAAATGGGCCAGCCTCCTGACACCCAAGGCAAACCACCCTCTAGCATTAGACACACAGCCTCTTCCTTAGTTTCAACACAAAGTCCCCAACAACCGGCTTCCAGGATGCCGCAGGGCCACTGTCTCAGGGGTAAGATTGTCAGACTCTGTAGCAGCCTCCCTGGCATCCCTGGGCACACACCCCTCCACCGACTCCACTCTCAGAAGGATAAGACATCACTTCCACTACCTCTGGGATGTCCTGGGGACCTGACCATCCTTTGTTGATGCTAACAGCGACCCTCAGGAGGAACTGGAAACCGCCCCCCTCAGGATGGTGCAGCCACTGTCTTCAGCTAACCTCCCTGTCACCAGGGCAGGGGCAATCCCTGCTGCAAACTCCTGAGGAAGCCCTGCACCGGGTCCCCAGGCCCATGTCCCCGCCAGGGCTCGAGGGCCAGGCGGCGGGGAGCCTCCACCGACCTTCGATGGGGTTCAGATAGTCATAATCGAAGAGGATGGAAAAGTCCAGCTCGTCCTGGGGACTGCCCCCGGGCTCGTGGCCTGGGCCGTCCCCACCGTCGGGGTCGGGCTGCTGCTCGGGGACGTCCATGGCTCGGGGCAGCCGGGCTACGGGGCCTGGTAGGGTCGCGGTGAGGGGAGGAGGCTCGCGCGAACCGGGGTCACCGTGTCTGGGGCGCACGCCGGGCCGGGGATGGCTCGCAAGCGCAGTGGGTCCTGGACGCGTTCGTCCGGGGAGCGGGTGGCGGCGCCAGCTTCCTGCTCAAGGCACCTGTTGCAGCCTGGAGGGGGCGGGGGCGGGACGGCGGTGGCTGGCGGGGCGGGGCGCCACCCGGACGGGGAGGGGCACAGCCCGGTCTGGCCTGAGTGACAGGCCCAGGCAACTTCTGCTTCACCTGCCACTGTCTAGCCCACAGTCCCGCCAGAAGCTGCAGCTTGCGAGCTCTACCTTAGGGACCATTCGCTAAGTCTTTCCTGGTTCCTCTCCTTCGCTGGGGAGGGGTGCCCTGTCTTCTCTGGCATGGTGCTGTTCCAAGTGTCCGACTTGCAAGCCCCAACCTCAATGGACCAGGCCTGGGCCACCTACCACACGCCACCCAGCATATAGCAGCCACTGTAGCCCTGTGGGACAGATAAGGGATAAAGACACACTTTGACCACCAGGAGAGAGGGTGGGAAGGCTTTGGCGCCAGGGGGAAGTGACACTCGAAGAGTTTGATTGATGACGATCTGGGGACCCTGTCCTGGCAGTGAGAACAGGAAGTGGTCTGGTGTGTGGGAGGCAGGGCTGACAGGTAACTCGTACATCCTGCTGATGTAAAATGTAGATTACCAGGCTCCTCCCCCTGGCTTTTGGTTCCATAAGTCTGGATTCAAGCCCGGGAATATGAACTTTTGATCAAGCCCCCAAGGTGAAAGTGTGGTGGCTGCTGAACACATCAGAACCCAGGGCCACCCTCCAATGAGCCTTCCAGCTTCTAACTTCTCAAGCTGAGAAACGGGCAGTGGTCCCCGATGCCCCTGGTTACAATGACCAGAACAGCTTTTTAAAGGTCAGGCCTTCACATGGGGCCACATGTGAGGAGGTGATTAAGACTTCAGGAAAAAAAAAAGGCCGGGCGGTGGTGGCGCACGCCTTTAATCCCAGCACTCGGGAGGCAGAGGCATGCGGATCTCTATGAGTTCGAGGCCAGCCTGGTCTCCAAAGCGAGTTCCAGGAAAGGCGCAAAGCTACACAGAGAAACCCTGTCTCGAAAAAAAAACAAAAAACAAAAACAAAAACAAAAAAAAAGACTTCAGGAAAAAAATCAAAAGATCAGAAGTCTGGGTGGGAGGAGCCTCAGGTCCTGGCCACAACCCAGGCTTGATGATAATGACAGTGTGGACCAGGAGGAAGGGGGACAGAGGCAGGCACTCTCCAGGAGGAGCCATTACTCCACCATGGAGGTCTGCTTTCAAGCTGTCCATCATTGAACTGGGCATAGTCATGCATGCCAATAATCCCAACCCCTGAGAGGCAGAGGTAGTAAGATTGCTTCAAGTTTGGGGTCAGCCTGGGCTAGAGAGAGAGAAACTCTCGCAGCCAAAAACAAAGGAACAGCTCTCACCACCCTTCTCACAAACATTTGCTGAGATGCAGCATCTGCAAGGCCATCCCTCTGCCCTCGTCACAGGACACGGAAGTGAAGGGGCACAACTGTGTAGAGTTTCCTAACACCCAGGCACACACTGGAATCTCATGGAGACCAGTTAACACATTCAGCTTCCCGAGCCTCATGGGGCACCAATTTAACCAGAACACTAAAAGTTGGCCATGGGGCTCCTGGCATCTGTGTTTTTAAAAAAGTTCTCCATATGCTTCCAAATGAGAGGCCAATGTGACAGCAACTGGTTCAGACTCCAGCCAAGACCTTGATATCCACATCTCTAGGAGGAAATGGATCTTCACAGGTCCTTACAACAGGGGTCCAGGTCAGACTCCGATATTTGGCCAAGGAGAAACAAAAGACCCACTGTCATACAGATGAAGACAAGCTCTTGAATCCTCATCCACCCTGCCCATTCTTTCCCATTCTTTCCTATCCCTCTACCCCAGTGGTTTTCAACTTTCCTAAGGCTGACACCCTTTAATACAGCTCCTCATGACCCCCAACCATAAAGTTATTTTTGTTGCTACTTCATAACTGTAATTTTGCTACTGTTATGAATTGCAATGTAAGTATCTGTGTTTTCTGATGATCCTAGGAGACCCCTGTGAAAGGGTCATTTGATGCAAAGGGGGTTGTGACCCACAGGTTGAGAACTGCTGATCTGCCCCACCCATGATGACTAAATGCTTCTGATCAAGTGGTCATCCTTTGTCTGTGCCTGCCCAGAATCCTTTCTCCTCTGTTCTGGTAACAGCTCCCAGGGGTGCTCATCTGGGAAGCTACTTTCTCTTCAGTGTTAGGACCTGAACCCAAAGTCTCATGAATATTAGGCAATTATTCCACCATTGAACTGTACTCCAGCCCCTGGGAAGCTGCTCTTAAGAGGAACTTGGTAGAAATATCAACACAGTTGTCCCTTCGTGCCTGATGAAGAAGAGAATGGATTACCCAGACCTGGCCAATCAGAGAATTTTATCTCCAAAGACCTATGAGATCCACTAAGGTGGGGGCCATGACAACCTCATTCACAGCTTTATGTACAGTGGTGTATTCATGAATGGAGCTTGGGTGGATACATGAGTATTTGAATAGAGAGATGTTTGCACAGATGGGTGGATGGTTTTAGGTGGATAAATGTGTGGATGTGTGGATGGATGGATGGAAAGATGGGTGGATGATGGATGATGGATGGATGGATGATGGATGGATGGATGATAGATGGATGGATAGATAGATGGATGGATAGGATGTATGTTTAGATGGATGGGTGGATTGATATATGGATGGGTAAATGGATACACAGGTGGGTGGAGATGGGAAGAAGGGATAGATGGCATGACTCTCTTTGTATGGATAGGTTTCTCTTTAACCATCCTCCTCTCTGAGGCTAAACCTGGCTACCCAACTGCTAGGACAAGAACCTACTTCCCTCCAATCTGGTCTTGCTGCCCCCAAGAACAAGCTAAGCCAATGAAGGGAAGATGGCCTCTCCACTGATGGAGTGCTCCACAGAAGCCAGCCTTGGGAAGAGCCGTTCCCCACTTTCCACTCAGAATGTTGACTTGGTTGTCCTTCAGAAAAGTAGGCATCTTCTCAGACCAACCTAGATATGACCTCTGCACTAAGGCAGCTTATTACAGGGAGGGTTCAGACCAGGCCCTGACCCAGAGCAATGCTCTCATGGGAGCTGTGGAGCAAGGGGCATTCTTTTCTCAAGGCTAGCTTGAGGGTTGGGGCCTTGGGCTGGGGAAATGCGTATTCTTTTATTCCAGAGCAAGAATGGGGCAGAAAACATGACCTCTATGCATGGGAGGCCCTGGATGGGGTGGGACAGAGGCCTTGACAGCACAACTCCATGGCCCTTCTCTTGCTCTGCTGTTGACACTCCTGTAAAGGCATTTTCATGTCCCCAGCCTCCCCAACAAAAGCAGAGTGGCAAACCAGTGGAGCCACTGGGGTTGAAACATGCAGCAGACATTGGTACTGACTGACCCAGAATCCAGCTCAGTTTGGCCAATATTGACCCCAATTACAGACACAGATAATACCATAGAAGGAAAAAAGGTGTGCCCGTGATCACATTAGGGAACTCTTGATGTCGATAGGAAACGCAGGGAAGCCTTTGGCTCCCTCAAACTGGGACCATTAGGTTGAATAGAAGTTAGTCAAGGAATAATATGTGTGAGAGCCCTGAGGCAGGAAAATATGAAGCACTGGAGGACCTGAGAGAAGACTGAGGGTCAGGTGACAGCCATAAAGCAATCCATCATGTGCAGCTCCGCCTCTGGGTCTCTCTGGGATATGCAGGCTCAGATTGCTCGTTTGGGTATCCAAAAGAGATCTCCAAAGCCAATGCCTGATGCTGTGTTGTTTTTCCTAACCCCCAGCCCACATATTGCCCTCCCATTTATCCACCAGAAATCAGAGCGGCTCTGCTTCCTCTCCTCATCCCACACCCAAACTCAGAAACTGAGGGGAGACCTTTTTCAAACGTATCCCCAAACCTGACCATCTCTCGCCAGCCCCACCATTCCTCTTCCTGCTCATCATCAAGGTCCCATCACCTCCCTCCTGCTAGACCACAGCAGCTTCCTCTTCGGATCCGCTGTTTCTACTTGTGCCTGAACACTGAGCAACAAGAGGGTTCTTTAAAAATCTACGTCCGGGGCCTGGAGAGCTGGCTCCATGGCAGAATCACTGTCGCGATCGCAGACTACCTGAGTTTGGTTCTTGGCATCTACATGGCGGCTCACAAGCACCAATGATGTCAGTTCCATGGGGATCAAATGCCCTCTCCGGGCATTGCATGAACATGGTGCAGATACATACATTCATGCAAAATATTCATACACGTAAAAATCTTGAACATACACATACCTGGGATTAGGGAGATGGCTCAGCAGTTAAGAATACATACTGCTCTTGCAGAGGACCTGAATTTAGTTCCCAGCACCCCCACATCAGGCAGCTCACAATTGTCTAACTCCAACTCCAAGGGATCTGATGCCCTCTTCTGGCAGGCACTCACAAACATAGTCATAGAGACACAGACACATACATGTAATTAAACTCTTTTAAATATATACATCCATCCATACATACAGCCACCCTCCAGTAGCTTCCTGTCAAGTTTAGAATGAAACAGAAAGGCCAAGTTCTACATCGGCTCCCTCAGCTGTTTTGAGTATCATGCCCAACCACCCTCTCTCTCTCTCCTTCTGCCTGTGGATCAGTCACTTGCTCTAGAAAATGCCCAGCATGACCCCACCACAGGGCTTCTGCACCTGCTGTTCCCTCTGACACTATCATTCTTTGGCCATGTCTTAGCTCGGACATCACCTCCCCAGAGAGACTCTCTTTGCCTGGCCCCAGAAGAAATGACACCCTGGGCATCCTCTGTCCCTTCTCATGCTTCCTGTCAGCCCTGCCCCTGCCCCATTCTTTATGTGCATATTTATTTAATCTATTTGTAACCTATTCTTAAAAATGAATGTGAGTGCTTGGAAGGCAGGGGCAAGGGCTGTCCATTTTCTTCATTTGAATATCTAGGGTAGCCAATTTTAGCAAACAGAAACATAAGATGCCCAGATAAGTTTGAACTTTAAACAGCTAATCCTTTTTAAAAACATAGGTCCTTAAATACTGTATGGAGAAATAATTGCGTTCAATTTTTTTCAGTGTTTATATGAAATTCAAGGTTTGTATATAAGCATGTTCACCTGTGTGCTTGTGTGTGGAGGCCAGTGGACAGCCTCAAGCACATCCTCTGACGTGGTCCACCTTCTAATTTTGTTTTGAGATGGGATTTCTCACGGTTCTGGAGCTTCCCAAGTAAGTCTGGGCTGGTGGAACACTGAGTGCCAGGGACCCACCTCCCGACACCTCTCTGGTGCTTGGATTGCAAGCACACAGCACTACGCCCTGAATGTCTGTTCTAATATGGGTTTCAGGGTTGATCTCAAATCTTCATGCTCACAGAGCAAGCGCTCCATGGACTTAGCTATCTCCTGAGCCATTAAAAGTCAGACTTCACTGGCTTCTTGGTTCTTTACCTGTCCTCAGGCCTCCAGTGATAGCTAGGACATGGAAGGATGGTAATGCGATAATGGGCCCAATGCTTCCCCCTGGGGGACAAATCAGGGACAAAATATGAGGAGAGCCACTCCCTGCTTGGCCGGCGAGATGGCACTGGACTGATAGATTGGAGGCTATGACAACCAATGTCACTTTGCACGTGTGCACCCAAGCCCCAAGCATGGGTATATGACCTGTTACTGTTTCTACATAAACATTTCATCTGACACAGTGGCTTCAGAGACACACTGCAAACACATGGTGCTTTTAAAAGAGAGAAGAATCTGTTCTGTGCATAGAGAATGTTCTGTTAAGTTCATCAGAGAGTCCCGAAACAAGGAACAAGAACAACAACAAAAATGCATATTAATAAAGACACTCTACAGATAAGGAGCCAGGGAGACACACATGCTACATTTGGACACACACACACACACACACACACACACACACACACACACACACACACTTCCAAACTGACCTTCCAGAAGGCCAGTGGCTCCCACAGGTACAAACACGAATGTCTCACCAGAGCCAGTTTTGAGGGATAAATAAGAACACAGACCAACTCAAAGACCCTGGATCCCATCTGATCTCTTCCGGGACTACAGGATGCTAGCCTTTTCTGTGCCTCCGTCTCCTTCACTGCCAACCAGAGTAACAGCAGCATCAGCTTCCTGGGGTGTGGCATGCATGGCCACCAGCACCCCACGCTTGGGAAGACCCAGTTGGGAAAACCTTGAACGTGGCTTACTGCCAGCTATTGCATCATTGAATTCTCACTAAATCTGGAGCAGGATGCTCTGAGCCTTTCTTCTGTGCAGTGCCCTGATACTGATTGCAGAATTTAATGAATAGGCCATAAATACTGGCCACAAACCCCACATCCCAATGACAGCCTCTGTGACCACTGACTGCAAAGAGCAGGTGCCGAGCATTGTAAATCCAATCAGAAAAGTAGGATCACTCTCTACTGGATCCCTGAAGCAATCAATCCTCAACTTCATCACACTCTAGGATTCATTACTGCTCTAGATGCTAATAATGTGATATTGATAGAAGTGTTTTGCTACCAGGGTCTGGCTGAGGAGTAGGAGAAGAGGATCAAAATCATCAGGCAGGCTGATGCACACCCATAATCCCAGTACTTCAGAGACCGAGGCAGGGGGATTGCTATAAGTTTGATGCCAGCCTGGGCTACATAGTGAGTTTTATCTAAAGATACATTGCTAGACCACCACCCTCAAAAGAGTGAAATTCAAGAGGTGGCAAACCCCTGGAACTTCGACATTATCCTTTTACAATTACTTCGTGTGTGCACATATGCCATTGTGCACATGTGGAGGTCAGTGTCTTTTGTGGAATCCGATCCTTCCATCTACCATGCGGGTTCCGGGAATTGAACTCCAGTCCTCAGGCTTGGCTGCAAGCACTCTTAACCTGGAGAGCCATTTCATCACCCTTAAACTATATTTTTGTGCCTTGTTTATTGAAAGCAAGTTATATACAAAAAAAAAAAAAACTCCATGGCAAACAAACTCCTGAGAGTTAAAGATGAGTGGCAGGTCCACTGAGACCAAGTGGACTCTGAGGGAAATGGGAATAGAAACAATACCCGGGCTGCCTCTATTTGAAACTGTTCTAATTTTTATAGATCATCTCAAGATTCTGACTTTTATTTTTGTTTCTAAATCACCTCGTTAACTGTGGCTCACTTTGGTGGCTGGGTTTCTGGCCACTCTCTGTGTCTGACCTCTAGAGTGACTTGCTCAAGGCTCAGGCAAAGCCACTCTCAGGAATGACCTCCTGGTCACCGGGGTCATGAGGGTTTTTCCTTTTCGTGAAGCTGTGGCTCTGGCCCAGGCCTCACCCACACTAGACAAGCACTGCACTGCTGAGCTACACCCCTAGTCAGTGGATTTGTGAGGCAAGGTCATGTGTTGTAGCTCAGGCTATCCTCCTGCCTCAGTTCCTCAGTGCTGGGATTACAGGTGTAGGCCACCATACCTAACAGACTTTGAAGTTAGGTGATGATGGGAATAGATGCTGAACCAGAGACCTCACTTTGGAGTGCCACTGTTATCCAAAAACAAGGCACACACACACACACACACACACACGCGCGTGCGCGCGCGTTCCTTTTAATTTTTAAAAGTTCTGCTACTTTTAATTTTCATGTATTTCCTTTTTTGAAATAGGGTTTCATGTAGCCCAAGTTGTCTTTGAATTTGCTATGTAGTCAAGGATAGCTGTGAACTCCTGGTCCTCTTTCCTCCACCTCCAGAGTACTGGAATTAGAGGTGAGTGCCCAGTTTTACACAGTGCCAGGGATTGATCCAGAGCCTCTTGCAAGCTAGGCAAGCACTCTACCACGTTGTGTCCCCCAGTGCCACCACCCCATCTCTCTCCTCCTTCCATGCGACCAACAGACTTCGCCTTTGCTGCCGCCTGCTTGGCATGTGATGACCTGGCATGGTTGTGCCTCTTTCAGATTCTCTGCAGTTTCTGTGTGACCCACAAACACAAACATCCTGCCCTTCTGCACCCCAGCTGCTCTTCTCCCTGCTCGGTCCAGCATTGACGCAAACATTTCACTCTCAGGCTATCCAGAGCAGGCAGAAAGACCCCTGGAACTTGGTACAAAAATATCCCTAATCCATTAGGAAGGATCCTGGAAGCTCCTTTGGTGGGCAGAAGGTAATAGCTTAAGTTTAAACAACAAAATAAGCCAGGCATGGTATTCCTATGCCTGCACTCCCATAAGAACTGGGCCAGCCAGGGCTACATACAAGGTCTTGCCTTGAAAAATTAACTAATTAAAATAAAACAAATAAGTTGGGCAGAATGGTGCATTCCAATAATCCTAGCACTAGGTTGACATTCCAAGGCCAGAGAACAGTAATGTGTGTCACACACACACACACACACACAAAACACACACACACCACAGCAACAATGGCAGCAAGCACAAGCAACCAGTTGGCCTAGACTGCAGGCTTTAGACTGGGTTTCCATTAGCCCACAAGACCACCACCCTTGGTGTAGTGATTGCCCACCACACCACTTCCCACCTCAAGAAACTGGAGCCCACACAGGTGGTGATATTCAGCACCTCAGGTGCCAAAATAGAAAGTATCCCTGTGGAACCCCACAGTGTCCTGGGGAACATAGTTTGAGAACCATGGCGCAGGGAGACATTACTCCTGACTCTTTCTCCACCCCACACTGGTTTCTGTCCCCTGCCCAAGCCCCTCATCTGCTTCCCCAGCAAGGGGTCCAACCTAACTCTAGGCCTCTCTCTTCAGTCTGGGGCTGCTAAGAAGGCTATACACCATGCCACTGAATTTTCCCATGTGACCCTGATTGTGAACTTTGAACCCCTTACCACATCCTTTATGACCTGTCCTGGTGCACACCTGTGACCTCAGCTTCCACTGTGTTCCTCTCTGCCCTTTCGCTGGGCACAGTGTGCAGGCAGAGCACGTACCACTTGGGACTCAACAAAAGCCCATCTCCCTGGGGAAGAGGAGGTGTCCTGGCTGCATTAAGAACCTACTGCTACAGAGAAACCCTGTCTCGAAAAACCAAAAAAAAAAAAAAAAAAAAAAAAAAAGAACCTACTGCTAGCCGGGCAGTGGTGGCACACACCTTTAATCCCAGCACTCGGTAGGCAGAGCCAAGTGGAGCTCTGTGAGTTCGAGGCCAGCCTGGTCTACAAAGAGAGTTCCAGAGAACACCAAAACAATACAGAGAAACGCTATCTCGAAAAGCAAAAACAAAAAACAAACAAACAAACAAAAGAACCTACTGCTGGTATTAACGTGTTCTGCTCTCTCTCCAAAAACAAACTTCAAGTCTTCATACTGGCTGTCTAGGAATCAGGACTCATTGAGAAGAAGTTCTTCAAAGATATGAATGGGTGAAACAAGACCATGCAAGAGCTAAGGAGGCTAGCCCCAAGGCTGGGATCTTTGGAAGGGTGAGCAATCCATAGAGGAAGACAGAGGCAGAGTGTAAGGATGCAGCCACAGCCACAGAAGCCAGGATTTGGGGGCCATGAGAAGCCAGAGGAGACAAGCAAGGTCTGCACTTAACCTTCAGAGAGCCTGGCCCTGCCAGCACCCAACTCCCAACTGCCGATCCTCACCACGGTGCAGAAGTTCTTTCCGTCTAAGCAGCACTGTTTGTGATGACCAGTTACACTAGCCACAGGAGCTGGCCTAACAAACTATACCACACGAGTACGCACGTGTATGTGTGCGCACACACATGATTTCACATGTTCAAGTGCATGCAAACCTGTACACACATGGGTAAGCAGGCATGCGTTTGCTCCAGAGTACACTCCTCACAAGGGCAGACTCTTGCCCACTGGCTCCATGGAAACGGAAAGGTCAGCTGCTCTAGGATCTGTGAGTGCGTGAGTGTATGTGAGAGTGTGTGAGTGTGTGTGTGAGTTGTGTGTATGTGTGTGTGTGTGAATGTTTGAGTGTGTGTGTTGTGTATATGTGAATGTTTGAGTGAGTGTGTGTGAATGTTTGAGTGTGTATGAGTTGTGTGTGTATGTGTGAATATGTTTGAATGTGAGTGTGTGAGTGCATCTGTGTGTGAGTATGTGAGATTGTGTGTGTGAGTGTGTGTATGTGAGAGTGTGAGAATATATGAGTGTGAGTGAATGTGTGAGTGTGTGTAAGAGTGTGAGACTATGTATGAGTGTGTCTGTGTGTGAGAATGTGTGAGTGTGTGTGTGTTGATGTACTAGCCTGTGTGTGTGCACGTGAGAGCCATAAGGTGTCTTCTTCAGTCACTCCCCACCTGATTTTCTGAGACGGTCTCTCACTGAATCTGGAGCTTACGGTTTTGGCTAGATTGGCTGGCCAGGATCCATCTGGCCCCACCCTCCCCAGCACTGGGGTTCCGAGCTTGCGTACGCCTCTATCCCAGTTTTTTATGTGAGTGAGTGCTAGGAATCCAAGCTTGGCCCTTCATGCTTGAACAGCAAGCTCTCTGTTGTGGGATATTTGTACTGTGTGAGGATGTGCTGCTGTGATTGGTACAATAAAAAGCTGAAGGGCCAATAGCTAGGCAGGAGGTATAGGTGGGACTTCCGGGCAGAGAGGGGAGGTAGGAGATAATCGAAGCACAGAGGAGACCCCAACGAGACATGGAAGGAGTCAGACTGCAAAATGAAAGAAAGGTAAAAAGCCACGTGGTAAAATGCAGATTTAAAAAACTGGTTAATTTGTTATAAGAGCTAGTGGAACAAGCCTCAGCTCAGGCCGAGCATTCACAATTAATATTATTCGTCATTATTTGTGAGCTGGAGGCCCAAAGGAAAATCTGTCTCCAGCTCTTCACACACGGAGCCATTCACACACTGAACCATCTCTCCAGCCCGGGGCAGCTGTTCTCAATGCTGCTCAGCTCAAAACTTACTATTACTCTCTTATCTGTAGGGAAACTGAGGCACGGAAAAGGGAGGTTCTTTGCACCAGGTCACACAAATCTCAAGCAGCAGAGGTGGATTGGACTCCAGGACCAGCACCCAGGCTGTTGACCTCTAGGGCATCATAAATTGCTCCTGGGAGCCCCTGGAGACTCACAGAATAAGAGGGCTGACCCCTGCCTTTCAGGGGCTTCCAGACATGATAAGAAAACAGCTTCAGAAAATTCACATCTGCACTGGAGAGCTTCCTTCTGCAGCTTTCCATGACGTGGAGACATAGACTTAGAAGGTTCTCTGCAGGTTGGGCTGCCTGGGGAGCCGAAGGGGACCAGCCAGGAAGAGGCCTTAGCAGCTCTCTGTTCTCAGCCTCTTTGCTGGCCACCCCCCTCTAATGGCAGTGAAAATGTCCTTCTATTGTCCTGAGATGAGGCAAGGCTAGGGCTAGGCTAGGCACCGTCTCTGCCTGCCTCAGTTTCCCTCTCTCTCCTATATTTCTCCTTCCCTTCCAAGATGTGTCAGAGAACATCTGGGGTTGGAGAAAGAGCCTAGAGCCGAGGTCTCAGTTATGTGTATGTCAATTCAGAAGACTGGGTGACGTCAGCAAGCATCTGAGACAGCTGGGCCTGTGGTTCAAATTGACTCTGCCGCTTTCTTCCTGGGTAACCCTTAGCCAGCTGCTGCCCTCCTCCATGGAAGGCGAGTATGTTACCCTTCAAATACAGCCTCTGTGAGAAGGAAAAGACATACTCCTACAGCAGCCAGCCCCAGCCAGCCCTGAGTCAACACAAAGTCAACAGGGACAGCAGTGGCTCACCCAGGGCCGGGCCCTACGCTTTTCCTAATGTATGTGACTGTTGACAAAGCTGTCTTGCTGTCCTCAGCCATCAGACACTAACACTGAGTGTGCGCTCACCGCATGTTAAACAGAGCTAAGTCTTTTACATGCATGGTTTCGTGTGACGCGCATGTCAACCCCGTGAAGACTATACTGTCATTATTCATTTTTTGCAAATGAGGAAATTGAGCTTCTGAAATCACCATCTTAACCCAATCTGTGTCATTCCAAAGCTCCTGTAAGTTTAAAAAATACTTAAGAGGTCTAGGGGACTGGGGATGTGGTTCAGTCAGTGAAGAGATTGCCCGGCATGCACGAAGCTCTGAGTTCAGTCTCATATCCCGGGCATGGTAACTCATATCTGTAACTCCAGCACGCTGGAGGTGGAGGCAGAAAGATCAGAAGTTCAAGGTTATCCTCAGTCACACAATGAATTTGAGGCTAGCCTGGGCTACATGAGGCCCAGTTTCAAAAGAAGGGGGCAGGGCATGATCTAAAAAAGCATGTATTCAAAGAATGTTTGCTGATGTTCAGTTTCTATACATCATTTATTAGTTTCTATCTTTAGTATTATAGGAATCGCAGCTAACGTTTACAGAGTACTGGTGATGAGAAGGACATTGTGTTAGGGGTTTGTTGACTCCAACAACCACTGCGTGACAGAAGCTGCCGTCGACTCTCAATCAAGACACAGAAAGGTTAGTGATAACTTCTCTGATATCTCACAGCTGTGATATAGCGAAGCAGCTATCCTAGTCCACAAAGAAGTCAAGAAACTGGGGCCTGGGAGGGAGCAATATTCCTAAAATTCTTTCCATCACCTTTCAGATAACACTGAACACACCTCTCTCGCATCTTTAAGCTCCCCTGGGGCTTCAGGCCAATGCTGCACAGCAGGTAGCAAATTTGCTAGTTTTCTTGCTGTGCAAGTATTCTATCCTTTGCTTAGGGATCGCCCATCAGCATGCTCCCCGGGAATCTGCAAGTCTCATCCAGAGGGCAGTGGAGTTGAATGACATCCTAATTGTTTCCTCTGGGGACCCCTACGCAGGGCACAGTGATTGGCTCATCCCATCTGTGATGCCTGAAGCTGTTTTCTGCCTGCCCTATTGCTGTGGCATGTCTGCCAGGAGCAATCTGGTGCCCTGTGTCCTGCACATACAACAAGCACACTGGTGTCCACACGCCTGTTGTTTCCGTACACTTGAGCACAGACACACTGGCATGTGTCCTTCCAGACCTTAACAGAGAAGCAACGTTCTCAGCCCAGAGCAGAGGGACCCAGCAGCCACAGTAAGGCAAGAACAGAAGCCAGAGTTCTCCTCTGAGTCTCGCTATGTCTCTCTCTCCCTCCCCCTCCCTCCCTCCTGGAGCTAAATCTGGCATCTGTCTGTCCCCCACCCCCACCCCCACTGTCAGAGCATCCATGTCTTAGTTCTGGTTCGTACTGCAATGAAAACCATTCCACAACCTTCGCATGTGTGCAGCCTGCCTCGGAAGCATCCCTCCGACATCTGACATAATAGTAGCACTTTTTTTTTTCTGTTGTCATTGTCTCATTGCACCACTGCCGCTCGACCACTAGCAGAGGACAGGATAATCCTGTACCAGTGAAAAGGTCCCAAGCGCTGGCAGGATCTGGCTTTCAAACGTCCCGCTCCACTCAAAATACACTGAGGTTGGAGGTGGCTCAACCACCTTTTACCTAAGGGCGGTGGGCTTGGATCTGCCTTTTCAGCAAGAGCCCCCTCAAGCTCACTTGCCAAAATGTCATTGCCTCCGCCCCACCGCGCCCCCCAGGACTTCAGTCTACGGCGCAGAGCACAAAAACCTACATTCAGCTCGGATTTTATGACACGAGGCAAACTCCTCCTACGCGGACTCGGACGTATTCCGCTTAACCCTTCAGCCCTTCCCATTTGGCGGTGCCCGGGTCCCTGCACACAAGCTGACCTCACAGCAAGCTATCTAACAGCTTCCACTTGAAAGACTTAATTTCTGAATCCGCAGCCCAAACCCCTCACGATCCCAACCAGATGGGCTAGGTTTCATATCATATTCTCATGCATTACCTCCCTCTCATGAGGACCAAATTGAATGGCTTCAAGGTTATATCTAAAAAGGAAGAAGACGGAGCAGAAACAGGGACAGTGGGGCTTCTATGATCCCTTTGGCAGAGCAAGCTGATGATACTTCGTACTTTAAATTAGGATGGAAGAGCTGGAAGAGCCCTCAGACACATCCCCCAGAAGGGGGAGAAAATGGCTTAAATGCCTTGAATGGCCCAAAGCATCATTTGATTTGACTACTGGAAAGAGAAGTCTTTCTGTATTGGTGAATAGCAAAATGTCAAGCCTGTTTTTATTTATTTATTTTAAGTTAAATAATAATGATGACAAGGATGATAGACTCTGCTGTCAAAGTCGAGCAGCAAGACAAGAAGCCAGCGGTTAGCAGCGAGACCCCTCTCCCGGTGTCCCAACACACACACACACACAGGGAATCCCGCCTAGGGACGCTTCCTAGAGTTACCACCCGCAGCCAAGACGCGCGCGTGCGCCCTTGCTCAGCTGCGTCTACGCATCTACCTGCGAGCGGGGACAGCGGGGGGTCTTGGGGGTAGAGGCAGCGGAGCAGGGATGCGATGCGAGGATGCCGGCAGGGATGCGGGCAGGGATGCGGGCAGGGATGCGGAGGGCTGTGGCGCAGTTACCTCGGTCCGCAGACCCCATGGTGCGGAGGGGCTGGCGGGGGCCTGGCCTGCGCAATGCGGGGCGCTGCATCTGGAAGCGACGGGCTCAGCCGGCTGGGAACCCGGTGCTTCGATCCGGCGGATCGGCGCAGAGGCTGCAGCACCCAGGCTCCGCTCCGGAGCTCTGGCTCCCCGTGCTCCCGCTCCTGTGCTCCGGCTCCGGCTCCGGCCCCTCGTGCTCCCGCTGCCGTGCTCCGTGCTCCGGCTCAGGCTCCCGGGCTCCTGGCGCTCCGCGGTCGCTTACTCCAGCGGCAACGCGACTTCCTTCCCCGCGCTGCGTGTTTATAGGCTTTCAATGCAGTAAAATAACGGGATTCCCTCACTGTTTCCTCCTGTTTACTCAGCGCCATGGAAACCCCTGGATCCCGTCCATCTCCAAAACTAAGGGCTTTCCTGAAAACTTCACACTCAGGAATCCATGACGTCGCCTCCTCCGCGGCCAGCCAGCTCCGTGGCTCCTTCGGCCGCCAAGCACAAGTCCCTGATTGTTCGGGGCAGAGAAAAAGTCAGGAGAGGGAGGCGCGCAGGGGTGGGGGCGCGGCCCGCCAGGCCCTGCAGGAGCTGCGTGCAAGCTCGCAGACAGCCACCGCCTCCCCCTGCAGCCTTGCCTGAATCCAGCCTCCTGACACCCCACTCTCTGAGCGGGTGCCCCTCGGAGAGAGCTATCCAGGGTTCCAACCAGCGCCCCCGGGGTGTCCAGGGGCCCTTGGACGTTTGCCCAGGGGTACCTTCTTAGGCCCTCAGTGCCTCTAACTGACTAGATTCTTGACTGTTCAGGGATGCAGAGGACCAGGAAGAGGAAGGAAAAGAAAGAAATAATATGCCTGTGCCAACTGTCCAAGATTTTTTTTTCCCCTCAAAGAGTTTATTTTTAGATTCATTTAGAAAATCCAAGGTTTCCAGCACTTCTCGGAGGGTCCAGCAATAACTAGATGGTCGAAGAGTAGCCGAAACCAGGCAACGCATGTGTTTACGCACGCTGCGCATAAACAGGAAAATAAAGGGGAGGGATGTCGGGACCTCTGCAGCCTCAGGAAGGGATGTGTGGGATGGCACACGTGGCTCCCACCTGTGGGCCACGGCTGGGAGGAGTGGGGTGGACTAACCCTGCAGCCCACAAAACGTCTGGGCTAGGTTTCAGCTAATTCGCTTCTCCACCTGCATGCACCACGGGAATTCTGTGCTCAGAGATAAAGCCTGCTTTGAAAGGCACATTTGAAAAACTGTTGTGGGCTCTGATAAAAACATGGGAGTACCCAAGGCTAGTGACTCATCACCCCCTCCCACAAGAGACTTGAACTTCAAGAGATACTGATGGGGGCCTAACTCCACCCATGGGACCACTTTGTTTTCCATGCATCGCCCACAGCAGCTCCCCCAACCCCAGGCAGCTCCCAGAGTGACCACCAGGACCACCTAGAACCCTGCCTGAGAAAGCCCAACCTCACTCTCACATGGGGGACTCTCGCTGAAGTCTGCCTGCACCCTGGTGGACCTTAGCAGTCCAGCCTAAGTAATGGTGTCCCAGTCCCAAAGAACAGCCATGTCTGTCCACCCACTATGTGCCCCCCTCAAAAAAAATCAAGATAAGGAAATTGTGCTGCCTTCCAAGGAAACCAGATACCAGAGCTACCAAATGCCTTGCAGCCACACTGTAAGCATCCATTTCCGAGATGATTTGAAAAGGTTTAGTCGGCAGACACTAGTGTGTACACAGCACACGGTGATCTGCTCAGTGGAGCTGTTGAGGAGGCCCCCTTCCTGCGGCCTCCGTATCCATCACCCACAACAGGAACAGGGCACCCAACCAAAGGTTCTCAGCTTGCAGGACTCAGGGTCAAAGTAGAGAAAGTCCTGGGCAGGTTGGGACCCATTGGCCATCATACACATGAATGAGACTCCATTTCTTTTTGCTTCTAACCACACATAGCTCCCACAGACAGGCACCACACTATGTGTGAACACCTCCCCTAACTCGGTGCCTACTCTGTGCCAGGCCTTAGATGAAGATCTTCTCTAAATCCCCACTCACACCTCTCCCACCAAGTCGTACACAGAAGCTGGGAGCAGCCAGTCCTGCGACAGATCGCCATGGCAGCCACCAGCCACACACGCCTGAGATGAAAGTGATTCATGATTAAATAGTATGCCAAGTCAGTTCTCCAATCACACGAGCCCCAGGTGGCTGAGGGCTTCCTGAATCGGACGGCAGAGCATACGAAACATCCATTCTTCCAGAAAGCTTGGGCAGCACGGCTCAGACAATCTGAAGGTCCCACACGGCTGGGGTTGTCTCGTCATCGTGTTCCCACCCAGAGCTGAGCTAAGAATCAAATGATGATGTTTAATGGAAGTGCTGAGGACGATAAGGTGTATAATAAACGCTAAAAATACCCATCTTTAAAAAATAATAAAGCTTCCCACAGTCGAGGCATGAGTGGTGACTAAGCAAGAGCTGGGCTTGTCTGTCTTCATGTGTCACCTCTAGGCCACTCTTCCCAAGACTAAGCCAGGTCAGCAAGCTAAGAAGCCTCTTGTGAGGTCAGGTCCTTAGCCAGAGGCAGAGTTCTTGCCTGGCATTCAGGAGGCCCTGTGTTCTACCCCTGGCACTTAACCTTAGTCACTTTATTTTTTATTACATGTATTCACGCATGCACACCAGTGTCCATTTGCTGCGGTGTGCACTTAGAGGTCAGAGGACGACAGCTTGTGGGAGTCGGCTCTCTCCTTCTGTCCTGTGAGTCCCAGGATCGAACTCGGGTCGTCAGGCTTGGCAGCAAGCACCTTTACCCCCTGAGCCGTCTCGCTCACCCTCGTTCCTTTTATTTTTACTTATTTATTTCGACTTTTTAAGACAGGGTCTTCATAGCCCAGGCTGGTTTCAAACTTAGAATCCTCAAGTCTCCGCCTTGAGAACTGAAATTACAGGTGTGGGCTACCACACTCATCCAAAAGCCCTTAAAAAAAAGACAGAAAGAAAAGTCTAGTTCCTTCATTGTCCCCACCGACCGTGGTGTGGTAAGCCCCACTTACAGATGAGTGCATCAAGACTCCAAGAGCCCGTGTTCACACAGCCGGCCCCAAGGTGACCCCAACTCTGGCAGCGGTGAAGCCATGTTCTTGGCTCAGCAGCCCCTGCCTCCCGAGGCCTCCCTGGGAACCTCCGCCTCCGAGGCCAGCAGGAAACCAGCATTCTGGGCCTCCTCTGGCCAACTCATTATCGGGGATAATTTTAGACTCGGGTCCCACCCAAGTTCAGGCCTTGGAGGCGAGTCCCCATCTCCACAGGTGCCTGGAGCTGCTGGAGTTGGGGACGCCTTCTGGAACTCGGTAGAATCAGCATTAGCCACGTTTTTATGGCTCTCACTCTTTGTCACAGTTAAGCGTTTTTCCCTTTTTAAAGCCCAATTAATACTACCAGGCTGGAGCCGGGGCCTAACAGCTGAGTCACCCAACGTGCCCTCATGAGCCGCAGCTTTAGGCCCCCTCCAAAGCTCTTCTTGAGTTCCTGAGACAATTTCTTTCCTCTCTCACTGCCAGAGCAACAGCTATTTTGTCCTTTTGAACTGAACCACCCACTGTTTTTCACTTCTGTGGAGCACCCCCCTTTGCTGAGGGGGCGCTCCAAGGGGGGTGGGTGGGGAGCTTCCGCCCACTAAATTATCCAAGAGAACTCCCCAAAATAGAGACTCTCAGCTGGAGCTAAACTTGCCAGCATGTGAGGGGAAAAGGCAGAGAAGAAATGAAATCAAAGCAAAGAGAAGGTGTCCAGGTGGCCTCGGGGCAAATGGTCCAGGAGGCTGCTGCCACATCTGGGCTCCGGAGACTCTGAATCACCCGGGACCCTTTTCTTACATGTTCCCCTCCCAACAGCCTCATAAATAGACCTGCAGGTGTTTCTGCCAGGATGCCACTGGCTAGCACTGGCCCAGCTGGAGCTCTGTGCCAGGACTTAGGGCAGCTCCGATGGGACGCTCACATGTCCCTGCGCTTGCTGCATGTGGAGCCCGAGTCATCTCCATTCAAACCCCAAATGGGCTTGTAAGCTTATCGACCCACCTACGGTATCTGTCAAACAACGTACATGGAGCGCTTACTGTGTGATGGGCATTAACTCACTGAGCCTTCTACCTCATGGGGATCATTTCATCAAGCAAAGAATGTAGCACAGAGAGGTTATGCAACATGGCCAAGGTTGCCCAGCCAGTAAATGGCAGAGGTGGGATTTGAACCTCTGCCACTTAGCTGCAGAACCCACCAGGTTTTTCTTACCCACCAGGCTTTTCTGCCCTTTTAATTGCTGTGAGAAACATCCCATCAAAGACCCCTGTGCTCAGCCATGTGTGGTGGTGGTGCTTGTCTGAGATCCTAGCTCTTGGGAGGCTGAGGCAGGAGCAGTGCTGTGAGTTCAAGGTCAGCCTGGGTTACATAGCAAAACCCCATTTCAAAGCAATATCAACACCAAAGATTTCTGTGCTCAGCAGTTTCATGACAAGGCTAGTGGACAGAGAGGGAACAAGAGAAGGTCCATATGGATTGTGTGAGCTGGGGATGCCGGAAGGGGATGGGCAGGTAGGATGGTACAGGGCCTCCCTTCCTTCCCTGTTGAATTTGGCGATTCTTCCAGCTCCAAACATCACCCAGAAACCTCTCAAGTCCCCACACCTGCCTCTGCCCCATGTGACCTCCTTCCCAGGGGCTCTGCAGAGTCCTGGATGCTCCTGATAACCTCTGTCTCTCCCCTGAGGTCTCTCTGCATGACCAGCCTTCAGGAGACATCAGGTCAGGCAGGCCCTTGCCTCTGGTCACACTCACCTTCAGGATGAGTCTGAGTCCCACATGGTACCTCTAGAACCCACTGTCCCCTGCAGCCAGCTTGGTGACCCACAGCTTTGGACTTCGTGTTGCTGCCTTGAAGACACACTCAGAGCCCTCCCCTAGTTTCCCGGTGGCCTCCCTAGGAACTTCCTCTGGGAACTTCTCTCTCTGGCTACCTCAGCCTCCACTCCTGACTGGAGTCACCCCTGCTCTGGCCCTTTCAAAGACATGCTTCTCTCCCCTGGCAAACACCCCCACCTTCCTTTGAGGAAGAAGAAGTCAGGACTAAGCATGCTGGGTACACAGGGGGTGTTTAATAATGCCAGCTTAGAGCCATCGTGCCAGAATAGCCACCACACAAATAGACCCCTGCCAGGCGTCCCCTCCCTCCAGCAATAAAGTCTGACCACCATCACAATCTGCAGAATCCCCTGGCCATCCCATCTTGGTGTCACCATCCTGGTAGTGCAGTGGTTCTCAACCTGTGGGTCACGACCCCTTTAGGGGACTGAGTGATCCTTTCACAGGGGTCCCCTAAGACCATTGGAAAACACGGATATTTGCATTACCGTTCATAACAGTAGCACAATGACAGTCATGGAATGGCAATGAAAATAAGTTTGTGCTTGGGGTGGGCACAGCTTGAGCTGCGTTAAAGGGTCGCAGCATTAGGATGGTTGGTGGAACCCTACAGGCAGTGACATGGGACCACTCACCCCGGAAGGCCGGCGTGTGGGGTGAAGGACACTCAGCCAAGCCTTTAAAGAGGCCACTTGCCAAGAGCCAGCCTAAAAGGTGAGACAGCCACAGGTAGGGGTCACCTCAGGATGGTCCTGGACCAGCTAGACTGTGGGGCAAAAGCTGATCCTTTGCGCCACCAAGTGTGAAAGAAGTCACAGAAGGCAACCACCATGACCTTCCAGACCCTAGCCTGTCCCCTGTGGGACTGCATCTCCCCTCTGTCCCACCCATGCCCAACTCCAGCCCTTGTCTGGAACACTTGTCCCCACATTTCTGCGGCTGGCTTCTTTAAATGTCATCCCACGATTTGGGGGAGGTTAAGACAGAGTCTCACTATGTAGTCCAGGCTGGCCTTGAACTCCTCATTCTCACAATCTCTCAAGTACTGGCATGACAGATGTGTGCCACCTCGGCCTGCTTCAGGATTATTCTGTGATGTTCTCCCATGACCCTCCTCTCTGATATGGGTTCCCCTGAGCTGCAGCACAGCCCCCACCCGCAATCCCTGCAGGGCTCCACCCAAAGCCGTTCAGTCTCTACAGCAGGGCTTGCTTGAAGTCCAGATTCACTTGTGTCTCGTCTGCCTGCCCCACCTTCTCACAAAATGTCAGCTCCCCGAGGCCAGGGCCCTGGCTTCTCGGCCCGGCTGCGTCCTCAGCACTGGGAGAGAGGCCTGGCCTATGGCCTGCCTCAAAAATGCTCGATGAGTGAATGACAGAGGGCCGGCTTGTCTCGCCTGTTTTGTTTACTGGCCATGAGTCATCTTCCCACCAGACTAGGAAAATAGGGGCCTGTGTGTCCTCCTCGGGGCTTGGCGAGACTTCTAGAACGGGTGGTCCTTCCTCTGCAGTCCTATCTCATGTCTACCTCTGGCAACTCTGGCAGGCTCTCCGGAGCCCGCCACACACCACTCAGTTGGGCCTCTCATAACTCGCTCAGATGAAGTCCCCTATACGATACCTATTGCCAGGGAGGAAACTGAGGGATAGAGCCCCAAGTTCACCAAACAGTCAGCAGCAGACCGTGAGAATATGGGCAATTATGGTATGGCTCCAGAATCATGCTCCTGGGTCCAGTAGATATTTGTTGACTGAATAACTGACAGCCAGGAATAACTGGGTGGCCAGCCACCTGTTCAGCTGGCTGCAGGGGACCCCGACCATCCATGGCCCAGGTGCCGCTGGGTGAATGCTCCTGAGGCTGGCAAGGGAGAGGGAACAGGCGGAGGCTGGCCATGGGGAGGCTTTCCCCAAGTCGTGGGATGGAAAGGTTCACCTCATCTGGAAAGAACTCCCCGTTCTGTGGCTGCAGCCACGAGTGAGGTGTCTCCCCAGCCCACTCCTTGCAGGGCTCATTGTCTTGCTTTTAATAGCTTCTGTAATCTGTACTTGGAGCAGCTCCTGGCTAGTCCCAAAATAATCCTCAGTGCCGCTTTTTCCAACTCACAAGTGCTGAATGTTGCTACCTCCCCATCAGCCACTGGTCCCAGGGTCCCCAGGCAGGAATGTGACCCAACGGGAGGTTGCTGAGGATCTTGGAGAGAGCCTGGCTGCCCTTGCCAGATCATGGGCTGCTGACTGCGAGTTTCCCCCCTCCAGAGCTCCAGCCGGCAGAACTGGGCTGGGACAGCCCGCCAGCGGCAGCGGCAGCCCTCAGAATGCCCCGGGCTCCCCCTCTGAGAGATGGGGAAGATTTTCCTAGAAGCTGGAGAGCTGACGTGGAGGGAGAAGGAACTGGCTCATGGTCAGCTTGCCTTTCTCTCTCCTGCTGTGGGCAGGAGAAAATGGAGACTGGGGGAATCTCCTTTGCAGAGATATGGAGACTTTTTTTTTTTTTGAGACAGGGCCCCATGTAGCCCAGGCTACTCTCTAGCTTGTCACATAGAGCTAATCCTCCTGCCTCCACCTCCCAAGTGCTAGGATTGCAGGATGTCACCACACTTGGTTTATACAGTGATGGGATTTGAACCCAGGAGGTCATGTGTGCTAGGCAAACATTCTAGCAGCTGAACCCAAGGCCCAGCAAGACTTTCTATTGTTAAGGAAAAGCCTGAGATGCCCATAACTGGAATTTTAGTTTTGAATATTCAGTGCTCTGTGGTGTCTCTTTTTGTTTTTTCAATCAACAAACATTCTGGCATACCTCCAGTAGGCAAGATTGGAGATGTGGCTGTGAGCAAAACAGAGGCTGAGGTTTGGCCCTGCTGAGCTGACAGCCCCAGGGGGTTCACCCAGAGGAAACACACAAATACTGAAGACACTGCTGTGCCCAGAAATGTGCACAGAGTGGAACAGGAAGGCAGCGTGGACTGAGGAAGAGGTGGTCTCAGACAGGGGTCAGAGGGGTCACCGAAGCAGAACTGAGCATTGCTGAGTGAGGCCAGGGCACAGGCCATGCACACTTCTGGGAGAGCATTGCCTGGGGACAAGGGGGCTCTCAGAGGTCAGGAGCATCGTTCACTCCTCCGTTCATGGGACCAGTTCCCTGGGCACCTGCTGTGTCCCTGAATTGGAACTTGATGAGGACCTGAGAGAGACAAGGCATGTCTTCTGTGTGTTCCACAGAGTGGGTGAGAGGGGTCAGCAGACTGTACAAAGCAGGGTTCAACTGCCTGGGGAGCCTCACAACTCATGGGATGTATGTAGCCTGGTGGGGGGTGTGGTGAGGTGGTCTTCACAAACAGTAATAACCGCCAAGGTTTATTGAGTAATCGCCGTGTACTCTGACCTATTTTAAGTGTTTGACACACATTAACCTGTTTAATCCTTGCAGCCTTTGAAAGAATAGGTAACCAAAAAGCCAGATGACTTGTCCTGGTTGCACAGCAGTGGAACCAGAAATCCAGCCCTTAAACAGGTGGGCATACTCTTCACTTTCTCTTGCCTCTTCCTGGAAAAGTGGGATTTGAGGGTAGGCGCACAAGCAGCCATTTTGGACCAAAGTGGAAAGCATGGGAAGGCAGGCGGAGTTACCACATAGAGGTGCTTCAGCACCTGGTGATGATGGAGTCTCCGTAGCAACCCAAAGTCTCCTGCCCAGATCCTGTTGTAAGGGAGAAATAAATAACTAATTTTCTTTAGGCCACTTCTGTTTGGGGACTTCGACTACAATTACATCTGTGAGGCCACCAAGATGGATTTTATTTTAAGAACCCCAGGAGCCATCAAGGAGTGTGACATTGAATGACATGATCAGACATGCTGGTGTCAGGAAGGCACCCGGAGTCTGGGTTAAGAGTCTGTCTTCAGGGCAGTTGGCCTGAGTACAAAACTCATCTCTGCCTCTCCCTAGCTTTGGAGCCTATTTAACCTGTGTGTGCCTCAGTCTCCCCGTCAGCAGAGTGGAAATACCACTATCCAGGTATAGAGCCATAGTGAGGATCCACAATGGGGCTTAAGCTAGCACAGGCTAGCCCAAGAGAGGGAGGTCTCCGAGGTGAAGCTCTCGCTGGGCAAGCACAGGGCTCACGTTCAGAACTCCCCCCAGCACCCACATAAAAAGCCAGGCACAGCTGCACATGTCTGCTCCCCTGCCCTTGGGAGGCGAAAGCAGGCAGGTCCCATCCCTGGGGCTCCCTGGCCAGCCAGTCGAGCTGAATCAGCGAGTTCCAGGTTCAGTGAGAAACCCAGTCTCAAACACTAAGGTGAGGAGCAGCAAAGGAAAACACCTGACAGTGACCTCTGACCTCCACATGCACACACATGGATACACTGACCTGTGCGCACACCCACACGAACACCTATACACACTACCACCACCATCCCGTTCCCTTCCCACACACAACCTGGTGCCTGCCGAGCATCGGAGCCCAGGGATCGTGGCCTCAAGAGGCCTCTGCTACCCAGACCCTCTTACTGCAGAGCTGACCAACCCTGCTCGGAACCCCACTCTTACCTCAAGAGGCCTCTGCTACCCAGACCCTCTTACTGCAGAGCTGACCACGCCTGCTCGGAACCCCACTCTTAGCAGATGCTGGAGGGAGCCCAGCAGCCCACACCTTTGTTTCCACCAGAAGGAGGACATGGCACCAAGTCACTCTGAACGAGACCATCCAGAACCTGGAACACCCATGTCCAGAGCGGGGCACAGACGGGGACCAGGCCACTCTGCAGAAAACCACCCCCATGTGGCCTAGGATATGGTCACAGAGGGGAGCACACAGGCAGGCACCCACTGGGCAGCATTCTGCCTCCCCACAGTCCTTTAGAAGATAAGAAGCCATGCTTCCTGAGGATGTACTCGGAAGCCCCTGCCAGTTCCTCTACACTTGGCAAAATAGTGCTGTGTGGAGCCAACCCTATTTTTCCATTAATGAAAGTATTTTTGGGCTCCCAGCAACAGTGAGAGACTTACAAAAGAGGCCGAACCTTCCAAGGTAAACAGAGCCCTCCCCACCCGAGGCTGACTGCTCCGCCACTGAGCTGGTTGCAGCTGGTCTGGGCTTTTAGCTCTGAGCCCTGTGGGGTCTGCAAGGGCTGGCCCTGGGCCTCCTGGTCTGATGAGCCCCCAAGGCCGGATGGCTATTCAGGGTGCCCTGGTTTGTGAGGACCAAGCCTGCTACCCTGGCCTATGCCTCCAGTTGACCACTTTATTCATGCACATGTGGGTTGAGGTCTTGCTCTGAGCCCTGCGCTCCCTGACAGAAAAGGACTAGTTTCTGTCCTGTGAGAGCACAGACCCACAGGGCAACCAACATGGAAGTAATTTCCTTTCCTTCCTCTCTGATGAGTGGATGGATGGATGAGTGGACAGATGGGTAGATGGTGAAAAGGTGAATAGATGAATGGATGAGAGAGTAGATGGGATGACGGATAGGTGGATAGGTGGGTGGGTGGGTAGATAGGTGAGTAGATGGGTAGTGGATGAAAGTCATTGGGTAGATAGATGGGTAGATGAGTGGGTGGGTAGGTGGATGGATGGATGGATGGATGGATGGATGGATGGATGGATGGATAGGTGGGTAATGGATAAAATGAAAGGTCAATGAATGGGTGGATGAATGGATGGATTGATCAATGAATGGGTGGGGTGGGTGGGTGGATTGGTGAACGGGTGGGTGGATGTGCATGAGAGGAAATGTCAATGGATGGGTAGGTGGATGGGTAGATGGATAGATGGATGAATGGATGGATAGATAGGTGGGTAAGTGGATGGGTTGATGAGTGGGTGCTTAGGTAGATGGATGAGTGGATAGACAGATTGAGCCCATGTGCTGGTGACCATATTAGCAATCTCACATAGTAAATCTCTCACCTTGGACTCTTTTTTTTTTTTGGCTTTTGTTTTTTGGTTTTTTTCAAGACAAAGTTTCTTTGTGTAGCCCTGGCTATCCTGGAACTAGCTCCATAGACCAGGCTGGCCTCAAACTCACAGAGATCTGCCTGCCTCTGCCTCCCAGGTGCTAGAATTAAAGGTGTGCACCACCACTGCCTGGCTCACCTTGGACTCTTTTTTTTTTTTTTATCAGTATTTTGCCAGTATGTATGTTTGTGTACCACTGTCTGGTGCTAGCCGAGGTCAGAAGAGGACAATGGATCCCCTGGAACTGGAGTTACAGACAGTTGTGAGCTGCCATGTGGGTGCTGGGAATTGAACCTGGGTCCTCTGGAAGAGCAGCCAGTGCTCCTAACCGCTGAGCCACGTCTCCAGCCCCTCACCTTGGACTCTTAAGGCATCAACGAACGCTCATTCTCTCTGTGGGCCAACCCCAGCACTGCTTGATTGACAGAGGGTCCTTTGCTATAATGGAGTCAAGATGGCAGCTAGGCAATAGCCTCTGAGCTTGCCGGTGGCCAGAGGGGCCTCTCCAATGCACCTCCCAGCTGCTTGAGTGTGCTTACAGCATGGCAACTGCCTCTCAAATGAGGAGAAAGAACAGCCAAGCAGCTGAGGCTGTGACCAATCATGGAAGTCCCTCTCAGTATACCCTGCCCCTTAGGAATGAGTCACTGGGCCAGGCTCCTCCATTGACGCTGGAAGGGCAAAGTGACCAGGAACTCACCAATGCCATTTCACATCACAACAATGGCCCCTGGACAGACCGGAACGGTCGCCCCTGACACAGAGTGTATACTGAGCATGCCCATTACGTGAGAGCCTGGAGCCCTCTAAACTGTGAACAGTCAGACCTGTGCTGCCAGAGAAGGTAGTGATCAACAGCAGAGGGCAGTGGGAGCTGTATTTCATTGGAAATGGCAGCAAGGCTGCAGCGCATTATGTAATAGGCCCTTTTAATGTTCATTGCATTATCTGTGAACTAGAGTTGAGGAGAGTTGGTATCTTAGAATACCAGCATCCTGCCTTGGGATACTAAATAGTCTTTATTATTTCTTTCTTGCTTAGCTATGCTGAGGATGGAACTCAGGAAGTCCAGCATGCTAGGCTAATGTTCTACACTGAGTCACCCCCCAGCCCCTTACTGGGGGATTCAAGGACACTGTTCTACCTCTGAGCGACACCTCCAGCTCCTCATTGTGGAAATCTAGGCAAGTGCTCTACCACTGAGTCACACCCCCAGGCCCTAGCTGGGAGATTCTAAGCTGAGCTACATCCCCCTCACCTTTCTTACAAGTTCTTCAGCCTAGTGGAGGTATCGACAAACTGCTACAGCTTCTAGCCCACTGCCTGCTTTCATAGTCCGTCGGAACACAGCTATGTGTTTGTTCACAGACTGCCCATGTTCTCACGCTGAAATTGCAGAGGGGGACAATAATGAGGTTGCACCAGAGCCCATGTGGTCAGAAACAAGCACTTCCCAGCTGCTCCTTCACAGAGTGCTCACTGACCCCTGGCTCCGGAGAGCTTAAAGCTCATTTAGATGCATCTGTTTTCAGGGCTGCTCCATGCCAACTTCTTAAATCTCCTCCTAAACCAGCCCAGCCCCAGCCCATGTGTGGACAGCCACTTCTCCCAGCAGGGGACAGATGTGGGCAGATCCAAGTCCTCCCACAGGGTCCCATGATGGCCCCATTTGGGAACCATTTAACATGATCCTACATGTGGATCTGGAGCCCTCCCTTTGGTGTCTAGGAGCCATGGGCTGAGCTGGGAGATAAAGAAAGAGGGCCCTTGAAGCAGAGGGGTGCTGGGCAGGGGACCAGGCAGCAGTGTGTGGGGGTCACAAGCTAGGAATTCTGTCTACCTACTTGCAGCTTTTCTTCCCCTTCCCGGCTCTCCCCCAACCCCCGCCCCATCATTTCAGATCAACCTAGCGACCAGGTTCTCTCACACTGGCTTGTGTGTGTGTGTCAGATACGATAAACCTGCACAGGAGCAATGGTAACTAAATCGCAGCGAGGGAGCCTCCGGAGGAAGCCACAGCCCCCAGCTGTCCGCCCAGAATGAGGAAGTCCACGCTCGACAGGGCCATCTTCCCGACAGACACCTGCTGAAGGGCCTCCCCGAGGGAGGCGCTCTGCACAGTCACTGGTTTGTCTCGACCCCAAGCCTCTCCTGGAAGCCCCGCTTCCATGTGCACTAGAGGCCTTCCGGAGGCCATATTTATATAGTTCAGGGAAGGCAGACTCCCTCGGTCCTAGCAAATCAGCATTCAGAGTGACTGGATCCAGCCATAAGAATCAGCCCTGAGACCGCCCCCAGTCTTAGCCAATCAGCATTCAGAGTGACTGGATCCAGCCAATAAGAATCAGCCCTGGACTAGAGCTGAGACTCAGCCTGAATAAGATCATTTTGTATGGAGGGGTTTGTTTGTCTGTCTTGTTTATTGAGACAGGGTCTCCCTGTATAGCCAAGGATGACATTGACTGCCCTGCTTCCAACCCGCAGGTCCTGATATTATAGGCATGGGCTGCCTCGACAGACTGAAAACATCCGCTGTCCTCTTTTCCCATTGATGATCTGTGATAGTCTCGGTGCGAGTGCATCCATGGAATGGTTGAGAGGTTACAACATTGATAAAAAATGCATCACTATGTACCTGAACTTACCGTTTTACCAGACGCCCTGAGTTTTACCGGGGGCTCCCACCAGTATGGACCATGTTTCTACTCACTTGAACTCAAGACCAGACCAGCCCTTCAGCAAAGGCATAGGGGTTTGTAGGGCTCTGCCACTTCTATAGACCAGAGACCTCCTGGCTCAGGACAGGAATTTGCGCCAGCACCCCCTGGACTGACCCAGTCCTTTGTGACATCAGTTCTTTGGTTAGAAGGACTCAGTCCCGGCAATAAAGATCCAGGGCCCAGCCCCACAGTAGGAACTGTCCCCATGGCCACCCATATGGCTTGGCTCTTGGCAGACCTCACAGGTGAATAAACAGAGGCCTCCTGCAAACCGAGTCCAAGCAGTGATCTCCTGTGCAGGAGGGACCCGAGAGGGCCTGACGCTCCCATGCTGAGGTTTCTCACGCAGCCCTCGGGGCCTCCGGCTAGAGGCAGGACCCAGGCCAGGGCCTCTGAGCCATGTGTCCTGGGGAGGAAGGGAGGAATCTGCAAGCAGCAGAACACAGGGCTCCCACCCCCTGCCTGGGCAGAGCCAGCCTCAGATAGCATGGAGGAAGCTGGGGTCACCTGGGGCAGGTGGCTGCCCCCACCTCCCGCTCCTTGGCCTTTCCCAGGCCCTCTTCCCCGGGGCTCTTCACTTCCTGCCTTCTGTCTTGTTTGTTGTTCTTTTTTTTTTTTAAGTTTCCTTTGTTGTTACCACTTAAAGTAAATAAATAAATAAAGCAAATGAACAAAGAGGCATCTGGAAAGCTTTGTGGAAAATGGCACCGGCTCCGAGGGCCGCCCCGCCCTCCACTGAGTCAGGGCGCCAGAGCCTGGGATTCCCAACTGGCCCCCAAATGCGAGGCTCCTCTGCTCTCCCAAAGGCCCAGCTTCCCTGGTGGGGAGGGGAGCTCTCTAATTCACCCTCCAGGACTGCCACTCAGGCCTGCCGGAGGGGCCAGCAGATCCCAAGGACCTCCCTCCTCCTGTCCTGTGCACTGGCTTCATGTTGGACCTCTCTCTTCTACCCGGAAGTCACTGCTCCCTATCACATTTCCACCTGGGTATGCCATGGCTCTAGCTCCTGCCGTCCAGGTCAACCCTCACTCTTGGTCCAGCTCAGACCATAAGACCACTCCCCACTGCTTGGCAACCGTCTACGGCTCCTGTCTCCTGCAGCTAGTGCTTGCTCCTTGGGACAGTAAACTTTCAGTTACTGGTGTCTACTGTTTATATTTCCCAGCATGCCTTTCTCTTTGGGGGGCAGCAGGGGTTCCAGTAGGTTCCTTGGGGGTATGGCACTGGGGAATCTCAGGTACTCACCTTTGGGTTTATAATGTTTGGAGATTTATGCAATCCCAGGTCCAAAAGTGACAGACTGCAATGACTCAGGAGCTGCTGAGGGTCATCTTGTCACCCCAAGGGAAGACGCCACTCAGGAAAACAAATCGAGAAGAACCAGACAGAGCTGGCATTTCTAGCTTCTCCCGAGTCACCAGATACAGGCTTGCCTAAAGCTTGTTCTATCCATCACCTCCATCCCTGAGAGCCAAAGGAATTCTAACGACCACAGCCCTCCCTCCATAGGGGTTTGCCTGGCTTCCCAGCTCTCTTCTAACATTTCCCTGTGCATCTCTGAACCTGTGAGAACAGTGCTCCATGACCTGTTAGAAAAATCTGCCCTGTGTTCTGATCCCTGTGTCTTTTATGAAGCTGGGCTAGGGCCCACAGTGCCTTCTTCATATAACAGATGCTACACAACCTCACTCATTCATTCATTCACTTATTGATAGATAGGCTCTACATAGCCTGAGTGGATCTCAAACTCCCCATACAGCCAAGGATGACCTCTAACTCATAACCCTCCATCTCCACTTGCTGAGTGCTGGGAGTGCAGCCTCACGCTGTCCCTCTGGTTTATGTGGTACTGGAGACGGAGCCCGGAGTTTCACACATGCCAGGCAAACACCACCAACTGAGCCCCACTCGTGGCCGACAAATCTTCCCAGAAGCTTCTCTGAGGTAGGTACCTCTTCCTGAGAATGTCACAACTTTCTCTTACTTCCAGGCCATCCTTTCCCTCCTTGTGGATGGGACTTAGGTAGATGAGTGACATCATTGTTCAGCAGTGCCTGACCTAAAACAGAAGAACCTTTGGGTCCCTCTGGACTCACAGTGACCCAGCCTAGTACCTCAAAACGCATGCACTCCATGTCCTGGTGCACATTGGCTACCCCATCTTTTCTTTTTTTTTTTTTTTTTTGTTTTTGTTTTTTTTTTTTTTTTTTAAATTTATTTATTATATATACAGTGCACATATTCCTGCAGGCCAGAAGAGGGCACCAGATCTCGTTACAGATGGTTGTGAGCCACCATGTGGTTGCTGGGAATTGAACTCAGGACCTTTGGAAAAGCAAGCAGTGCTCTTAACCTCTGAGCCATCTCTCCAGCCCCCCCCATCTTTTCTTATCAACACCCTGATGTTCCTGTAGGGCCTGCTCCATCTCCCGTCTCCTGGGAGCTGGGATGGAATTAGCGTTCATCTCTCTGTGGCCTCTCCATGTCATGTGGCCTGAGACTGGCCAAAAGGACATTGCATATGCTACCCCCTGGTGACTGAGGTGGGATGTGTGGACAAGGCCCGTGAATCCAGACCTAGAACCTTTGCCAGCACCACTGAGAGAGAGGCGAGTGGGACAGGAGGAGCCAGAGCTGCTGAGGCTGCTGGGTAGGTAGATTCAACCCCAGAAAGCAGCAGGTATAAACACAGGGCCAGGAGACAGTGGCACCCTTGATCCAGCCATGCCTGAAGCCCAGAAACTAAATAAACCTCAGTGGTCTGGCCTTCCGGTGCCTGTACCACTTACGTCCGCTGATGGGTGCTCCAAGCCTTCATCCCCGTCTTTATGCTAATTCACAATGTACCAGGTGGTCATTAGCACATACCTGTGGACGGGGCTTGCTCACAGCCGTGTCCAGCCCCTCCCCTACACTACAATATCTTCCTCCACCTGATACACATCCCGTCTCCGGTCTCTGACTGTCATCCCCAGAAGCCCTTCCCTGACATGTCCAGGAAATGCAGTCTCCTGAAAATGTGTGGACCCAAGAACCACCCTCCTTCTCCTGTCTGCATCAGTTAAGTATTCTGCATTTGCCACTCGACCGGGCCAGATATAGTCAGGTTCTCAAGGGCCAGCACAGAGCCCCCCACATAAGCAGGTGCTCATCAACAGCCGCCGGCCTTAACGAGAGCCCTCCAGGACTCGGGAACCATAGGTATGCGCCCCCAGGCTTCTCAGTGTGGCTAAAGCAGGTGCAGCCCTGCCTGGAATCTGGTCCACCAGCTGACTTCGGAGACCATCTGCCTAGAGGAAGGCTTGGAGAGGGCCTGCTTGTTCGTGCAACTTCGCTGGACTGTTAGCAAGCTGGACAAGATCAGAAAGCCCTACCCAGTGGTGATTCATTCCCCAGGACCCTAGCCACGCCCTGAAGCAAATGTCAGATTTCACACATTTAATGAACCCATGCTTGAAATCTGTGGCCTGTAAAAACTGATTTACACCACCATTAAAACCCTTGGTGCCTATAAGAGAAGTTGAGAAGTATGCTGTATGAACGGAGAAGGGTTTTTTCTTTTCCCCAGCTCCCTGAGATGTTAATTCACTCCAAGGCCTAGAAATGTTCCTGCGAGCCTTATTTCAATTACAGTATTTCTTTCAGCACCTCAAATTTACTTCCCCCATTTTGGAGAAGAGAGGTTGAGCCAGGTTAGGCACAAGTAACCAAGCGCAACCACGTAAGTGTTAGACCCACGGAAGGGAAGCTGGGTGACAGATGAGGGGGACTGCCCCATAAAGACAGAGCTCGGCTCACCTGCGACTATAATTAAACCCTGCCTCAGCCAACACCTCGTGGCCACAGTGTGGCCACAGCCTCCTTGATTTATTGCCTGTAGCTCCTGGTGTGACTTTGTCTCTAGGTCCACGGTTCCATTTAGACCCTTCAGTCTTAATACCAAGGGGTGGCTGTGCTTCCTGTCTGGGTGACAGGTGACCTCCTCTTAGCTGCCCCATGGAACTGCGACTACATGAAGCAACTATGAAGAATGTTCTAGAATGAAGATCTTGGACATCTGGACTCCCATTTCCAAGCCTGTTCTCATGTGTACACCTTGGGAGATCGGGAGCAAGGCAGCCCCACCACCTGCACCCCAGCTCTTGCACAGCTGAACACTATGGACCACATTGATTGGTCTGTACCTCAACATTGGCCAATTAGTGATAGAGAACTTCTAAGTTTTCAAAGCCAAACAGGGTGGTCAGATTGGGCCAACAGATAAAGGAGCTTGCGGCTTAAGCCTCGAAACCTGAGTTCAGTTCCACCCGGAACCCACTAATAGGTAGAAAGAGATAACCAACTCCACAAAGTTGTCTTGTGACCTACACACACATACCAGGGCACACACACCATAATAATTACTAATAATAAATTTTTAAGGTTTTCAAAGCCGGGGCTGCAGAGATGACTCAACCATCTTGCAGACGACCCAATTTCAGTTCCCAGCACTCACATAACAATTCATAACTGTCTGTAACTTCAGTTCCAGGGGATCCAACACCTCTTCTGACTTCCGTAGGCACGACGTACACATGTGGTGCACAGACACACATGTGTGCAAAGCAGCCACATACACACAAAAACTTAAATCTTTAAAATTTCATATTTTAGTAAGTTTTCAAAGGCAGTCAAAGGAGCGGCTTGCAAGAATGCTCCTCCTGTACCAAAGACCCCCCCAGGGATTTGGAGAGCCACTGGCCTGAACCCCAGTGGGCTGCTTTTGACAGGGTGGGGACCTACGGGACCACAGTCAGCTGCAGAGCTCAGCGGCAAAGCCATTGTCGTCACCACAGTGGGCCTGAGTATCCTTCATCTTCGCTCCCGGGGGGGAAGCACCTGAGCTCTTCGAGGATCTTTATCCTGCGGTAACTGGTCTACGAGGAACTGTCAGCAAAACCCCCTGCCATGTGACCCAAGCCTCGTGGGAGATTGTCACATTCTGACATGAACAATTCCAGTAGAGGACAAAAGGGCTATAGGGTGAGGAGCATCCCCTACCTGCCCTCACAGCCTCCTCCTCCTCCTCCTCCTTAGTTCCAAGCAGATGGTCCTGTATATGTCCGTTTCTCTGATGCGGGGTGTCCGCCTTAGGCAACCAGAGCTGTGACAGGTTTGGACACGACATGCATGCACTGTGCCAGGCACACAGGGACCACGCAGGGACACTGTTTACTAGTCCCTCCCCTGGCTTACTTAGCTGCCTGTCTTACACAGCTCAGGCCCAGCTGCCTAGGGCTGGCACCGCCCACAGTGGGCTGGGCCTTCCTCCATCAATTAACGACCAAGACAATGCCTCCCAACCTGATGGAGGCAGTTCCTGAGTTGAGGTTCCCTCTCTCCGGGTGTACCAAGTTGACAACTGAGGCCGGCCACATCCTAGTGGACCGTGACATCCCAGCACTGGTCGGCACCAATCCCACTCTGTCTTTCTCTGTTCCCGAGTGCTCTGAGCTCTCCTGCCACAGGATGCTAGCACAGGCTTTCCCTTTACCTGGACACTTTCCCTGCCTTCATGGATGTTAGCCCCTTTGATCTGGTGGCTTGCAACTAAAAGGCCACCTCCTCTGGGTTGTCCTCCATGACCACCAGGTCTTAAATAGTCTCCCTCATCCCCAACCCCAGCCCGGCTTGGGTCAGTCTCCCAGGTGGTACCCTGATCGACTCTTTCTGTACAATTGCTATTACCTACATCATTCTCTTCTTGGTGTCGCATCTACTGAAGACTCACCGTGCACCTTTCCCTCGGGCACTCAGAATTACAAAGGTCTCAAACCTCCATCTTCACATTTCAGTGAATGAGGCTGAAGCCAGGTGCCCCTGGGAAAATCAAGTGAGGAGGTTGGCAAGGAAATCACAGGACTGCCCAGTGAGGTGGGGAGACAGAGGACGGCCACTCTGAGGAAAGGCATCTGGGCAGAGACCTGAGGGAGGCTTGCTGCCCTCATACCTCGGACAGACGCTCTATCCTGTGAGGATGGGGCTAGAATCCTCACATTCCCAGGACCTGGAAGCTTCCTTCCCTGTATCCAGAAGCATTCTAATGCTCATACACTAAGTGCTAAGCATTGACTTCAGACAGCCCAGAGGCTGTCCTCCCCAAAGTGACGGCATCCCTGAGGTGACTCACAGTACGAGGCCTGCGCCCCATCCTGAGGTTGGCTCTGTTCATAATTAGAAGGTGGAAACAGCCACAATGACAGCAACTAGACAGTGTGGCAGTCCCCCAGAACCATGTTGGGGATGGAGGCAACGATGGTCCCCAGAGAATTCTGGGAGTCAGAGAAATGGAGCAACGTCACTGATGGAATTTCTCAGCCTCCCGAGACATGCCATCAAGGAATGCAGCTGACTGGCAGAGGGTGACGTGGCTGCTGTCACCAGCAGTCTTGAAGCCATGTCAGGGGATGGTGGGCCACAGATTGGTACCTGGCCTGGCTCTCCTGAGCGCCTCTCTGCATCTCATAGGGCATGGGGCCCTCTTCAAATGACTCCAGTCAGACACATTCATGCAGCTGCAGTGGGCATTGTGACTGAACCAGGAATCCGGAATAAAGAGCTCTTGCCACTCAACAATAAGAAAACTGCCTGATTATTGGGGTTTGGTTTGGTTTTGTTGCTGTTTGGTTGGCAGGGATTGTCGGGCTCAAAACTTGCCATGCTCCTGCCTCAGTCTCCTGAGCGCTGAGAGAACAGGCATGTGCTGCTATATCCATTACAAGGTTCTGGTTTTTTTTTTTTTTTTTTTTTTTTTGGTTTTTCGAGACAGGGTTTCTCTGTGTAGCTTTGCGCCTTTCCTGGATCTTGCTCTGTAGACCAGGCTGGCCTCGAACTCACAGAGATCCTCCTGGCTCTGCCTCCCAAGTGCTGGGATTAAAGGCGTGCACCACCACCGCCCGGCAATGTTCTGTTTTTTAACGAACAAAAGAAACACTCATCAGGGAAGATCTATGGGCTTCAGCTGAGCAGGCAGAAGACGCTCCATTATCCTCCATGAGGGACACACACCTGTCGGGGTGGGTGGAAACCAGGGGTCTCCGAAGCCGCCTTACTGAGATCTACGTCCACACACCACAGGAGTCACACGTGGAAACTTCAGTCAGTAGTTTCCCGCGAGCTCACAGACTTGTACTATCATTGTCACCTCAAAGGAAACTCAGTGCCCACAGCAGGCCCTAAATATCCAGTTCCCTTGACCGCCATCAAGCCACTTTTCCCCACAGATCTTCCAACACTTCGTGTAGTGTAAGGGGTTCTCCCACGCCCACCTTCATTTACTCACACTGTTTTCAAGGTTTCTGCCTACGATAGCATGTGTCATGTCTCATTTTTTATTGCTGAATTATGGACATACCACATTATATTTACCCTTTTGTTGGTTATGGAGACTAGCAGCATCATTCCCACTCTGGGCTCTTATGGATATTGCTACTGTAAACAACTGCGTAAAACTTTTTGTGTGGATGTGATTTAGTTTCTCAGTGAGGGCAATTAATGTGACAACTCTGAATTTAATCATTATATATTTCATGGTATAGAACTTTGATCTCGATGAAACTCTGCCAGACCTATTTCCACAGTGGCCAGGCCATCTTTGCACTACAGCCCAGCCACATGGAGTGAGCCAGGCATGGCTCTGGAATGGCTCTGAAGTTAGCACGATGTTTTTGTAAAGCAATGGCTGCATCTCACATGCAGGAGTGGGAAACCTGGCTGCTCCACTTCCTTGCCAACACTTACACCGTCCTTTTTACTTTAGCCAACTGTGAGCACAAGGGCAAGTCCCACTGAGGAGTGGCAGGCCATTTCCTTTGGTGTAGATCCATGCTGTAACCTGCATGGAAACTCATCAAGGGTGTGATTGACCTACATCCACTATATACACTGGGCTGTATCACGCATACAGTTTTTAAAAAGCTGAAAACTGAAACATTTGTCAAAAGTTATGAAATTGTGAATTCTAAAAGAGCGAGAAAGTATCAATGTCTTTGGCTAGGTTGGGCCTGCGTATTCTGGTTTCTCCAGTATATGGGCACCTCTAGCGTACAGGCTATGGCAGGTGTATGGGAAGGTTCCTTGAGCACTCACATGCTCCTGCTCTACTGCTGTGTGCCCACCTTCCATCTCAGAAATGACCTGACTGAACAAAATACCACACTTCCAATCTTATTATAATCTAGGTTTAGCAATGGGTTGTTTGACCAAGATGTCAGCAAAAATGACCTATGGGGGAGTCTGGGAAGTTCCCACCTCACAGAGAGTACTCACATTCCTCCCCTGTTTTCCGATGCTCGGACTTCATGGATCATGAGGCTGAGGGCACAGCTTTGGTTTCTGTGGTGGCTTGAATGAGATTAACCTCCATTGGCTCATATATTTAAATGCTTTGTTACCAGTTAGTGGAACTGTCTGGGAAGGATTAGGAGGTGTGGTCTTGTTGGAAGAAGTGTGATACCAGAAGCGGGCTTTGAGATTTAAAAAGCCCACGCCAGGCCCAGTTTCTCTCTCTGCCTGCTGCTCGAGGATCGGGATGTAGCTCTCAGCTACTCCTCTAGCACCATGCCCTCCTGCCTGCATGTCCTGCCATGATGATGATAGACTAACCCTCTGAAGCTGTAAGCAAGCCCCCAATTAAATGCTTTCCTCTATAAGCTGCCTTTGTCATGGTGTCTCTTCACAGCAACAGAACAGTGACTGAGACGGTTCCCAATGGCAATCCAAGCCTGCACCTCACCCTGGACTTCCTAACCCCAGCCTTCTGCTGCATGAGAAAAGAAGTGTTCTAGGTCATGTCTGTTGCTATAATAAAATGCCCTGACAAAAGGCAACACAGAGGAAAAAAGGGTTGTCTGTCCAGCAGTTCTAGGTTACAGTCCATCATTAACAGGAAGTCAAGACAGGACTCAAGCAGCTAGTCACAGCCAAGAGTACAGGAAAAGGGTACACCCTTGCCACCTGATTGCTATGTTTTACTCAACTGGTGTTCTCCACGCTTACATAGTTAAGGGCCTAGGGAATGTGCTACCCATAATGGGCTGGGTCTTCCCATATTAACAATCTAAACAATCTCCCATAGACATGCCCACAGGCCAAACTGACCTAAACAATCTCTCACCAAAGTTCTCTTCCAGGAGGTTCTAGATTGTGGCAAACTGACAAGTAAAACTAACGAGCAGAGAGAGCAAAAGTGTGAATTGGGGAATTTTCTAGGATGCCATAGAGGGCATCTTCCTCTTGGGTGTGTCTTCTTAATACTACGAGAACCTGTTTTATCCTCAGTGCTGTATGCTCATCTGCAATGGGGCCTGGGACACCCGCCCTATGAGACACAGGTGTGACATATGACCCACCCAGGTCCTGAGTCCCCCAGATCCTGCTCTCAGCCCCATGATGTAATGCCCCTGAATTGCACAATTTGAAGTAGTTGCATGGTTTCATGCTATGTATGTCTTACCCGATTTTATAAACACCAAACTAAACAAAAGAAGAGCCCTCAAATGTCAGGAAGACATACTGAGTCCCTGCCCTGGGCCAGGCACTAGAGCTAAGGATAATCCTGGGATCTACTTCTGCTGTTCCCTGGGGGCTCCAGGAGCAGCAGTCAGGAACAAAGCTACCGCCCTCACGTGGGCACCAGCCAATCCCTCCCCATCTCGCCTCTCAAGCTTTGGAATTTATTAAGCTCAAGCAAATTTTGCCTTCTGTTTTATAAATGAATGTTTTAATGTAAAAAAAAAAGTTTGAAATCATTTTCCAGTTTGATTACTTCCATGTGGTCTCTCCCAAAACCCTGAGTACACAGATTCTTGGAGAGGCAACTTTACTTCTTCTGCGGTCACATAGGCCTCAGCCCTGCAGGGGACTGTGCCCAGCTGGGTGCCCAGCCAGCCCACCATATCAGAGGTGAGCAAGGAGCCCACAGGCCCAATAACCTGCAAAGAGCAAGACCAGGGATGCTCAAAGCACCAGGCAGATTGGGGCCAGTTTTGAGAAGGACTGTGGGGCTTGGGTGGGACAATGTCTCTGCCCACCCCCTCAGGCTGCCAGTGAAGAGAACCTTGGCCATGCTGCGTGGTGGTGGTGTATACCTTTAATCTCAGCACTCAGGAGGCAGAGGCAGGCGGATCTCTGTGAGTTCAAGGCTAACCTGCACTTCAGAGTGAGTTCCAGGACAGCTGGGGCTACACAGAGAAACCCTGTCTCGAAAAACAAACAAAGGAAGAACCTCGGCCATGTCTGCACCTCCAACCCTGTCACATCATTGCTGATTCTTAGAGCAAAGAACTGAAGCTCAGAGAGGTTAGGTAGCCAGCCCCAGGTCACTCAGATAGAAAGTCTGGGAGGCATTCCAGCTGGGGTCATCACAAGCCCACCCGACCTCTGACCCATGCCTTCTGCTGCCCACCCCCAATGCCAGTGTAGACACTGGCTCTGCTCCATCTGGCTAAGAAGCAAGACAGTGGAGTATGCTTGTGTGTGTGTGTGTGTGTGTCTGTGTGTGTGTGTGTGTGTGTGTGACACAGAGAGACAGAGACAGAGAGACAGTGCAAGCATGCACATTCACATGCTTCTGGGTGGCCACAGGTCAACAGTGGTGTCTTCTTCAATAGCTTACCACCTTCTTTTTTGAGACAGGATCTCTCTTGAATCTGAGATTGCTGATTCTCGGCTGGCCAGCCAACAAGCCCTGGAGCTGCCACCCTCCACCACTGAGGTTACTGGATGTCTGGGGCTGTCGTGCAGAGTTTTTACCAGGGTTCTGGGGAATCCAAACTCAGGTCCTTATGCTCGCACAGCAAACACTTCACAGACTGAGCCAGCTCCCCAGGCCCAAGGCAGAGCTTTGGCTGGCCCTCCTTCCATCAGGGCTGCCCTAGAAGAGCAGGAGGCTCCACGGCTCTGTGTGTGCCGCCCCAGCTCTTCGAGGCCCTGGGCCATTTTCTCTAACGTGCCTGCTGATGAGCTGCCCGACAATATTATGCTAAGTTATGTGCATACAGAGTGGCATCTTAGACTCTAATTACCAGCCGCATCTTTGAAGGATTCCTGCCTCATTTCCAGGATAATCACTCACCTCGGTCTCTGTGGCTGATGAGCTGTTTGGGGCCAACTGAAGGCCCAGCCCAACCCCGCTGGAATGCACAGGGTTCTGGGTGTCATTAGCGGCTCCGATTTGCCTCTTTACAAATCTGTTTCGTATATAAGGACAAAGGAGGACACATTTCTGCCCGTCTTTAGGACACTCATTGCATTCTTCCTGCAGTCTGCTCTTCTTATTCTCTTGGGGGAGGTAGGAAGGGAGGGGGGATCTGAACATGGCCTGGGCACTGCAGCCCTGTGACTGCACAAGGTTTTACCTTCGAAACTTGACCCAGTGAGCATAGTGGGGACAGAGGACACACACAGTGGGGTTTTCCTCTGCCTGCTCCTCCTGTACACCATTCTTAATTCCAAGTGGCTGAGCTCTGCATCCTAACTTGAGAAAGACGTCACCTTGGTCCCCAGACACCCAGGCCACAGGCTGAGCAAGGCTCTTCCGGGCTGTTTACCTGGAGAGCAAGCAAACATCTCATCCCCTTGATTTCAGAGTCAGCGGGCTGATGTGCGAACACCTGGCCTGGGCAGGAGCACCCCTGATTAGGGCTGGAGATGGGACAGAGTAATAGGAATGCAGGACACAGCTCAATGCAGAAGGCTAAGTTTCTGATGCGAAAGGCCTCACTGGCCTCAAGGCCAAGGTCGGTGAGCCCTGCCAACACCCGACCTCAGCTCTCCCACTGTGAGCCTTTCCAACATGCCTGGTGCTTTCTACCCCAGGGCCTTTGCACATCACTGCCCAAATGCCCTTCTTTTTCGGACTTCCCATGGCTCCCTTCTCTCCATGTCTTGGTGGCTGAGTCCCAGCAGCCCTTCTCTACCCCCCATCACCTTCCATCCTGATGCCTGTCACCCTCTGCCTAGACCCGTCTTCTTCATTGAGCCTCATGTCCACCAGTTACTAGATTCCTGTCTGCTGGTGTACCACGAGCCTGACCCGTGCACAGAGAAATGGTGCCATCCTCTAAGAGCAGGATCAATGTCTCTAACCCACAGGAGGGGCTCTGTCCACACAGGGGAGAAAATGTCAGCATAATCCATTGCCCTCTGCCCCCTCCTCCACTGTCTTTAGGCCAGGTTCCCCAGTCTCTCTCAAAGGAAGGATGCCCAGGTGAATGTCCCAACATGAGACAGTCTCCTTTTCTTCACTCTCCCCCTAACTCAGAAGAATATCAAGTTCTTCAGACAGACAGACAGAGCCCACAGCCAAACACTAAGAAAGGGACCTGGCTTGTGCCCAAGTACAGGTTGTGGGGGGCTTCATGGTGACTCAGAGTCACCCCGAGTCCTAGGGGATTCTGTTTCAGAATCGAACCTCAACATGGGGAAGAGGGCAGAGGCTGGCATCTCTGCCAGCAGGCAGCAGTCTGCAAAGATGCTATGGAACAGGTCACTCATAAAAGAGGGGAGCGGGGGAGGGGAGAAACCCCAGTGCTGGGCTTTGGAGGAAACCCGATCTGGGACTTCGTGATCCTCCAAAAATTCACCAGCCCCCTAAAGCGCTGAAGTTGCCCCTCCAACCATAGCCACATGGGGATGAAATGAAATCCCATGGAAAGATTTGACTTTAAAAAAAAAAATTATGCAATGTTTGGGTGAAAAAAAAAGTGGGGAAGTAAAGGGAGGTACCAGAGAAGGGGGGAAAGAAAACCAACTCAACTTTTTCCCAGAGCCCAGCAGAGTTATTTCTGTCTTTTAATGATAGATTCCCCGTGGCTTCTAGGGTAGTTTTGAGAGGCGCGAAGGCGGGGCCCACTCGGTTATGTAACTCATTTAAAGTCGGAAATTAGCAAGGCCTGAATGAATCCTGTTACTGTATTCTGACTTCTGGAAAGCCTGGAGCCCGACAGTTCTATTTTGAGGTGAACCAATCCATCACTCTTAGGCCACCTCGAAAACACCACCGGGCCGCATGTCACCCTGCAAAGTTTCATAACAAAAACAGCTGAAGTACTCAGGGTATCGGAACATCGCGTCTCTAAACCAAATCATCCCCAACAGGGAGTTGGCACGGCCAGATGCCAGTTGCTCAAAAATGCAAATGGTTAATGCCAAATTAATATTCATCTCCTATACCTTCCCCTTCCCTTCCCAGCCATCCTTTTTTAACATTAGGCACAGCAAAATATTCTACTCAACAACATGAAAGGAAATGTCTGTTTTTAATGCAGACTTTAGCCACGAAATAAATTCTGGAGGCCTGAAGGATCTGGAACTCGGGCTGCCACACGGAGGGTGTCCGGCAACTTTCGGTCCTCACGTGCCCCCTGGTGGCTGAGATGTGCAGGGGCAGCCTGGGCTATGGCATCTCCCTCAAGGGAGTCCTGAAACCTGTTTGCCTAGGGCATCGTTGCTGCTCATGCCTACAGCTAAGTCACCGTTTTTAATGTGATCCATAATGAAGGAGGCCTTCCCCAGCCATGCTGCTGATTAACGTCCGGCGAGCTGGGTGTCAGAACTTACTTCCGCAGACAGCATTTCATACTAAAATACAGGTGGCAAATTAGCACGAGACCTGAGTAAGCTCAGCAGCTTTGTTGTCAGAGCTCCAGTCACCTCAGTGTGGGGTTCCATGTCCCCGACCTCCTCTGCTCACACATCTCCCAGGGACAGTCCCCTCTGATTGCAGAGACTTGATCAAGCTCATGATATACCATATGGCTTACAAACCTCCCATGTATGAGAATGGAGATGTGTTCCTAAGTTTCTCTCCTTTGAAAAAGGAAAAAGAAAACCCTTCATGTCGCCCATTAAAACATTAAGCCTTTGACCTTTTCTCCATCTTTACCAGTCAGGCTTAAGGTTTTTGACATGTCTTACAGTGACTAACGTACAGGGTAAGAATTGATATGTACAGGGCATGGCGGCACACATCTTTGATCCCAGCACCAGAAAGGCAGAGGCAGGAAGATCTCTGTGAGTTCAAGGCCAGTCTGGTCTACATAGCAAGTTCCAGGACAGCCAAGACTACATAGTGAGACCCTGTTAAAAAAAAAAAAAAAGAGGAATTAACATGTGCTACTTGGTTGTTTTGTTTTTGCTAAAATCAAAGTAACACACATGTAGCTATATGTACCCAGCAGTATTTGAGTATGTGGGCATGTATGTATAAGTGCATATGTACATGTATGTACCTACATGTGGAGGCCAGGAGTTGATGTTGGGTGCCTCCCTCCCTGCTCTTGGTTTTCTGAGGCAGAGTCTCACTGACCCTGGAGCTCACTGATTCAGACAGACTGGACAGTGAGTCCCAGGGATCTATTTCTGAATCCCCAGTTCAGGGGCTAGAGATATGCACAACTACAACTTTTTTTTTTCTTCAAGACAGAGTTTCTCTGTGTACCCCTGGCTGTCCTGGAACTCACTCTGTAGCCCAGGCTGGCTTCGAACTCAGAGATCCACCTGCCTCTGCCTCCCGAATGCTGGGATTAAAGGTGGGTGCCACTGCTGCCCAGCCAAAACTACTACTTTTTACATGGGCACCTAGGATTCGAACTCAGGTCCTCAAGCTTGCACAGCAGGCACTTTACTGACGAAGCTGTGTCCCCAGACCCCCAAATAACTTAAAACTGGGAAAAGTTATGTGCCATGAAATAGGCACACAATAGAAGCATGATCAGACATTCCTGTGTTTCAGTAAAATGACCCCCAAAGGCAGAGAGAACACAAGCTTTATTGGGCAGCAGTAACAAACCACACTGGCAAACAGGAGAGGGATTGCCCCAAAACTGAGCCAATCACGCTTGACATCAGAGAACGGAGAATTCGGAGCATCTGGACGTTCCTGCTAGATAAATTAAAACATGCTGTGCCCAAGTGTCCCTCCTCTGATCAGAATGCAATGTCCTGGTGAGCACCGGGCGAGCATCACACACACAGCAGTCCACCAAGGAAGGAGTGAGGCTCCTGGGTCAGTGCGCCTGTGGTCCCCACACTCCGGCTGCTATTCTAAGTACCACATGCCCATCTCACCCACAAACACAACAGTCACGAACACAGCCCAGACTGCACTCAGAACCCCGCTCTGAGAACACAGGAACAGCAGGAGCCAGGTGGGGGGGGTCACACAGGAGAGGCCCCCATGATGTGACAGAGCATGTCTCTGAGGTTCCAGGTTGGAAAGGTAAGTACCCTCTTTAATTTCCCTCCACAAACATTAATTTCTTCCCCCCGAAAAAAAAATGGATATTAATTGTTGAAAGTAGCCCACCAACATAAAAACAAAAAGCTTCACGGTAAGAGGGCAAGAAACAAAACGTACTGCATTTATAAAGTGCCCTCTTTTTTTTCTTACGTGAGAAGAGGTCTGAGGGAGATGGAATCCGTGTATGCTCATGGGGGCGCACATGTGTACACTGATCCACACACATTTGAGTGTTTGTGTGGAGGGAAGAGGTCAACCTCAGTGCCAACCACCCAGCTTTTTGAGGCAGAGTCTCTCACTGGAACCACGTCACTGGAACCTGGAATGTGACTGATAGGCTGGCTGGCTGACCAGAGAGCCCTGGGGTGGGCTGTCCCCAGGGCTGGGATTACAAGCATACATCACCAGGCCTGCCTTGAGTGCTGGACTCACACTCAAGTCTCACGCTGACCCATCCATCTCCCCTGCCGGAGAGCTGGAATTTAAAAAAAATAAAAACCAAGTATTTGGGGACTGGCATTTACTGCTTTTCCAAGGAAACCAAGTTTGGTTCCCAGATCCCATATCTCATGGCTCACAACCATCTGTAACTCCAGCTTCAAGGGATCCAGTATCTCTGCCTCTGCCATGCACCTGCATGCACGCACATACGCGCGCACACACACACACACACACACACACACACACACACACATTAAAAATAATTTTGAAGAAAACCAAATATTTCTGTAAACACTGAAAATGGTGTCATTGACCTACTCAAGTCAAATGTCAAAAATAGTTAAAAACAAAAATAGCTATAATGTGTGTGTGTGCATACATGTGTGGATGGGTGATGTATGTATATGTGTGTGCCACGGTACCCATGTGGAGGTCGGGGGAAAACTTTCAGGAGCAGTTGCCCTTCTTCCATGATGTGGGTCCCAGGGACCAAGCTCAGGGCACCAGGCTTGGCAGAGGGCACCTTCACCTGCTGAACTACCTCGCTGGCCCCGGTAGGTATCCTTGTTAAACAAGATGAAACAGAGGAATGGGTGGGTCCCATTTGAAATTTTGGCAAAAGCTTAAGATCCTGTCCCTGGGGGATGGGGGGAATCTCTTCTCCCTCCCATCCCCCAGGAGACAAAACAGAAGAACAAAAACGTGGAGGAAATTTAAAAAAATAGGCATTAACCTTCCAATGAGCCCAAAATTCAAAATACATTCATTAAAAAACATCTCCGACACCCCCAAACCTCAGGACTATGTAAACAGAGATGTTGGCAGAGAGGCAATGGTGTGGACGTATGGAAGACCAGCACAAAGAAAGCTTCGCTTTGTGGGGAGCAAGGTTGGGACCTGTGGGGCTCTCAAAGGTAGATGAGCCAGCCCCGCTCCAGTGTGCTGGGGACGGTCTGCTCCATGCTCATGGTGCCCCAGACAGATAGCGCCCCTGCTCACCTAGCATGATGGCGACTCATGTGCACATATGCTCTGAGCACAGCTGTGGGATGGAGGGAGAGGCCGTCTGCTCGTCACATCTTAAAGGAGAAAGAGGAAAGGAGAGAAACGCAAGGCAAACCTGCTGGCCCCACCCAAGGCCATCGTCAGAAGCTAGACAAACAGCCCTTCCTCAGGGGAACAGCTAGGGCTGCCAGGGGCGGAGCTATTGGTGTTCAAAGGGAGGCGGCAAGGCCCTGAAGGCCCTCACTTCACGTTAAATGTTCTGTTGAGTCCCTTGGCGTTCCCAGCAGAGGGTGTCAGTGGAAGGGACAGAAGTTGTCTTCAAGTGGAGAGGCCAAGAGAATCCTACTGTCAGAAGGTCATGACCGCGGCTCGGCTGGCCATCTCCTCTTGAGTGCCCAAGTGCTCTGAGTTCTTGGTTGAGAGGGCAGTTTGATGTATGTAGGAAAGGGTCATGGTCTCTTGGTCAGCCCCGGGCCCCTGCCTTTCATGTTCTGAGGAATGTGACACCAAGTTTGCGTGTCCTTAGTCACTCAGGGACTCCCAGGGGGTGGTGCTGGCAAGCCGCGGGTTCACAGGGAAGCCCCACAGCGTGCGTGCGTCGGTCCTTCATGCTCTTGACCAGAGCACAAGGGACTCATGGGGGACACTGTCCAGTACCTGAGATTTCAGGCACTCCAGGCATCAGGTGGGACCTGAAGTGCCGACTCCATCCGAACAAGCAGGAAGAGCAGACAGCAGCTTTCTCCAGCTCTCAGAGGTTGTCTATGTGTGGGGCTGGGCCCGGGCTTTATCTTAAGGCTTCCAGTTTTTCAGGGTGACTCTGGGAAGGGTAGGCTTGGGACACTGGGCAAGACCTCCTCCACCCTGAGACATGGGGTTGGCCCCCCCTCTCTGAAACACTGGGAGATGACCTCATTCCTGAACTGTCGTCACTCAGGTGTCGTGACCCACCTTAGCTGGGCTCCAGACGACGGGCTGAAGCGGAGGGAACACACTGCCGAAGCACAAGACCTTAGAACACAACTGACAGGAAGTCCAGACCAACTGGGGGTCGTAAACGACAGTAAGATACAGGCCACGTCTCCAAGGTGGAGCTGGCCACCCTGGCAGGGGAGGACTCCACTCCTGGCTTCCCCTCATCCCTCTCCTGGGAGCTGCTGCCCACGAAGGACAAGCCTATGAGAAGCCTCTGCCTGCCAGCTCGGTCCCTGGTAATCCCTCTTCTCAGGAAATGGGCTGCGCCGGGGGAGAGAGGGTCCCAGAGCCCTGACCTCTCCGCCCCAGCTTCAGAATATCTGAGTCACACCTGCCATGTTGTCTAAACAATGAACAGAGCTCTTATCACGCTGTCGACACATTAAAGGGCTGTTCCGCCTCTTACTTCCAGTTAGAGGGACTCTGTTTCAAGTGTCCAGGCTGGCCTCGATGGCCACTAGCTGTCAGCAGCGGGGCCACACCGCTGGGACTGTTTTATGAGGTGGCAGAGACAGTCAACTCAAGGGTGGCTCCAGGCTGTCAAAATGGATCAAGCCGAACACGCAGCCTCCAGCACCCGCTCCCCTCAGCCTTTCTCCCAAAGCCTGGGGTCCCTGCAGCGCCACAGGCGAGGCTGTACAGACTCAGTTTCTTCCATCGAGAGAACTTGAACTCTTCAAATCACACCCTCTTCCTTCCCCAGGGACAGCTTTGTATTTTTATTTTCCTTTTCTTTTCTCACTGTGTGTGTGTGTGTGTGTGTGTGTGTGTGTGTGTGTGTGTGTGTGTGTGTTTTGTAGCAGTCTTACTATGAACACTGACTGGCTGATACTCACTAAACAGTCATGCTGGCCTCTGCCTCAGCCTCCTGAGTACTGGGATTCCAAGCATGCACCATACCCAACTTCAGAACTTCACATTTTTCTGAAAACACTTTTTTGTTGGTTTGTTGGTTTTTGAGACAGGGTCTATATGGCCCCGGATTGTGGCCTTGAACTCTCTATGTTTGAAGTGGCCTTAAACTCAAGAGATCTGCCTGCCTCTGCCTCCCAAGTGCTAGGATTAAAGGTATTTGCCTTCTTAAGAGCAAGAAAGAGTTGAGGAATGCACGTGTGATAAGACTGTCTAAAAATAAAAGGCCTTTGGCAACCTTCAACTAGACAGAAACTTTTATCACTTGACAACAGGTTCAAGCCATAAGGAAGCTTGCAGAGTGACCCACACAAACCTCAGATGAGCCACCCGGTCCCACACCTTCACCCTCACTTCAGCATAGCACCCAAGGTTCCGACAGGTGCACCTCTCAGGTCCCCCCTCCCATTCCCTCAGTGTCACATCCCTGTTAGGTGCCCAGGCTCGCTCGCTCACTCGCTCGCTCGCCTCAGTGAAGCTGCTTGTGCCAGCCATGACTGCACGGCCCACCGGAGGCGGTTCATGCACACGGGACTTGAACTCCTTCCCCGGAGAGCACAGACTCGAGTTCCCTGCAGCTTATGAGGTGAGCTTCGAGTAGCTGGGCGGGGAGAACCGTCTCCGCAGGTACTTGAGGACGTAGAGGGGCAGGCAGCTGACCAGAGTGATGACAGACACCTTCCAGAGGAACGACAGGGTGGCGATGAAGTAGACATCTGTAAGTGAGGAGATGGCCATGACGGAGCTTTCTACAAGATGTGCATGAGGCCACCAAAAGAAAGCATTCTCTATTCCCTGCTCCTCACTCTCTTCTTACAGAGGTCACGCCATGGGCCAGCAGTGCACGTGGCTCTCATTTCCAACCCCCTTTCCTCCCCTACCTGCCCCCCGTATTTGGTGAAATGTTACTTTCAACAACTACGAAAAGAACCTTCCGGAAAACATTCCCACAGGTGTTTTTGATTCTAAATGACAACTGGAGTTTCTTCTAAGCCACAGAGCACAGAAAGTGACATTCATTGCATGGCTCTGCTTCTCTATGGCTGTTCAGACTCTGACACCCACAGAAAGCCAAGAGAGGGACTCATGGCCACAGGGCAAAGTGAGCCGAGACCACTTATCAGGATGAGGCTTGCACTCAGAGCAGGGCTCTCTGTTCTGGGCTGGGGATGGTGAAACCAGGCGCTGTGGGAAGCTTGGGAGAGGAGGCAGCTGTGGACTCCACATCGGGGATGCGGGGATAAGCCCTGCCCAGTCTTGAGCACAGTATGGAAAGGAGGATGTCACCAGTGAAACACCTACTCTACTAGGCTCCTACCTGTTCAATGGCCAAAGCCACCTCTGCATCCCCTCAGACCCAGGCCCTTGGGCACATAGTAAGCACTCACAAAACCTCTCTAAAAGGAGACCAGTGAAAACTAATGTCTCACTTTCCAGGGGATGCTCTTCTTATCTTCACTAATAGCTTCACAGGAGCTAGTGAGGTTGGGAAAAGAACCTGGACCAAAGATGTTCCCGGACAGAGTGTCTGTTTTCTCGTGAGGACCCTCTAAGGACCCTCGGTAGACTGCTCCCTCCTTTAATGCTACCGGTGAGCTGTGTCTGGAGATGACATTGGCATTTTAAGCATGGACCTGCTCATACCTGCCAAGGGATGCACATGTCTCACTGGCCTCCCGCGGCCTCCCCACGCCCCTGTAACCAACTGGAAATCTCTGAGGGGGTGGGCCTGCCGTCTGGACTGCAGGAGTGAAGGGCAGGGAAGCAGCCTGGGAGCCAAGCTGTGTTCCCCACCACCACCACCCCACCACCACCACCCATTAGCAGACTCGCCAGAGGATCTATGAGTTCATTCAAACACAGAGACCTCACCAATCGTACTGCAGAGCATCTAGAATGAAGATTCTCTCTGCTGGCCTCCTAGGATGACACAGGCCCTGGGGACTTCACAGCTCAGAGGCTTGAGGCTGCCCTGGGCTGAGGAAGCCAGCAGTAAGAGTGACAAGGCAGCCCAGCAGAGAAGGTGGTGGGCTGCTGGAACAGGCTCCAGTGGAGAAGTGTGTGGAGGGGAGCTCGAAACGGGGCTGGGCCAGCATGGAGTCAGCCTGGCAGCTAGCCACCCACAGGGAAGGGCCAGGATGGTGTGGAGTCAGCCTGGCACACGTGGGGAAAGGCCAGGTGAGTTGTTGTGACTCCAGATGCCTTAATGCAAGTGTGAGGGTCAGTCCAGGAACAAACAGGCTGTCCCTGGAGACAGACACGGACACTCAAACCCATGCTTGAGGCTGCGCAGAGAAGTCACCCTAGCCCTCCACTGTCCACACCGTCCCACACTCTCCTTCCCGACTGTCCCACTCCCATGCTGTTCCTGCTTTCCAACACCCTCCTCTACACACTCTCTCTCTCTTGTCCACTTCTCCCCACTGTCCCTGGCCCCAGGGCATGTCCCTTCCTCTCCACTCCCCCCGTACTACCTAATCTACGAGTTCCTGTAGTATGCTTTACTTGGGGTCTGCCTGGGTCCCTCTCACCTCCCTCCCTCCCTCCCTCCTTCCCTCCCTCTCTCTCCTCCCTCTCTCTCCTCCCTCTCTCTCCTCCTCTCTCTCTCCTCTCCTCTCTCTCTCTCTCTCTCTCTCTCTCTCTCTCTCTCTCTCTCTCTCTCTCTCTCTCTCTCTCCAGCTCTCTCCAGCTCTCTCCCATCAGCCTCCTGTGCTCAAAGGATATTTCCACTCATGTCCTGCATCCTCTGACCAAAAGGGTCAACTCCCTGCCATCCTGGTCCAGGGCAGGCACTCTTGGTCTACCAAATGAGCCGATGGCCACTGCTTGGAACTGTCACCTCTCAGCAGCTGGGACAAACAGTAGTTCTCAGGGAGCCTGTGACAGTCCCTAAGGAACCAGATCAGGACTACAGGGCAGAGGAGAGCTGACTGGCTCAGCCCAGATTCCTGGGTGCTGATAGGCCACAGTGAACTCACACTCACAGACTGGATTTCTGACCGAGATTTCATGTGAACCAAGCAGTTTTGTGACCCCCAAAAGAGTAGAAGAAAGGAATAAAACTTTGCAAAGTCTGGCTTGGTCATAAGGCTTGTCCCAGAAAACTGCTTCATTATTTATCCCTAAAGATGTTCCATATCCCAGGGTGGTCACTGGAGAAACACAGCAAACACACCACCCCTTCATACCTGGGAAGCGGGCAGTGCCCAGGCTCTCAGCAGACAGACACCCACAAAGGCTCGGGTCCTTATGAAGAATCAGTCTCCTTTTCCTAAGCCTGAGCATGCACTCTGTACATGCTGAGCACCTCCAGCAGCCCAAGAGACAGGACACAGTAAGTACTGTGCTCAGAGTTGCTAGATTTTGCTGCTGAACAAACTATATGTCTGTGTGTGTCCAGCACAGACATCCTCTCATTCAAATACTTTGGATCAGCAGTTAGTTAAATCTAAGGATACAGAGTCCACAGAGAGAGCAGCTCTCTGCACTTGATGAATTCATGAAGGATCCCCCACTTCCTAAGTCAACCAGCTCTGTAGAGTTTAAAACAGACATCCGCCAGATGTGGCAGTGGGCACCTTTAATCCTAGCACTTGGGAGACAGCGGCAAGTGGATCTCTATAGCTTAGGGCCAGCCTGGCCTACACAGTGAGACTCTGTCTCAAATAAAATAAAACAGAGAGGACGCTTCTGTCCTGGGACTAGGGCTCAGGGTCTTACCAATGAATTCGTGGAGGAACACCAGGGAGGCAATGTAGCAGGCCAGGCTGAGCAGCTCGGCCACCGTCATGAGCCAGTGCCACGTCTGGATGGTGAGTGCCACCATCAGCAGCTCGGTGAGGATGAGTGACGTGAAGGAGATGGCCACGATGTGCACGAACTCGGACTCGAACAGCAGCAACGCCCCGTACATGATGGTGCTCCCTGCAAACACCAGAACCAGGGCACCTGAGGCACACCTGCTGCCCATTCGTCACCGGGGCCAGTCCCGGGTGTCTGAGACTCTGCGTATGTATATGAGGTGTCTTAGGCCCCACATCTATACAGGATGGCCACTTATCTCACACACCACGTGCTTACCCGAAGGTCATTTACACCGTGTCATCAGCGTTCCCGTACTTTGTGTCCCACCAGGTCAGGACTCAAAACGTGTTGTGTTTTTTCACATTTCGGATCAGGAACAGAGACCTGAACTACCTAGGCTTCTCTCTGTCTTTGACAACAACCCAAGAAGCAACCAAGCTGCTCTGCAGAACCCTGCTGTACCGTGGGGCCCCGGGCCACCCCTTACATTCCCTGCACGATCTTAGGTCCTAGCTTCCTTCTGGGTGACCTCTCCCCTGCCTCCCTCCCACAGAGGTCAAGGTTAAATCACAGGAGGAGCAGGCAATCCCCCACCCCAACCTCACCTTGATAGATACTGATTAACACCCATATTAAGAACGTCTTGTAGGACAGTGGCCGCCCCTAGATGAGAAACAGAAAGACCAGGGGTTACTGCGGAGGCTGGAGGCTTACCGCCATCAGTCTTGTTGGGACTCTTTCCACTGACCACTGCCAGTTTTTATCCCAAACACCCACAAAGGGGCCCCCAACACATCTGAATGTGGAATAAAAATGCCATTTTTCAAAAAGAACCCAGAGTCGGTATATGTCTGTCTTCTCAGCTACTCTGAGAACACTAAGGCAGGAGGATGCTGGGTTCAAGGCTAGCCTGGGATTCAGGGTGAGTTCGAGACTACCCTGGGCAACTTAGTGAGACCACTGAGAAACAAAGGAAAAGAAAGCCAGGGTGGTGCACGCCTTTAATCCCAGTGCTCAGGAGACAGAGGCAGGTGGATCTCTGTGAGTTCCAGGCCTGCCTGGTCTACTCAGCCAGTTCCATGCTAGCTGGGGGTGTAGTTCAGTGGTAGAGTGCTTATCTAACATGCTCAAGACCCTGGGCTTACAGAAAACAAACAAAACCAGTAAAAGGGAGATGCCCTGCCTGCAGACAGAAAGCCCCTGCCTCTCTGGCAGTACAGTGTCAGAGACCACCCAGGAGCACAGCCAGCAGGTGCAGAGCAGACCACTCACTGTCTGCAGTTTGCACTGACCCTCTCCCCACCCCCAAAGGAAGGCATAAATCCCCACCTTCCCCCCCCCCCAAAGGAAGAAAGCCTCCACCCCTTGTGCCCACAGACAGGAGGAGCAAGTGTAAAATCAAAGGAGAAGGAAGGGAGAGGTGGTGGGAAGAGGTGGGGTGACGGAGCGGAAGTTGGGGAGGCCTGGAGAACCTTGAGGAGGTCCTTGTAGAGCTCAGGATACAACATGGCGACTTCTGACTTCACGTCCTTGTCCAAAACCAGGGAGAACACGGGAAACATGGTATAGATGGTTGAATACCTGAGGGGATGGCTGCCGTCAGGGACCGCTCACCACCCCGGCCTCTGCAGTCCCACCTCCCTCCCGTCCACCTCGTTACTGCACCCATAATGCACCATGCCCGGCTCTCAGCACTGAAGACTCAAGATATAAAGCAGAGGCGCTCTCAAGGGCTTCTGTGCTAGAGTCCGCGTCAAGGAGTGCTACAGACCAGTGCCAAGGAGGAAAGAACGGGGAAGAGGGGAAAAGGGGTGTGTGTGTGTGTGTGTGTGTGTGTGTGTGTGTGTGTGTGTGTGTGTGTGTATGTGCGCGCGCGCGCGCGTGCGCATGCGCATGCACGGGGCAGGGCACAGACTCAGGGAAGTCAGCAGGAATGGGAAGTTTCTGTGGACACCCAGAGAAGAGCAGCTGTGCCCAATCTGGAAGCCCACCTCGGGTAAAAGCAATGTCTGGTGCGAAGGCCCTGAGGTGAGGGTGCGGCTGTCATGAACAGAGAGCAGCCAGGATGTCAGGGGCTACAGGTGACAGGATCAGATCACAGAAGGCCACACTATGTTCCAACATGTCCTTTCACGTGTCCCCATGAAGGGACATTCTGTTTTCCAAGTGGAAATGGGTGGCGACCAGTGTGTACTCTCGGGCTGACCCCACCCGACACAGCCAGGCAGAGGCTCTGCTGCAGGCCCTGGTCTGGCCAACCTGTCTTGCCGTGCTTTGTAAGCAGAACCGGGCTCTGGTACACGTTCCTGGGCCACCCACCATTTGCCTGAGTAAGAAAAAGCTTGGGCCCTCTCTGGCAAGCCAGGAACAGAGGTGATGTCAATGCACCATCAACATTCTGCACTCTGTGCAAGGCCCTGGGTCCCAACATCCTCCTGGGCTCAGCTCCCGCCAAGAGGACAGATTGCAAATGTCTCCTCCCTAGCACCCCAGCAGGAGCACCTCGGACTCTCTGAGTGTGTCGAGTTTGTGCATCTTCGGGTCCCAATGACCCAGCACTGCGGGCTGAGGCACAGGGGGTGGCTTGTGTCTCCCCAGCTGGTGAGGGTGCTCCAAAGCCTTGCTAATTCAAGGAGGCTCAAAACCTGCCTTGAGGCCAGAAGTCAAGGTGCCACCGAGACATTTGATGCCTCTCCTCCCTATGGGATGTTCTTTGGGATGTCATGAGAAGTGAGCCGGTTGTTTGCGGTGACTTACCCAATGATCAGGAACCCTTGGTAGAGAGGAACGGATGCAAAGTAGAATACGGAGGAGAAGACAGCCTGCGTGAAGGAGGGAGGGGATGTCACTGAGAGTCACAGAACAGCCCCCATCCCATAGAATGCCATGTGCCCTATACAGGGGTTCCTGCAGCCCTCACAACTGCCCTAGGAAGTCAGGACTGCTGCCATCATCTCCGTGATACAGGGAAGGACATCAAGACCCAGAGAGGGTCAGGGGCTGGCCTGAGATCACACAGCTCATTCATGACGAGGCCAGAAGTAGTGAGCGTCCAGTCATATTCAGCCTCTTTTGTGAACAGCTCAACCTGTGTACTGGGGTTGGGAAGGCTTCACACCCAGGTCCTAAAGTCACTCATGTACCACACAAGGAGAAACTGTAGGGCCCCACTTTGGGATTCAAGCCCAGTCCTACCTAAGGAGTCTACACTCCTAATAGCTCAGAATTAGACCCTGCCAGGGAGGCAGCCTTACCACACACTGAAGGTGTGGGAACCAAGCTGGGGGCATAGCTACCAGTGTTTCTATATTGGCCACCTTAGAGACCAGGATAGAAGACATTACAGTTTGGAACTGGGGGAATGTTATTTTTGCAACGTTCAGGATCAAACTGAGGGCCTTGTGCCCACTGGCTGAGATGCTGCCACTGAGCTGTACCATGGGGCCACATATGAGGTGGGAAAAAAGGTTTGGATTTTTTGTTTGTTTGTTTGTTTTTCAAGACAGGGTTTCTCTGTGTAGCTCTGGCTGTCCTGGAACTCACTCTGTAGCCCAGGCTGGCCTCAAATTCACAGAGATCCACCTGGCTCTGCCTCCCGAGTGCTGGGATTAAAGGCGTGCACCACCACTGCCCAGTGAGAAATTTTTTTTCAAAGCATGTGACAAGCTAGTGTTTCACTGAGAAAGAGTAGTAAGGGTTTTGCCAGCTCTCACTGAAGTCTGTGTTTCTACCACTGGAAACAGTGCATGCTGGGAAGGCCTGGTGAGGAGGCTAAGTGCTGACTGATGCTTCCCGAACCCTAACATCTACAGACTGAGGGAGGGACTGTGGCTCCCAACTTCTTTTCCCCTACTGTAAGCCCAGGGAATGCTGGGAGTGTTGAGTGGAGGCTTTTTGTCAAACTTAGCTGAGCCAGGTGTGATGGAGCACACCCATTATCCTGGTATTTCTGCAGTGAAGGCAGGTAGATCAAGGAAGGGTTCATGGTCAATCTTAGCTATACCAGGAGTTCGAGGCCAGCCTGGGATACATGAGACCCAGGATCAAAAATGAAACAAAAACACTAAGCCAAAACAAAGAATCCTAAGCACCAAGAGACGCTGGATTGTGCGGCAGCCAGGCAGGCAGGGTACTTCTCCCCACACCTGCTGCATGCATTGACTGCATGCTGTCAGCCTGCTTGCTAAGGCACAGCCACAGCCACAAGAATCCTGGCTCCTCTGACACTTTCACAACCTCACATGGGGGAAGTCACCTTCCAGTGGCTTCTCATCCAGCCGCACAAACGTGCACAGTTGGGGTTATTTTGCACACCAGCATCAGAACCTTTACACCAGCCACAAAGCCTGCGATCTACACAAGGGTACTTCACAGGAAGCGAATACACTTGTCTCATTCATCAGAGGTCATCATGTCAAGGTGCAATGCCGTGGACAGGGGCTAGAGCTCCTCAGAGGCACAAGGAAGAGGGCCAGCTTCACTCCAGAACCTTCTGGAACCTTTGAGTAGATACCAATGGGAATGCAGATGGCAGCTCATCTGTCTGCTTTTGTGTGTGTGCCCAGGGACAAGATCATTAATCTCCCTCCCAGTGATTAAAACCACAGCATGGCCTGGTCCCATTGGTGAATTAGCATAACGGTCTGATGACGGATTAGCATAAATGAAAAGTACAGATGCCGCCTGATGATCTGCAGCAGCTGTGTAGCTTTAGAACATCCCCCCCGACCCCGCCACCCCAACAGGCCAGCAAGAGGCCAGTGGGGAACCCGCCTACGTGAGGCAGGCCAGGCGCCTTCCACGTATGGCCACACCCCTTCCCTACAAACTTTCACATGGATGCGTGTGTGCACGTGGGCACGTGCCTGTGAGCTTTCTACAGCACTGGAATGGAGGTCAGAGAGGAACGTGTGGGAGTCAGCTCTTTCCTCCCACCACGCGAGTTCCAGAATCAAACTCGGGCCATCAGGCTTGGCAGCAAGCGCCTCTCCCCCGTCAGCCATCACCAGCCTGCCTTACGCTCATGAAACATCCTGCTTGATTTTACTCATGATGGTGCAGATGCCCTCAGCTTGAGTTCTGGTTTTCCAAGTGCCAAGGTCAAGGTCCAGGCAGACCCCACCAGTTCATTTCACAGGTGGGAAGGTCCTCAGTGATACAGGCAAAGAGACAAGGATCAAATGTTCTGATCACCAAACTCAAGGATTTCACCCTGAGGCCTGCGGAGGGGCTGGGGTGGGAAACAGAGTCCACAGGCCTGGGCCATGTGTACACCGCCTTCTGCTGCTGAAACCGCGTCAACCCCTTTCCAGCGAGGTTTGAGTCTGATGGGCAGGTCATGAACAGATCTCACTCTGACTCCACCTCAGCCTTTCTACCTGTAAAATGGGCTCAGGTTTAGCCAACAGCCAGGGTCTAGGATGCACTGGGGAAAAGTGAGCTAAAGCCAGGTGTGGTGGCACATGACTACACTCCCAGCACCTGACGATCACGTGCTTGCACACATGTGAGCCTGGATTGCTTAGCAAGAGCCTGTCTCCCACAGCACGTTCATTCCTCTGGTGTGGTCTCCACCTCTTGGCCCTTGTCTCTGCACAAAAAGCAGGAGCTGGACTGTTTGGCCCTAACTCTGCCTCTCCCTCTGGGGAACGCAGGAGATGAAAGCTAGGGGTTATCAGCTGGGATGCGGCCAGGCAGAGATTTAAACGGGCCAGGTGGGGCCACAGTTCCAAAGCACTGTCCAACTGCTGCGATTTTCCATGACAGTGACTGGCATAAGCACCTGGGCACAGGGTGAACTGCCACCCACCTGGGCAGTATGCCCGCTTATACCAATGCAGAGGTGCCAGATGCTCACCACCTGGGCAATGTGCCCAGGTGCACATATTAAAAGGTACCAGCTGCCTGCTCACCCGGACAGTATACCTGTGTGCCCCTGTGAAGAGGTGCCAGCTGCCTGCCATGCCCACGTGGCCCTGTGAGAGCTGCTAGCTGCCACCCACCTGCACGGTGTGCCTATGTGCACCTGGGAAGAAGTGCCAGCTGCCTGCCTTACCCACATGCATCTGTAAGAATGTCAGCCACCACCCACCTGTGTGGTATGTCTCTTTGTACCTGTGAGAGGTGCCAGCTGCTTGCCTCCCTGAGTGGTACACCCATGTGTAAAGGTAGCAGCTGCCGCCCACCCGGGCAGTGTGTCTGAGTACCCCTGTGAAGAGATGCCCATTCTCTGCCTATGGAGAAGTGACTGGGAGGTCCCAGCTGCTGCACACCTGCATGGTACTGATGCAGAGGCTCCTGTGGATCACGAACTGGCTGAGGGCTGCCGAGCGCTTGTAGCTGTTCCGACCATGCACCATGAGTAGGCGGCCGAGATGCTTGAACTGGGTGATAGAGAAGTCCGCAGCCAGAGAAGCCTGCTTCCCTTCCTGCAATCCATGCACAGAGGTCAGGGTGCATTTCTCTTTTTAATTGAAACAACAAGACAGGACAAGGAGACCTTTGAAGACATTCAATAATGAGACTTTGGTTTCAGGCTACACGCAGTTGGTGGTCCAAGTCAAATTTGATTTAAAAAGAGGAATTTACTTAAATAAAAAACATACTAAATCACAGATAGTTGTAATTTGGAGGTCAGATGAAGCTGGTATTAAGTTCTCCCCCAACCCCCAGTGTGTAGGAGAATAAAAAAAAAATCATCCAATGGGTGCTTTACAACATTTAGGGCCCTGAAGGGTTAACACAGGGGAAGCCTGATGCCAATCACAGTGGTAGAACATTCCTGAATGTTCTGCATGTTCATGGATGTGGAGACAGCTCACACTGCACCCCACGGGCACTAATGTTTTAAAAGGCAGATGACTGGCACTACTGAGAGGGAGGGACATCAGTGCCTGGTGATGTGACCAGAGGATACGAATCCCCCTGTAACACTCTTGCCACATGGGCCACTGAGAGTGCACTGATCCAAGGACTCAGCGACATTCCGAATACTTCAAAAATATCAATAGAGGGCGGCCAAGATGGCTCAGCAGGCTTGCTGCCAAGCCTGATGATCTGAGTTCAAGCCCCAGGACCCACATGATGCCAGGAGAGAAGTGACTCTCACAGACTGTCCTGACTTCCTCATGAGCACTGGGCCATGCACATACACGTACTCACATTCAAATAAATAAATAAATGTAATATATATCAATGGCCTAAATACCAAACACTCCTAAAAAAGATCAGAGAAGTGTTTTACATTACAGAAGATTAGAGACACAAGCACACGCTAATGAGGGAAATTCGGGGCCCTTGATTATTTCCTGGGGCTTCTTTTGTTCTTAAGCTACAAAGACATTTTGGGGACAATCGGGCAAAATGCCCATGAATCATTAGGTCAGCATTACATTTGGGACAGAAGGGGGGGCCCAGCTGCTGTGCTGATGCAGGGGGATGCTGCTTCTTGAGGCCTCTGTGATGACATGTTGAACATGAACTGTGTGCCCAGAGGGAGAGGAAGCAGAAGTCGGCAGGTGAGAGGAAGGGTCGGTCGACAGAGCTCACTGCCAGACTGCACAGCTCTTAACAAATGACATTTAAAAACTAGAGGGGTGTGTGTGTGTGTGTGTGTGTGTGTGTGTGTGTGTGTGTGTGTGTGTGTGTGTGTGTGTGTAAGTCTATAGCTATTCATGCCCGTGTGTGTGCATGCTCAACCCATAGAAGGACACTGGGCATCTCCCTCTCTCCCTCTCCATGGTATCGCAGCCTCACTGACCCAGAAGCTTGCAGGTTAGGCTAGGCTGGTGGTCCAGGATCCACCTGTCTGCATCTCCCAATGTTAGAGATGCCGGTGCATTTAGCCATGCTCTGTGTTTTGTGTGGGTGTAGGGGATCTGACAGGTCCCCATGCCCTGTGTGTTGTGGGGGTGTGGGGGATCTGACAGGTCCTCATGCTTGCAACCACTGAGCCACAGTTCAAGATGACATTTTCTTTCAAAATACAAAGTTACAGTGCTTGTGTTTTTGCTGAACTGGAGACAAAGCCTTAAAGCTGGGCACAAAAGCCAATCCTTGTTGTTCAGTATGAGTTCTGAAGTCCCAAGTGTGATGCTGAGGACAATTCAAAGAGATGATAGCCTTGATAACAAGGTTGGTCCTAAGAACGGAGTTGAGGATTTAAAAGCATAGGTAATAAGAGATTTCAAAAAAATAAATGAATTAGAGCGAGGGTTAGAAGTGACAGCTGCCCCTGTCTCTGATGAAGAAAGGAATCCAAGATGTAACAGATTTAAGCAAGCTGCATGACGGAGTGGGTGGTGTGTTTTTAATTTAGAAGTATACATGAAAATAATATATATACATGGATAAAATATGTGTGGACGGTATCTATAACAAAAGCACACACCCCCAAAACCATAATGCACAGAAAATAATTCTGGAAGACTACCCGATGTTACTAGTTTGGTGCAACTGAGAAGCAGGGTGGGCGTAACTTCATTACTGATTTTTGCTGTGGTGAGCACTTACCACTTTTACATGCTAAACCCCAAAGGAATCATGATAGAATGTTAAACAGAAGGAAAAACGTCTTATTTGTTTATAGCAACCTATAAAAGGATTCTGTTAAACTCGGGCATCTTTAAAGATCTGTTTTATCTTTAATTCTGTGTGTCTGTGTATGGGGGTGGGTATGTGCATGAGAACGCATGTGCCCATGAGGCCAGAAGAGGGCTCCAGATCCCGCAGAGCTGGAGTTACAAGCGCCTGTGGGTGTGAGCTGCTGGATGTGGTACTGGGAACCAAACTCCAGTCCCCTGCAACAGCAGCACACGCCTAATCACTGAGCACCTCCCTAGCCCATGCCTCCCCCCAACCCCTGCCATCTTTTTGGTTTTCTGAGACAGGGTCTTGTTCTGTGAGCTGTGGCTGGCTGGAACTACACAACCCTCTTGCATCTACTTCTGCATGAACACTGGAATTAGAGGCGTGAGCCACCACAGCTGGCTCAACTGTGCTTCTTAAAACCTACACTTAAAGGAATCCGCACAGATTCCAGATACAAAGTCTCACCCAGGAAGCACATGCATGGTGAGTGTGGAACAGGCCTCAAGGAGGCAGGAAGATCAGGTTCAGGGCCATCCTCGGCTGTGAATCAAGTTCCAGACCAGCCTGGGAAACATGAGACAAGAGAGAGACAGAGACAGAGAAAGAGAAGGAGAGGAAGAGGGAGAGAAGGAAGGAGGGAGGGAGGGAGAGAGGAAAGGGGAGGGGGGAAGAAAAGAAAAACAAAAAGAGAAAGAACTAGAAACTCCAGCACACACACTCACCTTGCCCTCCACGCCCACACCACAGTCAGATTCCTGGATCATGCTGACATCATTGCCTCCATCACCTGCGGAGCACACAGACCAATGACAGGTAGGAATGTGGGGACATGAGAGAGCCGGCACACACACGACATTCTGAGTAACAATCCATGTCGTGCTTTTCACTGGGTGTGGACTCTGTCCAACCCAACCTATCCAGCCACCCCCAAAAGAGGCAGCCGATGGGTGTTGGAGACCAGGTGGCTTGCCAGGGTCAAATGCTGAGCTGTCACTGTGGCCAGCATCTACAGTCTCCTCTCAAGCAGGGTATGCATAGCTGCTGCCATGGCAACACCTTGCAGGACACGGACATCCTCAGTACACTGTGGCCACCTCACACTTTAGTCCTTGGACACCTAGGCAAGGAGGCCACATTGTCCCCATCCTGCTGAGGTGCAAATGAAGGCCCAAGAGGGAAAGGGAGCCACCCAAGATAACGAGTCAGTGACCATCGGGTTGAGAGATCTGAACCCAGATCTGAACCTCAGTACAGGGTCTTCACCCCTCTGGAACGTCATGGCCATCAGCCACATGCAAGGAAGAGAAGGCCCTTCCCTTTGGGCACGTGTGTCTCCTCTCTCTCAAGGGACAAATGGGCAGCAGGGACAGAGGGGAAGCTAGCGTCCATAGGAAGGAAAGCAGTCACGGCCTGAGCCAAGGCCTGGGGAGTCTGAACACACAGCAGCAGAACTCAGAGGTCCTTGTGAAGTCAGGCCAGAGCATCTGCAGGGCAGAATGCAAGCAGACAGGGCCGTTGACTGCTACCACCCACACAGGTCCGACCACCGTCCCGTGGGCCCTCCTTCCACCCAGGCGAGCTCACCTACTGCACAGGTGAGCTTCCCGGTGCGTTCCTGGAGCAGCCGCACGATCTGGGCCTTCTGGGTAGGGGCACAGCGGCAGCACACGACAGCTGGGCACTGGCAGGCCAGCTCCATGAACTCGTACTCATAGTACTTGAGGCAGACCTGGGGGTGGGGTGGGGGAGGCGAGCAGCGTCAGCCAATCCCACCACCTCCCTGCAACCCACAGCGGGAAGACGTGCCCTACCCATAAGTCCCCTGCACCGACCTCCAGAGAGTCTCCAGAGATAACCAGGGCACAGTCATGCTTCCTGCGGAAGGCGTTGAGCTCGAGGTGTGCCTCCCCACGGTTGGTCACCTGAAAGGGGACAGAGGTGGAGAAGGCCTGGCCCTTTGGAAATGGCAGACAGTATGATGAACACCGGCCTCCTGGAGCTTGGGTAGACAATGTCCTTTCCCTCCCAGCACCAGCCTTTAGCTAAAGGATGCTGTGCCCCGGAGACCATGTGTATGACACTCATCCCTTTCCACGTCCCCAGGACTAAAACCGTCACAGTCAGGACGGGACAGGCACCATGAGGACCTCTCGCATCACTCAATAACGCACCCCAGGAGACGGAAGCTGGGAGGGGCTTGTCAGCCTGGAGTAGTGTCACCGGAGCCCTGGAGGGCAGCCTGGGGGCCAGGCATCTATACCACCATTCTCTGTAGGTACTGCTATAGGCTTTGTGCACCATGCTTGGCTGTTGGCAACACCAAAAGTAGCCACAGTGCCTAACTTTCCTGAAGGAGAGCACAACTACCCGAAAGGGTCAGAGCACAGGATGAGGTCAAGGCTGTGATGGAGTTCCTTGACACTAGTTGAAGGGATGCTCAGCTGGGTGCCCTAGGCCTTCAGGAACCTACACAACCACCTGAGGTCACCAACGGCTGCCCCTCCCCCCTGTCCAGAGGTTACAGGACAAACGCAAGCACCACCCCACATGGTCCCGACATGATGCTTTACCAGCCGGAAAACATGAATGTCTTGGTTTCTGGTCACCAGATGTGCGTTCTTGGCTGTGCACGTGGCTGTCTCCAGCTTGTCCCCCGTCAGCATCCAAACCTGAAGTCACAGCAGGGAAACAGTCCTGGGTGTTGGGCTCTGTAGACGGCCTGTGCCCTGGGGCAGGGAGGCTCTGCAGAACATCAAACCTCGGAGTCCCTGTGATTCCCAAGGATAGCCCGCATGGGCCTGAGCGGCTACTAATAGTGAGAGCCAAAGTCGACTGTTTACCAAGAAAGAGTCGGTCTGAATGGGGTGTGGTGGGACTCAACTGTAATCCTAGTGCTCAGGAGGCGGGAGCGGGAGGATTGCTGTGAATTGGGGGCTATCCTGGGCTACAGATCAAGACCCACACTCCCCCCAAAAAACAATAAAATAAAAATGAACTCTAAGCAGATACGGTGACACGTGCCTGTAACCCCAGCAGTCAGGACTGAGGCAGAAGGGTTGTGAGATCAAGGCCAACCTGGGCTGCATCTGCAGAGACTACCTCAGAAAGCAGAACAAGTGACACAACGTGCCACCCGGTGACTGGCTTGGTGCCAGGCAAAGAACAGACAGTGAGCAATGGGCAGGGAGCCTTAAGCTCTGGGAGCCACAGACGGAGCTATGTCTCTCACGGGACGACAGGAGGGACCCAGAGGTGGAACCTAAGACCCTGAGGCTGACTGCCAGCTGCCTCACCTCAGCGGGAGAGCCTGCAACGCGTGACCAGCTTTCTTGGCTCAGGTCCTGTGTCTGTCCAAAGGCTGGAGTAAGCCTGCACCCCAGACCTCAGTGACCAAAGAGGCTGCCCGGCCCCCCTCCCCTCTTCCTGCCTCTAACAGGAACAGGACAGGGAAACCCCGTCCACACTGTATCAACAAGACCCATCCGGGGATGGGATCGTCAAGGAGGAGAACCCGGGGGGCAAATCTGACCACATAGAGTAGGACCCCACAGCCCTGGAAGGGCAGGGCTTACACACCCCAGTGGGGCAGTAACAGCCTGCCACAAGGGCCCCACGTGGTCCTGCTGCCCACTTCCTTATGATGAACCTGCAAGGCCGTGCCTAGGTGCTGATCCACAGGGAGACACACACGGTGGGGGGCCTGCCTGCCACCCCGTGTTCACTTGTCATTGTGGGTTTCTGCCATCTCCTCACCTGTCCCTCTTCTGAAGATTACTGTGTACGAGTAATGCCTACGTGTAGGTCTATGCACTAGTGCATGCCCGGTGCCCACGGAGGCCAGAGGAGGGTATCAAGTCCCCTGGAACTGCGGTTAAACTGCCATGTGGTTATTACTAGGACCTGAACCCAGGGCCTCTGCAGGAGCAGTCAGCGGGAGTCTGTGAAGGCGGCAGCTGTGGCCGCATTCCAGTGTGTTGGAGGGGGGCAGACCCCATAAGGACAGTGATACTGAGACTACCACGGAGCTGAGACTCTCCCGGCACCTAGCTGCACCCAGCCGGTGTGACGTCAGCACCCAGAACACTCGAATGGGCAGCTAGGCCTGTAGTGGGCATACGCTGTCAGTCACATATGACACTAACTGAACATGTTAAGAAACAACACACGCTTATGTGCTATGCTCCGCCCATTAGAGCACATGCCTAAACCGCACGGAAAGGTGACTGTGTAGCCACAGGTAGTAGCTTCATCCATCTCCTGAGCTGTGTGCACTGACAGGCTGAGCGGGTGAGGGCAGCTGTGTATCGGCACAAACACCGGAGTTTCAATCTTCAGCACCCACGTAGGAAGCCACGCAGAGCCATGCACGCAGAGCTGTGCACACATAGCCGTGCATGTCTACAGCCTCAGTGCTGGGGGCAGGGAGCGGCAGGGACAGGAGGGGTGCTGGGCTTGCGGGCAGCCAGCAGCCTTGCTCCAGACTCAGTGAGAGACCCTGACTCAAGGGAATAAAGTGGAAAAAGACAAAGACACTTGACGTTCTCCTCTATCTACACAGAGAGAGAGCGAGAGAAACAGAGAGAGAGACAGACAGACACAGACACACACACACACACACACACACACACACACACACACGCACAGGTTAAAAAGAACAGGGTAGTGCTCAGTGGTAGAATGATTTCTTGGCATGCATAGAGCTCTGGGTCCCATCCCCAGCACACAGAGCTCTAGGTCCCATCCCCAGCACCGCATAAAAAACAGAAACGCAACTCTAATCCCAGCACTCAGGAGGTGAAAGCAGGAGAATCAGGAGTTTGTGGACAGCCTGGGCTACATACATAGGCCCTCAGTCTTCAGAATCAAGTGTCTCACTGGTCCTCAGACGCCCTCTACTGGCCCCACAGGGCACTGCTGGATTGTTTCCACCCCAACAGCAGATTAATACAGAAGTTTCTCTGCTCTCGCCCCTTACCCCTACCTCCCAACCCCCAACCCCCACCCCTGTGGGGTGGTCATCCCTTTCTCACTGGGCCAGTCACTCAATCGAATCACACTGTGCAGCTGGACACAGGGCTGCCCTGCGTGACTGGGAGACACGTGCCCCTGACCTTGGGGAGCTAGTCCTTTGAGGAGGCAGCCAGAAGTACAGCCACTTAAGAGGTTTTCCCAAGCCAGCCCGTCTGAAGCGGGGCACTAGATTTCCCCTTCCTCCTTCCACTTCTTCCCTTCTTTCATTTCTTCCCTTTTTGAACAGGCTCGCTATACCCCAGGCTGGCCCTGAACTTGAGATCCTACCACTGACGCCCACGTGCCGAGATTACAAGGGCACGGCACCTCGCCCAGCCTGACACCCTCGATGTCACCCTGAAGGTCTTGTCACTGGCCAGGCTGTCTCTCCGGCAGCCCTACCTTGATGCCGGCGTTGCGCAGCGTCTCCAGTGTGGGCCTGACGTCGGCCTGCAGCTGGTCCTCTACGCCGGTCAAACACAGCAGCTCCATCTCCATCTCCAGGCTCTCGATCACCGTGGCCACCTTGAGCGAACGGTCATGCACACTCAGCTTGGCCTGGACATAGCGGGCCTGGAGAGTGACAGAGACACAGGAGGGGGTAGAGGTGAGGCTGTCACTCTGCCACACTGCCCGGGGCAGCTGGGCCTCCTGAACCCCACTTCTGAAGATGACTGACTCCAACCCGACCTATTGATTCCCTCTGTTATCTGGGCAGTGCACCTAAGGGAAGCCCGGATTCCCCTGGTGGAACTGTGTGAACAGTCACAGCAGGTACCCTTGGAAGAACCTGATGGCTGGAGTCTTACAAACACATGGGCACATCTGGGCCAAGCCAACTGCTGGGGGCTGGCAAGGACCCTAGAAACCTGTCCCTAAACTGCATGCACCCTGGCACTCCTGCATGTCAGCCTTGTGCCAGGCGCCAGGGACACGGGCATGAGCCAGACAAGGTCCTTCCACTGGGAACACAATCAATGGGATGAGAGATCCACGGGAAGATGGAGCACAACTCTAACCTATTTTATAGCTCAAAAATACCTGGGTGCCTCATGTCGGTCACCTCGGCACTCAGGAAGCTGAGGCAGGAGGATTCCAGGCAAGCCTGGGCTACAAGCAAAACCTTGTCTCAAAACAGCAATGAGACAGAGACAGACAGAGAGATGGAGGAGGGGTGTGGAACAGAAGTGATTTATTTCAAATCTTCCTAAAGCAGGTGACAAAGAAGGTAAGTCATACGGGAGATGACTGGAAAGTGACAGGTAGTGTGGGGAGGCTTCTTGGAGAGGCAACATGTGAACATGAAGTGAGGAGGTGGGCACTGGAGTGAGTGCCAGGCAGAGCAAATGCCACGTGCAAAGGCCCTGTGCTAACAGGGAAACTGGTGTGCTCCAAAAGGCCGAGATGGCCAGAGTGGAATGAGCACGGAGGGAGGTGTGTTCCCAGGGGAAGTGACTGAGAAGAAGGGGCAGGGGTGCAAGGCAAAGGTCACGCGCCACTTACTTCAAAGTCTTGGTACTGCTCCTCTGTGAGGGACTTCTTGGCCACCACGAGCACCCGCAGTCCCTCCCGGGCCATGTTGCCACACTGCAGAGCAGACAGAGATCAGCGGGGAACTTTGCTCAGGCCCAGGTCTAAGACTGCCCCAGCGGAAGCCGAAGGGTCAGGGAAGATGGCAGATAAGAAGACTGCGTCCCCCAGAGTACGGTCCCCAGAGCCAAGCTTCTAGCTGGAGCTGCAGTCGGGTGCTGGAGGCTGGGCCCAGCACACATGGGTTTTCGCTGGCCGGCACAGTGTGTTCCAAAGCCCGAATCCACACTGTGAGGTTACACGTGAGCAGGGCTGGCTCAGTACACAAAACAGGGTGTGCTTCGGGTTAACCACCATCCGCTATGGCTAGGCGGCCCTGCTCCTGCGTGCACCCCTAAACACTGGTGCCACAGAATATTTCAACAGGCTGAATGTGCCCATGAGAAAGACACACCCAGGCCGGACACTCATCTGTGTGCCCCGCCTGGCCCTGTGGGCATCTGGTCTGAATGGCGGAGGTGAGCACCCACCTGCCTGAAGGTGAGGTCTGGCCTGCTAACATCAACCAGCATTCCTCCCTCTAGCTAACTGTCCACCGGTTAGCTGGGGTTTGTGGTCCCCATGATCTTCACCTCCTGCACAATCACCTTCCCCTTGAGTATGGGCTGGACCTGTGACTTGTTCCCAACACACAGAAAAGGGGGGAGTGCTGTTTCTGGGATTAGGCCACCAAAGATGGAGACTTCCATCTTGTCTGTCTTCTTCCACTGCTTAGATGAAGACAGCTGTCACATTCGGGGTGCCCATGAAGAAACCCTCAGGGCACGATACAAAGGGTGGCAGCTGACAAGAACCTAAGACCTTGGACCACAGTCCTAAGGAGCTGGGTGCTGTCTGCACCAACAATGGAACCCTGAGCACCAAGCACTGAGCACCAAGCACCGAGCACCAAGCACCGAGCACCAAGCACCAAACAAAGACTGAGCTCAATGAACATCCTATCCCAGTTGGATCTTCGGGTGAGATGTGGCCTCACGGACACCCTGGCTGTGGTTGAGGGAAGCCCTACAGCAAAGACCCCAGCCGAGCCACACCCAGACCCTACTACCCCACACAAAGGGAGAAAGAAACCCATGCTGTTAGAGCAACTAAGTTTTGCAGTAGCAGTACCATGCAGTTTCACTGCAGCTGGTGCCACAGCCACAGCTAACAAGCGAGTGCAGAGACCACTCAGGCCTCCCCGCTGCAAGGCTGCATGCAGTGCACGCTCCCAGGACCCCGCCTCTACTCTCTACCCCAGGCTCACCTCTTCCTCCAGCCAGTCATTGTACTGGACAATGCCAGCCATGACAACATCCGCGCCCTTCATGTAGAACGTGATTTCCCCCGTGGACTCATCCTGGAAAGAGGGACGGGAAGTGATGACCCTGGAGGGGAACACCAGTCCCCAGGCCTGACTGGCTTCCTGTGACAGACAGCAAGAGCCCAGTGCTTTTAAACTTTTATTTATATTTACACATATAAATAAATTTTATGTATGTGTAAGCCCTTAGAGACCAGAAGAGGACACTGGATCCCCTGGAACTGGAGTCACAGATGGTTGTGAGCTACACGTAAGTGCTGGGAGTTGAACCCGTGTCCTCTGAAGGAGAAGCCAGTGTTCTTAACTGCTGCACCGTCTCTCCAACCTCCCGGTGCTTTCACACTTGGCCAAAGATAAAACATAAATGGGGGGGGGGGGGCAGCTCTGGGGCAAAGGCCACAGAAGGCAGAAGAAAGCTCAGCTCGGAGCATTCGGAAAATTGTTAAATGATAAAGCAAGATCAAAGAGCCAAGACTTTTGTTTGGGAAGTTGTTGCCATTCCAACTGGAACTGCCCGCACGCAGGCGGCTTGTTTCAATTGTACCCAGGGGCTGGGCAGCGCTGGCCAGCTGTGCTCCGTAAACAAGACAGCATTGGAGTCTGGTCCTCCACGTCTCAACACTGTTCACTCAGGGCCTGACACCCTGCTGCGGGGCTGCCCTGTACTTAGAGGACGGTGGACAATGACGGGACCTCCACCCACCAGAGGCCAGGAGTGGCCCCACGGTGACAGCCCACAATCGCTCCGAACACTAGTGAATGTCCTCTGGGGAGACATCCAATCTTTCCACACTGACACTGTCATCCAAGGCTGTACCAGGTCACATTCTGAGACTTGTGTGGCCCGGAGGCCACAGGCTGGACACATCTGCATCACCGCCGAGTGCTGCATGAGAAGGTGTACACAGATAGCCAATGACCTCTCATATTTTGGTTCCTCTGACCTGATAGGCATCAAACACTCGGCCTGGTACCAGTTCTTAACCAGGAACACTGGGCAAACTATCTCCTCTCTGCCTCAGTTTCCTCATCTGTCAAACAGGAAGTGCTGCACATCCCTGTGGAAGGTCACTGGTGCGTGGGACGTGGCCTCACATGGAACGTGGCATTTGTGACAGTGTTCCTGATGGTTAGGTGTGCCCTGAGTCCCTCCAGCCTGCTCTGTGGAGAGAAGGCTCAGTCCCAGATCTGCAATGGGCGACACTGGACAGACTGTCAGCTGCCACAACTCTGAGAAGCGGCTTCAGAGAGGCCACGGGTGCTGCCACGCATCCCACATCCCAGAATACCCAGGACGGCCACACAAGCAAGAATTCACCACTGGGCTCCATCCCTCAACAGTGCAGAGGCTGAGACACAGGCTGTGAGGGATGCTGGAGGACAGCGGTCCTCGAGCCTCCAAAGAGAGGGTAGGTGACACTGACGAAGGGTGGGGCGGGCGGTCAATACCTCGTGCATTTGGTCAATACCTTGTTCTTTGGGAAAGCCCCAGAGAACTGCCTAGAAAGTTGCCTCTGACTACGAATTAGAGGAGCTGAGGAGACGGCTCAGTGGGTAAGGGGCTTACCACAACCATGAGGACCAGAGTTCAGATCCCCACTGTGTGTGTGTGTGTGTGTGTGTGTGTGTGTGTGTGTGTGTGTGTGTGTGTGTGTGTGTTGGACATGACAGCAAGCACTGGAGAGGCAGAAACAGTCTGCAGCCTGTTGGCCAGTCAATTGAATTGAAAGGAGTTCCAGGTTCAGTGAGAGACCCTGTCTCAAAAAATAAGGTAGAGAGCATATGAAGAAGATGCTGAAAGTCAGTCTCTGGCCTCCGCATGAATGCATGCACATGTGTAATGCATGCACGTGTGTGTACACACACACACACGAAGATGAGCTACCCAAAGCTAACTAAGGGTACAGTTCAACCACAGTCCAGCTCTTAGAGCAACACACTGACTCAATCTCTCCCCCGGCCAAGCAGAAGCACCTACACTTTGGGAACGGTCAAATGCACGCTCTTCCCAGGAAGGACAGCCCTCAGGCCAAAAGAACACAAAAGCATCGGGTTTTTAATCCCGTGCCCCTTTCCGAAAGTGGTGCTTAATACCATGGCTGCAGGAAGGACTGCCTCCACCCGGCTTCCTTTACCAGAGGGCTCTGGCCAGCTCCATCATCCCATCCAACATAAACACTTCGGCCATTATCTCCTGTGTGTGAGTCATCCCTCCCACCCAGTTCATCCCCAGTTTACTGTGTTCCCATATTATGGTGAGATAACACCAGAAACACGTAGAGATGGGCTGGGAGAGTCGTGGCCTGTCCTCTTGTCCCCTTGCAGTCTGTGTCTGGCACCTGATGACAGGCTCATTAATTCAAGGACAATGGTATGTGGTCTCTAGCAGGATTCAATCCCACTACCCCACGCGGGAAGCAGGGAGCGTAGTGGAACATCTTGTACAAGGTGAGATACACGGTTCCTTCAGAAAGATGCGCACAAATGTCCTGGGGCAACAGGCTTCTCTGACCTCACCTGACCCCTTAGGAGGCAGGCTCTCAGACAGAAAAGGAACAGAGCTGGGGGTGGGGGCGGGCTGTGAGCAGCCGTGAGCTCACAGTAACAGCTAAACCCATCAGAGGTGGCATGCAGTGGCTTGGGCCCGTAGTTCTAGCACTTGGAGGTGGGAGGCTGATGCAGGGTGGCTGCTGTGAGTGCCAGGGTTCCAGCCTGAGATCTTGTCTCAAATGCCCTCTGACCCCTGGGAAAGAAACAAAGCCTGTCCACAGTGGGCAATGGGACAGTCACGTGCATACAATGGGCCCACCACTCCAGCACAGGAGCACACGGCTTCTCAGGTTCTGCACAGCAAACACACATGGCCAGACTGTCCATCACAGGGGCACCCCACTGCATGCCACCAGCACCCCCAGTCTCAGACTGTGACAGCTACAAAGGTCTCGACTTTCAAATGTGACAGTGAGAGTCGCTGAGCTGGGGAGTGTGGTGAGGCTGGTACAAAGTAAAAAGCCACCTCAAAGCCCGGGACAAAAAAGAGACAGAGGGAACAGGCAGGCAGAGGTGGGAAGTTAGCTCACCAGTGGTATTTCCCAAATACCTAAGGCAGCCTTGAGAAGATGCACACTGTCGGCATTATTATTAATAACCCAAAATGAGAAACGGCCTATTCAGAAGAGGGGGGGGGCTGCAAGATGGATCATTGGGTAAAGGCACTTGCCACCAAGTCTGGGGAGTTTGAGCCCTGGACCCCACATGGTGGAAAGAGAGAACGAGCTGGCACAAACTGTCCTCTGAGGTTCGCTGTGAAGTTTTAAAAGAATCAATATTCACAGTTAAGAACAGAACACACAGGCTGGAGAGATGGCTCAGCGGTTAAGAACACCGGCTGCTTTTCCAGAGGTCCTGAGTTCAATTCCCAGCACCCACATTGTAGCTCACAACTGTCTGTAACTCCAGTTCCAGGGGATCCAATGCCACCTTATAGGCTCCGAGGGCACCAGACATGTGGTGCATATTACATACGTACAAACAAAACACTTATGCATATAAAATAAATAAATCTTTTTAAAATTTTTAAAGGATCTAGACCACAAGTGCATGCAGACATGTAATTTTTAAAAAAAATCAAAAGAAGTGAATGAAATGGGGTATTTTTCCATCGGAACACCACACACACATCAAAATCAGCAAAACCATGTCTTGATGGTGTAAGAAAACATCCAATGAGTATCTACACATAGGCAGGCAGACAGGCAGGCGTGTGCACAGGCACGCACGTGTGTGCGCACACACACACGGGAAGCTAACTAAAAATGAAGTTAGAGGGGACGTTTATAAAATGTATACAGATATGTACACTCACATGCTTAGAAGAAAGACTGAAATGAAGGTCCTCGGCGGGGCAAATGGCGGGCCCCAACTCATGGCAACCACCCTGCCCCAGTCTCTGAAGGGCTAGATTAACGGTGTGTGCCACCGTGCCAGGCTTGATTTCCCTCTCATGACTCTTAACTGTGAAAGCTGAATGCTGATTAAAATAATAATAATAATAAACAACTGGGCAGGGTGGGGGCGAGCTAGCCTTAAGTGAAAGCAGACTCACTAAGCCAACAGCACTCTGTACTCCAGCCACCTCGTGTGGGAAGACGCAGGGCCACTTCTCACAAAACATGACGCATGTCTGGGAAGGAGATCCCTTCACAGCTAAAGGAAGGGTGGTGTGTGTGGTTCCGTTCATTCTCAATGCTGGGCCTCAGGGACTCTCGGATGACTCAGCTCTCAAATGGCCTCAGCAGAGTCCACGGCCCTAGAACTTAAACAATAATGGCTGGAACCAAGTAGGAGTGATTCTGCAGACGATGCTAACTCCAGGAAACACCCACCCGAGGGAGTTATGATGCTGATAGCCTTGTGCTCAGATGTGCCCTGGATTGGCTAAAGCCAAGGGTCAGGCCAGGTGCAGCCCGTAGGAAAAGCCGCAGCTGTGTGGAAGGGAGAGGCTCCCTCCCCAGTTGACATTTGCCAAGGACATGTGTCCCACAGGGTCACAAAGTCCCAACCAGCGTCTGGGACCTAAGTCAACTCAGACGGGATGTTTCAGAGCACACTCACAGCCTGTCACTGGGTCTTCGGAGCAGCAGTTCATGGAACCACCACCACAGTCCCTGGATGGAGGCAGTGTTCTCCCCACCCCCAAGATGTGCTGGGCCCAACAGCCCACTCCTGAGAACAGAACAAGGCTAATCCGGCCCGACTCCTCAAAGGCTGGATCCTGAAGGCAGCCTCCAGCTTGCTCACACTCTCACTAGGGTAAATCCAGCTGACCTGAGGCTAGCCCAGGGAGAGATCCACAGAGCAGTAGCTGAGGTGGCTTCCGTCAAGCTGTCCTGCAGCCCACTGAAGCTGTGGGTAAGTGAACATTGTCCCACAATGGAGATGCTGGGGAGACAGTGACCTGGCCAAGTCCTGAAGCCAACCTGAGACACTGAACCAGACACCCAAGCCAAACCGAGATTCCTGGTTCACAGAAACCGTTGGAGAACACAAACACCACGGTTGTAGACCACTGTGTGAGGTGATCTCTTAGCAGTGAATAATCAATACAGCACCCCATCACCACCCAGGGCCACGGGCTTTTCCACATCCTCCCCATCCCGTCTAAGCCCTAGCATACCCTTGGGAGCCAGACAGCCTGGGGGTGAATCTCAGACCCATCACCTCCCTGTGTGAACTCGGGCGCATTCCTTCAGTCTTTCTATGCCTCAGTTTCCTTATCTGTCAAACGCAAATCACACAAGTAGTAGACTCTAGTCACTTTCTATGCCTCAGTTTCCTTCTCTGTCAAATGCAAACAAATCAAACAACTAACTTGTGAGCTTCTGGTAAGCAGACTCTAGTCAGCTTATGCCAAGCACTGAGACCAGCCTCTGACATGGCACCGGCCCCACCTAGCTGTTCCCCATGACCATTACTGCTGGCGCCCTCACCGTGGCTACCTCACTGCAGGAACCACCCTCCCTGCTCGTGACCTCACCTCACCGCCAATCACCCCTTGGGCAGCACCCCTGCAGGATGCTGACAGCCCCTCACTGCTGACTGTGGCGGCCACAAGCCCCAGCGAGGCACCTGCCTCCCTAGCACACCCAGCCTCTTCACGTGGGTTCTGGGGTTCACCTCGGGTATTCATGTTTGCATGGCAAACACCTTACCTACTGAACCAGCCCCTACCCCCCAAGCTTCAGAACTCTCTGGGCATAAACAAAACACCATGAGTAGAAAACGCCACACCTGCCAGGCAGTGGTGGCTCAGGCCTTTGATCCCAGCACTTGGGAGACAGAGGCAGGCAGATCTCCAGATCTGAGGCCAACCTGGTCTACATAGTCCAGGACAGCCAGGGCTACACAGAGAAACCCTGTCTTGAAACAAAACAAAACAAAACGAAGAGGGAAAGAAAAAGAAAAATTCTACACCTGACTCAGGTTATAGTCAAAATAAAATGACACCAAAAATACTGTTTAAAACTGCCTTCAGGCCACTGTGTAAAGAATTTCATGTTAGGATTTGGGGATCATCCAAATATCGAATGCAATGTTCCATGCTGGTCACGGACATTCTACAGAAAGGATATCCAACCCCTACAGACATACAATGGACTACTACCCAGCCACAAAAGGGAAGGAGAGACTGGTGTACACATGACATGAACGCACCTTCAAACCTGTGAGCAGGAGGAAGAAATCAAAAGACCACACACTACGCTCCACTTATAGGAAGGGTCTAGAACAGGTAAATCTGCAGGGGCAGGAAGAAGACCAGTGGGAGCAAGGAGCTGGGGGGATGAGGTGGCTTCACAGTTGCAGGGTTTTAATTGTTTTTGAAAGATTTGTTCATTTTTATTTTATGTGTGTGGGTGTTTTGCCTGAATGGATTGTCTGTGCATCACATGCATGCGATGCCCTCAGAGGCCAGAAGAGGGCACTAGATCCCCTGGAACTAGAGTAACAAATGGCTGTGAGCCAGCATGTGAGTGCTGGGAGTTGAACCCAGGTCCTCTGGAAGAGCAGCCAGAGCTCTTACCCTCTGAGCCATCTCTCCAGCCTCTTCTTTTCAATCACATTTTCACTTATTTTGTGTGTGTGTGCATGAGTGCACCTGTCACAGCATGTGTGTGGAGCTCAGAGTCTGTCCTCTCTTTCCCCGGTGTGGGTCCTGGGATTGAACTTAGGTCCTTGGGCTTGGTGGCAAGCACTCTGCCCACTGAGCCATCTCAACAGTCTGGCTGTGATGAACAGAGTCTGCACAGTACTGGAAGTCAGCAAATGATGCAGGCACCAGCCCAGGTCGTCACTTTCCTATTAGTCACTTCTCTCTTTGCTACAACCAGACCCCTGAAGAGAAGCAACTTCATGGAGGGGGAGAGGGGGGAGGGAGGGGGAGAGGGAAGGGAGGGGAGGGAGGAGATATGAAGAGAAAAGTGAGAGGGGCCAACAAAATGGCTCAGAAGGTTAAGGTGGTTGCTGTTAAGTCTGATGGTGTGAGTTTGAGTCCTGGGATCCACATTGTAGGAGAGAACTCTTCAAGTTGTCCTCTGACATTCACAGACACGCGCGCGCGCACACACACACACACACACACACACACACACACACACACACACAGTATAGCATGTTGCTCATATATGCTAAAGAAATAAAAAGGTAATTTTTTAGGAGTGTGATACATTCACTGCTTCAGAGCTAGGCTCAGCATACCCTGCTGGTTAAACTGGGCATGTCCACTGACGGGGCTCATTTCCTTCCTGCTCAGGGAATCACACTCCCTCACTAGTCTGGGTGACAGTAATGAGGCCCCAGTGAGATGTAAGGGCCCCCGATGCACACTCTGCGGGGCAGGGGACGACGCTGAGGGGCGGGAGAGGACTCCACTCACCCTCACAATGATGCCCATCCTCTTGCTCTCGTATGTAAAGGGAAAGACCTGCAGGATGGTGAGATTCAGGATCTGGTCGCCAGGGGTCCTCAGCTGCATGGAGGATTGGTCTCGGCCCACCAGGGTCAATCCCACACTTTCAGTCCACTGGACCAGGGCCACCTGGAGGAAATGAAGAGAGGGACATCAGACACCCTACACATGAACACTGAGGAAGAGAAGATGGAGGAAGAAGGCCCGGCAGGCCCCAAAGCAGGATGCACACCACAGGCGTGTGGCAGAGACCCAGTAACCAGTTACCTCTGAAGGCTCTGGACCAAGCCTGCCACCCATATGGCAAGAAAGGGCAGGGCACTAGGAGCTCTCACCCCTGGCTCTCCCTTAGCTGGGCACACTCCATCAGACACAGTCTAGTCTTTAATAGGTGACTCTGTAACATACACACACACACCGCCACCATGGGGGTGGGAAGGGAAGGGGCTTGCAGTAACATCTGGAGCATCTGTGGAAAGGAGATGCTGCTGGCACCTGGAGGTACAGCCCAGGAAGCCTGATGGCTATTACAATGCACAGCACAGCCCCAGTCATGAACCCTCCAGCCCAAGGACAGAGCCAAGGAGACTGGTCCACAGCCAGAAACACAGACTCCCAGAAGTTCGTGGAACTGTCCACCAGTGATGGGACTGAGGAGTGGCAGGGGCCAGGCCAGGAGGCAACCCACATCTGCCTAGGTCAAAGGTCCAGGATGCTCTGTTCCTGGAGGGCCACTTGGGTCTCCCTCAGCCACGGGCAGGCAGGATGCACCTTGGCGGACTCCTAAGAGGCACAAGAGAGAATGCCAATCCCAGGCCAGTCAGAAGCCCCTTCCTGAATCACACAGGCCTGTGTCACTGGGACCCACTGCCACCATTAGAAAGTTGACAGGACAAAGACCAAGTCCTGGTCTCTGGGGCCTGGGAAAAAATCCCTTTCCATGGCTATGAGGGGGGCACAGTGGGGTTAAAGGTGAGAGCTCACAGTGAGGCTCTCCCAGATGACCCACAAGCTCTTCAGGCTGTGGCCAGAGACTGAGCTCAACAGACACTGGGAACTGTGAAGATGGGGGAGGAGTCAGCAACCGAGAAAGTAGGGCATGATGGTTATTCTTGGTTGTCAACATCTGGAATTAACCAAAACCGGGGCCTGGCACACCTGTGACGAATGAATTCATTCATTCAGTCAGTCAGTCATTCAATCATGCATTCATTCGTGTGGATTTTTGAGATAGGGATTCACTGTGTAGCCCTGGCTGTCCTGGAACTCTGTAGACCAGGCTGGAGGCAAACTCACAGAGATCCGCCTGCCTCTGCCTCCCAAGTGCTGGGATTAAAAGCATGCGCCACCACCACCCAGCGGTACCCTCCTCTTATGGATGGGTACTAGAAGGGTGATGGGTGATGAGTGATGGGGAATGTGCCTTGCTGGCAGAGTGCTTGCCCAGCATGCCTGAAGCCCTGGGTTTATCCCCAGCACCAGGTTAACCAGGCATGGTAATACATACTCATAATCCTAGCACTTGGGAAATGGAGGCACAAGGGTCCAAAATTTAGGGTCATCCTTGGCTATATGGAGAGTTTATGGTCAGCCTGGGCTACATGAAACCCTACCTCACAAAAGAAAGACAGGGCTCAGTGGAAGAACACTTGCCTTGGATCCAAGAGCCCTCGGTTCGATCATCACTACTGGGGAGGGGGGTGTCAATAATTCCTTTGGGCATGTTAGATGGTTCAGTGGTGAAGGCACTTGCCACAAACACCTGCTGCCCTGAGTTCAATCTCTGGAGAGAGAATGGATTCCTGCAACTTGACCTCTGACCTCCACGTGTGCATCACGGTATGCTCTTAAACCATATATACATAAAAATAAACTGTAATAAAAAAATTTAAGCTGGGTGGTGGTGGCAAATGCCTTTAATCCCAGCTCTGGGGAGGCAGAGGCAGGTGGATCTCTGTGAATTTGAGGCCAGCCTGGTCTACAGAGAGTTCCAGGGCAGCCAGGACTACACAGGGAGACCCTGTCTCAAAGAAGAAATCTGTGCCATGCTCCTCCCCACACCCCCAGGCTTACCACACACACTGAAAAGAGAAAAAGCCACTCAGCTGGGAGGTGAGCGTAAAAGGGTAGATTGTTCTATTTTCCCAGTTCTGATTCACAGTAGAGGGTAGGGAGGACCCATACCGAGGCTGTAAATCCATAGCTGAATGCAGGCGTGTCCAGATGTCCAGGGCTGACCGTGCACAGGCAACAGACTTAGGAAATCCTGCTTCTTCAACAGGAAATGAGCACCCTGGAGATTACTCCAGCCACACAGGAGCAGCAGCCTGCTCCCCAACGCTCCAGCAAGCTAACCTTGGGCTTCTACAAGGCTTGGTTGACAGTGAATTTCAATGGCATTATGGGACCAAGCCAAGTTCAAACGGAATTCCCCAGGGACTCAGAACAGTAGGGCTTTCTTGAAGACCTCACTTGTGCAGCAAGCCCTTCTTCCTGTCACGTGGCATGTTTATATAAATACGCTGGCATTTCATGTAGAAACCAGATCTACACAGAATTATCAGTGGCTACAGCCTTTGTGGATTATATCTTATTTTTCTCTTACCTATATTATAATAAAGATATGAACTGCATTTAAAAATTAATAAAGTTGTGTTTTAAGGAAAGGTATAAGGGGCCAGTGAGAAGGCCCAGTGGGTAAAAGCCTCCTGGTTTAAGCCCGGTAGTCTGAGTCCAATCCCTAGAATCCACTGTAGAAGGAGAGAAAACAATTCCCAGAAGTTGTCTTCTGAACTCACATGTGCACCATGGTTCTCACACACATCACACATCTACACAAATAATAAAAAAGGGAGGCTGGGAGATGGTTCGGCGGCCGACAGCCTGAGTTTGGACCCCAGAACCCACATGGTGGAAGGAAGAAATAACTCTTGGAAGTTGTCCCCTGACCTCCACACGTGCATCACAGCACACAGTAATACATACACACATACGTAAGTAAATGCAATAAAAAACTGTTTTTAAGTATCAGATCCTCCGGGACTGTGGAAGACTCCAGAGACAAGAAAAAACATCCCTTTTGTTGTTTTTAATCACAAATCAGAAACTTAACAAGACAAAGTGAGTCCCATTTAGAGCAGACGATGAAATAAAGCATCTTCCCTATGTGGAGACGCCCCCAAACTGCAGCATCTGAGAAAGACCAAACCATGGAACACACCCACCCCCACAGCCCCCAAACAGACACAGCGAGGCTCAGCAGAGAGCAAGCTGCCGCGGTCCACCTGATGCTTCTCCACAGCTGGCTGAGCACAGCCCACAGCCAGCGGTCAGACATTGTGCCGAACATCAGTATCTCAAACTCCAATGTCATCACATGTCCACATATGCTCCTGGTCCCCAGTCACTAACTACCAAGAAAAAATACTGTCCTATCTCACAACTCAAACCCTGCAAGGTCTCAATTCCATTCTTGAAAGAAAACAAGATGTAATGATCTAAACCTGATGAGTTGAAGAAGAAATGTCGATGTCCACTTACTACACCAGAGCAGAGCCCCAGCCCTGCCTCCCTGTCTACCCACTCCACTCACACAGGGTCCCCAGCTCACAAGTTGAGAGTAGGCACATTTCACTCATAAAACACCTGGCTTGAGTATCAGTGGCCATAGTCAACCAGAGCTTTTGGTTTGAGCTACCCCACAGCACCACACCATTAAAAAGGAAGTCTCTCCCACGGGACAATTTCTTCTCAAAAAAGGAAAAGAGACAGATCTGGTATGAAGACATCCTGATCTCCCTTTACCTATGAGCTCAGAAAGGGCTTACACAGTGCCATATCCCATCCACCATGAGCCACAGAGCTCTGGTACTTTGAGGCCACTAGCCCAGGCTATGTGAGACACTGTCCCAAAACAAAAATAAAACAAAAACTGTTTCTAGAATCAGGTGCCAAGTTTTGTGGGCAGGAGGGAGGGAATCAAGGCAAGGCCTAGAATGTGGACAGTTAAGGCCACACAGGACCCTGACTGACCCTTGCTGAAGCCCAGGGATGAAGGTATGGCTGCGCCCTCCCCGGGGTTACCTCATCTGGGCTGGATGCCTGGTACACACGGCAGGAGTCCTCAAACTGCTTTTCAGCCTCAGCCTGGTCTGTCACGCCGTTGGACTCGTACACAGGTGTGACATTGTGGCACAGGGCGATGGCCTTCACAGCCTCATGCACACGGCTGCTCATGGTCCTTCGAACCTTGGTAGTGACCGTGGGACCCTTCTGAGCCGGTGGTTCCTGGGATTGCTAACGGAAAGGAAAAGGAAGAGGAGATGAGCAGAAAGACCAGGGCTCTGGACATCATGTCATGTTAATGGTGGTTAGTGTTTTCCTCCTACTGTTCAGCACGCAGGACTCCTGGCTTATCCACGCTCAAGGACCTGGGTTCAACACCAATATAAAACAACAGAGAGAGACTGAGGGAAGGAGACACCCAATGTCAACACACACACGTCACGTGGGTCCTTGGCTCAGCATTCAGTGAAATCCAAGTCCTCTTCCCCAGTGCAGGGCCCACGGGATTGGCACTGCCCATCTCTCTAGGTCCCCACACCATCTCCCCTCCCTGCCCCGGTCACACTGCCTGGGATCCCATTCCCTCTGGATTTCTGCAAGAAGGGCTCGCTCCGTCTCACCACATGGGTCTCCATTTGAAGGCAAACTCAGAGAGGCCCCTGAAGCTCCCTAACCCTCTCAGCCCTACTCAGCCCCTCACAGCAACTCAGGCTTCCCTCCGCTATGTCTTGGTGTCTTCATTACCTAAGCCTGGCTTGTCCACATGAACCTTCTCCCCACTGGCCCCCAAGAGCAGAGGCTGCCACTGTGCGTTACTCGTCACCTGTGGGGCGTTTACCCAACCACCCCCACAGTTCCCCAGAGTTTTCTTGAGTGCGAGCAGCAGGAAATATTAGATAGAAGGATTTATTGCAGAGAATATCGCGGAGATAAACAGATAGAAAATAAAGGATAGCCTCGAGAGGGCCTGGAACCTATTCCAACAGGCCCCGACTGTCTCTGCCCCAGGGTTTTTATAGAGACACCAAGGGGTGGAGCAAAAGACCTCCTCCCCCAGCACAGCCAAGTGCAGACCATCTCAGACACCTGCACTCAGGCCCGTGGTCCTAATCATCCTCTATGCAGACCTGCTGGGTAAAGCCACGAGGAACCCGAGAATGGGCTCCCACAGTCACCGTATTCCCAGCAGCCAGAGCAGTGCCTGGCAGGAGACAGGTTGCTGAATGAGTAAACTGAGTATCCACTTCCGCCTGGAGGCACGGCACAATTCACAGAGCAAATGCTCAGCGAGCACGAAGCCCTGGGTTCCATCTGTAGCATCCATAAAATATGGCATGACACACCTGTCATCCCATCACTGGAGGAGGAGAGGGAGGAGGACCAGAAGTTCAAGGAGGCTAGCCTGGGCTACAGGAGACCCAATCTCAGTAGGTAAATAACAAGCAAATGAACAATCCCCAAAGTAGTGGTAGGGGAGTTCTCAACATGTTTTTCCTCCATGTCTAAGAAAAAGAAGCATTAAGGCCTGGAGAGATGGCCCAGTGGGTCAGGGTGCTTGACACTAAGTCTGACAGATCAGGTCTGATCCCCAGGCCCCACAGAGAGCAGAGCAAAGACTCCTGAAAGCTGTCCTCTGACCTCCACATGTGTGCCCTGGCACACACACACACACACACACACACACACACACACACACAGTGTAAAACAGATAGGAACTCCTTGGAGCTGAGCAGGAGGTCAGAGTCACTGCCTGGGACAAAGGGTTGCCTACCATGGCTACGCAGGAAGCTAGAAATGTTTATGAAGTTCCTAGATCCCACGTTCCACTGAAAGCATGTACACCCGGGAGGAGAAAAGCCTCGTGAGACTTTGCCACACATGATCCTTAATACCTGTGACACATGGTTGGTCCAAACAGAAAACAGATGGCCTGAGACACAAGAAAATGACATTCATTAAATTTTTAATACTATTTTTAGTAGTGGCATTAGGCTCCTTGAGTAATTAAACAATTACTAAATTATTCTAGTCACTGCGGGGACACACAGGGCTCTGGCTTCCTGCTCTGTTAACCTCTGGTGTCAAGAGCACGCAGGTTGCACTTCCAGGTCAAAGGGCACAACATGGTAACAATAATTAGAGTGAGGGATCAGAACTCCGATTTCGACAGCTCATTAGTCAGATGCTTTTAATTATGAAGATTTTACCTTTCAAATTATACAGGGGCTGAAGGTTTAAGAGAAGTCCCCCTGCTGGAGAGATGACACTTTCTAGTGGTCTGCAATTTACGTTCTGGTAAATGTATGCGAGGGCGCGCCGGGACAGGTTTCCATTTTTGCCCACACCGCTCAGCACCTGGACTGAATCACAGCTTAAGATCGGGTCGACAGCAAAGCCCCCGGCGAGGCAACAACGGCTGGGACTGGAGAGTCTGAGTCGTCACAGGCCGGGGAGAAGCTGAGCAGAGCCCCTACCTCCAGGGACAACTTCCGGAGTGGGAACGGGCCAGATTTCAGGGTGCCAGGCTAGCTCAGTCAGTACAGCAGTAACGAGGGCACAGTCAGTCAGTACTGTAGTACCCAGGGCACAGTCAGTCAGTACTGCAGTACCCAGGGCACAGTCAGTCAGTACTGTAGTACCCAGGGCACAGTCAGTCAGTACTGCAGTACCCAGGGCACAGTCAGTCAGTACAGCAGTACCCAGGGCACAGTCAGTCAGTACTGTAGTACCCAGGGCACAGTCAGTCAGTACAGCAGTACCCAGGGCACAGTCAGTACTGTAGTACCCAGGGCACAGTCAGTCAGTACAGCAGTACCCAGGGCACAGTCAGCCAGTACAGCAGTACCCAGGGCACAGTCAGTCAGTACAGCAGTACCCAGGGCACAGTCAGTCAGTACAGCAGTACCCAGGGCACAGTCAGTACTGTAGTACCCAGGGCACAGTCAGTCAGTCAGTACAGCAGTACCCAGGGCACAGTCAGTCAGTACAGCAGTACCCAGGGCACAGTCAGTCAGTACAGCAGTACCCAGGGCACAGTCAGTCAGTACAGCAGTACCCAGGGCACAGCCAGTCAGTACAGCAGTACCTAGAGCAAACAGACTCTGTGTGCACAGGATCTGGCGCTTCTGCTACGGTTTGGGATGGGCCAATCCACACTGCGGGGATTTGTGATCTGTGGGAGCCTGTTCTCAGGTTCCTCGTGGCTTTACCCAGCAGGTCCGCATAGAGGATGATTAGACCACGGGCGTGAGTGCAGGTGTCTGGGATGGTCTGCACTTGGCTGTGCTGGGGGAGGAGGTCTTTTGCTCCACCCCTTGGCGTCTCTATAAATACCCTGGGGCAGAGACAGGCCCGTTGGAAAAGGTTCCAGGCCATCTCGAGGCTATCCTTTATTTTCTGTTTATCTCCGCAAGATTCTCCGCAATAAATCCTTCTATCTAATATTTCCTGCTGCTCACACTCAACAAAACTCTGGGAAGCTGTGGGGTTGGTGGATAAATGCCCCACAGTGATCTGGGAGAAGAAACACCTTCCAAGCCAGGCCAAGAGAGCCAGGACAGCTGGAGTCCCACAAAGGCCAGTCTCCAACCAGAGAAGCCACTCCTCAGGCAACCAGAAGGTGGGGGTGGCGGCAGGTCAGGGTCACCTCCATTTCCTATGTCAGTGTCTTCTCCACTTGGGGAGGAAATGGTCATGAATGCAGAGACTATCTCTTTCCATTGTTCAATCAATGGCTCCTGCAAGCCTGTGGGGCTCAGCTGGTAGAGCACCTGCCAAGCTCACATGAAGTCCTGGGATCGATCCCCAGCACCACCAAGATCAGGTGTGCACACCTGTCATCCCAGTACTCAGGAGGTAGAGGCAAGAGGTCAGAAGTTCAAGGTCATCCTGAGCTAAAAGCTGGAGGCCAGCCATTGCTACATCAGACTTTTATTTTTATTATTATTTTCATTTATTCTTTGGAGAAGGGAGGCATGAGTGTGCACACCACAGTATGTGTGTGGAGGTCAGAGAACAACTCGTGGGAGGTGGTTCTCTCCTACCACGTGGATCCCTGGAATGGAACTCAGGTCATCACGCTTGGTAGCAAACGCCTTTACCAGCCTGAGCTATCATCAGCCTCCACATGAGACCGTGTGTGTGTGTGTGTGTGTGTGTGTGTGTGTGTGTGTGTGTGTGTGTGTGTGTGTCTGTGTGTGTCTGTGTGTGCGCACGCACACATCACAGAGCCTCTGGTGTGACCACTGGGCCAGGTCTGTGACAGCCCCGTACTCCCATATGGAAAGGTGGAAAAGCTTCCCTCACCTGACACCGTGTTCATCTGTATCAACGTCAGCCCCACAGACCCTTTAACCCACGCACACTACTTCTTACTTAAAAAATACCAAGGGAAAAACAAAACCAGATGTAGCACCCACAGAGATGGGCAAGGGGTTTTTTTGACCCTGGAGAAAACTTCCTGGTCCTGGTCATCCTAGGGAGGGAGAAAGGCAAAACGTACCAGTGTTCATGTGTGCGTACAAGCTTGCGTGCGTGCGTGTGTGCATTTAAAATATATGTATTTTAAAATGTTGGATGGGCTGGTGAGATGGCTCAGCGGGAAGCGGCAGAGTTGCCAAGCCTGATGACCTGAGTTTGATCCCTAAAACTCACATTGCAGACAGAGAGAACGAAATGGACTCCTGCATATTATCCTTGACTTCCATGTACGCACCCTCACACAAAAACATAAATGTTAAAAAACACTTTCAAAGGGTTTGATGATACGCCGGGCGGTGGTGGCGCACGCCTTTAATCCCAGCACTCGGGAGGCAGAGGCAGGCGGATCTCTGTGAGTTCGAGGCCAGCCTGGTCTACGGCGCGAGATCCAGGAAAGGCGCAAAGCTACACAGAGAAACCCTGTCTCGAAAAACCAAAAAAAAAAGGGTTTGATGATTAATCATCAAGCCAGGGACTTCCTCCTACCCCCTGTCCTGGTAGGAGTTTTATCTCATGATGAGCTGGTCACTTTCTTACTGTTTGTTTGGCCTTGTATTAATAATCTGGAGTTTTCCTTCCAGAATGTTTGAGACTACTGTTCTCTTTACAAGGCCAGTTTAGTTACAATCACACTCTACACTGGTCACCTGGGCGCTCGTAAACCTCCGTCTGCACTGGGACACACGGAAGATAAACAGAGACAGGATTCCAGCTCCTTCTGCAGGACGTGTCAAGGTCTGCACCTGACAAACGCCCATCTGATAGATTCCCCGGAGGTCCCCGGGTCAAGCTTACCGATCTCAGGGGAGAGGTCGGTGTTGTATGAATTTGGGAGGTGGAATGTCACACAAACACACACTAGTCTTCTCTCCCTGTGCCCGTGTGTCATCTTGTGACTGCGGCCTTGGGGCCTTCGGATTACACACCAAAGCTCTCGAGAGCAAGGCCAAGCCTCACCTCATGCAGCAGTGCTCACAGTGGCCGCTCTGTCCTGTGGGACCACTGGATTCGCCTGCTGAAATAGGTGTCGGGGCAACAACCAGGGCTTCCAGCCCTGACCCACACTATATGGTTTGGAGCTGCAAATACCACCCTTGAGGGCTAAGGAGGCCAAGGAGACAGTTCAGTGGGTGACCTGGTTCCTAGAACCCACATGAAAAAAAAAAAAAACAGCATAAGGAAGTAGAGGCAGGAGAATTATAGCAAGTTCAAGGCTTGCCTGCTCTACACATGAGTTCCAGGCATCCAGGGACACAGTGAGGCCTTCTCAATAAATCAAACAAAGCAGGACAAGCCCCTGCTGCTAGACGAAGAGACACACAGTCAGCCAGTTCTGGTGACCTGTAAGTTTGCTGAAAGTCGTTGAACTGTACCTTCAACAGGGCTCAACTTCTTGGTGTATAAAGTATATCTCAGTAGTTATTTACAAATATAGAGTGGCTGGGCATAGGGGCACACGCCTTTAATCTCAGCACTCAAGAGGAAGAGGCAGGAGGATCTCTGTGAGTTCGAGGCCAGTGTGGTCTACAGAGTGAACTCCAGAAAAGCCAGGGCTACGTAGTGAGACCTTGTCTCAAACAAACAAACAAGTGAGAGGCCAGAGAATACACACAACTTTTTTAGTGTTCAGGAGATCTGAGGCTATAGCTCAGTTGGTAGAGGGCTTGCCTAGAATACACAAAGTCCTGAGTTCGATTCCTCAGCATAACATAAACCAGATGTGGTGGTGCAGGCCCTTAATCCCAACATTCAGAAGTACAGGCAAGGGATCAGGAATTCAGGGTCATCCACAGCGATGTAGTGAACTTGTAGCCAGCCTGGGCTAAAAATAGTTAAACTGTCCAGCCAGTGACAGACACGTCAAAAGCAAGGCTTTACCTGGGTGTAAATACTGAATATGTGACTCTGCACTTCGTCCATGGAGTCGAGGCCGTAGGCCACTGTGCCCAGGTGCAGTCGCTTGAACACCATCTCGTTCTGTGTCAGGGTCCCTAGAACACAAGAGGTGCAGGCGTTCAGTGCCTCGTGCTGGCTTCAGTGGAGAGGGGCCCACTCTTCTGAAAGAGCACCCCAGTTTCCATGGGGACAAGACTGAACCTATCCCTGGGGCTGTCAATCAGGGTGCTTGAACATTCCCTGAGTTAAGACTGTGGCACGAGGCAAACACTGAGCCATCAGCCTGGACTGAGCAGGAAGATACATGGACAGATGAGCAAAGAGAGACACGTGACCGCCGTGCCAGAGCCCCACAGGAACCAGTCCAGGGGCTCCGTGCTGACGCATCTGGAACTTTCCCACTTCTCTCCTTGCAAAATCCTGGCTCTTGCTGAAAAAAAAAATAAAGTGGCCCCAAAGGCTCAAGTGTGGAGGATGTGGTCCCTAGCTGCTGGCACTGTGGAGGGGTGATGGTTCATGAGGGTTCTAACTTCATCAATGGATTAGCCACTGCTGAGTTCACCCTGAAGTGAGGGGCGGGGGAGGCTCCTCCTGGTATACGTTACTGTCAACTGGACACACTATAATCACCTGGGAAGACAGTCTTGATGAGGAATTATCTAGCTCAGACGCCCATGGGTATGTCTGTAGGGACTGTATTGATTATTAAATGATATGAAGGAACCAGCCCAATTGTGGGCAGCACCATCCCCTAGGCTAGGCGTCCTGCACAGTGTAAGAGAAGAAAGCCAGCTGAGCAGTGAGAATGTATGCACGCATTCTCTCTCTGCTCTGGACCGTGGGTGTGCTATGACTAGCTGCTTCGGGGTTCCTGCCTCGACTTCCCTGCCTGATGGACTTGACCTGGAACCGTGAGCTGAATAAACCCTTTCTCCCCTTTCAAGTGGCTTCTGTCAAAGTGAAACCAAACAAAACAGAAGTTCATCTTGTTCCTAGACCCTCTCTCTGCTTCCTGACGGCCAGTGAGGGCGCGGCTTTCCTCCTGCACCACAACGCACCTGCCTCACCACAGACCCAAGGCACCGGAGGCAGCTGGCCAGGGACTGAGACACCGGAAGCCAGGAGCCAAAATGATCCCTTCCTCACTTGTGCTTGTTTTCCTTCTGCTGTGTCAAGGCAGCGAAAGCACGAAGTATGTCAACAACTCTGCACCTCCAAACAGAGAAGGCGCGCAGCCTGTCCTGGGCCTGCCTGTAGACAACTCCTTCCTGCCTCACGCGGCTGGTGTGGGAACGAACTGAGGGGCATGCTCTGCACGTCAGCCGTCCCATGCAGGTGTCCACCGACATCAGCATCGTCACCACACACTCCCTCTTCATCCAGTAGTGAGGGAGGAAGGCAGCTGTGGCACCTCTCCCACCTCCAGAGAGAGGGCCGGGAGCTACTGGAACCCCACCCAGCCCCTCTCTACCCCTGCAGAGGCGTTCACCTGTCTTGTCTGTGAGCAAGTAAGAAATCCTGCCCAGCTGTTCAGGAATTGTGCTGGAACGAACCACGGTCCCGGGGATTTTTGAATCCCTGCGAATCACCCAGCTGTACACGATCTTGCCCATGTCCAAGTTCACACGCAAGCTGGGTAGGAAACAGAGCAAAGGGTTACCAAGACATCTATAAACCATACAGACTGTACACGTGTGCTGTGCACATGGAGACAGAGCCCTACCCAGAGGCAAGAGACATCACAGGCCACACAGCCATTCTGCACAGTTTCAAGTCACTTAGAGTACAGGAAGGGAAGCTTTTCATTTTTAATTGCTGGTCCGTGGACAAGTGAGACAGCTGAGGGGTAAAGGTGCCTAGGGCCTTGCCGATGCCAGGAAAAGCAGTCTACCACAGGGCGGTAATCCTGTCAGGACCGGGATCCTTGAATGAGTCAAGGGAAAAACACTTCGGGTACAGGCTGACGCCGTCCCCGGCGCACCTGATGGGAATGATGTTGGAGAAGAGGAGCAGAAAGCGGATGATCTGGAGGTACCAACGGCCAGCGAAGTGCTGCAGGGCCACCATGACCAGCGACACCACCACCAGCGCACCGAACAGGATCTTGGTGAGGCAGTTCACCTCCAGGTCAAACAGGCCAATCTGGGGACAAAGCACAGGGCGCAGAGGATCGAGGTGGAGCCCACAGCCGGATGGAAAGCGGGTTTTGACACCTGCACCCCGGCCCCCACCCAGTGAGGCGTGTGATATTAGAAGGTGCGGCCCTTCTAGCGGTGGTCTAAGAGCGAGACCTCAGGGCCCTGAGACACCTCATCATCAGTGTCTCTTCTGACTTCAGATTTAGACTCAGAAACCCAAAGCAAGTGGCCACAGTGCTAGGCTGATCTCCACACTGCACGGCCTCTACCATGCTGCACTGGGGCCCTGCTTCAGTCCTACACTCACAGTCCCATCCCACACCCCGAAAGTCCAGGCCTACACAGCTGGGGGGCTGACTTCCATGAGCCAGTACAGACAATGCCATCATTTTAACAGCTGCGTACTTGGGGGCTGGGGTGTAACTCAGTAGCAGAGTGCTGGCCCAGCATGCACAACACCTAGGATTCCAGCCAAGCTAAACCAAACTTCTGTGTTTTCATGTGTCTCAAAATGCAATAAGGACACCAAATCCATAATGTCCCAGAAAAAGGCTCAAACTTCAAGTCAGCAACAGTGTAAGGAAAAGGTCAGTGCTGGGGTGACCTTGACTCAAGTCTGGGAAATAACATCCACTCGCGCTACTGACGTGGTAAACCTCTTCACAATATTCTGTTTACTGTTTTATAAACAGAATCTTGCCTCTGGTAACACAGGCTGGCCTTGAACTCTCTCTGTAGCCAAGGAGAGCCCTAAGCTCCCAATCTGCCTGTCTCCACCTTGGGAATGTTGGGGTGGTAGGTATGGAGCACCACACCCAGCTTGCAACATTCTGACTGAGAAGATGGAGACGGAGGGGGCTGGGAGGGTCACGGTGTGCAGGAAGGGAATGAGGTGAAACATTGATGGGACATATGTCTGCTGTGGCTACACATGCACACTCAGGCACACACGCACGTACATACACTCGCTCTCTCATCTGACAATCAGCTAGTGCAAGGCAGATTTAGAACCCAGTCCCTCATCCCCAGTGCCCATCAACATGGATCAACACGTGCTAGAGTCTCACATACCTTACTCCTGGGATCAGAAGTATTCATAACACTCCGAAGTTCTCTGCCCGTGTAAAGAACCACACCTACAACAGTGCCTGGGACAAGAAACCAGGTCCAAATGAGCATGGCGGCAGAGAAGGAAGCGAGGAGGAGGAAGAGGAGGAGGAGGAGGTAGGGAAGGAGGGAGGTAGGGAAGGAGGGAGAGAGGGAAGGAGGGAGGCAGGGAAGGAGGGAGGGAGGGAAGGAGGGAGGCAGGTCTATAAACAAGCCCATCCCACCAGCTTGAGGACACTTTCCACACCCTGCTCACAGCCAGGGTACAAGACGTCAGGAACCATTGAACCAAAGGGGCACTGAGCAGTGGGGTGTCACAAGTCTCGGGCAATGGCTGAACTTCAGCTGGTGCACAGTAAAGACAACCCTAGTCCACAGACACACTGCAGCCTTCACTAGCCACGCAGGCCAGCATGTGTTTCATGCAACAGTGAAATGCAATGTTTCTATGGTTACCTATATATAGCTCAAGGCTGGCCTATGGAAGCAGCATCCTCTGATGGCGGGTGAGTCAAGGGTAGGAGCTTATCTCCTGTGCCACTAGCCTTAGAAGCATCCAGAAATACCCAGAACCTTCCTATGTGCATGGAAACTTAAAACTGCCTCCCTCTGTCCCTGGCTCATCCTCTTGCACATCTGCTTTCTACATGTCGACCTAACTTGGCCCTTTGAAGGAAATTCCTCCTCAGAACTTCCCTCCTCCTCCTACTCCATTCTCCAGGTACATAAAGCAAAGTCCTCACTCCCTCTAAGAGAAAATGGTTTATAGAAGAAATGCAAACAGCAAGGTGTATAGAAAAACATGCAACCAAGTGAACTGTCAAAAGCATTTTCCCTACACTGACGACCATTTGAAAGGCTGATGTGACCTGGTGTTGGCCGGAAAGAGGGAAGACGGACCGCGCCGCACACACTGGCGGCTACCTTGGAAAGTGGCACCATCTATTTTGATGGAAATCTAACAACACTGCCACAGTTAACTCTCCCATTTCCCATGTGTGAAAATGATCAATGCAGGGAGCCAGATGATAAGGAGGCTGAGGCCATCTCCATCAAGGCGAGTGGAGGTTGCCACAAGGAAACCCAGCAGAGGAAGGGTGTGGGAGAGGGCACCTTGTCAGCTGAGGGCACCCAGGTGAAAGGCTAAGATGAGGAGAGGTAGACCCTGCTGGGAAAATCTGAAAATGAACATCATGTTCCCTGCCGGGAAAGGCAAGCTCCTCCCCTCCTCCCTCCCCCTCAGGACCACCGCTGCAAAGGGGTCTAAAGACATCTGTGAGGAGGGCCCACCATGCAGGCAAGGGGTCTAAAGACATCTGTGAGGAGGGCCCACCATGCAGGCGGCAGTGGGACAATGGCCTGAGTCTAAAGTGCTTGGCCACGCCTGCAGTGAGCACACAATGAGGCTCGCTCGGGAGGCTCAGCAGATGGCAGAGCAGGAGGGCTCTGTGCATGGCACTCAGCAGATGGCCGGCTCTGGGGAGCGAGGGCACCCCACCCTCAGCCTGTTGCTAGAGCAGGTGGTTGGACAGCGGGACCCCAGCCTGGGCTAAGCTGAAGTGGCCATGTGGTAACTCATTCTCTCCTACACAATGCAGCCCTGCCTGGACCCCCGTGCCCGGGGAGAGGATGGTAAAAATGAGTGGCACCCAAAGGGCGCATCCCTCACTCCAGCCCAGCCATGTGGGTGTCACCAAAATGGCCCTAACCACCCAATGCTTCCACTAGCCTGGCACCAAAGCTCTGTTCCAAGAGACTGGAACTCCAGTTTTACGTTCTGTGTGGCTGCCACCCAGGGAAGGGGGGCACTCAGAAGGCCACTGCTGTGCACTGACCTGGTCCACAGCTTGCGTGCAAAATTCAGAGCTAGTCATCATCTTTTAAAGAGTTTTTGTTTTTGAACAAGATCTCATGTAGCTCAGGCAGACCTCAAACTCACTACACATAGGTAAGGACGACCTTGAACTCCTCATCTCCTTCCTCTACTTCCCGAGTGCTGGGATTACAGGCGTGCACCACCAAATCTGGCTTTTGTGATGCTGGGGATCAAATCCACGTTTTCCTGCTTGCTAGGCAAGTGCTCTACTGACCGAGCCACATCCCCAGCACGAGTCCACGGCTCTAGAGTCACAGCTGTTCACACAACCCACTCATGTGAGTGCCCTGCACAGTCCACAGCTGTTCACACAACCCACTCATGTGAGTGCCCTGCACAGTCCACAGCTGTTCACACGACCCACTCATGTGAGTGCCCTGCACAGTCCACAGCTGTTCACACGACCCACTCATGTGAGTGCCCTGCACAGTCCACAGCTGTTCACACGACCCACTCATGTGAGTGCCCTGCACGTGCTCCAACCTCTGACCTCTTCCTGTGTCCTCGATTTCTCTTCCTGCTCCTAACAGCCTACAGTCCGTGATCCTGCCGATCCCCCCAGCCCATTCCTCACTCCACTGAGCTCCCAGAAGGGAGTGATCCTGCCTGGTTGCAGGGTTATTTTGTAACCCATTTACTTCGCCCAACCAGACACATGCTAAGCCTCTAAAGGGAGCCCCCAGGAATATTCACAACAGCCCAGCCTTGCTGCAGTGTCCCACCATGGATCTGGGGTCAGAGCACATGAGCCAGACTGTAGACCAGATGGGCATTATCAGTCACATGGCACAGTGTGTGTCCATGATTGATTAACTGTGTGTTGGTCATATGCCAGGATGAGACCACAAACTAGCCCTTTGCTACCCAGTCTGAGAAGCAACCATCTAGAACTCAGGGCCCCGAAGCACACAGGCACCACAGGAGCTGCCCAGCCCTGGAGTCTCCTCAACACCTCCCATTTCCACCACCCAGCAGCATACATTGGATTGTCATGGCAACTGCATCCTCTGCAGATGGATGCTGGCTGAGGCAGCTGGCAAGCTTTCTTATTCTTTAAAGTTGTGCTGGATAACAGTGGACTGACTAGCACTGGGAGCTGAGTTCTACAAGGAACATATTAAGAGAGTCCCGCCGGGCAGTGGTGGCGCATGCCTTTAATCCCAGCACTCGGGAGGCAGAGCCAGGCGGATCTCTGTGAGTTCGAGGCCAGCCTGGGCTACCAAGTGAGTTCCAGGAAAGGTGCAAAGCTACACAGAGAAACCCTGTCTCAAAAAACCAAAAAAAAAAAAAAGAGAGAGAGTCCCTGTGGACTGGCTGAGGTGAGTGCCACAAGGAAATGGCTTTGTGGTCAATTCTGTGTTCATATTACAGTTAACTGTCTACTGGGTGACACACAGAGAAACTGAAGCTGACTAGAACACAGGAAATGTCCGGTTCATACTCGCTCCAAACACTGGCCTGCTGAAGGCACAGCAGGTGATACACCAGAGCACAGGATGCCTGCCTGCTCCCTCTTCCCATAGACAGGAAGAACGCAGACCACGTGTTCCCATGAACGGCTCAAAATCTGTACCACCTACAAGATTGCAGCTTGTCTACACTCTTCCCGGGAGAGGGCGCTCTAAGGCTGTGTGACCCCAAGCAAGAAGCTTGCCTACTCTGGGATTCAGTTCCTCAGACCATTGAATGTCTTTATTTCATATTGTAAAACCAGCATGAGAGAGAGGGAGGTAGCAGAGTTCTGTAAACAGCTCTGCTCCACAGTCTCCAAAGCAACAGAGCGTGGTGTGGAATAGAAGCCTAACAAAGGCCTACAGCGAGGTGGGTGAGACGGCCCAGGGGGGTAAGGCACCACACTGCCAACTCTGTCGACCCGAGTTGACTCCAGGACCACAGGGTGAAGAAGACAACCGACTCCAGAAGTTTCCCTCTGCCCTCCACACAAGCACCAACGTGGGACGTGTGCTCTTGTGGAGGACCCAATCCACTTCCACCGACATCCGTGAGTCCAGGTCCCAGGGAATCAGGCGCCCTCTCTGGCCTCATCTAGTAAATGTTTTTTTAAAAAAGACAAACAAAAACGAGTAAGAAAAATAAAAAGACTGACAGAAAAAGGACAGAAGGACAGAACACCGACGAGGGAAACAACCCCAGGCAGCCAGTGGTACCAGCTGTTCGTTTTGCTTTTTTGTGTGTGTTTTTGAGACAAGGTCTCTCTGCATAACCCTGGCTGTCCTAGAATGTAGACCAGGCTGGCCTAGAACTCACAGAGATCCCCCTGCCTCTGCCTCCAGTGCTGGAATGAATGACCTGCCCCATCAAGTCCAGCCTTGTTTTTGTTTATTTTTAAAGGCAGGGTCTCACTGTAGCCCAGGCTAAGCCAGAACGGAAGACCCTCCTGCCATGGCCTCTGAGAGCTGAGAGTGTTAAGGGTGAAAAGAGACCTCCGGGGCTGCAGTGATGACCGGTGGCTGAGACTGCTGCTCTTGCAAAGGACCTAAGTTCTGTTCCCAGCACCCCTGTAACTCTAGTTCCAGGGGATTGACCCTCTTTGGGCCTTCAAAGGCACCTGCTCACACATTCACATAAATAAAAATTGAAAAGAGAAGAGAATCTTACTTTTCAGTTCAATCATCAAAGCATAAAAAAGTCTCATGATCACAAATATTCACCAATGGCCTAAAAGCAAAGAACAAGGGCTGCTGTAGAGCTGGGGGCTGGGCGGGTGGGCTGGGCGCGAGCTGCTGCATGTTCTGTGAAGCAGAGGGCATGCAGGCCCCAGTCACGTGGCCAGGCCCTGAAGGTCAGGGCCAACCTCTCACGTCAGGGAAACTGAGGGCCTTGTAGACTCTGGTGGCAAAGGAAAGAGACGCCTGTCCCCAGAGGTGCTCCTCTCTGCATTCTGCTCCGAGCCCGCCACTGGTGTGCTCACGCGAGAGTCACAGAATCCCCACCTGTCTTTATGCTACAGGAACCATGAGAAACACCAAGCGAGAGAAATGGGTGAGGGGTGATGAGAGGGGAACACAGTCCGTTGCCTGGGATTATAATGCAACATAATTAGACACTGTCCACCGCTCCACACTGTAGCACTGCACACAACGGTTACCTTCTTCCACAAGACGACGACCTGAGCTCTAGTCCGGACTGTGCTTCTGACCCACTGTGCACCCTCACCTTCTGAGCTCAGATCCCTCCCTTGCAGATATGATGACTGCAGTCTGGGTACGGCCGAGAACAGGTGATACCCAGAATCACCCAACACCCTGCATCATGCAGAGAGTATAAATCCCTACTGCTGTGGACCAGCCTCAGCTCACAGCCCTCTGTGCTCAGAGTCACCCACCCCAGTAATAAATATCAAAGCCACGATTCCCACCTCCCTCTGGTGTTTTCCATAGAGACCAGCCTTGCTGGTACTCTCCTGCCTCTGTCCCAGAAAAGAGAACAGTCCCCACAGACATGGCTTCCAACCAGAACATCCACACCACTTCAATTTCTGGTACTATGACGTCAACTGAAGTGGCGATTATGGGCCATTTCCAGTGTAGATGCTGCAGAAGGTCCATGGGCCCCATGTGTCTGCAAGTGTCCGAGCCATAATCAGATGTCAGCTTAGGTACCCAAAGTGCTGGAGCAAGTGGGAACCTCATTTGACCTAAAGTTCATTTCCCAGCTAAGAGGTGACGATTCTAATTCCGGAAGGACTGGCTTCCCTGTTCAAACATTCCCACATTCCTTGGTCAGGGCTCACCTGACGCTATGACGGTGCCGGCCCACAGCGTGTTCTCGATGCTCAGACTCTCGCTGATTGGAGGGTCACTGTCTTCCTGAAAAGACCAAACACACACACACACCGACAGTCATCCCTTACTTTCCATGGGGATGAGGCTCAGGACCCTGAAGATACCAAAGTCTGACGATGCTAAAATCCTTTCTACAAAATAGCAGGTTTGGGTTGGGGGTGTTGGGGGTGGTAGAGGCTTACCCGATGTACACAAGGCCCTGGGTTCCACACTCACTGGTACATATACACATACAATTAAACGGCAGTTTTGCCTTGCACAGTGGCATGCAGGTTTGTAATCTCTTAAGCACTTACAAGGCTGAGGCAGGAGGACTATAAGTTCAAGGCTACCCTGTACTACCTAAAGAGACCTTGCCTCAAAAACCAAAAAAGAAAATGCAGGATTTTGTGGTTGGGGTTCTGGCTCAGTGGTATAGTACTTGCTGAACACTCAGGAAGAACTGGGTTTGATTCCCAGCGCCCGAAAACGGCAGGATTTTGCATGGAACTAACACACATTGGTTTATGCACTTTAAAATTGATTTTTGCCAAGGGTGGTTGTGTGCCTTTTATCTCACACCCTGAAGGCAGAAACAGATGGATCTCTTTGAGTTTGAGGTCTACATAGCAAGTTCCAGGCCAGCCAGGGTTACATGGTGTGAGACCCTGTGTCAAAAAAAAAAAAAAAAGGAGAACACGGGCCATTTAACTTCTGCTCCATATGTCAATTTTGATCTTACATTCTAAAATAACAAATTCAATTCTATTTCCTGTTATGAAAGATCTGAAAACACCTTAAATTCAAAGCTGGCACACAGAGCTTGATTTCTTTGTGGCTTGGTTTATCTGTTTTGACAGGCTGGCCATGAACTTACAGCAGTCCTCCTGCCTCAGTCTCCTGAGTACTGGGGTTACAGGGATGTGCTGACACACCCTGCTGGCATAGAGGATCTTCAGGACAGAAGGGGACCCTGTGATTGTGTTGACGTCAGAACTAAAGCAGATGACAACATGTGCTGCTCTAGAACTCGGCTCAGAGCTGGGAGAACATTTCATCTGTCAGCCTTCAAGCGGGGCTTTGGTAAGGAACCTCAGACACACACACAGAGGTGTGAAGCCTTGGGCACCATCATGGCCATACACACTTAAGACTGGACGCAGGTCCACTCACCCTGGTGAAAGTCCCCAGGAAGTTGTGAATGTCGATGTTGGGTTCTTCGGCATATACATAAGACCGAATCTGCAGGAGGTCCTGTTCCAGAAGGAAAACACCCAGTTAAAAACAGGAGTCTGGAACCAAGATTTCAAATGCAAACATACTGTATTTCCCAAATAAACCCTCCAAACTAGAGCAACAGAAGGGAGAAAACCCTCTCTTCAGCTGGTGTGGGTGTTGCCGTGTACAAGCCCCACGGCTCCCATGTGCAGACACCTGCTAACGTCATCCACCAGCACAAGTTACACTGCGGAGAACAGCCAGAGCGGACAGCCGGGGCTGACTCACCCCTGACCTGCATGGCATCTCATCCCAACGGCAACAGTCACTCCCATTTAACAAGACGACACTAAGTATCTCCTGTGTGGAGCAGGAAAGGAAATTAGGAGAGCCTCGTGTCCCTTAGGATGGTGATCAAAAACAGACAGGTGCCGGCAAGCATGCAGAGACTGGATGAGTCAATGAGCATGAAAAACAACACAGCCTGTGTGGAGAACAGCTTGGTATTTCCTCAAGGAATTCCACAGACAATTACCAGAGCCTTCCGGAACTCCATTTCTGGGTGTACAACCAAAGGAATCAAGGGCAGGCACTCAAGGAGATCTGTATTCACCCCTGAGCAACCCAAACATCCATCACGGAGGAATGGATAAATAAAACATTACACGTTCTCTCTGTAGAACGTTACTCAGCTCCTAAAAAGGAAGCAATTCTGCCACACGCTACAGACAGGTGAACCTTAAGAAGATTGTGTCAAGCAAAACAAGCCAGTCACGTACACACAAGACAACCATGACTCCAGTTACACAGGGTCCTTAGAGTCCTCAGAGACTGAAAGCAGTGGCTGCCAGAGGCTGGGGAGGGAAGACTGACCGAGAGTTCTGAGAAGGGGATGCTAATCACATTTCCTCAATACTGTGAATGCATCTAATGCCCCTCTTTCTTCTTCTTCTTTTTTATTATTTTTTTTTCATTTATTTTACATACCGACCACAGTTTCCCCTCCCTCCCTAATGTCCCTTTATACGGACTGAGATGGTACATTTTAAAGGGAGTACACCACAAGTGTGCATGCCCAAAGGGGTCAGAAGTGTGTGTCTGACACTTGACAGAGTTGATTCTTCCTCCTCGGGTCCTAGGGATGGGCCCATAAGCAAGCACCTCTACCCACAGAGCCTCTCACCTCGTCTCAAGCTTTCGCTACTGAGTAACAGGATCTGCTCGAGAGCTCAAGTTCCCGGCCTCGGTCAAGCACCCACAGGTACAGCCTCCCACACTCAGCAACCTCCACTGGTCACTCTTGGAGCCTCGCCTGCTCGGCAATGGTGTGTGCAGCAGCTATGGCCTTGCACACTTAGCTCACGACCGAATCCCAGCTCCTTCAGAGAGCCATCACTAACGGCGGGCTGGCCTCCTTACCTGCGAGGAGGCCATACCCACCACTGCAGCTCCGAGGGCTGCGTGTAAAGTAAGATGTGGAAAGGGCTGTGTCCCACACCTGCTTCCCAGTGGAGGCCACCACCCTCTGAAGGACACTGCCTCTCCCGGGACCAGAGACCCCTGTCTGTCACCGTGCCCAGCTCTCCCTTGAACGCATTCATTTACTATGGCATCCCCCTCTCCTCCCTCTTCTCACCCTCTGACTCTTCACTTTTTACACTTTATATTCACCTCTGTTGAGGGTGTGTACATGTGCCGGGCACACACATGGAGGTCAGAGGGCAGTTCTCTCCTCCCACCTTGTGGATCCCCGAGACTGAACTCAGGTTTTCAGGCTTGGCAGCAAGTGCCTCTGCCTGCTGAGCCGTCTCACCGGCCCTGACTTCCTCATTTCAACAAAAACCTTTAAACCAGACTAAGATGCTGAGACCTCCCCCAGAGGGCCAGGCTGAGGCCGCCAGATCGTCCGGAGCCAGGCAAGCTACGGTGGTTGTGTTGCCTAAAAATCATAGCTTCTGCCAGTGGCTGCTCTGAAGAAACCCAGCCTGACCTCCTAGAGATACTATTTTAATTTTTCTGTCTTCGCGGAGCTGGGGACCAGATCTGGGGCATTATGTATGCTCGAGCACTCGGCTCAGGGCGACCCTACTCTTGTCCCTTGGAAAGCTTCTTCCTATCTCCCTCCTCCACCACCACCTGCTATTTCAAGGGAACACAGAATAGTTTACAGGGAAAGGGGAAGCACGGGCTCCCTTACTAAATAAATCTTATTTATTTGCTTATGTATTTAGAGACAGGACCTCATGCAGCCCAGGCTGACCGTCAGCTCACTGTTTAGGCCAAGGATGACCTTGAACTCCTGATCTTCCGGCCTCTACCTCCTGGGTGATGATATTGAGGTGTGTGCCACCATGTCTAGCCTCTGTGGTGCTGAGGATCAACCCAGGGCTTCATGCATGCCAGGCAAGCAGTCTAGCAAGCACAATCCCAGCCCAATAAACCGTACCTCAAAACAAGGATGCACCTGGGATAGAGGCAGTGGTGGAGCGCTCACCTGGCACATGTGAGACCCCGGGTTCAATTGAGACACAGACAAAAAACTAGCAGGGCAGTGGTGGCGCACGCCTTTAGTCCCAATACTAGAGTTAGAGGCAGGCAGATCTCTGTGAGTTCGAGGCCAGCCTGGTCTATAGAGCAAGATCCAGGACAGCCAGTGCTACACATGAAACTCTGTCTCGATAAACAAAACAAACAAACAAACAAAAACCAACTAAATAGACAGAGCTGCCTAGAATGTTTAGGGCCCCGAGTTCAATCAATAATAATACCACACACACACACACACATCACACACACACACACACACACACACACGCACACACACGCACACACACACACACACACACACACACACGCACACACACGCACACACACACACACGCACACACACACACACACACACACACGCTCATGTGCACCTACACATGTAAAGGAAATGGACGCCTTGTGACAGTCTTGTAAGATTATAATTTTTAATGATTTTAGAGGACAATGTGAGTGACCTGAGACTGTCATCCCAGCATTTAGGAGTCAAAGGCAGAAAGGTCAAGAGTTAATTACAATCCTACCTCAAAACAGCAAAAAAGTAAACAAACAGTTCCACAATCCATCAGGCCATCAAGCAGATTGGGGCTGCAATAGCAGCTGGAGAGGCCTGGTAGCTAGTGCAGGCCACGGGCCCCCTCAGGCAGGGCCTGCACCACCTGGGAGGCACTGTGCATCCCAGTACTGATAAGAAAAGCCACCAGAGATTTCCCTACACACAGAACCAGAGTGGCAGGGAAGGTCTGGTCCTGTCTCCGGAAACCATCACCAGCCATCCTAAGTCACACATCTCTAAGAACAACTGAGAAAGATCTGGAAAGATGAGCACCTACTCCACAGACTCTCCTCTGGAGAGAAGATAAGATCCGGGACGGAGGCTGAGAATCAGGCCATCTCTTTCTCCCATGACTTCCCAGCTCGATCAGCTTTTAATCAGGAATAGAGTAATGGGCGACCGGGAAAGATTTCCCCAGTAGATTCCTTTGACCCCGATGGAATTTTTCACTCGAAGAGAAAAGAACTACAAAAACACTGCTCCTCGTGACCCCTGCAGGCCTAACGGGGCAATGACTGTCCCCCTGACAGCAGATCCAGCAGCATCTTATCTACTTTAAATGCCCCCCGCCCAGGCCTGGCCCAGACAAGGGCGAAGTGAGTGTCTGTTAGAGCACGAGGCCGCGGAACACTCTGGCACCAAAACTCCCCAATCATTCTAAGGATCACATTCCTCTCTGGGGAAACTCCTGCCAGGAAATAAAACACAAGCCCCAGAAGATAAGGGCAGGGTCCCGTTCTCAGATGAACTATCTCACAGGCAGGGCGGTTGCCAGGGCTCCTGGACCACAGCTAGAAACGTGCTCTGGAGCTTCTCGTTTAAAGACAAACAGTAAAGTCGTGAGTATGAGGGCCACGTTCATCATCACACTCGTGCCACTGAGACACAGCACAGCACCTGCACCTGCCCACGTCTCCTCTCCACTCGGAGCCCAGAAAGAGTGGCATTCCACTCTGGTCTGGGGGCATTTAAGTTCTATTTGACATCGGGCAGTGAGATGGTTCAGTAGGTAAAGGTGCTTGTGTCCAATCCTGACAACATGAATGTGATACCCAGGACCCACATGGTGGAAAGTGAGAACTGACTCCCACAAGTTGTCCTCTGACCTCCCATACATGTGCTGTGGCATGTGGGCCTACACATATAGACATACCCACTAAATAAATAAAAATCAAACATAAATTTAGACAGGGGCTGTCCCTACAGCCACCTGGTACTCTCTCTTGGGCATAGCAGGACACACAGTAGTCGGTGGCTACCGGAAGGGATCCTGCCTGGAAGTGGGCAGGGAGGGAATGCCAGGTGAGGGTAATCAGAAAATATGGGATGTAGCTCAGTGGTAACACAATTATCTAGCATTCAAGGCTCCAGGCTCAATCCTCAGTACAAAGGAAATAAAAGGGAAAAAAAAATCAATACCAGTCAAAACCAAAATCAATACAGGCACCTGTGGACTAGAGAGACACTTATTTACAGGGCCTATGTGACGGGCCTGCCCCTAAGAAAGAGAGGAAGGCACAGTAACAGTCCAAGGCAGCCACACGCTTGAGCCCTAAGGGGCCAGCGGTCAGAAGGACAGTCACTGAGGTCAGAGCAGAGGCAGGACGTGAGGCTGAGGACAATGGCAAGGCCTGCTGTCTTAGTCACTGTTCTATTGCTAGGAAGAGACCCCAGGACCAAAGCAACTCTCATAAAATGGAAGCATTTAATTGGGCTTGCTTACATCATCACCATGGTGACAGTAGGGTGGCAGGCATGGTACTGGAGCAGTCGCTCAGAGCTACCATCCCCACCCACGCCCAGTGACACGCATTCTCTGACAGGCCACACCTCCTAATCCTTTTCAAGTAGTTCCTTGATGACTAAGCATTCAGTACATGAGTCCATGGGGGACATTTTTATTCAAACCACTACACCTGCAGAACAGGATCTCAGTATAATGAGCAGCCTCTAGAAACCTGTGAGTCTCGACAGAGGCTGTGTATCAGATATCCTGCATATCAGATATTTACAATTCATAACAGTAGCAAAATTATAGTTATGAAGTAGCAATGGAAACAATTTTATGGTTGGGGGTCAGCACAACATGAGGAACCGTGTTAAAGGGTCACAGCGTTGGGAAGACTGAGACCCACTGCTCTAGATGCTCTTAGCAGAAGGACCACATGTGGGGTCTTCCCTTACAACCTAGGAAACTGGCAACATCACACTCAGAAGTGCTCACTCCTCATGTGGGGGTTGGGGCTGCCTTTGGTACAATCAGGTAAGTGGAACCAACACAATCAAGGTCCTCCAGTTCCCCCACCAGCCTCACTCCACATGCCACAGGTGTCCCGTCCCCCGTGTCCCCCCCTCCTTCTCCCCGGGCCGACCTCCAAGGACATCTGAGTGTGAGGACCAAGCTGTGACCTAGAGGTCAGCAACAGCTCTTTCACAGGTCCCCCTGGCCTCCCTGGCCTCCAAGGACAGCTAAGTGTGAGAACCAGGCTGTGACCTAGTGGTCGGCACACAGTTCTTTGAGAAAAGCTACTCACAGCAGCCGTAGGGAGCCTCTGTGTGCAGGCCACCGGCAGCCGAAGCTTCCAGTCTGTCTCTCCATCCAGCTGGTCCGTGCGCAAGAAGCAAGATCCTGCAGAGAGATTTGGGCACTGTCTGATTGACGTCTGTGATCCAAGTGTGCTTCCCTCAGCAGCTCTGGGCAGTGCCTGCTCTGGTCCTTGAAGAAACGGCCCACCAATGGCCAGTGACTCGCAGGGAAAATAAATCTCCACTTCCTACCCCCTCCACAAGCTCTGGATTCAAATCCTCACTCAACCACTCACTTGTAGGACTAGGGTTAGGCCCTTGACTTAGCTGAGCCATCACCTGCCCTTACATGTAAAAAGAAGAGACATTCACCCTGTTGTAACAATCCAGCAGGGTGATGATGGGACAGTAGCCTGTGACCACTCCTAAGCAGGGGAGCAGGTGTTTCCAGACCCCTTCTCGGGGACCACATGGATTTGGATCCAAGGTTTGTCACTCAATGGCTTGGTTCCCTGTGTGTAGGAATGGAGACAGGAAGAGCACCCGCTCCAGGGGTGTTACAAGGGCTAAAGAGCTGAGCCATGGGCTCAGGACATGGTTACTGTAAAGAACCATGCCAGGGCCTGATCTTGCTGCAGGGCAACCCCACTAACACAGAACCCCCAAATCCACAATGCTTCATTGATGACTAACTGATTTAGAGACAGAGTCTCAAATATCCCAGGTTGGCCTTGAACTCACTACATAGCCAAGGATGACCCTGAACTTCTGACCCTCCTGCCTCCACTTTCTGAGTGCTAGGGTGACAGGTGTGTCACCATGCCTGGTTTTATGCAGAGCTAGGGGTGGAACCCAGGGCCTTGAGCATGCTGGGCAAACACTCTACAAACTGAGTCACATCCCTAAAACTTCCTGAAGATATCAACTCCACAAGAAAAACCCTACACAATAAAGCTTTGTTTCAGGCATACAATCTCAAGTCTGGAACACCTCTGGTCCCATGAGGGACATTGTAGGAGACAGGCTTGCACGTTTTAGGGACATATACCTCAGCGTGCCATAAGCTCTGTGGCAGTGGATCAGACAGGAAATGAGTCCAAGTTACTACACAGTTAGCACTTCTGAGCACTAGGGCTGGGAAGACCCAAGTTCAGATCCCCAGAACCCACTTAGAACGGGATGTGGTAGGGCAGTTTGTTATCCCAGCCTTCTTACTTCAAGAATGCAGGCTGAGGCAGGAGAATCCCCGGGAGTTCAAAAACCTTCCAAGCACTGAGGCAGAGCACAGATAATCACACAGGTTTTGTGTGTGATTTTTTTTTTTTTAAATAAGGTCTCACTATGGAGTCCAGGCTGGCCTCCAACTCCATGCAATCCTCCTGCCTCAGTCTCCTGAGTGCTGGGATTACAGGCATGAATCAGCATGCCCAGCTTTACTGTGCTGTATTTTCTTAAACGTTTATTACATCTCTTTACTTGATTTGTTTTGTGGGGAGGGTGTCACTCACACCGCACAGGCATGTGTGGAGGTCGGAGGACAACCTGCAGGAGTTGGTTCTCTCCTTCCACCTACTCACCGAGCCATGTCACCAGCCAAATTTTCTATGTTTTGGTATTTCACTGGTTGGGGTTTTCTGTAGCCCCGCACTGACCTGGGAACTTGTTAGGTATTGACCCTTCAGGTATTAGAGCAATCTCTGTCATTTGCCAATTACCTACAATCTGGATGTTTAGTGTGTTTCTTACTTGACGTTGTTCTTGTTGGTTGTAGTTCCATTTTTGTTTATGTTATTACCCTTTCTTTCTCCTGGACAATACTTGATAATCATTCTTATTGTATATAGTTTTGTATTAAGTTTAGAACCCTTTTATTTAGACAAAAAAGGGGAAGTGTTGTGCAAATTCGTCCATACAACCAATGACCTTTGGGCTATCTAGCCCGATGGGTGTGGCACTTTCTGGGTATGTGACTGGTTAAAACTGAGGAAGGGGTGTTCGCTCTCTCTGGGGAGGTTGGAGACTGGATGGTTGGTTCCCTTCACCCCTGGGCAGAATGGAGGACAATGATGGCTGTTTACTTTGTTCTGTGTCTGTGAATGTATTATCCCCATTTTATATCTTAATAAATTCTTGATGTCCTTTAACAGACCTGGTGGGTTCACATAATAGTCAGTCCGTGAACTCACAGAGATCTGACTACCTCTGCCCCCCAAATGCTGGGTTTAAAATGTGTGACACTTATGGAATAATCTTTTTGTATACTGTGAAGATGTGTCTTGGCCAAGGTGCCTTCTTATTGGTTTCATAAAAAGCTAAATGGCCATTAGCTGGGCAGGAGGTATAGGTGGGACAGCCAGACACAAGAGGATGCTGGGAAGAAAAAGGAGGGGTCACCAGCCAAATGGAGAGGAAACAGGATGGGGAATACAGAATTAGGGTAACCATGCCACTTAAAAGAACGATTAAAAAGATATGGGTTAGTTTAAGTTATAAGAACTAGTTAAGAACAAGCCTAAGCTATTGGCCAAGCTCTCATAATTAATAAGAAGTCTCCATGTGGTTATTTGGGAGTTAACAGGTAGGACAGAAAAATCCGCCTACAGATGCTTGGTGGCACACACCTTGATCCCAGCACTCAGGAGGGAGAGGCAGGCGATTCTCTGTGAATTCAAGGTCAGCCTGGTCTACAAAGTGAGTTCCAGGACAGCCAGGGCTACATAGAGAAACCCTGTCTCAAGACAAAACAAAACACATGTGATACCACACCCGGTCAAATTTTCTGTGTTTTTAATGACCAAAATTTATGGACCTATAAAGCACACGAAACACTTTTAATTGTGAAGGACCCCTCTACAGAGATGTTCTGGCTCGCCTGCAAGGTTCCAACAATGACATCTACCCTGTGACATTTTCAAATGATTATCACTGGAAAGGCCAATGGTCACTCTCCATAAGATGCTTACCATTTTTCTCTGAAGTCCTCAGGAAGATCATGTCTGCAGGGACCCGCTGGTTCTGGGAAATGAAAGAAGCTGGAACATCACTGTGAACAGTCACAAGTGGGGTTTTCACCCCAGCCCCCCTTTCTTTTAAACCACAAGCTCCGTCACAGTTAAGCACAGGTTCTATCTGGAACCTGCAGGATCTTGCATACTTTATTGCATACACTTTATTAACCCCACCAACATGTCATGTGGGAAAGGGAACACGGGTTCCTGGAACTCCGCCTTCACTTCTTGAACCCGCAGCCCCTCACACCCCTGCCCCCGCCCAGCTATAGGCACTAAAGGCAGAATCTACAAGCCTCTCTATTACCTCTGCTGGCTCCACGGCTCCACGCTGGGCTTTTCTCTTCTGTTTTGTGTGTGTGTGTGTGTGTGTGTGTGTGTGTGTGTGTGTGTGTGTGTGTGCGCGCGCACATGTGCACTTGCAATGTGCATGTGTTTGCGTGGAGAACAGCAGTTCTTGTTTTTTTGAGACTGTACCTGTCACTGGCCTAAGACTTGCCAAGGAGGTTCCGATTACTGGGCAGAGAGCCTCAGGGATCTACCTGCTTCTCCTCCCCAGGGCTGGGTGTGCCACTTTTTACATGGGTGCCATCAAACGTGGGTCCTCATTCTGTGGGCAAGCATTTTACTGACTAGCCCATCCCCCTCGTCGCTTAGCTTGCAGTAGGACGTGAGGAAGTAAAGTGGAGAGCAGGAACTAAAGCCACCCTTAGATAAAGAGGGAAGGCCAGGCCAGGTGTACGGGCCTTTATTACCAGTAGAGACAGGTACATCTGTGAGTTCCCCAGTCTACACAGTGAGACCTTGTTTCAGAAACGAGTACTACCTACATACATACATACATACACACATAAGCAATACATACATAAATATATACATACATCAACAAGTACTACATACATACATACACACACAAGCAATACATACATAAATATATACGTACATAAACAAGTAATACATACATACACACATGGGAGCAGGGGTAGCAGCAGCCCTGTGTAGCTGTGGCAAGAAGAAATATGACAATAGACAGGGGCTCTGACCCCAAGGGTCCCCGTTCCCTTAAATTAGCCTTGAGTGCTTGGACTTAACCCACTAAGTGGCACTATTCGATTCCTACAGAAACAGGGTATGCTGGTCTGAAAGAAAATGGCCCTCAAAGGGAGGGCACTATTAGGAGGTGTGGCTTTGCTGGAGTAGGTGTGGCTTTGTTAGAGGAAGTGTGTCACTGTGGGGGTGGGATCTGAGGTCTCCTAAATGCTCAAACCACGCCCAGTCAGACAGACCACTTCCTGTTGCCTGTGAGTCAAGATGTAAGAACTCTCAGCTCCTCCTCCACACCGTATCTGCCTGTATACTGCCTTGTTTCTCACCATGATGGTAATGGACTAAACCTCTGAACTGAAGCCAGCCCCAGTTAAATGTTTTCCTTTGTAAGAGTTACAATGGTCACGGTGTCTCTTCATGGCAATAGAAACCCTAAATAAGACACAGGGTAAGACAGGATCTTTTTTCTAACCAAATATGATCCCCAGACTCTCTAGACCCGCACCCCCAGACCTCACACCTTCCAGATACACACAGTGAACAGACCCTTCGGTGTTACGTCAAGTGACAGACGTTAACAGAGACATTTACCGTTCTTGTCACTCTGCAGCTCCATCCCCCCATAAACTGTTGGCAGGTTAACAGTTCAACAAAGGTGACTTCAATAAATATTTTTAAGTGTCAGTGTGGCAAGCTGACTAATAGAAAAGACACCATGATTGAGTGGGGTTCTTTTTGACCCCCCCAAAACAAACACACCAATCAGAAAATCAAAGGTATGCTGTGTTTATAACTATAAGAAGGGCTCCTGGCTCCCCAGTACACGGGTACCTTGGGGAAATCTTTTTGTGTCTGTCTCCTGGGGCAGAAGTTTTTCTCCCCCGGGCAGAGATGTTTGCTAGCATGCCAGAGTTTCTTTCTTCAGTCCACCAGAAGCATAGACTGTGAGCAGGGCTCCACCCAACATGAACCCATGCTCAGGCTCCCAGTGATGCCCAGCCCCTGAGAAGCTTCTAGACTCCACTCACCTTTTCCACAAGGATGAGATCCCCCACCTGGATGTTCGAACTCTTCACCTTCACGGTCCCTGCAAAGCAACAGACCAACACATACCTCATCACTGTCTCTAACAAGCTAGATCGGTGGTTCTCAACCTGTGGGTCATGACCCCTTCAGGGCTGAACGACTCTTTCTCAGGGGTCACCTAAGACTACCGCAAAACACATATATTTACACAGTTCATAACAGCAGCAAAATCAGTTATGAAGTAACAACGAAAATAATTTTATGGTTGGGGTCACCACATGAGGAACTGTACTAAAGGGTCGCAGTGTTAGGAAGACTGGGAACCACTGGGCTAGATTCTACCAGGTAGCAAGGCACAGGAGCGTCCACCTCCCACTTCTGCCTCACCAGGAGGAGGTCTGCCCATGGCCCCAGTGGCTTCAGAAACCCAGTCTCTGCTCCACAGACAGCAGAACTCAGGCCCCTCAGGAAAAACAGGCTGCCCCTACCATAGCTTATCATTTCTAAATCAACCAGTGCCATGGCACAGGTATTATTCACCAGTAAGCTAACAAGTCATCAAGATAAAATACGCAGGGCTGAGGAGACAGCATAGTGAGAGACTTTCCATACAGACAGGAGGACCCGAGCTCCATCCCCAAAACCTACGTAAAAGCCGGAGCGATGCCCTGCCTTAAAGAGCAGCTGCTTCCCCTCAGAGGTGGAGTTCAGTTCCTAGCACTCCTGGCTCAGGACTGCCTGTCACTCCAGCTCCGGGGGGTAGGGTGCCCACTTTTGGCCTCTTCCAGTACCTGCACACATATCTCACACACACACACACACACACACACACACACACACACACACACACACACAAATAAAACGTAAAACAACAAAACCCAGGTATGGCATTCTCGTGCCTATGATCCCAGTGCTGGGAGAGGGGCAGAGACAGGAGCTGATCGCAGGGCTCGCTCACCAGCCTGCTCCAGGTTCAGCAAGACCGTCTCAAGAGAATCAGGCCGAGTGAGACCAGAAGCTGCTTTCCTCTTGTGCATCTACCAAACACCATCCAGAGTTCACCTCCCCCACCTCCCCCTCCCACTCCCCCCCCCCAACCCCCCCAACCCCCCCAACCCCCCCAACCCCCCCCCCCCGGCATCCTCACCAAACACCATGCAGAGTTCCCCTCCCCGGCATCCTCACCAAACACTATCCCCAGACAGAGCTCTCTACAACACTTTTAAACCCTGACACCACACAAAGGGTGTGAGTAGCTATCTGGTACTGCTTGGAGGAAGGCAAGATGAACCTTGTACCTGTCTAGCACAAAAGTAGCCACTGGAATCCAAGAGTCTGCACACTTGGGTCCACCCCAGCAACAATGTATCCCTGAAGCCCGGGAGGACTCAGCCGGTACTGGAGGCTAAACCTCACACTTGAGTTCCATCTCCAGCCCCCGAGATAGGAGAATCAGCTCCCTCAAGCTGTCAGTCACGCCCCCCACACACACATATACACATACATAAATGGAACAGTTCTTTTCTTTAAAAAAAAAAAAAAAAAAAAAGGCCAGGAATGATGGTACACAACTTTAATCCCAGCACTTGGGAGGCGGAGGCAGTGGATCTCTATGAGTTCAAGGCCAGCCTGGGCTACAGAGTGAGCTCCTGTCTCAAAATAAGCAAAAACAGCTCATCCTTTTGATCCAGGGGGGTTAGACCATTCCAGAGATGGATAAATTGCAGCTATGGGGTCCAGTGAAATTTGAGGTGGAGAAACAAGCCTGCCCCACTCTTCCTGAACACCAGGGGGCGACAGCGACAGTGGCAGGTGGGAGAGCCCGGGTGGACTAGCTGCAGGGCCAGCCAGATCCTAAGGCCAGCCCCACCCGTGGCTCCGGTGAGCCCTTCCTTAGGCACTCGGTCCAATTTTACCAAACTTAAATTTACACTGTCTTTGGTTTTATTACCGAAATATATGCCAATTGCCTGACTCAAACCAGTGGCAAAGGCTAACTTACTGCTAACCGGGTTGTCAGCCACGGGTCTGTGTGTTTGTGAGCTTGGCAGAGAACAGGATGGGGCTCTCACAGGCTTGACAGGGATTCACTCTATCAACGTTCAGATCCATTTCTAAATCCTTCACACTTTTTCCAATAAGCATGAGGAAGGTTTCTTTTCATATATATATAATCACATATATACATATAACACATATATATATACACATAACCAGAGACAAATATATAAACTAACTCAGTTTTTTCAAATGTCCAGGTACAGTCTTCTCTTTCCAACCCAATCCTGACTTACAATCAGCTCATTTAAACTGTCCCCATCAATCCATCCACTCTACCTCAGCAAACCTCCTTTACTCCAGTGCCTTTGCGGTTACCAGGTCTCCCCGGCAGGTTAATGCTTCATGCAAACACGCCTACTATACCTGGCCCAGCAGCAAGATCTCAAGGGGACCACAGGACCCACACATGGCCAGACACCTGTGTGGCTTAACCAGGGATTCTAACAGCGTTTTGTTGTTGTTGGTTTGTTTGTTTGGGTTTTTGGGGGGGTGAGCCACAGGTCAACATCTTCAAGAGAAACCCCAGGATGGGAAAGACGTTCAATGGTTAAGAGCACTGACTGCTTTTCCAGAGGACTAGGGTTCTATTCCCAGCACCCACATGGTGGCTCACAGCCATCTGGAACTCCAGTTCCAGGGGATCCAACACCCTCTTCCGGCCTCCACAGGCACTGCACACATGTGGTGCAGAGACATATAAACAGGTAAAACACTCATACACATAAAATAGAACCATTAAAAAATAAATTAAAAGAAAGAGAATTCCCTAGATCCACACCTGTTACACTAGTTACACAAGCATAAAACCTGGACTTCCCACCTCATACACGGTGGGGTGTGTGCGTGTGTACACGTGTGTGTGGAGGCCAGGTGACAAATTTCAGGATTGGTTTTCTCCTCCTGCTGTATGAGTTCTGGGGACAGAACTCAAACTGTCAAGTTTGGCGACGATGCCTTTACCCGAGTCCTCTGTCGTGAGCCACTGAAATAGGAAGGTGGCAGTCTGCAGTGGCTGGGACTGACCCCCAGAATGAAAGACTGTTTAGAGCCCACGACTCCTAACTGTGGATCAACCACTGTCTTCCAGAAATGTCCACAGAGGAGGAGGAGGAAAGGTGGAGGGGCAGGAAGAGTAGAAAGCAGGGGAGCAGCCGGAGCAGGAGCTTGACATCCTTTAACAGAGGTGTAGGTAGAGTTTTCCTGCCTGGCCCACAGTCAGGACAAATCTCTCTCACCTGCCAGTCCCACAGTCGCTCAAACCCAACCAAGTAAACACAGAGACTTATATTGGTTACAAACTGTATGGCCGTGGCAGGCTTCTTGCTAACTGTTCTTAGAGCTTAAATTAATCCACCTCCATCAATCTATACCTTGCCACATGGCTTGTGGCTTACCGGTATCTTCACATGCTGTTTCTCATCGTGGCGGCTGGCAGTGTCTCTCTGACTCAGCCTTCCACTTCCCAGCTTTATTCTCCTCCTTGTCCCGCCTACACTTCCTGCCTAGCCAATGGCCAATCAGTGTTTTATTTATTGACCAATCAGCAACACATTTGCCATACAGAACATCCCACAGCACAGAGGCCACTGAGATGCCAGTGAGTAAAGGCTCCTGCTGCCAAGTCTAGGACCAGAGCTCAATCCTGGGGACCCCCATGGTAGGAGAGAGCCAAGTCCTAAAAGTTGTGATCTGACCTGCGCGCGCACACACACGCACGCGCGCGCACACACTCACGTGCGCGTGCGCACACACGTACACACGCACGCACGTTTTTAATTCTTGTATTTAACACGGGATCGACCTGCATTTCGTTTCGTATTGAGTCCTGCCTACTCTACAGCTGGCTGGAGAGAGGACGACAAAATGCCAAAGCATCGTCCTCGGAAAGCACCCTGAGAAGGGAGACCCAGGACGTCTTTTCCCCTTCTGGGATCCTGCACCCAGCATCCATTGCCAGGCTCTGAGACTTCTCCACACATGCACTTCAATTGTTTTAGTTATGTAGTGAGTTACTGCATGTGTGTGGAGGTACTTGTGAGTCACGGCCTGAGTGTGGAGGTACTTGTGTGTCACGGCATGTGTGTGGAGGTACTTGTGAGTCACGGCCTGAGTGTGGAGGTACTTGTGTGTCACGGCCTGAGTGTGGAGGTACTTGTGAGTCACGGCCTGAGTGTGTAGGTACTTGTGTGTCACGGCCTGTGTGTGGAGGTACTTGTGTGTCACGGCCTGAGCGTGGAGGTACTTGTGTGACAAGGCCTGAGTGTGGAGGTCCTTGTGTGTCACGGCCTGAGTGTGGAGGTACTTGTGTGTCACGGCCTGAGTGTGGAGGTACTTGTGTGTCACGGCCTGAGTGTGGAGGTACTTGTGTGTCACGGCATGAGTGTGGAGGTACTTGTGTGTCACGGCCTGAGTGTGGAGGTACTTGTGAGTCACGGCCTGAGTCGGAGGTACTTGTGAGTCACGGCCTGAGTGTGGAGGTACTTGTGTGTCACGGCATGAGTGTGGAGGTACTTGTGTGTCACGGCATGAGTGTGGAGGTACTTGTGAGTCACGGCCTGAGTGTGGAGGTACTTGTGAGTCACGGCCTGAGTGTGGAGGTACTTGTGTGTCACGGCCTGAGTGTGGAGGTACTTGTGAGTCACGGCCTGAGTGTGGAGGTCCTTGTGTGTCACGGCCTGAGTGTGGAGGTACTTGTGAGTCACGGCATGAGTGTGGAGGTACTTGTGTGTCACGGCCTGAGTGTGGAGGTACTTGTGTGTCACGGCCTGAGTGTGGAGGTACTTGTGAGTCACGGCCTGAGTGTGGAGGTACTTGTGTGTCACGGCCTGAGTGTGGAGGTACTTGTGAGTCACGGCCTGAGTGTGTAGGTACTTGTGTGTCACGGCATGAGTGTGGAGGTACTTGTGAGTCACGGCCTGAGTGTGGAGGTACTTGTGTGTCACGGCCTGAGCGTGGAGGTACTTGTGTGACAAGGCCTGAGTGTGGAGGTCCTTGTGTGTCACGGCCTGAGTGTGGAGGTACTTGTGTGTCACGGCCTGAGTGTGGAGGTACTTGTGTGTCACGGCCTGAGTGTGGAGGTACTTGTGTGTCACGGCATGAGTGTGGAGGTACTTGTGTGTCACGGCCTGAGTGTGGAGGTACTTGTGAGTCACGGCCTGAGTCGGAGGTACTTGTGAGTCACGGCCTGAGTGTGGAGGTACTTGTGTGTCACGGCATGAGTGTGGAGGTACTTGTGAGTCACGGCCTGAGTGTGGAGGTACTTGTGAGTCACGGCCTGAGTGTGGAGGTACTTGTGAGTCACGGCCTGAGTGTGTAGGTACTTGTGTGTCACGGCCTGAGTGTGGAGGTACTTGTGAGTCACGGCCTGAGTGTGGAGGTTACTTGTGAGTCACGGCCTGAGTGTGGAGGTACTTGTGAGTCACGGCATGAGTGTGGAGGTACTTGTGAGTCACGGCCTGAGCGTGGAGGTACTTGTGTGTCACGGCCTGAGTGTGGAGGTACTTGTGTGTCACGGCCTGAGTGCGGAGGTACTTGTGAGTCACGGCCTGAGTGCGGAGGTACTTGTGTGTCACGGCCTGAGTGTGGAGGTACTTGTGAGTCACGGCCTGAGTGTGGAGGTACTTGTGAGTCACGGCCTGAGTGTGGAGGTACTTGTGTGTCACGGCATGAGTGTGGAGGTACTTGTGAGTCACGGCCTGAGTGTGGAGGTCCTTGTGTGTCACGGCCTGAGTGTGGAGGTACTTGTGTGTCACGGCCTGTGTGTGGAGGTCCTTGTGTGTCACGGCATGAGTGTGGAGGTCCTTGTGTGTCACGGCATGAGTGTGGAGGTACTTGTGTGTCACGGCCTGAGTGTGGAGGTACTTGTGAGTCACGGCCTGAGTGTGGAGGTACTTGTGAGTCACGGCATGTGTGTGTAGGTACTTGTGTGTGACGGCCTGAGCGTGGAGGTCCTTGTGTGTCACGGCCTGTGTGTGGAGGTACTTGTGAGTCACGGCCTGAGTGTGGAGGTACTTGTGAGTCACGGCATGAGTGTGGAGGTACTTGTGTGTCACGGCCTGAGTGTGGAGGTACTTGTGAGTCACGGCCTGAGTGTGGAGGTCCTTGTGTGTCACGGCCTGAGTGTGGAGGTCCTTGTGTGTCACGGCCTGAGTGTGGAGGTACTTGTGAGTAACGGCCTGTGTGTGGAGGTCCTTGTGTGTCACGGCATGAGTGTGGAGGTACTTGTGAGTCACGGCCTGAGTGTGGAGGTACTTGTGTGTCACGGCATGAGTGTGGAGGTACTTGTGAGTCACGGCCTGAGTGTGGAGGTACTTGTGAGTCACGGCCTGAGTGTGGAGGTACTTGTGAGTCACGGCATGAGTGTGGAGGTACTTGTGAGTCACGGCCTGAGTGTGGAGGTACTTGTGTGTCACGGCCTGAGTGTGGAGGTACTTGTGAGTCACGGCCTGAGTGTGGAGGTACTTGTGTGTCACGGCATGAGTGTGGAGGTACTTGTGAGTCACGGCCTGAGTGTGGAGGTCCTTGTGTGTCACGGCCTGAGTGTGGAGGTACTTGTGTGTCACGGCCTGTGTGTGGAGGTCCTTGTGTGTCACGGCATGAGTGTGGAGGTCCTTGTGTGTCACGGCATGAGTGTGGAGGTACTTGTGTGTCACGGCCTGAGTGTGGAGGTCCTTGTGTGTCACGGCCTGTGTGTGGAGGTACTTGTGTGTCACGGCCTGAGTGTGGAGGTACTTGTGAGTCACGGCCTGAGTGTGGAGGTACTTGTGTGTCACGGCCTGAGTGTGGAGGTACTTGTGTGTCACGGCCTGAGTGTGGAGGTACTTGTGTGTCACGGCCTGAGTGTGGAGGTACTTGTGTGTCACGGCCTGAGTGTGGAGGTACTTGTGTGTCACGGCCTGAGTGTGGAGGTCAGAGAGCAACTTACGGCATTGGCTCTCTCCTCCCACCGTGTGGATTCAGGACGTCGAACTCAAGTCATCAGGCTTGGCCGCAAGTGCTTTTCCTCACTGAGCCATCCTGCCAGCCTCTGGCTCTGAGGCTTTTTTCCATGCATTCCAATAGAGGCTGACATGAGACTCTGACAAATGTGATGTGGAAAATTCTCCAGACACATCCCTGACCGTTAAGCAGCTTCTGATAACTCCACCCTACCCACTCTCACTGCCTCACCCCAGCAGGCTTGCCGACAGTTTACAGGAGGGCCGAACGACCAATGGGCATAGCTGTTTATTTCCACAGCGCTGGACCCCAAGCTTTTCATAAGCAAACCGCCGGGCCCAAGCCCACCTTTCATGGATGACAGCTCCAGAATAAGAACCGTCTGTCTCTGAGGCAGGGAGACGCCAGATGTTTCCTTGGACTGAAGCAAAAGTAGATGACGGCCCCCACTCCAACCCTCCCCCCACAGAGGGGGGAAACCATCCTTAAACAAATTCCAGGGCACCAGTCCGTGGGGGCCAGTTTTTTGACCCTGAACACCTCAAGTTACAATTCTATTTTTCACGGTGAGTGCAGGACACAGGCTGCTGTTGTGGACGCCCTGGCTAATGGATTACTCTCTAATCTAACTGTGGCAGTGACGAGCTGTAAATTCCACTCGTGTGTACATTTCCTGGAGCTGACATCAAAACACCTCCACTGGCCCAGAGTTCAGAGGCTTAAAGGTGAGGTTTTCATAGTCAGATATCGGCAGTTCTAAACCCGAGGAAAGACTCACTTGAAAAATAAGCTGAGGTTGAAAAGTGTGGTCATAAAGCACCTCTGTTTAAATTAGAATTAAAACAAGGAAAAGAAAAAGGAAGAAGCAAGACTAAGATTTAAATATTGTACGTTTATACTCAAGTTTAGAGCCTTTTCAATAAGTATATCAAGGGACAACACCAGTTGACAACGTCCCCAAATGACAAATAGGCTAAGGGCCTGAGAGCAGGAAGTAGTTTTTTGGAAAAATCAGCAGGGCGGAGGCTCAGCCGGTAAAGGCCCACGCTGGCACACCTGACCCGAGTTCAGTTCTCAGGACCACCATGGTGAGAGAGAACTCCCCTGTGCAGGCCTGACGTCCACACGTGTGCCAGACACTCCCGGACACCACGCACACACTAAATAAACGTATGCACTCTGAAAAGATAAACTGTACTTTTTCCTTTCTTTCTTTCAAGACAGGTTTTCTCTGTGCAACAGCCCTGTGAATCAGCTGTCCTGATTCGCTCTGAGGACCAGCAGGCTGACCCCACACTCAGAGATCTGCCTACGTCTGCCTCCCGAGAGCTAGGATTAAAGGTGTGCACCACCACCACCCGGCTAACTATAATTTTAATGTCAGATATTGTTCAGTTTTTCTTCACTAAACAACGGATCCACTTACCACTGAACTACAATGAGGATCAAATATTAGCACACAAAAAGTTGCCTCTGTCAGACCTCATGAAAAACTCTGTGGTGAGTCTGTCCTGGAGGATTTTTGCAGGAGTTTTAATACTTTAGTATCCAGAAGTCCGTCACTAGGAGCCAGCACCATGGCTCAGCCGGTAAAGCATTCACCAAACAAGCCTGACGGTGTCAGTCTGTCCCCACCACCCTACACACAACAGACACTGACAACTAAAATTAGGGGAAAGACGCTAAAGCCTGCAACTCTCTCCTTAAAAAGGTAAATAAACACAACACGGGGACAAGGCATGGCTCAGAGTTCAGGACTCTGGCTGCCCTCGCAGAGGACCCAGTTCAATTCCCAGCGCCCACAAGGGGGCTCACAACCACCCGTAACTCCAGTTCCAGGAGACCTGACACCCTCTTCTGGCCCCCACGGGCGCTGCATGTACATGGTCCACAGATACACATGCAAGCGAAACACCCACGAACGAACGGAACAAAAACTTAACAGATGCAAGCAGATCTATGTGAGTTCAAGACCAGCCTGGTCTGCACAGTGAAATCCCCCCCCAAAAAAAAAACCTTTTAATTTTAAAAAACCACATAATTCCATAGTCAGTCATTAAACAGTCTATACTCTTTTTTTTTTTTTTTTTTTTTGGTTTTTTTTTTTTTTTTCGAGACAGGGTTTCTCTGTGTAGTTTTGCGCCTTTCCTGGAACTCACTTTGTAGACCAGGCTGGCCTCGAACTCACAGAGATCCGCCTGGCTCTGCCTCCCGAGTGCTGGGATTAAAGGCGTGCGCCACCACCGCCCGGCTACAGTCTATACTCTTAAGACAGAAAAGTAGTACTTTGGTTAACAATTAACTGAAGAAGTTCCCATTAACGACTGCATCCCTTCATGCTGATTAAAGCCGGTGGACAGGACCCCTAAGAAAAATGCAGGAGTCCTCGGGTCAGAAGGGAGCATCATTCACAACCCCAGGAACCAGCTGGAGGAGATTCGGAATTAAACTGAAGAGGGAGGTCTTCAGAGGAAGATGAGTTCACCGACCCGAGGCACTCGGTAAGCCGGGCCAACAGTGCTCACGAGAGAGGCAAGGGACCGCGTGTAGTACACGCCCTAAGAAAAGGCTGAAGACCCGGGGGTCTGTACACCCCACGTGGGCCTCTGGCTCAGCACGGATGGCTTGCCATCTGTCCAGATGTCCCCAGCAGGAGCGAGGCCACATGCTCATTACACCTCTGCTTGCACTGGCTCAAGGCTAATTACCTCGGCCTCACTCAGCCCTTCCTGGGCTGTTGGTCAGGAAGGGAGGCCCACATGAAGAACTGGGCACTCATCTGTGAAAATGCAAGTCCTAGCCCATGCCTCTCAGCCCCCTCACAGGCACACACCCCCAGCCCATGTCTCCCACCACCCCCACAGGCACACGCCCCCAGCCCATGTCTCCCACCACCCCACCCCACCCCCAACCCCCTCACAGGCACACACCCCCTCTAGCCCATGCCTCTCACCCCCCCTCACAGGCACACACCCCCAAGAATTAAACTTCTGCTATAAAAATATAAAGTTAAAAAGTCTCAAGAGTTCATTTGTGTGTGGGCATATGCACGCACACACACACTAAAAGAAAAATTTAAAAGTCTGAGATCAAGAGCCCTCTGCAGCCCTAGTAACAGCACACAGGAGCAGTTGAGGTCATCACACACACTAAGGCTCCCTTGACTCACGAACACAGTGCACCTGGATCTGGAGGAGGAGGAGGCCTTATATTCAGGCAGGCCTGGGTTGCGTCCTCAGCTCTGCCCTTACCTCATTCTGCCCTCTCTCTCGGACACAATGCTTTCCTGTTGTTCTGGAGCCTGTCAAAGCCTGAGCAAAGGGTATAAAGAGGAAACTCTCCCCTCCCTCCCTCCCTCTCCCCAGCCACCACAACAGCTCCCTCCTTGGAGTCACTCAGGACAGCTGACAAGGCCGGTACCAGTGCCTGGCTGGCTTTGGGCAGGCAGTCCCCATCTCCTGCCCAGTTCCCAATGTGGACAATGTTGTTCCCAAGCCATGCCAGTATCCGTCTCTTCCTGTGCCACCGTTTGTATGGAAGCTCCCCATCACAGAACTGACCTTCCAGGGCCTCCGGGCCTCACTGGCTCTGCCCTACACTCAACCTGTTCTTATTCTGGAGAACGCTTTTCCTTTTTGTTTTTGACACAGAGTCTTGCTCTGTAGCCCTGGATGGCCTGGAGCTCACTATGTAGACCGGGCTGGCCTCAAACTCACAGAAATCCACCTGAGTGCTGGGGACAAAGGCAGGTGCCACCACATCTGGCTCTTTTAGAATTCTTTACTGGGGCTAGCTGAGTATACATCTGGTACCGACACGGAACCCATGTCCAGAAGGTCCCATACTTGGTTCAATGCTCCACTAGAACATCTTGAAATTCTTTTCGCTTTTCCAGGGCAGGGACGGCTGAGACAGGGTATCATGTGGCTCAGTCTGGCTTCAAACTGGCCTTCAGCTTCTGATCCTCCAGCTTCCAACTCCTGAGCGCTGGGGTTATCAGCATGGACCACCATACCCAGGTTTGTCTTGCTTTTTAAAGCCAGGGTCTCCCTATGTTACTCCAACTAGTCTTGAACACCTGAGCTCAAGGAATCATCCTGCTTCAGCCTCCTAAGTAGCTAGGGCTATAGACGTGTGAACATCTGCCTGTGGATTTGCTTCAGGTGTGGGTACCACACCTGTCCACATGGTTTGCATCCAAACTCTCCTCCTCAGGCTTGTGTTCTGGAATGCTTAATCACCAGTGTGGCACTATTTGTGAGGTGGGGCCTAGCCGGAGGGAGTGCCACTAGAGGCTGGCCTTGGAAGGTGACACCTATCCCTGGTTCCAGCAGCTTCATGTTCTCATCCTGGTCCCAGGATGTAAAGCTACAAACAGCCCCATCACGTGCTCAAGGTGGAGTGAGACTCTCTGAAACTCTAAGCCAAAGTGATGCTTTCATTTCTTAAATTATGTCTGTCAGGTAATTTGGTCAGAACACCACATAGATCACCAATACACACAAAGTTTCTTGTTTTGTTTCTTTTTTTCTTTAGAGACATGGATTTACTATATGGCTTTGGCTGGCTTGGAACTCACTGTATGGACCAAGCTGGCCTCAAATTCAGAGCTCTACCTGCCTCTGCTTCCCAAATTCTGGAACTGAAGGTGTACGCCACCATGCCTGGCTAAAACTGTTTCTTACAATTATCCCAGGCCAGGCTTGAACTCACGACCCTCCTACCTCAGCCTCCCAAAGGCTGTGATCGCAGGTGTGAGGTCCTGCAGCTGGCTGAGACCCTTACTTACATCTGACCTCTTTTGTCCTGTGGGACTGGGGTGGGAGCCTCCTCTTCCAGCCCTGAACTTCAAGTTCACGTCTCTTACTCATTTACTTACTAACACCTGTGAATCCCACTCACCACCCACACCACAGCCTTTCACACCACAGCCTTTCACACCACGGCCTTTGCTCAGCTCACACCAAGACTGTACGGAGAGCCAGCTATAGCAATGAATGCTGTAAGCTGGAGTCTGGAGGAGCCCTGGGGTATTCACAGCGGGTAGGACTTGCCTGTATCACAGGGTAAGCCAGCAACAGGACATGGCACGGCCCTTGGAACCGTTATCACTGATGGTGATAATCCTGCTAAGAAGCAGAGATACAGTGTCCAGAAAGGGACACAGAACCAGGCACTGTGGCAATCGTCTCTAATTCTCGAATTCTAGGGGATGAGGCAGGAGAATTCTGAGCTCCAGCCAACCTGGGCTACAAAGTGATAGCTGATCTCAAAAAGCAAAACAAGACAACTGTGGTGGTTTCAATGAGAATGCCCTCACAACCCCATAGGCTCACAGATTTGAATGCTTGGTCCCCACTTGATGGAACTGTTTGGGAAGGATTAGGGGTGTGGCCTTGTTGGAGGAGGTGTGGCCTTGTTGGAGGAAGTGTGTCATTAGGGGTGGGCTCTGAGGTTTCAAAAGCCCACACCAGGCCCAGTCTTGCAGATCATGTGAGCTCTAAGTGCCCATACCTGCTTACTAGCTGCCCCATTCCCAACCATGAGGATCATGGATTAGCCCTCTGAAACTGTAAGCAAGCCTCCAATTAAATGCTTTCTCTTATAAATTGCCTTGGTCATGGTGTCTCCTCACAGCAACAGAACTGTGACTAAGACAGCAGGTCTACAGTACATGCGTTAGTCCCAGCACTGGGGAGGCAGAAGCAAGTGGGTCTCTGTGAGTTGCCAGCCAGCCTGATGTACACAGTGAGTTCCAGCCCAACTAGAATTATGTAAGACCCTGATTCGAAAAAATAAAAAAGAGCAAGGAGCTGGAGAGATGGCCCATTAGTACAAGCACGGGCATGTGAGTTTGGATCCCCATCACTCACAGAAAAATCTAGGGGCTGTGGCATGTGTCTGTCTGTAATCTGGGAGCTGTGGCGTGTGTCTGTCTGTAATCTGGGGCTGTGACATGTGTCTGTCTGTAATCTGGGGCTGTGACATGTGTCTGTCTGTAATCTGGGGCTGTGGCATGTGTCTGTCTGTAATCTGGGAGCTGTGGCGTGTGTCTGTCTTTAATCTGGGGGCTGTGACATGTGTCTGTCTGTAATCTGGGGGCTGTAGCATGTGTCTGTCTGTAATCTGGGGCTGTGACATGTGTCTGTCTGTAATCTGGGGCTGTGGCATGTGTCTGTCTGTAATCTGGGGCTGTGGCATGTGTCTGTCTGTAATCTGGGGCTGTGGCATGTGTCTGTCTATAATCTGGGGCTGTGGCATGTGTCTGTCTGTAATCTGGGGCTGTGGCATGTGTCTGTCTGTAATCTGGGGCTGTGGCATGTGTCTGTCTGTAATCTGGGGCTGTGGCATGTGTCTGTCTGTAATCTGGGGCTGTGGCATGTGTCTGTCTGTAATCTGGGGCTGTGGCATGTGTCTGTCTGTAATCTGGGGCTGTGGCATGTGTCTGTCTGTAATCTGGGGCTGTGGCATGTGTCTGTAATCCCAGTGCTGGGAAGCCAGAGAGAGGAGGACAGAAGGATCCTGGGCTTGCTGGACAACCAGCCAGTCTAGCCAATCAGCAAGCTCCAGGTTCAGTGAGAGAGTCCCTTTCAAACACCAAGGTGGAGAGCAAGGTGGACACCGAGTATCAACATCTGGACTCTACATAAACAAACATGCACACATATATTAAATACACACATATTCTCTCATACATGTGCGCACACACACACACACACACACACACACACACACACACACACACACACACACACACACAAATCAATCCTGTAAAGGAAAGAAAAAGACTCCGCAGGTGGACTCAGGCTCCTTTGTATCCCCCCCACACCTTCAACCATTCCCTGTAGGAAACATTAGTTCAACCCTGGGGAACAGCGGGCTTCCTGTTTCTCCGCTCCAGAATCTATCAGCTAGCTAACCGTGCCTGGATCCCCTCCCAGGCTGATGGTTTCTTGGGGGTTTTGCTGAACTTCCAAGACAGAGTGCGGAGCCAGGGCCTGGGCTAATATCTAAATCTGTGAATTTCTCTTCTTCAGGCGCACTAGGGTGACAATGGAGACAGGGGCAACAAAAGAAGACATATTTTTCATGCTAGAACCATCTGCCAATTCTTCTCAGCATCTTTTCAACAACTGAGTGGAATCAAGGCAGGAGCCGGAAATGGGGCGCACAGGGGAGGGCTGAAGAGTCATTCACCAGAAACGAGTTGAAATATGAAAAGCAGCACAGAAGGGCAGGAGCCTGGCTAGCTCGCTGAAAGGAATCCAGAGGCCGCTATGCTTGCGCTCTGAAGAGAGCCTCCATTTGTCTGTGCTGTGGCTTTTGTCGGTTGCCAAGCATCTTAACGTTACAGTAAGAATATGTTATTAAGACAGGATTTAATATAATTTAATTTAATTACACAATCTCAGAGAGCACCCTGCAGAGCAGTCTTCCGACTGGCCACGGGGAAAGCCCCAAACCCTGCCTCTGTAAAGACCTTTGTCCAAAGTGTAGTAGCTGTGCAGTCCGAGGGCATTTCCAATCTAATTCAAATCTGTCCTTACTCCAGAGACATGTGGTTTTTCAGACCACCAACCTGGAAAACGTCTTCAAACAAAACAGAACATTTCCTAAGCATGTCACCCCAATGTGTTTCCCAGGAGGGAATTCTCTGGGAACTCCGACACCACAGACAGGCTGCCTGCCAAGCCGATCATACTAAGCATCTGACAGTCTCTCTGGCATTCAATTTATCTCTTGCACAATTCCCAATTTCCCAAAAACGAGAGCCTTTTGGATGCTGGGTCTCTCCTAAAATAATGATCCTTGCTGATGAGGTCAGTAACCTCAGGGGACTTAACTACTCCAGCCACCAATACCCTTTACCAACGACTTTACCAGCACCCTTTACCAACACCCTTACCAGCACCCTTTGCCAACAACTTTACCAGCACCCTCACACTCCAATGCACACCTGAACCTGCGTGGGCGGGACCACTGGCTGCGATCAAGGCTGGGCTTCTCCGAGGGTGGATGTGGGGGGCTTTTAAAGTTCTATCATTTAGGAATGGGTGAAATGGCTCACTGGGGACCCCTGCTACCAATCCCAACAACTCCCATCCTGGAACCAACGCAGAAGGACAGCACTGAGTCCCGCAACTGGTCCTCGGACCACACACACATATATCCAAAGTATGTTTTTAAATATAATGAAGTTGGAACTGGAGAAGTGACTCAGAGGTTAAGAGTCCTGGCCGCTCTTACAGAGGAGGACCAGGTTCAATCTGCAGCACCCACATGGCAACCCACAAGCTTAGAAGTTAAGAGCACTGTATACACAGACATACATGCAGGCCAAAACACATAAAATAAAACTTTAAGTTAAATAAAAATTTAAATATATAATAAAATTAAAGTTCCCCATTTAAAATGTGATGTGTCCTGTAAGGAGTCAGTGAGGAGAGGCTGCCTGCTCACTTCCCTTTGGATTAAGACTACAACTTGGCAATGCTCCCAGAGCAAGGGTTTATGGCGCCTGCAAAGACGTCTTCACAGATGCCGGTATAAAGCTGATGCCTTTGTCAAAATCTTAGGATGCAATGCTCAACTGGAAACAGTTTCTATTGAATGCTATCTTTGAAAGTTGTCATTTATTAATTTTTGAGTGTGTGTGAGTGTGTGCCAGAGAACAGCTTTGAGTGTTGTTCCTCAGGAGCTGAACATCTTGATTTATTTGTTTGTTTTTATGTGTATGAGTGTTTGCCTGCATGAATGTGTACACCGTGTACATACAGTGCCGTGGAGGCCAGGAGAGGGCATCAGATGCCCTGTAACCAAAGTGACAGGTGGTTGTGAGATGCCACATAGGTCCTAGGTAAAAGCAGTAAGTGTTTTTAACTGCTGGGCCATCTCTCCAGCTCCCACCTTGTATTTTGAGACAGAGTCTCTGACTGCCTAGACCATCTATTCAGCTAGGCCAGCTGCTCAGTAAGCCCCAGAGTCACTGGCCAGGGAGGGGGTAGGGGCCGAGGGGCTCTCCCTTCTGGCGCCAATTGCCCATCCGCACGTGCAGGCGGGCGCGACCCCACCTGTCCCTGCCTCCCTGGTGCTGGGATCGAAAGCACACGCCGTCACTCCTGGATTTTCACATGGGCCTTCGGGGTCAAACTCAGGTCCTCCTGCTTGCAAGACCAGCACCTTATTGACTTACCTATTCCCCCAGCTCCCAAAAGATGGGTTTTTTTTTTGGTTTTTTTTTGTTTGTTTGTTTTTCGAGACAGGGTTTCTCTATGTAGCTTTGCGCCTTTCCTGGAACTCACTCGGTAGCCCAGGCTGGCCTCAAACTCACAGAGATCCACCTGGCTCTGCCTCCCGAGTGCTGGGATTAAAGGCGTGCGCCACCGCTGCCGCCCGGCCTCCCAAAAGATGTTTTTAAAAGTTGTTCTGGGTCCACTGAGATGACTCAGCAGGCAACAGTGCTTGTCACCAAGCCTAACAACCTGAGTTTGATCCCAGGGACTCACATGGTAGAAGCGGAGAAATGACTTCTGCAAGCTGTTCTCTTGACCTCCATATGCACGGGTCACACTCTCTCCCACACATCAACATGGACATGCACCATAAATAAATATAAAGATAAAATAAAGCAGTTCAGCATCACATGAACAGGATGTTTTCTCCTTCTCAGCCAGCAAAGGGAAAGGTGAGCCGGATGCGGCCGAGAGGACTAATTCTCGGAGCACAGTGACAGTGGCCCGGACTTGTCCTCTAGTGTCTGAGCAACTGTCCCAAGCCTGGACCTACAATTCTGCTCCCCTCAACTGTCTGCAGCAAGTGACTACTAAGTTATGAGCACTGCCCAGAGGCTGACCTCGTGATGTGAGCCGGCTGTAGACCTGGGAGTTGACCTCTTTGTCACGCACATAGCATCGGATCTCCTCCACCGCCTCCCGGATGATGGTGACAGCCAGCACGAAGCCCTGCAGAGAGAGGGACAGAGGTGAGCCCTGCTGAGACCAATTATAGTCTTCTGATACTTGGGACATACAAAGTAAGATAAACAAACTGCCCCCCATCTGTGAGGACGAAGGGTTTGTCTTCACTCTGTAACTCACAGTTAGAACCACACACAAAAGCAAGTGCTCAGGAAGGCCCTTGCTGAAACAGGGGGTGATGGATGAATTGATGGGTCTGGGGGACCTGACTGGGCTCTGCTGCAGTTTGGACCTGACTGGGCTCTGCTGCAGTTTGGTCCTGATGGTGCCTGACCTGCAGCCTAAATATATATATGTGGGATGCCCAGTATGTTGGCTTAAGCGCAACATGTGGCCCTTTAAAAGGCCACTGTGCAGACCCAGATGCCCAGGGCACAGAAACAAAGAATGTTGTGTCTGCAAACCTGAGGCCGACTACTCACCAGCGGAACCCAGTAGGTGTAGAGGGCGCCCAGTCTCATCTCGGGGACAAACTGGGAGCAGGCGAGAAGCAGGAAGTAGAAGTTGAAGAAGTATCTGAACTGGCTGAACAGCACCTGGAATGGTGAGCAGGGGGCATCAGCATCCTCTAGGGTGGTAGCTGGGCAGGCTCAGAGGGAGGGTAAAGGGCAAAGAACTCCTGCAGAGAAGGCAGCTGCCATGCTGCCTGCACCGGGCCTAACCAGTCCTGTGTGCTCCAGGAAGGCATGTGTGAGCAAGAGGAACAACAGTTGCAGGGACTGGGGGTGTGGCTCAGTGGGTAGAGTCACACCCCCCCACCCCACCCCCACCCGCATGCATGACATCCTGGGTTCCAAGCCCAGCATGGTAAAACTCGGTGTGATGCTGCATGCCTGTAATGTCAGCACTAGGAAGCCGGAGGCAGGAGCATTAGAAATTGAGGGTCATCCTTGGCTACCTAGGAAGTTCAAGACCAGCCTGTCTCAAAAAGCAAATTGCTGGGGGCTGGAGAGATGGCTCAGAGGTTAAGAGCACTGGCAGCTCTTCCAGAGGTCCTGAGTTCAATTCCCAGCAACCACATGGTGGCTCACAACCATCCGTAATGAGATCTGGTGCCCTCTTCTGGCCTGCAGGGATACATGCAGATAAAGCACTACATACATTAAATAAATACATCTTAAACAAGAAGTTCCTTTAAAAAATAAAACAAGCAAATTGCGAATGCAAGATGCAGAACAGCTAATGGGGAAAGATCACATGGGGCCATGACTACGTCAGCCAGCTTCTGAGGGTTTACTGTGGTTGTTTGTTCTCTGTCTCTCTCTCCGTGTGCGTGTGCGTGTGCTTGTGTACAGGAATCATCTCTCTCCTCCCACCTCAGGGGTCACAGGGACAGAACTAAGGTCATCAGACTTGGCAGCAAATATCTTGACCACTGTGCCATCTCCCTGGTCCATATCTTACTTCTCTTGTAGTTTTGTTTCTGGGGACAGAGTCTCCTTATGTAGCCCCAGCTAGCCTGTAACTAGCTAGACCAGGCTGACCTCGAACTCAGAGTTCTGCCTACCTCTGCCTCTAAGCACTGGGATTAAAGGCCTGTGCCCCATGCCCAACCCTATGTTTTATTTCTTAAACTGTGTATTTTAGAAGTATATCTGGCAACTCAAAACTCTTATCTGGAAAGGGAGTCTAGTGGGAGACCATTATGCTATAATTTGAAGACAAAAACTATGTCCACCCATGGGTTTTTAAATTACATTTATTAAAGAAATTATTAAAGGGGACAGCACATACCATGGTACACATGAAGAGATCAGAAGCAAAATGCAGGAGTCAACTTGCTTTCTTTTCCATGTGGGTCAAACTTGAGTTGTCAGAACTCAGGTCCTCAGGCCTGGTGGTAAGCGCCTCCCACCCACTGAGCCATCCCACCAGGCTCCCATGATAGAAGTTTAGGGGTTTTTTGTTTGTTTGGGGGGGTTTTGTTTGTTTTTGGTTTCTTTAGACAGGGTTTTCTCTGTATAGCCTTGGCTGTCCTGGAACTCACTCTGTAGACCAGGCTGGCCTTGAACTCACAAAGATCTGTCTGTCTCAACCTCCCAAGTGCTGGGATTAAAGGTGTTCGCCACCACTGTCAGTCAAAAGTTTAGGTTTTTATGTTGGTTTGGTTGCTTCTTTTGGTTTCTTGAGACAAGGTCTCTGCAGTGGTTTAAAAACAAAAAACCCGCCCCCATAAGGAGTAGCACTATTAGGAGGTGTGGCCTTGTTGCAGTAGGTGTGGCCTTGTTGGAGGAAGTGTGTTACTGTGGAGGTGGGCTTTGAGTTCTCATCTATGCTCAAGCCACATCCAGTGAGACAGACCACTTCCTGTTGCCTGTACAAGATGTAGAACTCTCAGCTCCTTCTCCAGCACCATGTCTGCCTGCATGCTGCCATGTCACACCATGAAGATAACAGACTGAACCTCTGAACTTTAAACCACCCCATTAAATGTTTTCCTTAGAGTTGCCATGACCATAGTGTCTCTTCACAGCAACAGAAACCCTAAGACAAGTCTCTCTTTGTAATCCTGGCAGTCTTCTAACACACAGAGACCTGCTCTGCCTCCCAAGTGCTATAGTTAAAGGTGTGCTCCACCACATCTGGCCCACAAGAGAAGGTTTTTAATTTTTATTTTTACATCTACTCATTTTATTTTATATGTGTTTTGCCTGCATGTGTATCCGCACCACATGTGTGCTTGGTGCCCAAGGAGGCCAGAAGAGGGTGCTGGAGTTCCTGGAACTGGAGTGATGCGTGGCTGTGAGCTGCTAAGTGGGTGTTGGGAATTGAACCCAGGTCCTCTGTGCGAGCAACAAGTGCTCTTAAGGCACTGTCCCCTCCCCACAATAGAATTTTAACATCATAAAGGAAGGCAGTGGAGATGGGATCTGTCAGTATTCCATCACCATGGGGGAGGGGCTCACTGGGCTCTTCCCTTCCCTGAAGAGCTACTGGCAACTAATAGTTGCTAGAGAGGGGAGGTGGCGCCACTGGTAAAAGCTGTCTGTGCTCCTGTAAACAAGCCTAATAAATTCAATGAGTCACCAAAGGAAAAAAGCCCTGGAAGTGCAAGGGCTCCTATTCGGGAAGAGTAAGGGATCAATGGGAATGAGAGAGGGACAGAGAGAGGGTAAGGGGGTGAACACGGTCAAAATACATTATACACATGCATGAGACCCATTATTATATATGATATATGCTAATTAAAAAAATAACAGCTGGGCGTGGGGGCGACATTTTTTTCCTTGGTTTTTCGAGACAGGGTTTCTCTGTGTAACAGCCCTGGTTGTCCTGAAACTTGCTCTGTAGACCAGGCTGGCCTCAAACTCAGAGATCCACCTGCCTCTGCCTCCTCCTCCCGAGTACTGGGATTAAAGGCGTGTGCCACCACGGCCGGCCAAGTTTTTCTCTCTGTACTTTTAGTCCCCAATCCTCCTAGGCCTAACTCCCCACACTCAGTGGCATGGGGTAACAACTGAAACACCACTGATAACCTGTTTCGGCATTTTGACTATAATGTTAAGTCTCCAAAATACCCAATAAACGTGAAGTTATTCTAACAGACAGATGGAACACCATGGTCTGGAAGATGGCAGACATCCCTGAAGATGCAGTCCCACTCAGCCAGGGAAGACGGAAGGTCAGTGGTAAAGACAGCAAAGACATTCACAAAATCTACCCCAGGAACCACGGTCTGCTAAGACCAGAACCATGGCATAAACTCATGGTGGGAAAAGAACAATGTGGCTGCACATACCCCGGGAAGAAACGTGAAGAAATTGTACTTCTGGTTGTTGATGACATTTTGAGGGTACCGCTGGTCCCTCTTCTCGGGGTGTCCCAACCAGACAGTACGGGGCCTGGGCTCCCCTCCACCACAGCATCTCAGCCACTCACAGCACCTACAGGAAAGATAAGCCCACAAGATTAAAGCCACGCCCCCATTCTATCAAGGCCATGCCCATGTTATCCAGGCCATACTCACATCTAAGCCACACCCCATCATCAAGACTATATCCACACAGAATCTAAGTCATGCCCACAAGTGCCCGTGCCAGAGATTCACATAAGGCCAACCCTACACCATCAAAGCCACGCCCACATCTGCCCACTCTCCTCATAATGCTTTTCTTTAAAGGGTCCTGGCGAGGGCAGGGCCACAGCCCCCAATCTGGGATAACAACCAACCTCCACTGACCTAAGACACAGTGGTCCAAAGAGAAGGTGCTGTGTCCCTGTGACGGAAGCTTCAGAATCACCATGAACACAAGCCCTGGGCGTGTCCATGAGGGAGTTTCTAGATCGGGTGACCCACCCTAATTATGGGCAGTACCAGGAGTGGTATGTAGACAGTATCGGTGGGCTCTCAAACTGAACAAAAAGGAGAAATCCAGCTGATCGTCAGCATTCACTGGTCTCTGCTTCCTGACTGTGGACATGTGACCAGCTGCCTCACTCCGGTGGCAATGGCTCCCCCACTGTGATGGACTGTAAACCAAAATGCAAACCCTTCCCCTCTATGCTGCTTTCTTAGGTATTTAGTCACACCATGCAGAAGTGTAACGAATGCAATCCTGAAACCCAAAGTTATTTCAAAAACGCATTCACTGAAAAATAAAAAAAAAAATTTAAGCTAAAAAACTTTATATATCTCAGGAAGAATTACTATGGTTTTTGTACATTTTATAGATGAGGGCAGGGGGTGCAGAATGAGGTGCACAAGCCACGATATGAGCAACAGCCAGATCTGACCTTGCCCTGTGTGGGTCCCTGCTCAGTCAAGACTATTACATAAAGAACAGCGGAGGATCTCTCCACCCCAACCGATCTCTTTTTAGTAAATGTTAAAGGCGCAAAGCAGAAAGGCCATGTCTGTGTGCCTAGAGAACCTGGAGACAGGCCAGTGGCCAGCTGCAAGAGCAGGGACCTGAGTGCCACTCCCTGCCCAACTCTCCCCAAAGCGTTGGTCATTGGCACCAACCCTCCAGCACCCTGATCCTGGCTCCCAGTCACCTCACATAAGCCAAGGGACACACAGGGCTCTCCCACCAGCACAGTAAAGCCACTGTGAGAACCTGCTTCAGCAGAGCTTGTAAACAGGGGGCTTGACAATCACCAGCCCCGAGGCTACAGTGAAACACCACCACAGCCACGTTTGATGCTCACTCCACGCTCCCGCTCCCGTATGCACAGGCTAGGAGGAGGAAATTCCCGGACTGCCGCCCCTGCGCTATCACCAAGTGAAACCAGCCAGATATAGCGACTATGACTCACATAATGCCTGGTCCGCTGTGGACCCTCCTCTGCCCCTTCCTCCTGCAGGTCGGGTCTGGATGGGATGCTAAGGTTCAGGGCTAAGCCCATGGGGTCCATGTGTAGCAGGACCCCAAAGCAGAGCCAGCCGGCGAGCTGCCTGCTCAGAAGCTCAAAATTTCCATGATGAAACACAATGCTCTTTCTTAAAAATAGCATCCTCATTCCAGTAAACTCGGCTGGGTGGAGCATGCTGGGATACAGACAGGTGCCACAGCCAGTAACTGCTGCGAGCCACTCAGTTGTTCTAGGGCCAGAAGCCACGCAAGAAGCCCCGAGGACTCCACATTCTTCACATGCCTGCTCTCAGGTACAGTCACCACGCTGGCATGAGGGGACACTAGCTGAAGCTGTGTGACCTGAGTGTTAGAAGCGAGGAAAGAGGAGGCAGGGGAGATGGAGGGATGGATGGGGCAGTGGGGAGATTCACCTCACAGGCAGCAGACCACTTCACATGTAGAACATTCCTGACAATTCTCACTCTCCCACAATCCTTCATGTCGTACCTAAGAGCTGGTGAGGTGGCTAAGAGGGTAAGCACGTCTGCTGCACAGGCGTGATGGTCTAGCTCAATTCCCAGAGCCCACAGCGAACTTCCTCCTGAGAGCTCCACATTCATGCCACACTCACACAAACAAATAATAAAATAAAATCAGATAAATCAATAGAAAACATTGTACGTCACATAATCTAAAGAGAGATGGAAACGAATTAAGAGAACCACAGTTTATTATTCCTGTAAGTTTTGTGGATTTTTTTTTCTGTTCTGTTTTGGCTACAAGTTCCACATATTAAATAATTAGGTTGTTACTCCTTAGTAACCTATAGGTGTGTGTGTGTGTGTGTGTGTGTGTGTGTGTGTGTGTGTGTGTGTGTGTACAAGAACCAGGATGTTTACCCCAGCATTCATAGTGTAAGCCAAACACCAGATGCAAAGCCAACCATTCCTCAGCAAGAAACTGGTTAACTTTCCAGAAATGATCCATAAAGTGGACTTCCCAACAGCTTTGCAGCTTCAAACACAAAATGGTTCCATCGTCCATTTGTGCTAAAAGGCAAAGCACTGGAGTTGGGGAGGTGGTCCAGTCAGTGGCGCCTGCTTCACAAGCATGAGGCCGCCTCCTTCACAAGCATGAGGCCCGGAGCGCAATCCCCAGAACTCAAGGCCAGCTTCCTGACTGAGGACGCAGTGAGATCAGCTGCCTCATGCTCCTGACGCCATGACAGGCTGGACCCTCAAACCATAAGAATAAACCCTTCCTTCCTTAAAAAATAAATTAAAAAAGCCAAGCATGATGGTATGTATGTAATTCCAGTATTTGGGCAGCCAAGACAGGTAGATTCCTGGGGCTTCCCTACCAGCCAGCCTAACTTACTTGCCAAGTTCCAGGCCGGGGAAAGACTTGGGCCCGCTTCATTAATGTTTGTTCTTAACTTTGTGTAGGTATTGGCTGGGAGACTAAATGGTTCATTTTGTTTTTCCAGTTAAATTCATTCTAGTAAGGACCCACCCACTGAGGAAGCCCTTCCAATACAAAGCACCAATGCAGCCCAGACTGCCACACTTGTAACCCAACACACACGAGGCCGCAGAGCATGTTCAAGGTTGGTCTGAGCTTAGGCAAGACCCTGTCTTTGTCTAAAAAAAAAAAAAAGTCATATTCCAGGTCCTGAGAGTACCAAACTCTAGAACAAGACCCAGGACTTCTCCTTCACAGTCCCCCTTCCAAACATGTCCCTAGAAGATGCCAACAAGGTCTATCCCTCTTCCTATGGTCCCAACCACAAATCAAAACGCACTCCACCAGAGTTCACTCAGGGTAACCAGTGAGTTTATTGGACTTGCATACAGAGCATGGGTGAGGGATTCTGGCAGGAACATGGGTGGCCCCAAAGCAGTCAAACAGAATGGTCTGCGCCTGGATGATGTATCCCCTACCTCAGTTAATTTTCCCCAGCCCCTCCCCAAGAGGCCAAGTCCATCTGGGGCAAAATTGCATACAAATGGCTAGATACTCAGGACCCTCCCTGGTCCCTCCTTCTATGAGGGACAGTCAGTCAGACTGCGGAAGGGTGACGCACACTTCCAAGCATGGCTGTTTGAAGGAGGCAGCAGCTGTTCTACCTTGACGGCCTTGTTCTACAGCACTGAGCACACGGGAAATGAAGGGCCCTGCATCATCTGAGCGCGGCAATGAAGGCCAAGTCCGACCCCAGTTAATCAACTTGCTCGTCCTGCAGTCAGTTTCCACTGGAAACGAGCCGAAGTTGCAAACTTTCAACACACATCATCAGTCTGCGCTTCAGGTCAACGGTGTTTGCTGAGCCCTTGGTGAGAAAGGGGCGAGTTGTCTCAGTTTTTGGTCATGGTTTGAGCACAGGCCATCCTGAGTACTCACAAGCCAGATCCTCAGCTGGGCCGTGGGTACTTGCACTGAATAACACAACCGAGTCCCGTGGTCTAGCAGAGGGAAACTGAGCAAGCCATGCTCCAAACTGGGTGCTTCCAGAACGACCAACCCTCCTCCTCTTACAGGACACCAATGAGGAACCAATGCACCGTTCCACAAAAGCCCAAGGTGGGGAACTAGTGAATTCACTGAGCTTACTTATAAGCATAGATGAGAGTTACTTCCAGGGGTGTGACCCCAAAGCAGCTGCACCACTGAGAAGCCAGCCCAGCACGGACGCCGCCCCCTCATAGCTACACGGACGGAATACCCCTCAAGCTGCCCATCCATAGTCTAAACACTGTAGCACCTCTCTAGAATATGTGCATGGTTGGGACAAACTGCATATAACACTGGCCAGGAGGAGGAGGAAGCAACTGGGATCTCACTCAGGCGACAGCCCAGGGGCACTGCCGACCCCTTCCACCTGTGGGGAACATCTACATTAAGGACCCAATCCCGGGGGTCTCCAGCAAGCAGCCACAGCTGCTCTGACGATGAGGATCGCTGTGATGCTTGGAGGAGGGAGCTCTCTAACAGTGCGCGTGTTGGCACACAGGAGAACCTCAGCCCTTGAGGAGACTGAGGCAGAAGGACTGTGTTTGAAGGTATCCTGGGCTAAATAGTGAGATCGTGCCTCAAAAGTGTAAAAGTAAAATAACCGCCCCAGCAGCCCATGTAACCAGGCAGAGCAACGCAATCCAGGCAGATGAGCTGATGAGGCGAAGACCGGGAGGCAAGAAACAGCCCCTGAAGCAATCCGAGAAGACTGGTCCAGATGAAATATTCTACCATGATGGGAAAAGGGAGGATGAATGAGATCAGAGGAGGGGTGAGGATGGAGAAGGAGGAGGGAGGGGAGAGAGGAGGAGAGGAGGAGGAAGGAGAATGGATAAGGAGGAGGAGAAGGAGGAGGAGAGGAGGAGGGAGGATGGATAAGGAGGAGGGAGGAGTAGAAGAGGAGGGAGGATGGATAAGGAGGAGGGAGAAGGAGGAGGGAGGGGAGAGAGGAGAGGAGGAGGAAGGAGAATGGATAAGGAAGAGAGAGGAGGAGGAGGAGGGAGGATGTATAAGGAGGAGGGAGAAGGAGGAGGAGAGGAGAAGGAGGAGGAAAAGCAGGAAGAGGGAGGAGGAGGAACAGTGGTCAGAAATGACAGTCTCATCACCAGGGCAGAGTCTGGATCTTAATCTACATGCAGTAGAGCTCACTGGAGCTACAGCAGCAGACTGGAAAGACCTTATTTACATTTTTTTTTTTTTTTTTTTTTTTTTTGGTTTTTCGAGACAGGGTTTCTCTGTGTAGCTTTGCGCCTTTTCCTGGAACTCACTTGGTAGCCCAGGCTGGCCTCGAACTCACAGAGATCCGCCTGGCTCTGCCTCCCGTTACATTTTTAATTTGGATTTATTTTATGTGCGTGAGTATTCTGTTTGCACTCATGTAGGTGCACACCTGCCATACATATGCAGTGACCAAGGAGGTCAGAAGAAGGCACTGGATCTCCTGGAACTGGTGTTACAGACAGTTGTGAGCTGCCATGCCATGTGGCTATGGGAATTGAACCCAGGTCCTCTGGAAGAGCAGTCAGTGCTCTTAAACCCTGAGCCATCTCCTCAGCCTCCTGATTTACATTCTTAAAAGATCACTCTGGGGCCAGTGAGATGGCTCAGTAGGTAAAGGAGCCTGCCACCAAGCCTGATAACTTGGGTTCAATCTCCTGGTCTTCATCATAGAAGAAAACTGAGTCCCATAGGTTGTCCTCTGACCTACATACACACACTGTGGTGTGCACAAGCCCTACACATACAAATAAATGTAAATACACACACACACCCCAGTTAAAAAAAGAAGTCATCTTGGTTGCTAGGCAGAAAAGATGCTGCAGTGGACAAGGATGGGAGGGGCAAGAAGTGGGGAGGGAGGGGGAAGGGAAAGGGAGGAACGGAGGGAGAGAGGGAGAGAGGGAGGACGTGAATCAGGAAATCATCTGGAGGCTGGTGCCTCTGTCCAAGCACACAGGACAGAGACATAGGTCCAGATGCGGGTGGTCCCAGTGGGGGCCTGCAGGGATCTGTGCAGACCCTCAACATGCTGTGGATTGGACACATGCACTCTCCAGAAAGCTGAGGAAAGTCATGTGCTCACTTACAGCTCACAAGTGCAAAGCCAGGGGCTAGCACATCCCTCTGTCACAGCAGACGGAGAACCTGCCGACACCCGCAGCTCTATGTTACCCATTAACCAAGTGGCAGAAGAAGGCATGGAACCGGTGCCTGGCTGATCTGGACCCAAGCCAGGAGCTCTCAATACCTGTGGATCTACTTCCATTTCCTTTTGTTTGTGGGTGTGTTTGACTCATGATCTGTTTTATAGCCCAGGCTTGACCACAACTCATGGCCCTCCTGCCAAAGCCCACACTTTGCTTTTGTTTTATTACTTTGTTTTGTTTGTGACGGGGTCTCATGCATCCTAAGATGCATAACGGAGGATGGCTTTGAGCTTCTGGTCCTCTGCCTCCATCTTCAAAGTGCTGGGGTGATCCCATGTGCCACCAACCCGGTTTATGTTGTACTGCAGATCCAGTGCGGGGCCTCACGGCTAGACAAGAACTCCCTGGACAAAGCTACATCCCCAGCCTGGCTGGGGCTCTTCAACACCAAAGGGAACTGCCACCTGCTACAACAACAACAACAATTTTTTTTTTTCAAGACAGGATTTCTCTATGTAGCAGTCCCGGCTGTTCTGGGACTCGATTTGTAGACCAAGCTGGCCTTGAACTCAGAGATCTGCCTGCCGCTGCCTCCTGAGTGCTGGGATTAAAGGCATGGGCCACTACCACCAGACCAAAAAAAAGCAAAAACGAACAACAAAACCTTCTATCCCACATTCTAGATAGACTGGGAGATAGCCACAAGGCAGAGCACTTTAAGAGTGAGAAGCTGAAGGTCGGGCACAGTCCCATGGTGCATGGGCCCTGTGGGCAGGGTAAGGCTTCAAGCCAAACACACCCAAGTGCCAACTCCAGCCCAGGTCAACATTAACAGTGGGCTCTGGGCCACTCATCTGTGATCCAAGCTGGCCTTTATGAAGGAAAAGTCCTGTCGTGAAGAACTACTTTGAGAATTTGGGATTATGTCCACAGTATAGAAGAGCACTTAGCGCTTAAGGAATTCAATTAATTACGGGCTCTCCTTGTTGTGTGTGTGTTTGCTGGAAACAGGATCGCTATGTAGACCAGGCTGGCCTAGACTTACTATATAGACCAGGCTGGCCTTGAATTCAGAGATCCGCCTGTCTCTGCTTCCCGAGTGCTGGGATTAAAGCTCTGCACTACCATGTCTGACTATGGGCAGTCTGTCTTTCTGAGATTTATGTTATGTGCATGTGTGTTCTGTTTGTCCGCATGCATGTAAAAGCACTGTGTGTGTGCCTGGTGCCAGCAGAAGCCGGAAGAGGACACTGGGTCCCCTAGAACTAGTCACAGGTGGCTGTGAAGTGCCATGTGGGTGCTGGGCAGCACACCCAGGCAGGCCCTCTTCAGGAGCAGCCAGCGCTCTTGACCTCTGAGCCTCCCTTCCCTCCAGGCCTAACATCTTACAAGCTACGTTTCACGATTTTTAAAAAAAAAGAAACTTTTTCACAAAATAACTGTCTTCGTCTGATAGCAACAGCTTTCGAACCAGATTAAAATGTAAAGCCAGCGACCATCAAGGCAGCTCAGCAGGTAAAGCATTTAAAGTTCAAGCTGAAAAGCTCGGGACCCACCCCGGAAGGAGGACCGACTCCCAAAGGTGGTGGTGCTCTGGCCTGCACATGCACGCCATGGCACGTGCACCATCATAATGACAAAACTTCAGGGGCCAGAGAGGCGGCCCAGCTGGGAAGAGTGTGTGCTAGTCTCACCAAAGAGCCAAGTTCAGTTCCCAGAACCAACACTGGACAGCTCATGGCCTGTAGCTCAAGCTCCAGGGGCTGGCGCGCGCACGCGCTCTCTCTCTCTCTCTCTCTCTCTCTCTCTCTCTCTCTCTCTCTCTCTCTCTCTCTCTCTCTCTCTCTCACACACACACACACACACACACACACACACACACACACCTATTTAAAAAAATAAAAGCTGGGCTAGGGTAACACACATCTTTAATCCCAGCACTTGGGAGGCAGAAGCAAGACGATCTCTGCGAGTTCCAGGCCAGCCTGGTCTACATAGAGAGAGACCTTGTCATAAAACAAAACAAAATGAAATCTGCCCATTGTATGCAAGACAGAAGTTCCAACCTCAGAATAGCAAGAAAATTGTATGTGCACCTATATATTTATATAGATGCAAAAATATATGTTGTTATTAGCAAATGATTACAAGTGTTTTCTAAAATAACACAGCAGCACAGGGTAACTAACAAGGGTTGACAGGAACATTACCTATGATTTGCATACACTCCTGCACCTTTGTGTGAATTTGTGGCTAGTATGTGTTTTTCATATAAAAATAAGTGACTTGGGGTTGGGGAGATGGCTCAGCGGTTAAGAGCACTGCCTGTTCTTCCAGAGGTCCTGAGTTCAATTCCCAGCAACCACATGGTGGCTCACAACCATCCGCAATGAGATCTGGTGCCCCTTCTGGCCTGCAAGCATGCATGTAGGCAGAACACTGTATACATAATAAATAAATCTTAAAAAAAAAATAAATAAGTGACTTATTTTAAAAATAAATAATTTTAAAATAAATAAATAAATAAGCTAGGGAGGTATCTCAGTGGCCGGGTTCTTGCATGGCGTGTATGCGTTTCTAGGTTCTGTCCCTAATATTGTAAAATAAATCAAAGCCCACCACCCCATCTCACCACCTGCTCTCGGGTCACTCACCTCCACCATGGCGGGGTGCCAGCCAGTATGTCTGTCCTGCCCATGTTGAGGATGAACTCCCCCAGGCTTTCACACGCCCTGGGCATGATCAGTCCCTCCTGCTGTACTTCCCCTTTGATCTGGGCCACTGGGTCACAGGCCGTAAAACAGGTGCAGCATGCAGCCCACAACCAGCACGAGGCACAGCGGGCACCTAGAAATCGCCAGCACCAGCCAAGGGTGGCGGGGCATGACTGTGATCCCAGCGTGGGCAGTAGAGGCAGGAGGATCAAGGGCTCAAGGCAGCGTAGGAAGTTCAAGTCCTGGCTACACAAAACCCTGCCTCAAAACACCACAACAAAAAAGAAATCCAGGTACCCGTGGATACCAAAACAGTCAATAAAAACAGTCTATACGTCGCGTAAGTGCGAGCTCCATGCATACCAGTGAGTCCTCCAGCCTCTGGGCGACCGTGCATGGCTTCCAGCCAACCCTCCTTGCCCATGAAAAACTATTTCCCACAAAGTCCAAACTGGGAAGCACAGAGACAGGCCATGGTTGAGTTTTTCCATGCCGTCCCACTCAGAAGTGCTGCCTCGAGCTCCCAGACTGACTACTTTGGAAGGAACCCAAGGACAGATGCAGGACACACACCAGGGACCCCCAGCAGCAGCCCTGCCCCACTAGCTCCCACCTCCCCCACGGTCATTAACACCACTCTGTGTATCCATGGTTCCAAGTTTCAAGGTCCATGGACAATACACACCGTCACCCATTCCTTCCAGCACGGGAAGGCTGAGGCAGGAGGATCACTACACGTTCAAGGTGAGGCTGGACTACACAGTGAAATCATGTCTACAAAAAAAAAAAACAAAACCACAGAACAGCCAGTATGGTGACGCAAGCCTTTAATTCTAACACCCAGGAGGCAGAGGCAGGGGATTTCTGTGAATTCCAGGTCAGCTACGGCTACTTAGTGAGACCAAGTTTCAAAAAACCAAACGTGCTAGAGAGATGGCTCAGCGCTGTTGTAAGGGACCAGAATTCAATGGCTGGCACCCTTGTAAGACTGCCCCCCGCCCTCTGCAGCTCCAGTTCCCAGGGATCTGACCCTCTCCCCTAACCTCCCTGGACACCAGGTACGCAGTACACATACATACGTGAAGGCAAAACAGCCACACACATAAGAAAAAGAAGTCAAATCCTTTTCTTACTTTTTTAATGTAAAATAAAAATCCCAAACAACAACAATGTACCAGCGGTGTGAACCTCGGCCATTTCTCAGAGAGGAACTCACTCGCTCTAGGTCATGGGTATAGACAGCGCTTCCCAAACTTGAACCACAGTCTTGTTTGACTACGTGGTCTCTGAAGCCAGCTGGGCCTTGGGAGACGGCCACCTCCCTATGAACTTTCCTCCTCCTTCTGCGGCTCCCATGGAGACCAGGACTGTCACAGTGCTGCTGCGCCATGGGCAGGGCCTTGGCATAGAGAAGCCTCAGCAAGGCCACAGGGAAGGTTGCCAAAGCCCTGTACAGTCAGGTGGTGGTGCTGCCATGCCCATCACCTTAGGAAGCTGAGGCAGGAGGATCAGGAGTTCAAGGTCATCTTTTGCTGCATGCCACATTCCAAAACAACATAAAGGCCAAAGAGACGCTGCACCTAATCCCAGGGGGGCTGCACCCAGGAGTCAGGCCAGGCAGGACTTGGGCATAAAGCCAGCTTAGTGTGCAGACACCCTCAGCAGGAGAATGCCATCATTCCTGCTGCCAGGGACACTGACCCCGGGTTCCAACTATGCTACAAACCCCCTTTTCAGGCAAGCCAGACATGACCACACCCGGCCCTCTTATCCACACCAGCTTGTGGTGACAAACTGTCACCCACACCTGTCATCCCAGCCCTGATGGTGGCTTTGGGACCAGCCTGGGCTACATAGTGAAACCCTGTCTCAAAAAGACCACACAAAGCTGTACTCACTCAACAAACACAGACTGAATGGTCAGTCTCCTGAATTTAACCTGCCCCAAGTCAAGGTCACCCAACAAAGACCAGAGAGCATTCACATCAAATGGCCCCTGAAGAAGGGTTAGGACGGGTCCTAACCCTCAAATACGGGGAAATTCAGGCTTTTGCAGAACCTTCCAGAAACCCACATAATAAAATAAAGACAGGCCCCCTTGAGCATCTAGTGACTTGAGAATATGGCCAATAAAAATTCCTCCAAGGACAAGGTTCCCCGAGATGGCTTAGTAAGTAGAGGCATTTGCCACAAAGCCTCAGGACTCGTCCAGTCCCCAGAACTCATGTACGTGGAAGGAGAACCAAGACCACAAAGCTGACCTCTGACCTCCACCTGAGCACCGGGGCACGCACTCCCTCTGGCCCCACTGCAACAATAATAAAGATTTTGTTTATTTATTTAAACAAGGTCTCATCGTGTACCCCAGGCTGGCCTCGAACTCAGAGATCTGCCTGCCTCTGTCTCCTATTTACCAGGATTAAAGGCGTGTACCACTACACCTAACATAATATATATTTGTTCTTTAATTTAAAAAATACATAAAGGAGCCAGGCATGCTGGCACACGCCTTTAATCCCAGCAGTCAAGAGGCAGAGGCGGGTGGATCTCTATGAATTCGAGGCCAGCCTGGTCTACAGAGTGAATTCCAGGACAGCCAGGGCTACACAGAGAAACCCTGTCTCAAATAACCAAAAGCAAAAACAAACAAACAAGTATCCATAAAGGAAAGTTTATCAAGATATCTTCAACATAACAACTATAATTACAGCTCAGCTGGTGGTGGCGCACACCTTTAACCCAGCACTCCGGAGGATGAGGCAGCTGGATCTCTGTGAGTTCAAGGCCAGCCTGGTCTACAGAGTGAGTTCCAGGACAGCCAGAGCTACACAGAGAAACCCTGTCTCGAAAACAAGCAAGCAAAGAAGAACTATAATTTACAACAGTAAAAACAAGCTGAATTAAACCACTGACTAGCCGTTCCTGAAGGCTCTCATCGGAGGGAAACAAACCTGAGTGTTAACAATGGGAGACTAAAGCACACACATCCTCAGCTCACAACTGCCTGTAAGTCCGGCTCCAGGGACCCAAGGCCCTCTTCAGTCCTCCACAGAACACATATGTGCACTCGCGTGTGTGTGCACACACAGATTTTTTTGTTTGTTTGTTTTTGTTTTTTCGAGACAGGGTTTCTCTGTGTAGCTTTGCACCTTTCCTGGAACTCACTTGGTAGCCCAGGCTGGCCTCGAACTCACAGAGATCTGCCTGGCTCTGCCTCCCGAGTGCTGGGATTAAAGGCATGCGCCACCACCGCCCGGCCAGATTTTTTTTAAAGGTTGAGCTTTACATAACTCTGAGCTGGGGCACTTGTGTGGCACATGCAAAGGCCCTGGATTCCAACCCTTAGCACCACAAAGTGATAATAATAATTTAGGCGCTACATTATTAACTTTTCTACAATAGGAATTATCATTTTCATGCCCAAAGGGAAGAGTTACTATTTAAAAACCCCACTGGGAAGCTGGGTGAGATGACCCATAGCTGTAATCTAAGATCCTGTGAGATGAGGACAGGGGGAGGCCAGCCTGGGCTACATGAAGCCCTGCCTTAATGCAAAACATCCCACTGGGGCCCTGGAGTTGGGGGTTCTCAGTACAGTTCTGGGGTGTGGTCTTCCTGGTCCCACAGCTCCTCTGTGTGCAGGGCTCTCTCTTATCAAGGCTCTGATCCCACAGACCCTCATTCTAGCACTCATTGCTACTCAGGAGGGACATCTGTGACTATGTCCCCAAGGCTCAGCATTGGGTTAGGGACTGCTGGGAATTTCAGGTATGCTATAGCTGTGAAGCCGCAGCTGAGGTGGCAGTGAGGGCACCTCAGTCACCATGCAGGTGTGGGCTCAGTCTGCGATCTGTGATCCAGGCCTCAGAGAAGACGCTGGCAACAGCTACGGAACGGGGGGGGGGGGGGGGGGGGAGGGAGGAGGAGAAGGAAACAGACAGGCTGGGGAGCCTGGGCGGCTGCAGGGCACGGTGCTGAAAGACCTCAGGCTGGTTCTCTGAGCTCTGCAAGCCTCGCTTTGCTGGGGCACCGAGCAGCAGGACCACATGGGAGTCCCTAGACGAGGCTTACACACCTGGGACAGGGGCACTGGCACCTAAGACTCCAAGTTCACCCAGCTTCCCGGACACGTGATGTGCCTCAGTGCACACAAGCGGCTGCTGCCAGGAGTCTGCCTCTGGTGTCCCCAGCACTGGTGCTGCCAGCCACCGAGTCTGTGCGCAGTAAATATTTACGGAGTGCGTGAATGCGTGAGTCACGGGGCTATTTTTAGTCTGAGTGCTATGTTATAAATTTCAGTTGCCTTTTGGGTGCATGTGCAGAAGGAGGAGACTGAAACACCTTGGCTGGCCTTCCATGAGATGGTGTACAGAACAGGAGAGTGTCACTGGGCTGGGCTGCCTTACCCAGACAAGAGAGGCCTCTCTCCTCAACCCTTCCCCGATTTGTCCCTGTGCTTTGGACCACAGAGTTCAGAACCAAGCTGCATCCAACCTGGGAGAATGCAACAACATTCTGCTTCTGAGAACCGGAAACACTAGCGTCCCACCCCCTACCCCCCTTTTTTTTTCCTTTTCAGTCCCTAGGGCTGGAACTCAAGGCTTGGTTCCTGGCTGAGCACATGCTCTACCACTGAGCCACGGCCACAGCCTCTACAATGCTGTTTCAAATATTTGTGCCAAGTACGATGTGTGCACTTGTAATCCAGAAGCAGGAGGGCTGCTCTAAGTCTGAGGCAAGCCAGGCTACACAGTGAGACCCTGTCTTAAAAGCAAAGGGAAAAAAAAAAAGGCATTTGCTGCAGGGTATGGTGGCACATGTCTGTAATCCCAGTACTCTGGAGGCTGAGGCAGGAGGATTACCATAATTTCAAGGCCAACCTGGGATATGAAATAAGACCGTCTCATAAACAAACCTGAAATTCTGGCTCGTCACCAGCCACTATGGGACCCCCCACTGCCAACTGTCTCCCTCTGCTTCAATCTTACTGGGTTTGTTGCTACTGTTATCTGAGTGTGGGGTATTTGTTTGGTTGCTGTTCCTGAGGCTTGACTCCAGCCTCTCCCACATGCTAGGCAAGTGTTATTTCTATACTTGCCTTTGTATGAAGAGGCATATGCAATATGTGTTAGGAATAAGGCTGGTTTGTTGTTGCTTTGTTTTTGAGACAGGGTCTTATGTAGACCTAGCTGGCCTTGAACTCATGGTGAACAACTGCCTCTGCTTCCCAAGTGCTGAGAATAAAAATTTTTGTTTGTTTGTTTTTTTGTTTTGTTTTGTTTTTTCCGAGACAGAATTTCTCTGTATAGCCCTGACTGTCTTGGAACTCACTCTCTAGACCAGGCTGGCCCCGAACTCACAGAGATCCATCTGCCTCTGCCTCCTGAACGCTGGGATTTAAGGTGTGGGCCACCACTGCCCTGCTGGTTTTTTGTTTTTTAATTTAAAGACTTAGCTGGGCATGATGACACACACTTTTAATCCCAGTACTCAGAAGGCAGAGGCAGATGCATCTGTGAGTTCAAGGCCAGCCTGGTCTACAGAGTGAGTTTCCAGGACAGCCAGGGTTACACAGGGAAACCCTGTCTTGAAAAACAAAACAACAACAACAACAAAATCGAAAGTGTATTCCAAGTCAATGATTTCATTTTGGAGAGAGGCTCAGTAGTTAAGAGCATATGCTGCTCTTGCCAAGGACCAGTGTTCAGATCCCAGTCCCCACATCATGACTTACAACTGTCTGTAACTCCATATCCAGGGGATCTGCCTTCCTCCTCTGGCCTCTGTGAGTACTGCACACATGTGGTACACAGACATACATGCAGACACTCAGAACATAAAGCAGCTTCATCAGTTAAGACAAATAAAAACCAGGTTGAGAATAAACATTGAAATATTCTATCCTTTCTCTTTCATTAACATAAACATCACTCACGGGGTACAGATCAATGGGGTGCAGATCAATACGAGGTCTCAAAACAGACCACTTCTGGAGAATGTGGAGTTGCTGGTGTTACCAGGTCAGCCTGGTGGTACTGAGAATCTCTGAAGAATGCTTACCCAGCATGCCTGAGGCCTTAGGTTCCAATTTCAGCACCACAAAACCCGAGTGTAGGTCTGTGACCCCAGCACTCAGGAGGCGGAAGCAGTATGATCAGAAGTTCATTTCATTTTATTTATTTATTTTATGTTGGGGGAAGGAGGGGTCTGGGTACCATGGAACAGGAATGGTCACAGGACAACTTGAGGAAGTCGGTTCTCTCCTACCATCACAGGGGTGCTGGGGATTAAACTCAAAACTATCAGCCTTGGCAGCAAGCGCCTTCATCCGCTGAGCCATCTCATAGCCCCTGCAACATACTTACAGGAAGCTCTTAAAACTGGACTGAGCTTGGGCTGGAGAGATGGCTCAGGGGTTAGGAACACTGGCTGTTCTTCCAGAGGACCTGGGTTCAATTCCCAACACCCACATGGCAGCTCACAACTGTCTGTAACTCCAATTCCAAGAGATCTGACATCTTCACACCAGTGTACAGCCATGTACACTTTAAACTCAGCATCAGTACAAATAAAGTTTTATTAATAACAGTGAGGTAGAACTCCTGCCAACATCATAGCCAGTATTCCTCTATGACTTCTCTGTTGGAACAAAGGATCGTAAGTTTAGACATTAAATAATAAAAGTGTATTTTGCCCAATTCTGATGGCCATGGATCTAAGATCAAGGTAGCTACAACTTGTTTTCCTCTCGGGCCTCAGTGGTTTGCAGGTGGCTGGGTCCCCCTGTGGCATTTCCTCGTTCATTCTCAGTGTTGCCAGGCCAGATCTAGGCCACCCAACCATCCTGTTCTTTGATACACTGTTAGGTAGTTATCTTGGGGGGGGGGGTAGTGGGCACCTGCTTGTCACAACACTCACGTGGAGGTCAGGAGACGGAACTCCATTCTCTCCTTCTTCACCCGGGTCTGGGACCTAGCTCAGGTCATCAGACTCCCTCTACCCACTAAGCCATCTCAACAGCCCATATTTTGTTTTGTGTTTATGGGTACAAGCTTTACCATGTTTTATCTTAATCACTTTTTTTGTTGGGTTTTTTGTTTTGCTTTGTTTTTGAGACAGGGCTTCACTGTGTACCCTTGGCTGTCCTGGAACTCTCTCTATAGACCAGGCTGGCCTCGAACTCAGAGATCCACCTACCTCTGTGTCCCCAGTGCTAGGTTTAAAGACGTGTGCTACCACCACCTGGCTCTTAATCACTTCTTTAATGGCCTTCCAAATATGGTCACACTCAAAATTAGGGTTTCTATATGGGAATCTGGGGATGGAGAATACAATATAGTCCACACCACTTCTCAATACACCCTACTAATAGAGCTCAATGCACTTTGGAGCCAGACCTGCAGGCACAGGACTATTACCCCAGCTACTCTGGAGGCTGAAGCAGAAGGATCCCAAGTTCAAAGCCAGCCTCATTTACAAAGTGAGCTTAAAGAAAGCCTAGACAATCCAGAGAGACCCTGTGTTAAAATAAAAAAAAGCCTGAGGCCGACTTGGTGGTGGCGCACGCCTTTAATCCCAGCATTTAGGAGGCAGAGGCATGTGGATCTCAGTGAGTTTGAGACCAGCCTGGTCTACAAAGAGAGTTGCAGGACAGCCAGGACTGTTACCCAGAGAAACCCCGTCTCAAAAAAATCCATAAATGAATGAATGAATGAATGAATGGGCATGGAGGTGCGGTTCAGAGGCAGGGAGTTGGCCTACGTGTGTCAGGCGCTGGATTCAATGCCTAACACCGTAACAACAAAGCAAAATAAAAAGTTCCTTCCAATTCTAAATTAAAAGGCTGATCTCACTGTGGAAAACAATGGTCCAGATATGAGTCCACAAGGTTTGGTTTGAAGACAGGATGAGACACTTTAAAAAAACAACAGGAACAGGGCCACTCAAAGAGAGTGTCTGGAAACAGTGTTGGCTATCCCGTTGGAGGGGGAGGGGTGCTGGCATCCAGTGGGTGGAGCCTGGGATGCTACCACACACTCCGTAATGAAAGGGCAGCCTACCCGGCAGTCACATCAGCACTGCTGGGGATGAGCATGGGCAGTCCACCTTGGCCAAGCCTGACTTCATCTCTCATCGCCACAACCTGCCCACAGGACCACCTACTGCCAGACCCTGCCATAGGCAGGATGCTGTCACCACTGCCTCAGGGACAGCAGCCAAGGGCTGGTCTCTGAGAGCTAACAAAGCTCTCAGTGGAAGCTCCCCCCACCCCCATGCGTCCCTTCCAGCTCCTCTCTCTTAATCTCCAATTCTGTTAAGACAAATAAAGCAACATTAAGATTCCCTGCTACCCCCAGAGGACCCTGGGTTCAATCCCTGAACCCACATGGCTGCTCACAATGTCTCCTAACTCCAGCTTCAGGGATCTGATGCTGTCTTCTGGCCTCTGCTGCACACAGGTGGTGACATGTAAACTCATGCAGGCACACATACACAAAATTAAAAATTTTTAAATAAATAAAAAGATTACCCGCCTGGAATATAGTTTAGATGGTAGACTGTCTGCCATGTACAAAGCCCTGGGGTCCATCCCTAGCACCAAATAAACCAGGTACGCTAATGCACGCCTGTAACCCCAACACACAGGAATCACATGGAGGCGTGAGGGTCAGGAGTTCAAGACCACCCAGGTTACACACTCAACTGGAGGCCTAGGATATCTAAGACTCTGTCTGTCTCCATCTCTGTCTCTGTCTCTGTCTCTGTCACACACACACACACACACACACACACACACACACACGATCCATCCACAAAACACAAACATCTTTTAGTCTCTGTGCACAGTCAGGTTATCGCATTTCCTTCTAGGACCTTGCGGCTTGAACATTACGTTTGGTCAGAGCCACTGCACTATCCCTTGAACACCAGCCACAGCTGCCAGCATCTGGACAGCCTCCTGGCTCTCTTTCAAATGACCCTTGTTTTCACTTATGCTGTAAAAGGAGACTTCCTGCCGCCACTACAAAGAGAAAACAGACATCACTGGGCACAGACAGAGGAAGCACATGAATAGCTCAGGGTCTCCCGTGACCCATCTTTGCACGTATGTACTGAGCTTATCAATTCACACAAATCACAGAACAGACAGACACTCGTTAATAAAAACTAGCAGTATTCCATAAAAACATTATAACCAATCCTTTTTTAAAACAAGGTCTTATGTCACCAAGGCTAGACTCGAACTCACTATATAGCCAAGGCTGGCCTACAATTCCTGATCCTCTTGCCTGTATGGCTACACTTGCCTCCACCTCCCCGGTGCTGGGATGATAGATGTGCACCACTTGCCTGGTTACAACTATTTCTTTCAAAACTAAACCAAAGCTGGATGTTGTGGCGCACACCTTTAATCTTAGCACTTGGAAGGCAGAGGCAGGCAGGCCTCCAAGTTCAAGGCCAGCCTGGTCTACAGAAAGCTGCTGGACAGCCAGGGCTACACAGAGAGACCCTGTCTCAAAAAACAAACAAACAACAACAACAATAAAAATCGAACCAAGCCCCAGGGGCAGGATACAGCTCATTAGTACAGCACTTGCCCCATGCACAAGGCCCCAAGTTCAATCCCTGGCACTACTCAAAACACAACACCACTGGCACACACCTGCAATGCTAGTACTCAGGAGGTGGAGGCGGAGGAAGAGTGTGAATTCTGAATTCGAGGCCAGCCTGGACTGCATGATGAGTGCCCCCCCACCCTCCCCCACCCCCAGTGCTGAGGAGACCCTGTTTCAAAACAAACCGCAAACAAACACCAAAGTCCACTTCACTTGAAGCAGAAGGCACTTCCTGTCCGTGACTGAGCTTGAGCAGATATGAAGAGAACTCGGTGTTCTGTGAGCAGCCAAAGGTCCAAACACAGGCTGCTCAGCGCCCAACTCCTTGCGACTGTGGCTCGGGTCAATGTCAAACCGCAGTGGTTCGTCTCCTTCGGGATTGGCACCAAGGACTCCCATTACCCCTCCTCTGGGGCCCTACCTGGGCTGGCAATCACACATCCCCTGGTCTCCACAGGGACAGGCGCATCCGGTCTCCTAGAGTGGCAGAGGGCAGGACTCTGTGACTGGCAGCGGATGGCACAAGAGGAGCTGGCAGAGGACAGCCAGGTGACTTCCTGATGGCCCGCTGCCAAGACTTCTTCCCACTGTTTGTACCCAAGAACGCACAGAGCCCTTCCAGAGCCGCCTCAACCCAAATGAGAGAAGGTGACAGGAAGGGACAGAGGCTCTAGACCTCAGCCAGCCGCAGAGACTCCTCCCCAAACACACCCCTGAACACACAGCATGACGGCCACCCCTCTGCACACTGAACAAAGGAGCTTATTGAACACATTATGGGTGTGATGGCTCACAGCTGCAATCCCAACACTCTGTAGCACTGCAGCCTGAGGCCAGCCTGGGCTACAAGAGACCCTGTCTCAAAAGAAGGCCACAACATGGCTGGAGAGACATCACAGCGATTAAAGAGTACCAGGCACACAGGTCAGACAGCCTGTAATCCTGTCTCTATCTCCGAGGTTTCTCTGCAGGTACACACACACACACACACACACACACACACACACACACACACACAACTAAAAAGAAAACAAACCTTTACAAAGAAATCCCACTAGGTGGGTGGTACCCACCTATAACCTTTAATCCCAGCACTTGAGAGGCACAGACGGACTGGCCAGGTCAGCCAGGGCTACCTAATGAAAAGAAAAAAAAGGGGGGGGGGACCCAAAACCAAAACAGCATAAAACAAACAACAACAACAAAAATAACAATAAGCTACTTAAATATGTTTTTTTTTTACTCTGGAACTCACTCTGTAGACCAGGCTGGCCTCGAACCACCTGGCCTGGCACCACCGCCCGGCTCTTTTGATTTGATTTTGGTTTTGTTTGTTTTAATACGGCAGTTTTAAAGATGCACTGTATCAGCCAGGCGGTGGTGGCGCACGCCTTTAATCCCAGCACTCGGGAGGCAGAGCCAGGCGGATCTCTGTGAGTTCGAGGCCAGCCTGGGCTACCAAGTGAGTTCCAGGAGAGGCGCAAAGCTACACAGAGAAACCCTGTCTCGAAAAAAAAAAAAAAAAAAAAAAAAAAAAGATGCACTGTATCTTTTAAAAGTGTCGTGCTAAATGTTGGAGAGTGTCATGTGCACATCCTGCGTTTTATCCCCAGCACAGCTTAAACGGGGTATGGTATGAATGCCTGCAACCCCAGTATTTCAAGGTAGAAATGGGACGACTGGAAATTCAAGGCCATCCCTGGCTACCTAACAAGTTCAAAACCAAACTGGGGTACATGAGACCCTGTCTCAAAACAAACAAAAACAAAAACAGAGGAACCTCTGCTGTGAGGGGCCCTGGCAGGCTTGGCCGTTCTCCCCGGCCAGGCTTGTCTGACACCTCACCCAGGCCTCAGCTATAACGCTCAGCCTTCCCATAAACATCTAAGGCCACTGTGCTGGCTGGTCCAGGATACCTTTTGGGTCTTAAATAAACACTGTCACTCCCACCTCCCCCGCTACCCCCATTCCTACCCCTACCCCCACTGTACTGAGCTGAAAGCAGGTGGTTCAAATCCTGAGCCTACAGAAGCCCTGAGACACCACCCCCAGCAGAGTGCCCATCTAGACCCTAGCAGTACCACGGGAATGGGCAGCCCCAGAGAGACTGCCCAAGGTCTCCTCTTAGCAACACTGTGTGGCTGGGATCAACTTCCAAGGGGTGAGTGGCTCACATGCTGCAAACCTATTCCCTTCCAGCCCTGAAGGTCCAGAGCCCAGGAGGGGTCTAGTGGGGACTAAAGTCTGCATCTATACTGCAGTTCTGAAGGCTCCAGGGAGAGTCATTTCCCAGCTTCCACGAAGGCCTCCCACACCAAGCAACTGCCAGCCCCTTATCACCAGACAGCCACACAGCATCTTTTTTATTTTTTTAATTTTAACTTAAAATTTTTCTTTAAATGACTGTGTTAGTCACTTTATATTGCTGTGACAAAACACCTTGACCACAGAAACCTACCAAAAAAGAAACCCTTTTGCCGGGGTGGTGGTGGCTCATGCCTTTAATCCCAGCGCTTGGGAGGCAGAGGCAGGCAGACCTCTGTGAGTTCAAAGCCAGCCTGATCTGCAGAGTACCAGGACAGCCAAGGCTACACAGAGAAACCCTATCTCAAAAGAAAAAGAAAGTGTTTAATTTGTACCAAGGTTATGCACGAGTGAGGTCAGAGGACAGTCGGGAGTCAGTTCTCCCTGCCTTTCACGTGGGTCAGAGGACTCAAACTCAGATGGCCAGGCTTGGCAGCAGGTGCCTGAGCCGTCTCGCTGGCCCCTCTGCCTTAGTTAAGGTTTCTATTGCTGCAACATAACGCCATGACCAAAAGCAAGTCAGGGTTTATTTGCCTTACACTTCCACATCATAGTCCATCCTGAAGGAAGTCAGGACAGGAACTCAAGCAGGGCAGGAACCTGGAGGCAGGAGCTGACGAAGAGGCTGTGGAGGAGTGCTGCTTACTGGCTTGCTCCCCATGGCTTGCTCAGTCTGCTTTCTTACAGAACCCAGGACCACCAGCCCAGGGATGGCACCACCCACAATGGCTGAGCCCACCCTCCTCAATCATTAAGAAAATGCCCTACAGATGGATCTTATGGAGGCACTTTCTCAATTGAGGTTCCCTCCTCTCAGATAATTCTAGCTTATGTCAAGTTAACATAAAAATTAGCCAGCACACCCTCGCTTACTTTTGAAGTGTTTATTTATTTTTAATTGTGTGTATGCGTGTATGTCTGCGGATATGTGACATAAGTACAGGCATCTGTGGAAGCCAAAGGCGTGGGAGCTGGAGTCACAGACCATTGGGAGCCACCTGGAAACAGGCCCCTGGAAACAGAACTCTGGTCCTCCGGGAGAGCAGCAAACACTCTTAACTTCTACACCATCTCTCCAGCCCCACCCCCCCTTTTTTTTTCTGAAACAGGGTCTGACATAGCTCAGGCTACAATATATATGAAATGACCAACTCCGGATCCTTCTGTCTGAATTCTCAGAGCGCTGGGATGCCAGGCATCTGCCATTATGCCTCAGTTTATGCAGTGTTGGGGGTGGAACCCAGGCAGGCCTTCATGCATGCTAGGTATTCCACAAACTGTGCTATATCCACACGGTGCCTCTTACCCATTTCCTGAGACAAGATAACTTACTCTATAGCCTGGTCTAATCTAGAACTCACTACCTAGTTGACAATGACCTTGATCTATCCTCCTGCCACTCTCTCCCAGAGAGCTATGATTACTGACATTCTCCATCATATCTGGTTTTATGTGGTGCTAGGATTGAACTCAAGGCCTCCTGTATGCTGCTGAGCCAAATGCTCAGCTGTTCATTTTTTCAAGTACAAAGATACTGGGTTAGAATATATACATACATAAAATACGCATACACTTATATCATGAGCTCTTCTTTTCAACCCAGATCATACCCAGAACACCCTTGTCTCCAAACATTAACACATCAAATATCAAAGCCAGTCTTGGGTCAGCAGAAACCCAAGCTCCTTGGCCTTCCTGCAGTCTCACACGTGGTATCTCTCTGATGAAACACGTTTATATACCAACTACCAAGTCACATATTTCTAAATTCCCCACCATCAGCGGCCCTCTCCTCTCAAAAGAACACCCGATACGCTGGGGATGCAACTCAGTTTGTGGGTGCTTGCTTGGCAAGCAGGAAGCCCTGGACTCTGTTCCCAGCACCACATTAACTGGGTGTGGGGGTGCACACCTTTAATCTCAGCATTCTCAGGAGGCAGAGGCAGGAGGATCTCTGTGATTTCAAGACTAGTCTGGTCTGCAGAGTGAGATCCAGGGCAGCCGGGGCTACACAGTAATACCTTGTCTCAATAAATAAAGAATTATCAGAAGAGTATCCTGAACACCCCACACTGGGGTAAACATCATGCAAACACGTGTGTTTCGAGCAGACCTAGGAAACACCTGAGGTCTACTGAGGGTTTACGGTGAGAAACCTTGCATGGGTTAAGTCTCAAAACAAACCAACAAAGTATATTTAATTTTTTGTTTTGTTTATTTGTTGGTTGGTTGGTTTTTCAAGACAGGGTTTCTCTGTGTAACAGCTCTGACTGTTTTAGAACTCCCTGTATAGACCAGGCTGGCCTGGAATTCACAAAGATCTGCCTGCCTCTGCCTTGTGAATGCTGGGATTAAAGGTGTGGGCCACCATGCTAGTTTAAAAATAAATAAATTTAAAAAAAAAATCTCACCTTGACATTGCTACTCCCGAAAATGCAGGCTACATTTGGGAACCATAAGCCAGGACAAGGCCTTTCAGATTCAGGACTCAAATCTGAATCCATGTTACTCTAGGAAGTGAATGAACTCCACAGCCTATGATCCCACACTCAAGTAGAACTCTTTAATAATTATTTATTTGGGAGAACTAGAGAGATGTCTCAGAGGTTAAGAGCACTAATTGCTCTTCCAGAGGTCCCAGGTTCAATCCCCAGCACCCACATGCTGGCTCACAACCATCACTAACTCCAGTTCCAGGGGATCTGATGCCCTCTTCTGGCCTCCAAGGGCACTGCACACACCTAGTGCACATACATACATGCAGGCAAAACAACCATACATGTAAAATAAAAATAAATCAATCTTTATTTTTCATTTGGGTGTGTGTGTGTGTGTGTGTGTGTGTGTGTGTGTGTGTGTATGCAAAAGTTTTTCCTGCTAGTATATATGAGGACCAGATGAGTGCCTGGTACCCACAGAAGTCAGAAAAAGACTTCAGATCCCTTAGAACTGGAGTTATATATGGATGGTTGTGAATCACCATGTAGGTGACTGGAATCCAACCTAGGTTCTCTGCAAGAGCAACAAATGCTCTTAACCACTAAGCTATCTCTCCAGCCCCTAAGTCAGTCTTTAAATAAAACAAAGTAAAAACAATTTACTTTGTGTTGTGTATGGGTGCAGAGGAACACCAAGGTGTGTAGAATAGAAGCCAGGGAACAGCCTGCTGGAGCTGGTTCTCCATGCCCACCTGTAAGCCACAGGGGTCAAGCTCAGGCCATCAGCCTCAGCAGCAAACATCTCTCCCTTATGAGCCATCTCCACTGGGTCTCATTATGTAGTCCTGGCTGGTCTAGAACTCACTACATAGACCAGTCTGGCCTCAAACTCACAAGGTATCCACTTGTGATTATAGACATTTGCCACCATAGCCAACTGGTTTTTTGTTTTCTGTTTTTTTGTTTGGGGGCACAGGGATTTTCTGTGTAGCCCTGGCTGTCCTGCAACTCACTCTGTAGACCAGACTGGCCCCGAACTCAGAGATCTGCTTGCCTCTGCCTCCCAAGTGCTGGGATTAAAAGAGTGCACCACCACTGTCCAGCTCAACTGATTTTTTTAGATATAAAATTATCTGCCCTTCTGGGCTGGAGAGATGGCTCAGCGGTTAACAGCACTGATTGCTCTTCCAGAGGATCCAGGTTCAATTCCCAGCACCCACATGACAGCTCACAACTGTAAAACCGGTTCTCCAAGGGATGCACCAGCGGCACCATGGCAAAACACCAATGCACATAAAATATATTTTTAAAAAAATTATCTGCTCCACTCCCTCTAGGCCTCTGAAAATCAGAGCCATATTTCTGTCCTATGAACTATGACTCTTAAATTACTGCTCAAATTCTTCTGTTATGCGCTGGCCAAGGGCTTCTCAACAAGGACTTCCATTTATAAGGTAGAGGACCTTTGGAAAGACAAAAGTCAAGCCTGGTGGCACAGAGTTGTCATCCCAGCTAATCTACTAGGGTGGCTGAGGTAGGAGGATCACAAGTTTTAAGTCCCTCCTGGGCTCAGAGTGCATTCACAACCAAGAGGAGAATTTCAGTGAGACCCCCAACTCAAATAAAAAGTAGAAAGAAGTGTTAGAGCCGAGCCTGAGCCCAGCCCAACCTGCTGAGAAACAGACTCCAGAGCGTGCATGGGACTTCTAGCAAGTATAAAATTGAAGGCGCCCAGGCACTCACAAAAGGCCGCCCACATTCCCACAGAGCCCATAGCACCCTCCTTTATAGTCTGTATGGCGCCCAATACGATGTAAACACTACATAATCACACCGGACCATGGAGGGCATGCCGACATGTTCAGACGCAGGTGATTTCCACTTGTTCACATTTCATCAGTCAGCAGGTGGCTGCATCTGTGGACCCAGAGGCCACTGTACAGACCCGATTCTCACGTCAAAGACTTAAATGGGCGTTAAGTTTTCCCAGAGGAACCCCCTGCACCTGCCCAGCCGGGAAGCCCACACCTATTGGGCAGATCTTGTGTAAGTCAGGTCCAGCCCTTGCACAAACCAACCACGGCACGTTACAGTACGCTAATTTAATTAATTAAAATATTTATTGCGCAGGTCGGGGGTGGGGTTCCAAGCAGAGCTCTAACGAACTGTCTTCATGGAAACACACGTTTTGGGGGCCTGGGGGGGTGTAGCTCAGTGATAAAGTGACTGCCTAGCAGGCTCGAGGACCTGGGTCCGATCCCTAGCACCACCAAAACCCAAAACAGAAAGAAAGCCAACAAACACAAACAGCCCCCGCAGGAAGTGTGGGCAGGAAGTCTGGGAACCCTGTTCCAGCACCTTCCCGCCCCCACCCCCAGTCCTTCCGTTTCCGTTTCCCACTCGGTAAAATGGAATAGGGGCCTCCGACTTGAGGCCTCAGGGCAGCCAGGCACAAAGGCCCACAAGATGGCAGCTGGCATCTCTCCTCCTTTACACCGACACCTGGTCAGCAGCCCCACCCAGCTCCGGCATCCCGCGGCCGAGCCACGGGGAGGCGCCGCAGACCCCGCCCAGCCGCATCGCCTCACCTGCGCGGCCCGTAGACCACACGCACCTCCCAGGTCCCACCCCCAGGGGCTCTGATTGGCGGGTGGAGGCGCAGCCGGGGACTCTGCATTCTCACCAGCCCGACCCTTGTCCCCAGGGGATCGGCCCCGCCCGGGCCGCCAGCGCCCCGCTCCCCGGAGTGGGGGGGGGGGGGGTCCCCGCATCCCAGGACCGGCTCTCCGGGCCTGCGGCAGGTGCCCGCCCCGCCCCGCGGCCCGGCCACTCACCCCGCGCGCGGCCTGCTGTCCACCCGCTTCTTGTGGCGCACCGGCTGCAGCGGGATGCTGTCCGTCATGTCGCCGCCCGCCGCGCCCCCTGCGCTCCCCGCGGCCTCGGCGCCGCCCCGGGGCAGGGGGAGGAGGCGCCGGCAGCGGGCGGGCCGGGCCCGCAGCGCAGGGGCGAGGTCGCGAGCGCCGGGCCACGCGCGGAGCCGCCCGCGCGGCCCGACCGACGGACACGGCCGCACCATGGGCCCCGCTCCGCGCTGAGCCCACGCGCGCGCCCCGCCGCCCGGGGCCGCCGCAGTGTCCCCGCCCCGGCCCGCGCCGGCCGCGCGCCCTCCCCCCCCCCCACCACCACCACGCGCGCCCACCCACCCGGCCACGCGCCCCCCGCCGTACCCGTGAGCGAGCCCGCGCGCGCGCGCGCGCGCCCCCCCGCCGCACTCACCCCACCCCGGGCATTCTCTCCTGCTCGCTCCGAGCCGTGTGCACACACCCCCGCCCCGCTCACCCCCACCTCCACGCCTGCCTGCCACCAGCACACACAGCCTGCCTCCTCGGCTTCACCCAGCGTCTCACACTCGGGTCCCCCAAGTCGCGGGCCCACGGGGGCGGGAATGTAGGGGTTTTCAGAACCCCCACCCACCCACCCACCCTCTTGCACCACCCACACCCCTCTCTCCACCTGGCATCTCAATCACACAGACTTAAAGCTGCGCGCCTTCACCCGGACACCCTCGCACATCTCTGTAGGGACCAAATGCCCAGACACAGCCCTCCTCCACCCCTGATCGCCTGCACAAGGTCTCTGTCTTGTCTGCCTGCCTCTCTCTGTCTCTGTCTCTGTCTCTGTCTCTGTCTCTCTTAAAGGTTATTGGGAAATTAAGAAGACTCAGGGCTGCAGAGGTTGGCTCAGCATTTAAGGGCAGCCACTGCTGCTGGACCCACCTGCAACTTCAGTCCCAGGGGATATGACACCCTCTTCTGGCCTCCCAGGGCACCTACACACACGTGGCATACACTCACACGGGCATATGCTACTTAAAAATAATAAAAACAAACCTTTAAAAAAAATCAGCATATAGGAGCCGGGCTTGGTGTGCATTCCTTTAATCCCAGCACTCGGGAGGCAGAGGCAGGCCATCTGAGTTTGAGGCCAGCCTGGTCTACAGAGCGAGTTGCAGGACAGCAGAAAATCCCTGTGCCCCAAAACAAAAAAACAGAGAAACCCAGCGTCAAAAAAAGATTTAAAGAAGAAAAAAAAAAGGTCAGCATACAGGGAGCTGGAGTGGAGAGACAGTTCAATGGTTAAGAACACTAGCTACACTTGTAAAGGACCTGGGTTCAATTCCCAGCACCCACGTCAGGCGGTGGCTGCAGTCCAGTTCCAGGGGAAACACTCCCTCTTCTGGCCACAGTGAGTACTGCATGCATATGCAGACATACATGCAGGCAAAACACACATAGAATAAAAATACATCTTTTTTAAAAAAATGTGTCTCAAGCACCTCAAGATGTAACACCATGTAACTAGCATAAACCCACTATGTTACAATATGAGGAGTTATTCCCACTGGTGTTTCCTGTCAGGGCCCCCGCCTTTTATACTGTTTTCTCTGGCCAGTAGGGAGTCACCAAATGTCTCTGTGCCTGGGCAAAGAGCAGCTAGGAAGGTAGCAACCAAAACACATGACTAAGGTCCCAAAGACACTCCCCATCAGAAAAACCTTTGAGGAGGAAACAGCTGACCTGGCCTGCTTGCTGCCTGCTCTCTTCTAGAATGGCACTTCAGAGAGAGGTCCTAGGTTCAATTCCCAGCACCAAGACACACACATATATGGCATGCACACAGTTGGGGCTCCGTAAGAGTTTTTAGGTAGACCCATTGTAGTCAGAGAGCAAACCCTACTCCCCCCTGGCCCATCTGTCCCCACATTCTCAGACAGGGTCTCACTATGTAACCCTATCTAGCCTGGAACTCACCCTGTAGACCAGGCTGGCCTCAAACTCACAGGGATCCACCTGCCTCTGCCTCCTGAGTGCTGGGATTAAAGGTGTGCACTACCATATCCAGCCAGAGACTTGTAGTTGATTTTAGCTAGAGCCTAAAGCTTGCAGGAAGCCCCAGTTGCCCTGCCCAGTAAATCCAAATAGTGGATAAACCCATTTCATGAGTGACACGGAGAAACTCAAGAGTAACCAGCATAAAACTATGAGATCATCAGGGGGCAGGGCTGGATTCCAAGACCTAGCCTTTCACGCTCAGAAGAACCAGGAAATGGGGCCTCTGGTCACAGCAGAACCAGCACCGAGCTATCGTGGTTCCACATATTCAAGCTCTCCCTGCCTCCTGGAGCTGCCTATGGCTGCCCCCACCTGGACCGGCATTGAGTGAGAGCAGCTGGTCAGCCAGGCTCCTGTAGGTTTCCAGCACCTTCCAGCTGTGAAACTTCCCGGCAAGCTACACACTCTGCAGGGGTCTATTTCCTTGTCTGTAATAAGAGCTCAGGACAGATCCAGACTCAGGGAGTGTTGGGAGGAGTTACAGCATTAGCTTGTCATCTGCATTAGCAGGGCCAGTGTGCACTGTGTGGGCAAGGCTCCAGGGCAGCAAGAAGGTGCCTGTGTGTGTGTGTTTGAAATAGTCTCCATCGGTAGTCCAGGCTGGCCTCAAATTCCCAATCTTCCTGCTGGAATTAAGTACAACCTGGCCTAAAAGACACTTGTTTGTTTTTCAAGACAGGGTTTCTCCGTGTAGTTTTGGTGCCTGTCCTGGATCTCGCTCTGTAGACCAGGCTGGCCTCGAACTCACAGAGATCCACCTGATTCTGCTGGGATTAAAGGCGTGCGCCACCCCAGCCCGGCGACACTTTTTTTTTAAAGCTTCCTTCCAGTAAGATAATCCATCACGGAGAAAGACATGTAAAGATAGTATCAACTGGTCCTGGTGGTGTAGGCACACAGACCGACTCAGGAGGTTTGCAGTGAGCTGGAGGCTAACCTTGGCTACATGGGGAGACCCCCCTCTCAAAAAACAACCCTCGTAACAACAAAAAGACTTTTAGCTCATAAGAGAGCACATGCTTCCATGAGACAAGAGAAAACCATGAGGTCCTCCAGGCAGTATAATATAAAACATAACTATCATTTGTTCTCATAGACATAGAGATTGATTATAGACATCAAGGGTCTTTTCTTTTTTTTCTTTTCTTTTTTTTTTTTTTTTTTTGAGGCAGTATCTCATATATCTCAGGCTGGTGTCGAACTCTTGATGGAGCTAAGGACAATCTTGAGCTTCTGACCCTTCTACTTCTAACTGGACTTACAGGTGTGTGCCACCAGGCCTAGTTTATGCACACCACGGACGCACCCCTGGCTCCCTGCACGCTAGGCCAGCACACTACCAACTGAACTACAGCCCCATCCCCCAAGAGCCTTTTCATATGTTCTCATACATTCTGAACGACCAAAGCCTAAGGGAGAGGCAGACCAGAGAGACCCAGGATGGTAGGTAGCTTGTACTGGGGTCCACTTCAGGAGCACAGGGCGTTCTTCTTGGCTCAGCTCTGCCTTCTCACTACAGCCCTTTTAGGGATCCATGACAGCCCTATCCATTCAACAGGGCTTGGGTGCAGGATGCCCTTGACCCGGGGTTCCTAGAAAGATCTCTGAATAAGGCAATCTAGGCCAGATCCTGCTTTCCAGAAACCAGAAACACGAACCCAAGGGGTTCACATGACACCTTCCATGGATGGCAGCAGGTGTGGACCAGACTATACCTGAGTCTCTTGGTTCAGGCCACAGAGCCTCGGGTTCACAGTGGAAGCTAAGCTGTGGGCTGCTTACATCTCTGTAAGGAGTGCGGGCAATCAGGAGCCTGGGCACAGGTAAGATGAAGGAGACAGGGAGCATGGGAACTCAGAGTCCCGAGTCTTTGACTGGGCTGGTGAGATGGCTCAGCCGGCAAAGGCACTGGTTACGCCAGTGCGGCCATCTGGGCCCCAAGCCCACATAAAGGCGGACCGGAGAGAACTGACTCCACAAGTTACCGCACGCACAAGGGGTGTGTGCGCACACACATCCACAAATACAGAAATGAAGGCTGGCGAGATGGCTCAGCAGTGAAAGGTGTTTGCCACCAAGCCTGAGGACCTGAATTCAACCTCCAGGATCTACACAGCAGGAGAATCAGCTGCCATGACTTTGCTCTGACCTCCACATAACAAGTGGCCCATACATACCCTCAAATACTCGCACACAATAAGTGCAACTTTTAAAAATGTTTTGGGCTAGGCTTGATGGTGTTTCTTTGACCCCAGATTTAGGAAGCAAACACAGGCAGATCTCTGTGTGTTCCATGGCTACATCGAGAGCATCCCCCCCCCCCAACTATCCTGGAACCGAGATCTGCATGCCTCTGCTCCCACGTGCTGGGAATCCAAAAGGCATTCGACACTACACCTGGCAAAATTTATCTTAAAACACCAGAAAACCGTTGAGATGGGCTTGGGGGCTCACTCCTGAAATCCAATCCTCCTACTTGGGAGGCTGAAGCACGACTGCTAAAATTTCTGGGCCAGCCTGGGCTGTATAGTGAAATCAGAGTCAGACACAAAAAGTTGGTTGGTTTTTTTTCCAATGTCTCTTCTATTTTTTTTATTTACTTTTTTTTTTTTTTTTTTTTTTTTTTTTTTTTTTTTTTTGAGACAGGGTGTCTCTGTGTAGCTCAGAGATCTATCTGCTTCTGCATGGGCGACCACCGCCAGGCTCAATTTTAAACAGAGTCCCATGCTGGCCTCAAACTCCTGATCCTTGTGTCTCTATATCCCAGTGCTAGGATCCGAGGTTTGGAACACACCCAGCGTCAATCTAAGTTTAACATTGAATAACCCAATCCCTTTCCAGCTTGTTGGAAAGCAGTGTTTCCTCGGGCCACACTATGTAAGTGGATGGAAGGCTATCATGCAGCCCAGACTGGCCTGCATGTATCCTCTTTTCCTCTATTCCAAGTGCCAGAATTGTGGGTGTGGGCCCACACCTGGCTTTAAACTTGCATTTAATACTGCTGTTTCCAGAAAGTGTTCCAGGAAGTGCAAGGGAAACAAGAAGCTTCCATCTCACTGGTTATCACTGAGGGCTCAGAACAGTCCAAGGACTGAGACGTGAGATACCAGTCAACATGACACAGACCTTGCTTCTTGGAGGGGCCTTTTGGAATGTCACTGGAGACCTTGAGAGATGACTGGATGTCTAACCCACCCTTCAGGGTGACCTATGAATTAGCTTCGAGCTATCTTGTTATAAAGGTCTGTGATGGAAATGCAGATGTTGCCAGCAGCTGAGCATTTGCCCTGTGGATATTAGCTATGTTTTGTATCAGTCTGTAAATTCATTTCAACATATCAGATAGCTTGCAATTTTAGAGTTCTGCTTAGCCTAAGGGCTGTATAGGGTGGGGACCCAAGATAAGGAAGAGACTAGTCCAATTGGTTGAAAGTTCATTTTTCTCCCAAAAAAGGTCAAAACATCTCAGCATTAGAATGCAGACTTAGGCACTTTTAGATCCTTGCTGTGGTTTGCTATGCTGGGGGCTGTTTTCCCCACAGCCTTATTCATAATAAAAGGTAAAGCTTGCAAGGCCTCCACAACTCACTGAAGATGGCCTTTGACAGGTCAATTTTGTTGCTTAGAATCATCCAGAAATCCAAAGCACACCATCTACAGCGCCTTCTTTTTAGGGAAGACTGGGTGACTGCAAAGCTCTGAAAACCAGCCCCTTCCTTCTGTTAAACTGATGGCTCCTACACACAGCCCATGGTTGTGTTTGGATAACCACTGGGGAAGCTGATGGGACCTTAGAAAGGAGCAGTCTCCAGGGCAAAGCCCTTGCCCCTTAAAGAGACGACACCAGCCGGGCAGTGGTGGCGCACGCCTTTAACCTCAGCCATCGGGAGGCAGAGGCAGGCGGATCTGAGTTCCAGGGTAGCCAAGGATACACAGAGAAACCCTGTCTCGAAGGAAAAAAAAAAAGGGAATGAAGCAAAGGTGTCACCTAGTTGCTGTACACATATGGACACAATGCAAGATCACAGAAGAGCTCCGTGGACACCAAGGGCCCACCTCCACCACCTCCTCCACCTCCTCCACCTCCTCCACCACACACACACACACACACACACACACACCCAGGTCCAGAATGGACCTAACCACATACATTTCTGACTCTTTAAGACCCAGGGGAGTGCTAATGCAAGCAGAACACACCAGAAAAAACTTATACACAAACCTGGTGGGAGGAAAAAAAAAAACATTCAAAATTTATTTCCGGACAGACAGCATCAGCAGGTAAAACTACAGCGTAGTTCACACATTCATTCACAGGGTGTGAGAAAGCCATGGCTGGTGTGTTCTCTGTAACAATATCCACTTCACAGTGTAAACAGCTGAACTGGCGAACCAGTGAACACTTGTCACTGGTTCACTTACAATCCCAGAAGGAAAGGCACAACTTGGCAAAAAAAAAAAAAAGAAAAAAGAAAAAGTTTTGGATCCTAAATTCAGGTGCAAGAACAAAGAAAGGGCAGGAGACTTTGGTGGACGAGTCTCCACCCTCATTTTGGCAACGGCATTTCACAGGGCAGGGAGAAATCTTCTACCCAGGAGCTAGAGAGATTAAGTCCCTCCTTCCTCATTAAACCATCTGAACACTGTTACAACAGCTGCTCAAAATTATTACATGTACAAAAATATAATTAAAAAAAAAAAAAAAAAGCCCAGAACCAACCATGGAGACATCTTGAACGAACATCTGGCCCTTCTCACCACATTAACTCTTAGGTTTAAGACCTGGGAATACTTTGCGGTCACAAAATAGCAAAATAGACTTTTTTTACTTTTGGGCTACAAAAATAAAAATAAATGAGGTAGATAAATTAAAGCCCTCACACCCAAGACTTGCCTGTCTCTACGTTATAACCTTCATCACGGCAGAGGGTGGGTGACGTGGAAATCTCCCAGACTTGGGATAAGAAAAGGATCGGTGGAGCAGGGATGAGATCCTGGCCCTGCTCAGTTTCCCCCTAAGAAGGAACATGAAGAACTTCGGCAATGCAGTGGGGCACGGTAGAACCACCTGAAATCACCTGAGGTTCCCCTCTCTGGTGCCCGGCCACTCCAGGGTCTGGGGAGAAGGTGGTTTGTGGGAGAAGGGGGGAGCAGGTGGCGCTCCTGGGGCTCCAAACCGTTTAAATAAGCAGCAGGGTAAGAGGTGGGCTCCCTAGGGACCAGGGTCAGTGTGTGGAGGGCATCTACAGAGGTTCTCAGGTTGGAGGAAGTGGGCTAATTGGACCGACCACCTTAGTTTTCTGAGGTTTCATTTCTTTCTCTTAAAGTACATTCAACAACAGAAGATGAATACAGGGTCCCTACAAATATGTCCATTTACCCGCATTAGTCACCATGGAAGTACACAGCACCCTTACCCCTGGATTGAGGTAAGTCATCACTTCCACTGTGGTCCAATTTGTCCCAACTGTTTCACTTTGAAACAGGTGCAGTCTTTGGAAACAGCCACGAGGTCACACAAAGCCTCCAGTATACAGTTTGTCCCAAGTTAACAAAGCTACTCTTCAAACCCGCTTCTTTCCCAAAACTTAAGTCCTTTTTTTTTCTTCTGTTTTTCAATTTTCTTTCTTTTTTTTTGTTTTTTGTTTTTTTGTTTTGTTTTGTTTTCATTTTTTGGAAAGCAGCATAGCAACAATCGAGATTGTAGGACTGCCCAAGGCTGTGGTCACAAGTGTAAACATCACTTGCATATCAGGAAGAGAAAAAGCAGGAGATGGGTAAGAAAACTAAACAATGAAGCAGATCTCACTCCAGCTACTCCCCTCTTTCGCCTTAGCTGACTGCGATCTTGTTTTCTTCCAGAAAGTGGGGGAACTGGTGCTTGGCCACACCATCGGGAACAGCAGCAGGCTTCTCCACACTCCCACTCACGGCAGACTGAGAGCCATCAAGCTTGGAAAGTGTGGCGCTGCTCACCACGGAGCTGGCCCCCAGGGACACTGGCAGGGTGGGGATGCCTCCGCTCTGGATCACAGAGATCTCATTGGTCTTCATGGCCAGACCCCCATTGAGGACGCTGGTATACTGGTTCCACGTGGCAGGGTCTACACTCACCGTGGGGGACAGGAGTTCCTTGGGAAACATCTCAGACACTCTCTTGCCCTCTGCACCTAGCACAGCCACGGTGTTCTCTATGGCCAGCTTCCTGCCACGCCGGGCGGAGTTATTGTTAGCCCCATGTGTCATGTAGTGTACCTGTGGGGGACAGCAAGGAGGGTTCATCAGGTAAAGTCCCCTGCCTGTTCGAAAGCCTAAGTCAATCTCCATATGCTCGTTCACCTCCAAAGGGTGCACACCATCCAACCTTCATAATCCTATCCTTTTTCTTAGAAATTAGACCAGCGGTGGTGGACAAGCTTTTGAGAGGTAGTACAGTACAGCCTTGAGTTCAAGGGCAGCCTTAGCTACATAGTGAGACCTTATATCAATAAGCCAAAAAAATAATCAATTCAGGTATATGGACTGTTTGAGAGCATGTCTAAATATGTATGAGGAAAGAGGAGAGAACAGTCTAGCTACCCTTTGCCAACACCCTACCAACATTAATAAGGGTAGGGAATACTCGCCAGGCACATCTGCCTAGCCATTCATGGGTGCATTTACATAAACGTCTACTACTCATCAGACATCATTGCAAATGTGAACATCTATGAATTCACAAACCTGTTCTGGGCCAGAACATCACACTTAACTGAGTAGCAGTGAAATGGAAAAGCGCTGTGTAAGCGGACTGTCCAAGCTGAGATTCATGGGACTGTCCACTGTGAGATTCTCGGCCCCATATAACTATTACTTTTACAACCCTACTGTGGGGAAAAGGAGGCAGGAACTTCTCTCACTACATGTCAATCTCACAGATACGCAAATGGAAATATTACTTAAAAGGTAATTTAGGCTGGACAGTGATGGCGCACGCCTTTAATCCTAGCACTTGGGAGGCAGAGGCAGGCGGATTTATGAGTTCAAGGACAACCTGGTCTACAGAGCGAGTTCCAGGACAGCCTGAACTACAGAGAAACCCTGTGTCTTGGGAGAAGAAAAAAAAAAAAAAGAGAGACTAACATTGGATACTCATTCTCCCCACCCCCACACCTTCACCTCTCAAGAACTGGAACCACCAAGCCTGCTTTAGAAGGTGCTAGGGATACCCCAAGGGCTTTTATGAATACTAGGCAAGTACCTCAAGACCAGCTACACTCCACAATAACTCTTAAGCTTTTCTTGTAGTGCAGGAGATCAAACAGACTCCCGAATGAAACCAGTGTCTCCAACACCAAGTGGAGAGAGGCATCCCACATAGGTATTGAGAATTGAACTGGGGGTCTCTGCAAGAACAGTAAATGCTTTTTAGCCCTGAGCCATATCTCTAGAGTATTGGGATTACAGGTTTGATTCACTGCACCTGACCACAATGCTTTATCTCACCAAGTTCAAACGCATCAGTTTGGGACTAGAGAGATGGTGGAGCAGTTAGGAGCACTCTTGCAGAGCCTGAGTTCAACTCCAGAACCCACATGGTAGCTCAAAAACAATGACTTCTGATTGATTACCTTCCTCTGACCTCCATAAGTACAAGGCACAGACGTGCTGCACATACACGCAGGCAAAACACTTGTACCCACAAAAGACAGCGAGGTATGGTGGCTCACACCTATAATCCCAGCAATCAGGAGGAGTTTAAACCAGCCTAGGCTCTAGAGACACAAAACAGCTTACCTAGCAACTTACCTAGCAACCATAAGACTCTGGGTTCGACACTAAATCAAATAAAAACTAGGTTTGGTGGTAGTCTGTCACACTAGCAGTCAGGAGGTACCAGCAAGGTCATGAGTTCATTAATGGGGCCAGCCTGGAACATCTACCTTCTCTGCCAAAACAAAAGCTTCACCTGCTGGCTGAGATGTTGCTGTACTCTGGTTCTTCTTTTTCTCTTCTGTTTTTTGTTTTTAAACAGGATGTGTGTAGGCCTGGCTGTCTTGGAATTCACTGTGTAGACTAGGCTGGCCTCAGAGATACACTTGCCCCCCTCTCTTTCTCTCTCTCTCTCTCTCTCTCTCTCTCTGCCTTCTCGGTGCCAGAGTAAAGGCAGGACTACAATAGTTTTCCCCTTTAGTGGTGCTGTGGCTGGAGCCCAGAGCTTGCGGATGTTAACCCAACACTCTGCTACTGAACTGCGCCCTACCCCCATTCCCTTCTTTTTTGAAGACAGGGTCCTACTATGTAGCCTTAGCTGGCCTGGAACTTGCTATGTAGACCAGGTTGGCCTCCAACTCAAAGAGAATCCCTCTGCTTCTGCGTCTGGGGGATGAAAAGACACCATAAACTGACTGATGTTTTCTATCCATAGAGACGCCACACACCAATCAATCAGTGCTCATCAACACCCATCATCAGAACCCACCTTCAGGTTGCCTTTAGTGGTGAAGGCTCGCCCACATATGTTGCAGACAAAAGGCTTTTCTCCTGTGTGCGTGCGCTCATGGATCTGGAGAGCACTGGCAGATGAGAAGTTCTTTCCACACCGGGTACAGCAGTGTTGTTTGGCCTGTCGGCGAGGCTGGGCTGCTAGCAAAGGCGTCATGCCTGAGGACAAGCTAGAGGGTCCCACAAAGGTGCCAGGAACTTCAACTTTGACATAGGTGGGCTGTGCTCGGATAAATGTTGACGGGATGCTGGTACGACCTAATGTGGAGAAGGGGAAAGAGATAAACCTCTATCATCTCATGTCCAACTCACTATTTAAAACAAACCCTCCACAACAATTGTCTAAGCGAGTTGAGTAGTTTACAATCATAGTTCAATCCACAGCAGCTCGCTTAGAATTCTGTGTGTGTGTGTGTGTGTGTGTGTGTGTGTGTGTGTGTGTGTGTGTGTGCACGCGTGCACACACATGGAGATGTGGTGTGGAAGTTCAAAGGCAGCCTTGGCTGTTCCTGTTACCAATCACGTCTTGGAGACAGGGTCTCTCATGGATCTAGAGTATCCGTAAGTGGGCTAGGCTACTGGCCAGTGAGCTTCGTCTCCCACCAGCCAGCACCAGTTCTAAGCGCATCCCAGCATGCCTGGCCTTTTACATGGAGACCTGAACTCCAATCGTTAATACAAGCCTGACCTCTTTGAGTTCTTATTTACACAAAAAAATAAAACTCAAATACTCAGGAAAATTTGCCTTTTTTTATGCTTTAAAGCATGGGTAACATAGAATATGTGTGCAGATTAAAGTATCATTGTCAGGGTTCGGGCTTATCATCTCAGCTACTTTGCTGGGAGGTAGAGGCAGGAGGATGTGGAGTTCAAGGATCGCCTTGACTGCAGAATGAATTCAGGCCAGTATCCTACCCAACCCCCTGAAAAAAAGCCAGATACGGTGGTGCATGCCTTTAATCCCAGTATATAAGAGGCCGAGGAGGCAGGTGATCTCAGGTTTGAAGTCATCCTGGTCTATATAATGAGACCCTATCTTAAAAAATAAAAGGATGGAGGCTAGGGGGCTGTTGCCTAGAGAAAAGATATCCTGGGTTGAAATCCCAGCACCACAATAAACGAAGTCACCACCTTCACACCATATCTAGGCATTTTCTGTGATTCTAATGAGGTATTCTGGATCAACAGACATCTCAATTGATACATCTAACATAAGGTACAGTCTTCATATGTGAGCACTGTGTTTCCTAGCAGGACCTCAGTTCCAAGCAACTACTGCTTGATTTCCGTGGTCCAAACAGTGCCTACTTCCCTAAACACACCTACCCAGGGGTCAAACTAAAAAAAAATTTAAAAAAAAATTCAAACAAAACCAACATCCATGCTGTCCACACTCAGCCTGCATGACCCAGGATAAACGAACAGAAAGCCTACCAGGACCCTCTACCCGGAAGAACAGAATAGCTAACTGTCCTACAGAAACTGCTTCAAGTCACACTGTCAAGTTCAACCCAGGCTCCTTTCCTGGTGACCTTGAGCCCCAAAGGGACATTAAGTGACATCCAAAGCTTCATCACCTTCCATGTCAATGCGGCAGCTCTCGACACCCTCAGCCTTGTTCACCTCGGGAGACCGGGACTTGACACTCTCGGCTTGGCTATTGGCAGGGGACACGGCCTGGAAGCACATGGTCTCCGTGGTGTCTGGGCTTCGGCTCTGGCACTCCTGGTCACCCAGGAGGGAGGACGAGTCATTGGTCAGGCAGTTGTCACTCTCCACCGAGCCGTTTTCTCGGCTGCTCTGCCGCTGCAGGCCCAAAGGGTGAGGAGCCCCCTTTCCCTGGGCCTCCAGGGAAGCCATCACAGAAAAGCCCAGAATGGGTGACACCAGGTGGGTACTGGGAACGGATGTGGAGACCTTTGAAGAGACACTGGGTCCGTCCTGGGGACAGATGCCATCTGCTTCAACCCTTTCCACCACGTCTTCCTGGCAGAGGGCATTGGCATTGCCGTTCTCGCTGATGGCCATGGGCTCAGGACCTGTAAAGTCACAGGGACTCTCCGGCAGGGGTGTGTTAGGGATCTGGCCACCCATGTGCATCCGGATATGTTGCTGTAACATGACGGCATTGGTGAACTTCTTCTGGCAGATGGGACACGAGTGTTGCGTTTTTATGGCGGTGTTGGTCCGGTGCACCCCCAGGTGCGTCTTCAGATTGCCTTTGGTGGAGAAGGCCCGGCCACAGATCTTGCATTGGAACGGCCTCTCCCCTGTGTGGGTGCGGTAATGCATCTTGAGGGAGCTCTGACAGCTGAGCACTCGGTGGCAAATGAGACACTCGTTGGGGTCAGTAGTGGCTTTGTCAATGTTCTCCACAAGCTGCTGCAATTTCAGAGTCTCCGATCCTGACTCCGGGGTCCCACTCCCCTGGAAGACCCCAACCCTTGGAGGATTATGCACTAGCCCCACCCCAAGGAGTGGAAGTCCCACCTCATTTTCTGGAGAAGGCCCTGGCTGCATGTCGTTGGGCAGGGAGCCACCCATGAGGTCCTTGGGGTTAGGCCCTGAAGTCAGCTTTTGAGGTAGCCCTATGGAAGGGGTTCCTGTGACATGGACAGGCTCGGTGTCTACAGACAGACTTGATTCATCTACAGAGATGGGGACAGAGAGTGAATAGGGGGGGCCGGTGCCTCCCGCCACTTTGTCCTGGAATTCGGCAAACAGCTGGGGGTTTGCCTTCACCTGAGGGTGTCGGTGGAAATGTACCTTGAGGTTGCCCTTGGTGGTGAATCGGTGACCACAGACAGAGCACACGTAAGGTCTCTCTCCAGTGTGGGAGCGGAGGTGAATCTGCAGGGAGCTATCGGTCCCGAAAACCTTGCTACAGTACTTACACTTGTGTTTGCCGAGGATGGCCTCGTCCTTGGCCTTGACATCCAACGTGGCCGCGGAGATGTTTGGGGGCTTCCCCTTCCCTTTCTTGGATGGATCGAGTGCCACAGTGGAGAAGGGACTCTGAAGAAGCACAGAGCCCGGGGTTTGAGGTAGCAGGGCACTTGGGAGACGAGACATGAAGTTGGGGAGAACCCGAGTCCCATCAGGCTTCAAGGTGAAGGGGGTAAACCCAGGAGACAGCGAGTTTGCTGTCGAGGGGACACTGGCATGAGGTAGTTTGGCTGGTTTCAAGGCATCGAGAGACAGAGCCGGGTTTGAGGATTTCTGGCTGAGCAGGGCCACAGCTGCGGACACCTGCTGGGATACGGACACCTGCTGAGACACGTGGTTGCTCAAGGCCTTCAGGGTGTCGGCACCGGCCACTCCAGAGTGGAGGGCATGCGCAGCCCACATGTTCACCTGGATGCGGATTTGTTCTGTGAGCTGGATCTGTTGGAGCTGCTGCTGCTGCAGACACAGGATCTGCTCCAGGACCCACGGGATGCTGTGGGCAACCGGCACGGGCGCTGCAGGGGCATCCGCACTCCGCTGGTTCACCGCCACCTTGGTGCCACGGAGGGCCTGCAGAGTCACATTGGTGTTGGCCACCTTGCCTTTGGGTAAATAGCTTATGTCCTGGGGTGCGGTGGGCAGAGCGGGCTCTGTCTTTAAGTACAGGATGGAGTCTGTGCCCAGCTTTTCCTTCGAGTCCCCTGAGCTGCTGCTGCTGCCCTGGGGACTGTCCTTATTGCTTGGGCTGTCCGGATGGTGGCCGAGGACAGCTCTGGGGAAGTCCTCTGAAGGCACTGGCCCCTCACTGTCATTCATAATGAGGACAGGAGGATTTTTAGGGCAACTTTTTTTGTGTTCCATGAACTCAGAGAGACTGAAGAACTCAGCGCAGCACTTCTCACAGATGTGAGTCTCCTCCCGCCGGAAGCGCTTCACCGGGGCCGCGTCCTCTGTCAGTCTGTCGCCATTCCCTAGGGAGTTCACTGGAGCACCTGTGCAAGGAGAGAAAAAGGTAAGCACAGACGGACAGACAGGTCTCTGTTACCACCGGTCCCGATTCAGGAAGACTGTGTATGGGACAAAGTCCCTACAGCCTGAATGACCTAAACAGGGTGTAATGAGACTCACGTCTCCCCTAGAAGACACACACCCCATGCCCGTCTGTGTGCATGACTTTATCTGGATAGAGTCTTTTTTTAAAGTCTCACTTAGCACAGGCAGCCCCAAACCTGCTTTGTAGCTGAGGCTGGCTTTGAACTCCTAACCCTCCTTGCCTCTGCTTCCAGAGTACTAGGATTACAAGCGTCTGTTACCATGCCCAGCTTGGACAGGGGGTCTTTGGCAAACATTGGGCTGGATCTTTTTTTTTTTTTTTTTGGAGACAGGGTTTCTCTGTGTAGTTTTGGTGCCTGTCCTGGATCTCGCTCTGTAGACCAGGCTGGCCTTGAACTCACAGAGATCCGCCTGGCTCCGCCTCCCAAGGGCTGGGATTAAAGGCATGAGCCACTGCCCAGTTTAGGCTGGGTCTTAAACTAGAGTACAGCATCACTCCAAGAGGAAAAATAGGGACCAGTGAGGCAAGACACAGTCACAGAGAACGGGGACTTGAGAAGGCCAAGGCAGAGATGGAGTCAAGGGGCTTCACCAAGAACTACCGAGACCATTCATGGGAACCGTATCCGTTTCCCAGAGCCTCTAGGAGGAACCCTGTCACCTAAACTCAGACCTTCCACACCTGTGACAACGAATCAACTGCTGCTATCCAACTTGTCATTAGGGGCAACAGCACAGGATAAGCTGCTTTTTACCTCGTGGTAGTTATAGCAACACAGGATACACAGCTATCTTACTAAGGATCTTACTTTGTAGTCCAGGCTAGCACTGAATTTACAGCAATCCCACCTCAGCCTCCCAGGTGCTAGGATTATAGCCATGTGCCATTACTAGATGGTTAAGCCAACCCCCACTAATCCCTGGAAAGGCCAATAGAGGACAGCCAATACCAAGGACATTGAAACTGGGTCAAATCCTACCTGATCTCCACCATGACCCAAGCAAAATGGAATATAGTAAATCACATTCAACCCAGGCGGTAAGCATCCATCACCCAGGGGTGACAAGTTCAAAGGTGCCACCAAGACAACACCAATCCATCCCAGATGACAGAAATTTAAACGTGCTGCTAACAAGACAACACCAATCCATCCCGGATTAGGCAAGTCTGTGATATTTAGGGATGGGGGGGGGGGGCTGAGGCTGAAGGATCATGAGTTCAAGGCCCAGTTCAAGTTGGGCCTTGGGGACCTTTAATCCCAGCACTTGGGAGGCAAAAGCAGCCAGATCTCTGAGTCCAAGACCAGCCTGGTCTACATAGCAAGTTCCAGGCCATTCAGTGAGACCCTGTCTCAAAAACAAAAATCCAAAGACAGGCTGGTATGGAGCATTAAAGGCCAGCTAGTTAACTCAGGTGAGACAGGTTCGATTCAGGGATATAGCTCTGTAGTAGAGAGCTTGACCAGCATGCAAGAAGTTCTGAGTTCAATCCCCGGTACCACACACACACTTGGAACATAGAACACAGTCCACCCGGTGAATGTGCAAAGGACAAGAATCTCTCTAAAATTTCTCTACCTGGGAAAAACTACTGACATAGACTGGTGATGTGTGCAGACAGACTCCATGTCCTCTCCATGGGAAGTCTGCTGTGTACCACTTAGGATCCACAAGCCTTGACATAAAAATAGAAATGCAAAAATAGAAAGAAAAAAAATGGGAGGAGGTCTGGTGCACATCTTTAATCCTAGTACTCAGGAGGCAGAGGCAGGAGGATCTCTGTGAGTTTGAGGCCAGCCTGGGCTACAGAGTGAGAAACCCTGTCTGGAGAAATCAAAAAGAAAGAAATGGAAGGCCAACACCCCAGTATTCCACCTGCTACCATCCGACTCCTAAGACATTAAACACAGAGGAAGTCAGGGCTCTTCTACTTGGCCTTTTCCAGCGTTAAGACAGCGCAGCGGTAATGCCTTCCACAGACTGGTGTTTAGGGTTCTGAGTCCTTTCTCCCTGAATTATTTGTCTGTCTGTGGCCACGTGCATGGGTTTGCTCATGCAATTCCACGAATGGAAGTCAGGACAACTTGTGTGAGTTGGTTCTCTCCTCCGTCCGCTGGTGCGTCTTAACCAGCTGAGCCATCTTACAGACCTAGATTGAGTCTTCAATACTGTTTTCTGAGACTCTCACATAGGCCAGTCTGATCCTCATCCTCCTGCCTCTTCCTCCCAAGTGCAGGATCTACACCTGTGGAGGGAGAGAGTGGATCCTGTGGATTCAACCTAGAGCCTCACAGGCTGGGGAAGCACCCTAGCTCACGCTGCATCACAGCAAAATCCATGGTTTTTGACTGATGAGGCTGCCAAGTTCAATCTAGCACAGCCTTAATAAAACTCTCAACTGAGTGACAGGATGGAACTTATGAGGCGTGCGTGGCTGAGGGAAGGGACAATAGCCCGAAACATTGGAATGCCAAGGTACCAAGTTCCAAGTACTAGACTTACACCTTAAGAATGTTTATCAAGGGCTAGAGAGATGGCTCAGAGGTTAAGAGCACTGCTTGCTCTTCCAAAGGTCCTGAGTTCAATTCCCAGCAACCACATGGTGGCTCACAACCATCTGTAATGAGATCTGGTGCCCTCTTCTGGCCTGCAGTGATACATGCAGACAGAACACTGTACACATAATAAATAAATAAATCTTTAAAAAAAAAAAAAAAAAGAATGTTTATCAAGGGGCCGGAGAGATGGCTCAGTGGTTAAGAGCACTGGACCTGGGTTCTTGCATTAGACCTGGGTTTAACCCCCAGCCCCCACACGATAGCTCAAAACTATCTGTAACTCCAGTTCCAGGGGATCTGATGCCCTCCTCACCTGTAGGTGCTGCATGGACATCACACACACACACACACACACACACACACACACACACACACACACACACACACACACAAAGGATAAAGAAGTCCTCATAAATGTAATGCAACTAGGCCCTCAGACCAGTGACTTTAAGCCATGCCTCAAACATTACTCTGCAGTTCTTACTGCACAAGGAAGGGGACACTAGGGACCCTGCCTCAAGTCTTTCAGGGTCAGTCTGGGCTACCTAGACACCTTGTCTCGATCGATATCACACCTTTCAGGATACTGCCCAAGCAGGGAACACAGTTTTTACACCAATGCTGCTCAGTCAATCCTATTTCAAGACTCCAGCATCAGATCGGCTCAAAAGAGTGCTTGCTCTTCTTCCAGAGGACCAGGGTTCGATTCCCAGCAACCACCTGGTTGCTGTAACTGTAACTCTAGTTCAAGAAGATCCAACGCCCTCCTCCTCCTCCTCCTCCTCAAGCACCAGGCATAAACAGTCACACTCAAAGCAAAAAATGCAAATTGTAAAATAATCAGCTGGTGTCTGGTGGTGGTGGTGGCGGCGGCACACATCTTTACTCCCAGCACTCAGGAGGAAGAGGCAGGTGGATCTCTGAGTTCAAGGCCAGCCTGGTCTACAGAGCTAGTTCCAGGATAGCCAGGGCTACACAGAGAAACTCTAAAATTTTTAATTAATTAATTAATTAAATCTTTAAAAAAAAAAAAAAAAAAAAACCTCCTCTGGGAGGAACAGGTACAGAGAGGTAGGCAGCCACACGTGAAGGCGTGTAACTTCCCTGCACGGCTGACTATATGAATTTTATCCTCTGCCTCAGCAACGCCAATGTTTGCACACAGCAACACCAGCAGCTCTTGGTCTCTCAAGTTTCCAGTTAGATAAATGAAGAGCAAACCAGAAAAATGACGTTAGACTCGCTCTTCAGTACCGGTCATGGTGCTATTGGGCGCCCCCACCTGTGAAAAATATACTCAAAAACAACTCTGTCTTCTCTAGGAGAACACGAGAGTTTGCCTTGTTTGTTGTTTGTTTTTGTTTTTAGGGAAGGGGTTCTCTGTGTAGCCCCTGGCTGTCCTGGAACTTGCTCTGAAGATCATGCTGGCATTAAACTCAGAGATCCACCTTCCTCTGCCTCCCGAGTTCTGGGACTGAAGGCCACCAGGCCTGGCTGCACCACTTTTCCTGTTGTTTGAACTGAGCGCTCACAGACCACACTGGCCCTGAATTCACTGTAGCCCAGGCAGCCGCAAACTTCTGTTTCTGCCTCAACCAGGATTATAATACTTCAGCACTTCAGGCCTTGCTGCCCAAGAATTTTTAGGAGAGAAAGGAATTTTCTGAAAGGCAGGAAACAGGCTGGGCAGGGTGGGTGTATAAAAACATAAATGTCTACAGGGAAGTGAAACTCCTGCCTCCTAGACAAGGCCCGGGAGCCTGGGATAGAAAACTGTGGCCATGGCTGTGCTCGAACTCGCTTTGTAGAACAGTTTGTCTTGGAACTCAGAGATGCCCCTGCCCCTGCCCCTGCCTCCTAAGTGCTGGGGTTAAAGGCGTGCGCCACCACGGCCAGTCAGTCCCTTTCAAATTGGCACCAACTAGTGTAGGGTGCAAGCGCTTCCAGTGAAGTACTGTCTCCATTCTGCCTTCGCACCTCACCCACTCTGGAAACCACTGATGCACAGACCATTCATTCATTCTGCTCTCTCCTGAGGCTGGGTCAAGTGTCCCAGACCGCCCTCCAACGCTTGTCCAGATGACCTTCAACTTCCAACCTCCAGCTTCCAGCTTCCTAGTGCTAGAATATTAGAACGCACGCAACACCAACCATATCTAGTTTTAAGTTTTCTGAAAGGCTGAAGATGGACCCTACAGCTTAGCTTCAAGCAAGCACTCTACCAACTGGACCACATCCCCATCTGTCTTTAAAAGGCCAAAGCATTCTCCAAGCATAGCCACACCATACTAAGCCATCTTTGTTAGTCAGGCAATTGAAGTATCTTTGAACCCATTTTGCAGATGTAGACTAGACACTAAGGTTCAGCAAGAATTAAGTAACCACAGCTACTTCTTAAAACGTACTGCATCAGTTTCTGGAGAGTTTTTCCATTTCTCACTTAATTGCTTCATGCCTCATGAAATGTTCAAATCAAGTGTTTGTTGACCTCGGACATACCAATAACCAGACTCTTGCGATTCTGAAGCAGGCATTTTTAAATTTTGTTTTGAGACAAGGTCTAGCTATGTAGCCTAGGCTGTCTTTGAACTCACTATGTAGCTTAGGCTGACTCCAAATTCCTGGCAAGCCTCCTGCCTCAGCTTCCCAAGTACTGGCATTTATTATAAGCGTGTACTACTGTACCAGACTCTAAGGCAGCAGTCTTAACCTGGAATCCATTAAACTTATCTAAGATCTACTATTTCTTTCAGGCACGTAAGGGACATGAGACCTAGTATGAACAGCACCTAAGACTGTCAAAACCAGAAACTACAAATGTTCTCAGAGTGCTATGGCTCTTGCACATTCTGGATAACTGTGGCATTTGACTGGCAGACAGGATACCAGACCTGCCATTTTATTAATAAAGGGGTACACGTTACTACAATAGTTCCCTAATATCAGTAAAGGGGATGGATCCTGTAGACTCCAAAGGCAGAGGCTCAGAGGGGTCCTGTCTGTTACTACCAGCTCACCCTGTGGTATAACCCCCACCCCCACACACTGGGTATTGAGCCCAAGCCTTCACACCAGCTAGGGGAGGGACTCTCCCACTGAGCAGTATCTCCAACCCTCAATCTTTAATCTCCAGGACTTAGCATACCCACATGCAATGCAAATACCATGTAAATAGTTCTCAGACTGCATTGTTTAGGGGAGAAATGGCCAGAAACAATAGCCAGGAGCACCGGCTCACCTTTGCCATTTTCAAGAATCTGGGGGGTGGGGGGGTGATAAGAAGGACTAAATGTCTGTTCGCTCTGGTCACTGTACTTTGTTCCCTAGTATCCTGTGCATCTTAACATTGGGCTGGGAAGGAACCTATGGCACAAACTCTGCTCCAAAGGATCCACCAGTTCCAAGTGATTTACAGCCAGGACGCCAACTGCCTTCACTGTATACACAAGCCCCAAAGCCAGCCTCTCCCCCTCCAGCCTGGCCGCTCACTGCACCAGCAACATCCCACTTAAAAACTTCAGCCGCTGTTTGCTTAGGCAGTAAAAAAAAAAAACCCAACCCGTCCATACCACCATCGGCAAATAGTGGGACCAGTATTTGCCAAGGAGTAAGAGGACCCTGTTAGGAACAATTGGTGGCTATGCTTAAGTTAGCCTGAAGGAAAGGGAAGCCAAAGTCCACAGGGATAGCGCCAGCAAGCCAGGGCTTCCAACCCCCACCCCGAATTTTAGGAATGTTATCTCTCCAGCATCTAGTTATCCAGTAAGTTGGAAGAATGCAGTAAACCCAGCAGGGGTCTCAGATTCAATCTCAGCCAGATGGATGGAAAATACGCTTACTATTGTATAAGAAGAGAGCTAATCAGCCAGGAGGCCAATCCCTGGCCGGAGACACTCAAACAGCTAAAAAATAAAATAAAATCTGTAGATCTCGATAAAAGCCTGGCGACTCAGGCTTTGCTTATCTGTTACTGGCCCTGTATTAGGAGAATGACAATGAGCAGCTTACCTAAGGCACACCGTATCTTAGGCCCAGCCCTGCCTCCAGGATAAGTGATTACCAAAAAACAAAAAGGAATTATGTCTCTGGGTATTATTGACCCAGCTGTAAGGGCTTTTTTTTTTTAAACCAGTTTCATATAGCAAGCCTTGAAATCTACGTGTATAGATCAGATTTGACCCGATATTTAAGTCTCTACTTAATCAAAAAACCCACAAAAATTAAAAGCAGTCATGGATCAAAGTTCAGGGGCCCCGTGGAAACGATTTTTAAAGGGAGAGCCACTGGAACGGCTCAGTGTGTAAAGATGCTTGCTTGCCACCACATCTAACGACTTAGACCAGCTAGCTTCCGACATCCACATACACACTGTAATTGTGGCAGCACACAAAATAAAAAATTGAATTTTTTAAGGGCCAAAGGCTCAAAATAAACCTTATGTAAATAAGGGATGCCCTGTCACCTCCTGCCTCAACTGGAACAAGCTTGCACACTCCACGACAGAGCAGAGTTCTCTCTCCCTGGAAATGAGAGGCTGTCTGTCTCCAGCCTGTCTCCAAGGCTTTAACATGTTCAGGTGTGTTTGTTAAAAAACGTACAGATTAAAGTGATTAGTAACCTCCTCAATTCATTTCCTATTCATCATATTTTCAAATCACATGCTCCCGAGAAATGAACCCAAGCTGTTTTAGTTCTGATTGTTTCCCGGGGGTCCCATCACCCACAGCTTCTAAGGGCGATTTGAAAAGTCGAAGGGGGGCTGGCTACAGCTTCCAATCCCAGCAGTGGGGGCAGAGACAGGAGCCCACAACCCTGGAGAGGCTGGGATGGTTATGGTCACAAAGATGCCATGGCTACAGAGACAGACCCTGTGTGGAGGAAAAGCGGACCAAACCAAATCAGCTTCAACCTCTACCCATGGCCACCTCTTACAGAGACCATCCCATCACCAGTTGCTCTAGGCTCCCCATGGATTCAAGGAAGGCTAAAGTCAAGTCGGAGCAAAACCATGCACCAGGCCATGCCACCCGGGTAGCCTCCATTAACTTTCCAGTGAGTAAAATTCCAAAGCTACTTCAGTTCTACGGATTAACGGTAAGGTCTTGCAAGGTCCCAGCCTGGGGTCTGGCACACAGCATGTTCCTGTTTCTAGAACTAGTAAAAACATCTTGAACAAAGTTACTGATCACACTCCCAACACACAATATGCTTCTATAGCACATGTTTTCACTGCCAGTGTACACTAGTACCCAAAGTCAGCTCTCTCTCTCTCTCTCTCTCTCTCTGTGTGTGTGTGTGTGTGTGTGTGTGTGTGTGTGTGTGTGTGTGTGTGTAGAGAATCCACCTAGACAAGGCTATACCCAGAACGGAACGCTGACCCTCTTACCAAATCTTGCCAAAATCCTTTCTCCCAAACTCTCCTTTGACACTTTACATCCAAAAGGCGGAAATGCGAAACGGTTAACCAAGTCTCAGCGCCCAAAATGGTCCCCCAGTCCCCTACTTAGATGGGAGTCTGCTAACCCCTCATCACCAATGACAAAGTATCGTTTTCTAGCGGCCGTGCACCATTGAGGGTGAGGGAATGCATTTTACATGCAATTTAATGAATAAAAAAGGTCCTCTGCAAATTACAGCCCCCTCCCCCTTTGGGGAACTCTAAATTTGCTTGAAACGTTAACTAAAGCCAGCACAGGCAGGTCAATAGAGGCTGGAAACAGGAGCTAAATTACTAAAAACCTGGGAATCGTAATAGCTGAAGGTTGTAATCCAGTTTAGCACAAAGGGCATTTGGAACCCTTTTGAGAAAATGCTAATTTTCCTCTAAGTACTGTAAGCCCCCTCTCTCTTCGACCACCTGCAGATTTTTTGATCTGCTAATTATTGCCCGGATTTCATTTTCTTAGCTCAGAAACTGCATTCTCCAACGGACTGACCACGAGGGATCCAAACGCTTCGCAATGAAGATTTTAATCATCTATCGATACTGAGACTGATCCCAAAAGGAAGCCATTAAATTAAAAAAATAAAAGTCTTTCTCCAAGGCCACAAGCTAGGGCTCCGCAAATACGTTCTAAGAATTCTTGGAGAAGACTCCTACACGTACAAATGGAGATGGGGAAGGTAGGGACCTCGCCGAGATCCCCCGGGTGCAGATCTCAGGGCCCAGCTTGCCTCACTCACCAGGTGTGTGTCCCGGTCCGCACATGACCCGTTTCCAGAGGGCTCCAGAGGGCGCCAGAGCGCTTAGCGGCCGGGATCGGACCGCGGGTGATCCGCAGAAAACGCTTCCCAAACCGCTGTAGCAGCGCGCGCCCAGCGGCCTCAGGGCGCAGCCAGGTTAACCGCGACTGCAGCCAGCGGAGATTTCGGAAGCCCTTCTATAGCAAGCTACTCATCCACGCCCTCCCAGAATGCAAACCACGGTCTAAAAACACAAAAACCACGCTAGTATGCGCTCACCCAAATGGAGGGGGATGGGAGGTCAGCGCAGGACCAGGGGAGGGGTCAGGGCCGGGAGCTCGCCCCTCCTCTCCCGAGGAAGCAGGCGGGCTTAGGGTTAACCCTTTTGTTCCAGGTGGACCAAGCGACCCAGCCTCTCCGCGATCCGTCCCCCCCCCCAACCCCCGCCAGCTCCCCTGGCCAAGGCACAAAGAGTCCTTCCCAGCTGCCGGGCCCTATGATGTGGGATGGTCCGACGCCCCAAAACTCACATCCACTCCCTCGACCAAGCAACGACCTTTCCATTTGCCCTGGGGGGTAGGGATACAATGGGGTGGAGGCTCACTGAACTCTTGATAAACTCGGGAAGTTGCGGAAAAGTAGGAACGCACTGCCGGGAAAGCGGGAGCGTCCCAGTTGAGCGCGCCGAGTCCGCCGCTGCCGCGCACCGCCCACCAAGCGCGGAGAGCTGGAATCGGGCGGGAGGCCCAGGGGGGCCCCCTCCCCCACGTTCCCAATTTCTCCGGCGACAGTCCGGCGGGCTGGGGCGAGGGGCTGGTGGAGACCGGCTGGGAAGGCGCTCGCCCGCAGCTCACGGCCGCGCCGAGGTCCTGAACTCCGCGGAGGCGCGGGCCGGGTCAACCGCAGCCCGACCTCTCCCCTTTCACCTCCCGGGCGTGTGCTGAGCAGTGCCGCCCCAGGGATTCGTGCAAAAATATAAATAAATAAAACGGCGAAGGTGCAATCCGGCGGGGGTGACCATGCACCCTCCACCCGGGCCCCGGCCGGCACCCTCCCGCTGGCCACTGTTATTTTTAGATAGTCGGAAATCAAAGATGGCTGGAGGTCAGGCCCCGAAAGGTTAGGGCGAGGATCGGCAGCAGGCGGCGTAGCCCCGGGGGAAAGGCGGAAAACAGAAAAAGTAAACAAAATACATAAAATTACAAAAAAAAAATAAAATAAAAGCCCCCAAAGGGAACTAAACCAAGTAGCCTCCCCCGCTCTCTGTGCTGCGCGGGTGGCCCGCACCCCGGCCTGGGGGTGGGGAGAGGTCGCGCCCCCTCCCCCCACTCGGCCTGGGAGGGGCGCGTGCAACAGATCGCCCTCCTCGGGGGGTCCCCCAGAGCTGCGCCCCCCCAGAGGCTCCCAAGGGGGTGGCAGAGAGGGTGGGAAGACTTGGGGGTCTCTTTCTTTTAAAAGCGGCGCCACCAGAAAGTGTGGGAGAGGGAAGCCTAAGTTACCGGGGTTGGGGAGGGGGGGGTGCTTGTGTATCGAGGCGAGGGAAACCAATTATGGGACTGAGGACAAGGAGAGGCAAGCTGGAGGAAGAGAGAGACAGAGGGAAAATGGGGGGCCAACTTCACCATAAGAAAGAATTGGGGGAAACTTTCATGGGGGGTGGAATTGAGCTACCTCTCTCCGTCCCTCTCCGTCTCTCCTTTCCCGGAACGGAGTCCGGAATCCCCGTTCCAGAATCTGCTCCCGGAACCCGCGCCCTCGAGGGACGCACGGCGGTGCAGGGAGCGCCCTCCCGGGACGCACGGACAGACGGGCGCACGGACGGGGCCGCAGCCGCACTCACCCGGTTCCTCCGCCGCCGGCGCCTCTGCGAGGTCGGGGCTCGGCTGCTGCAGCGGCTGCTCGCCCTGGCCCTCCTCCGAGTTGATGTGCTGGGGCTTCGCCTGCTTGCGCCTCGACATGGTGCGCGCATCGGGGCGCCGGGAAGAGCCCCTGGTGACTTGCCACCAATTCCTGGAGTTGGGAAATTTTACCCCCCTTCGGCCGGAACGCGCATGTCCCAGTAATTATTATTATCAATAATGCATTGCGATTTATCATGAGCCCTGACAGCTGATTGGCCTGGGTCCAAGACCTCAGAGATCATTTAAATAAGCCCTCATTGATCAGGGAGGGGCGAGGCATGCTGGGCCTTGTAGTCCGGCCCTACATGTGACAAAGGCGTGTTCATCAGGGAAGCGTAGCTAATTAGCATCCGGGCTCAGATTGGCCGGGGCGTGGACCAACTCGGAGGGGACCATCCTCGCGGCCACTGTCCGTGTGCTGGGACCAGAGAAGTAAAAGCGGAGAAATAGGTTTATTGAAAACCAGGGCTGGACATGAAAGTTCTAGAACCGATGTGTCTTGGTAATGCAATCAAAAATATTACTGTAGTAATTGGCGTGGTTGATAACTACCAGCTGAAAAAGAAAGTCTCTCCCTTCACAGAAAAGTACTTAGATTCAATTTTTACCTCTAAAACCAACCTTTCCAGGTTTTTGATTCCGAATTTTAAATTGCGTTTCGAAGGCTGCCCGTGTGGCCGGTGTGGTATGCGCGGCCTCTGCCCATCCCAACTCTTCAAGCTACACCCCACCCCCCTACCCAATTTCACACTATTCGACTCCACCACAGCTTGCCTCCTTAAAATGCTGAGTAATAGCCTCGGGATTAATATTCACGAGCATGGGTTTGTTATTCCAATGTAAACTTTCTGAATTTTAAAAGGTACTTTCCCAGCCCCTGTCTGCTAACTGTAGAACGGGCAGATTAAAAGCAAACTTGGTCAGAGATGATTCCAGAATAGCGAGCAGTTGCCGTTTCTTTCACAGAAGCGGCTTCAGTCCGCTGTGGGAACCGGTAGGGGTGGGGGGTGCAGGAGGTACCCGAGTGTTAGTACCCACTGGTTGCTAGGACATTTTGCAATACAGACCCGCTTACAGAAAAGGCCACCTCCGTTAGAGGTTGTATGATCCTGATTGAGGGATGCCTGGAATTTCCTAAAGGGATGTGTGTATATATAAAATTATACTTCACAAATCTCGTAAATTTAATTGGCTAACTCTCTTGTCCAGTGTATAAGCTCGGTGGTGAAGTTCAACTGGCTGGTGAGCCTTCTCTGGTGTCCCTATCAGAACCCTGGATATGTGGGTCCTTATTTGGCGTTTCCTTCCTTATAAGGGACTGGGCAGACATCAACCTTTCGTCCATCTTTGTGCTTTGCGGGTTTTTTTTTTTTTTTTTTTTTTTTTTTTTTGGTTAGCTATTTCTCAGGTTTCCTGTTTCTAAGAAGCTGGTGAGGGAGAAAGGATAAAGAGGAGCCTGGCCTCATGAGCATATTCACCTGCGCCTTTGGACAAACCAAAGCTGAATAAATCAGCTGGAACACGATTTTAATATGGGTAGCTACGGATAAGACCTTATAGAAGAAACGCCTGACTTCCAATTTTGGCCAGTCTTCTGGAACATATTTTGAATTACTTGAAGGACAACATCTAAAACAAATAAGATAGCCCTTTTGCAAGCCAGGGTGGAGTTGACAGGGAAGAATTCATTTTCATGCTACATAAAAGCACTTAGGATTCTGATACTGAGTCAGAGGCAAATTAACACCTGCCCTCTGCCTAATCTACCGATATTCCCAACACCTTTCTGGGAAGGGAGCCGAGCAGGCGCAGTCACTCACAAATCTAAAGGAATGTACAGTTTACAGCTCAAGAAAGATGAGCCCTTTAAGGAAGATATTGTGTGATATAGTTCTCTCCTTTATCTTGCTAGTGATAGTTAAAGCATGGCGGCCATATCTGCCTTAGAATGAGGTGGGACCATTGGGCCATTTCAATCACAATAGTAATAATGATGATAATAATTAATAATAATTTTCAGGAGGAGGCTGAGGAAGACCTCAAGTTTAAGAGAAGTCCCTGTCTCAAATAAAAGGTAAAATCAGAAGGAAGCAGACAGAGCACAATAGTTTTTTCCTTTTTTTCCGTTTTGTTTTGTTTCTTGTTTTTTATCTCATGTGCATTGGTGCTTTGTCTGCATGTATGTCTGTGTGAGGGTGGAACTGGAGTTACAGTTTGTGTGGGCTGGGAGCTGCCTTGTGGGTGCTGGGAGCCAAACTCAAGTCCCATGGAAGAGCAGCTAGCGCTCTTAACCCCTGAGCCATCTCTCCATTCTGACAGTAGTATTTTATTTTGGGTTTTTTTTTTTATATAATGTCTCACGTAGCACAGTTGGCTTTGAGCTCCTGGTACTCACAGCTTCACACACTGACACACACACACATACCTGTGCTTGGATTACAGGCATGAGACACCATGACTACTAAGCATGCTCCATATTCATCAGCTCTCTCCATTTCGTGAACCACAGCCAGAAACCAGCAGAGAAATGGAATCAGCCTTGGGAGGGGAGCAGAAGTGGAGGACGAAGAGCGGAAGGCAAGTCCCTGATCCAAGGCTATCATTTAATGGCTTAGAATGCCTTAAGCAGCCAAAAACCCCGGGTGGTATAGGAAAAAGTGGGGCAAGATCTTCTGTTGGGTGACGGGACTTGCAAAGACCGGTTGTTTTGAGGATTGGTTCTAGGAAATACTTCTCCCCAAAGTTGATAACTAGTAGGTGTTTCAGCTGTCTGTGAATGCCGAACCTCTACTGTTCAGAGAGAGATTTGGGGTGTATAACCCCATTTTACTCCTGCAGCCATAGAGGCTCATCTCTCCCTCAGGCACAGTATTTAACTATTGATTTGTTTGATCAGGGTCATTTGCAGCCCAGGCTGGCATTCAATGCACTGTGTAGCCAAGGATGACCCTCCTGTTTCCACCTTAGATACTAGGATCCCAGGTGTCTGGCTCCCTCCGTAGGTAAGGATGACCTTGAATATCAACCAAGTGCAGAATTGTGCATTCAGGAACTTTCTGACTGGGGTATGGGGGTCTCCATCTCTCCACCAACCACTACCTCTTATCTAGCACACTCCTGAGGCCCCCCCTCCTGTTCTGATCTTGTCCCTTCCTAAACCCAGCCTTCCTCCTTCCACATTAGGTCCCTTATTTGTGCCCAATTTCTCCTCCCTGTCTCCTTTGGTACCCACTATCTAGGAAGGATTCTTTCCACTTATGGCAGAGGCTATAGTTCAAGATTTAGGACAGGTTTCTATTTTTGAGGGGTGGAGGGTGAGACAGGGTCTCATGTAGCCCAGGCTCCCCTCAAACTTGTGGCAATCTTCCTGCCTCAGATTCCCAAGTGCTAGCGCCTTCTACCACGTCAGGCCCGGGGATCGAACTCAAGTCCTCAGGCTGGGCAGCAAGTATCTTCAGCAGCTCAGCCATCTTTCTAGCCCTTGTTTGTGTTTCGTTTTATTGGAGAAAGACTGGCCTCCAACTCAGTATATGGCCAAGGATGACTGTGAACTTCTGATTCTCCTGCCTCCACTTCCCAAGGGCTAAGATGACAGGCGTGCACCAGAATGCCCCATTTAAGCAGTGCTGGGGTGGAACCCAGGGCTTTGTGCATGCTGGGCAAGCGCTCCACCAACTAAGCCACATCCCGGCCCCTGTAGTTTTGATTTATGATATTTTCCAGCGTCCTCCGGTTCTTCATTGTGAGCAGGAGAGTGAGGGTGTCTTTTGGATGGTCTCTCACACGGCAGCCTCCCTCAGGGTTGATGGCCTCACCGCTGTGTCCTTTGCACTCAGCTGAAGTAATGGGACACAGAAGTCACAATAATAATAATAATAATAATAATGAGCCAATGATTATGACTCTAGGGACCCTGGGTATAAAGTAAAGTGTTAAAGGCAGTGATTGGAGAGGAGGGAGGATGTGAAATGGCACAGGCGTTACAGACGGCTATTGGCAATTCCTTACAATTAAAAGGAATTATATGAAAAGGCCATGAGCAGGGTCTCAAAGAGCTCTTCAGATGTCTACGTTTATAGCTGAATTATTCACCATATTTAAAAGGTAGCAGTAGCCCAGGTGTCCATCGAGGGACGACTGCATAAGCACAATGTGGAAATATCGTTCAGCCTTTAAAAGGAAGGCCATTTCTTCAAGCTGGGCGTAGTGGCACTCATCTTTAATACCAGTACTTAGGAAGCAGAGGCAGGCAGATCTTTGTGAGTTTGAGGCCAGTCTGGTCCACTTAGTGAGTTCCAGGACAGCCAGGGCTACAGAGTCAGACCCTGTCTCTAAAAAAAAACAAAATCCAAAAGACTAAAAATAGAAGGAAAGAAGGAAGGAAGGAAGGCCGTTCTGAGACATGCTATGATGTGAGTGAGCCTTGACATTATGCTAAACGTAACAAGCCAGTCAGTCACAAAGGCAAGTACTGTAGGTTTTAGAGAGGAGTCTAGAGGACCTACCAGGCAAGGGCTCCAGATGTGCAAGAACAAGCATCTGGATAAATGAGGGGTTTTTATCCGTATTTAACATAGAGGTGGATTTGGTATTGGTTTTAACCCACTTCACTCTGGCAACCCATATACACCACCTAGTTAGTGCCCTGTAACCTCTTCCCTCCCCTGCCTTTTGGTACTAGAGATCAAGCCTAGGGCCTCTAAATGCTATAGAGGGCTCTGCAACCAGGGTCCCCCCAAAACCCCAGTTTTTTCTTTTTCTTTCTTTCTTTCTTTCTTTCTTTCTTTCTTTCTTTCTTTCTTTCTTTCTTTCTTTTCTTTCTTCTTCTTTTTTCTCTTCTTCCTCTCCTCTTCTTCTTCTTCTTCTTCTTCTTCTTCTTCTTCTTCTTCTTCTTCTTCTTCTTCTTTTTAAATAAAAAAGAGTCTCATATAGCCCAGGCTGACCTTGAATTTCTAATTCCCCTGCCTCTGCCTCCCACATGCTGAGGTTGGAGCGCTATGCTCCCCGTGCCTGTATCTGATATGTTCCTTAAGCCTTTGCAATAAAATTTACTTTTAGAGTCAGGCGGTGGTGGTACACCCTTTTAATCCCAGCACTCAGGAGGCAGAGGCAGGCGGATCTCTGTGAGTTTGAGGCCAGCCTGGTCTACATAGTGAGTTTGAGGACAGTGGAGGTTACTCAGAGAAACCATATCTCGAAAAACAAAAAACAAAAACACAAACAAACAAAAAATACCTTTTCAAAAGGGAATCTAGAGGTTGAATGCACTTAATCCTCCCAAACCATACTTCTGGAGCTCTCAAGTGGGAAGTTTCATGGGAAGTATTTTATTATAACTGGGATAAAAGAACAATTGCAAACTGAATTGTGGTGTGGCTACACAAATATAGAGATGAGCTAGAAATCACCAAACTGTGTGCTTATGGCAAAAGGCATTTGATGATAACTTAACTGTGTAAAGCTTATCTGAGTGGTGTTATTTTAGACAGGGTTTTACCATGTAGCCTTGGCTGGCCTGGTACCCACTATTTAGACCAGGCTGGCCCTGAATTCACAGAAATCCATCTACCTCTACATCCCAGGTGCTGGAATTAAAGGTGTGTGACACCAGCCTGGTCACGGGTCTCAAACTCTTGCTCCTTCTCTCTTAGACTCCTGAGTGCTGAGAATACAGATGTGTGCCACCATGTTGGCATTAAATGAGTGTCTGTTTTGTTTTGCTTGTGTAGGGGTGTTTTGCCTCCATGTGTGTGTATGCATTGCCAGTGCACAGTGCTGGCAGAGGTCAGAAGAGAGTGTTGGATCCCCTGGGACTGAAGTTACAAGCAGTTGAGAGCCATCGTGTGGGTGCTGAGGACCGAACACAGGTCCTCTGGAAGAGCAGCCAGTACTCTTAATCTCTATACCATCCCTCTAGACCTTTGTTTTGTTTTAAAACAGGATCTCATGTTACCCCAATTGGCTTTACACTCCCTGTGTAGCTGAGAGCAACTTTGAACTTCTGATCCTCCTGCGTCCGATCTTCAGGGCTGAGATTTCAGGTGTGTACCACCATGCCTGTTTTTTATTCTGAGCTGGGGATCAAGCCCAGGGCTTTGTGAAAGCTGGGTGGTGGCGCACGCCTTTAATCCCAGCCAAAAAAAAAAAAAAAAAAAAAAGCCTTTTACTGACTAAGCTGCATTCTCTCAGCTCTAAAGTATTTTTTTTTTTTCCAAGACAGAGTTTCTCTGTGTAGTTTTGGTGCCTGTCTGTAGACCAGGCTGGCCTCGAACTCACAGAAATCCACCTGGCTCTGTCTCCCGAGCGCTGGGATTAAAGGCACGTGCCACTGCCACCCTAAAGTATTATTTTTATGAGAACGACTAAAAGTTAGGGATGGGGAAGGAGCTGGAGATCCACCCTTCTCTGAGGGTCTCTCTACACAGTTAGCAATTGATAGAAAAGAGACAGTCTTTTCAGTTGGATGACCACAAGTGATTTCATCATGTGTCTGTAAAGGAATTCTCAGCTGTGTTCCAGTAAGCTCCCTAAATAAGCTCACTAGGTCTCACACACACATCTGCACAGTCGAGCATGCAAGTGTACACACACATAAGTATGTAGTAGAGGAGAGGCTAATTTGGAAAAGGAAGGGAGGGAGAGATGGAGGTAAGGAGGGAGGGAAGGGACAAGAAAGGATAAAGAAGAATAAATATGATGGAAAAATATAATGTACAGTGGGATAAGAGGCAGAGACAGGAGGGTCTGTGTGAGTTCAAGGCCAGCCTGGTCTACATAGTGAGTTCCAGATCAGCCAAGGCTACACAAGGAGACCCTACGACAAAAATAAATAAGTGAATATATATAACATACATGTATGAAACCGTGATAATGAGACCCATTAATATATACTAATTTTAAAAACTTCTAAAAGAATCAGACACAGTGACCCACAAATGGAATTCCAGTATTCAGGGAGGCAGATGGCTGCAAGTTTGAGGCCGGCCTGGTCTATATACCAGGTTTTGTGTTCCCAGGCTTTCAGTGAGACCTTGTCTCAAAATTCCAGGACAAGAAGGACATAGTAGGATGTGCCTTGAATCCCAGCACTCGGGAGGCAGAGGCAGGTGGATCTCTGTGAGTTCGAGGCCAGCCTGGGCTACAGAGTGAGTTCCAGATAGCCAGAGCCACATAACAGAGAGACCCTGTCTCAAAACAAAACAACAACAAAAATTCTAAAGCAGATAAAAAAGGAAGCCCCTAATATCAAGAATAGTAGTCTCCTAGGTTGGGCCTGGTGGCGCACGCCTTTAATCCCAGCACTTAAGAAGCAGAAGCAGGCAGATCTCAGTGAGTTGAGGCCAGCCTGGTCTACACAGCAAGTTCCATGGCAGACAGTGCTGCCCAGTGAGCAGAACAAACCCCACCCCACCAAAACAACAACCAGAAGAAAAGCAGGCTGCTCACGCGGGAGACTAAGCAGGAATTAGGCTGCTGTGAGTTCAATGCCAGCCTGGGCTGCATGGAGAGTCCCTGTCTCAAATAAACAACCAAAAAGAAAAGGGAAATTTGAGAGCAGGAAGCACCTGAAGAAACTAAAAGAACCACGACTCTGTGTGTGCACGCGTGTTAGTCTGCATACAACATCTCAAGACTGGCCCTTTAAAGGTTGACCTGTCATTGTCAAAGTCTCGTTGCTGGGGGTGTCTGCCGTTCGTGGTAGGAAGCACAGTTGACTGGCCCAGTGACCACTGCTGCTTTAATTTGGGAGATGTAAGGTCTGACTTTCGGGAACAGCCCTGAAGTCCCGAGGATTTGGTGTGTGCCCAGATGGCCAGCTGAGAATCTGGAAGGCATTCCTTGGCTCTGCAAGATTCAACAGCGGAGTTTAGCTCAGGACTCAGGCTGGTAACTTAGTGGGAACGCATTACTATGGGGCCAGATGCCTGGTTTTCCAAGTATCCTGGCATGGGGCCCCCCTATTGGAATGATTTAGGGCTGCCGAGTTGGCTAATTGCAAAGGGCACCCCTTCATGGCCCCCCTTCCCCCATCTCTGCTTGCTACCATGTCATCAATTCCAAATCACTACCGAACAGTTTTAGCTGCACTGAGTCTTTGCAGCTGAAGCATGGAGGTCTGCAATTGTTAGGCTGGGAGGTGGCTCTGCCGGGGAAGTGTCTCCCATGTAAGCGTGAGGACCTCCAGATTGCCAGCATCCATGTGAGAAGCTGAGTACAACGGCCCATGCCTGTTACCCCGGTGCTGAGATAGTAGAGAGGGGAGGATCCTTGGGGCTCACTGCTCAGCCAGCCTGATGCACTCAGCCAGGTTCAGTGAGAGACTCTGTCTAAAAAGTAAAGTGGAGGCCAGGAGGTGGTGGCACACGCCTTTAATCCCAGCACTCAGGAGGCAGAGGCAGGTGGATCTCTGTGAGTTCGAGGCCAGCCTGGTTTACAGAGCGAGATCCGGGACAGCCAGGGCTACACAGAGAAAAAAAAAAGAAAAAGGAGATGAACTAGGAATGAAAAGTCTGTTCTTCAGGCTCATTTGTCACCCATCATTGATGAGCCCAGGCTAGCCCCTTACACATGCTCTCTAAGTGTGTGTCTCAGGCTAAATTCACCTCAGTAGTTCCTGCAGGAAAGAGTAGTTTTGCCCTCTTCTGAAGCAAGGTTTAAGAAGTCTGGTGACTACAGGATATAGTAAGCAGAAGCAATCAAAGGCTCTTATCTTTCCCTTTCTTTCTTTCTTGTTGTTGCTTTTGTTTTTCAAAACAAAAATTCACTCTGTAGATTACACTGGCCTTGAACTCAGAAATCTGTCTCCACCTGCCTCTGCCTCCCTAGTGCTGGGATTAAAGGTATATGACACCACTGCCTGGCCTATTAATTTTTAAATTAGCATGCAGAACTGGGCATGGTAGTACAGGACTTTAATCCAGCATTTGGGAAGCAGAGGTAGGTGGATTTCTGTGAGTTCCTGGCCAACCTGCTACATCAGGAGGTCCAGGCCACCCCTGGTTACACAGTAAAACCTTGTCTCAAACAAAAAGAAGGAGGAGGAGGAGGAGGAGGAGGAAAGTTAGCATGCAGAATACTGGGTCTCACTGTGTGGTGTTTTCATGACTATGAAGTGACCTAACCTTTCTTGGCTAACTTAAATGCTAGCCTCTGACTCTGCCGGCCTTACACTCTCAGTGAAAAGAGCTGAGTGACACTCCTGCCTCCCCTGCAGATTAGGAAAAGAGACCCGTTGGAATTTGGCCTATTCCTCTGCCTGTGATAACAGCAGCCCTTTTTCTTTTCATTAAACCAGATCTTTGTAGATATGCCCTAGAACATTTTTTTTTTCTTGCCTGAGTGGACCTTTGATTTCTTTCAGCAGTAAATAGCCATGTTCCTAAGGCTCAGTCTCAAGTTTGGCTTTCTTTCCTTAATGCCTAGTAGCCCGGCCTTTCTAGAAAGAACCCTGGTGGTGTATAGATTCACAACCCTTAAGAGGTCTGCCCCCGCCCATCCTGCAGTATTCCTTTTGTGGGATCTTGTGCAAGACTGACCTTCTGAGCCATGTGGATTCAAGCCATATGGATCATCCCCCAAAACATGCTTATCAGGCGGCTCATGGATTGTGTAACTGCCCAAGAGAGAAATGTATAGATTTTCAAAAACAAGTTGAAGGTTCAGCTGATCAAAGTTTTGGTGTGCAAATGTTTTCACTTGACTCTCCACTTAGGCAACTCCGCTTTCTTCTGAAATGTTTTGGAAGTGACCTCCACAAACTTTGTCAGAAGATTTTTTTTCTTTTCTCTCTTTTTTGGGGTTATCTATGAGGCACCAGTGTTACCCAAACCCCAAAGAGGCACCTTCCCTCTACTACAAACTTTGCCTTTAAAAAATAGCAGTAGGAAGATGTTTCTGTTGTTGCCTAAGTTCCTGTCATTATAACATAGGGCAAAGTGCTGGAAACCCAGAATGCTCCAGCGCTCACTCTTAAATGTCTACCTGTCTTTACAGTATAAATTGTAATTGAGTATAAACTTGTCAGAGAACCCTGTCGGACACACAAGACGTGGGACAGTTCGAGCCCCACAATTAAGAATGTTAATTGGTATGAAAAGAAAAGGCCACCCATTGTTCACATAGCCGTCCATAAACACCCAAGAGGAACTTTTGCTGGGGAAGAGAGGCCATCACCAGCCATGAAAGGGAATATAAAATGTCCTCTCCTTTGTTTGGATGTGTGGAGAGATTTTTAAGCCCCTCCACCCCCACCCTAGACTCTCAAGCAAACAAATGACTAGGTCCTTGTTTGGTGAAGGCTAACAAAGGAGAGGGAACCCACGTGGACAGGAGCCCCAAAGCCCAGCAGGAAGGAAGAGAGGGGCTGAAGAAATAGGGGTGTGGGGGGACACAAATGTAGGGGTGATAAAAGGAGAGGGTGGAGGAACAGAGACAGAATAATAACAAGAAAGTACTTATGCCTTCAGCCCCAGGGAGGGGTGTGTGTGTGTGGGTGTGTGTGTGTGTCCTAGCCCTGGGGATTGAACTTGGAGACTTGAGTATTCTCGGAAAGTGCTCTCCCACTGAGGTATATCCACATCCCTCCTTTTCTTCTTCTTCTTCTTTTTTTCTTTAAGTTTTTGTTTCTGAGACTTGGTTTCTCCTGTGTAGCCCTGGCTGTCCTGGAACTAGCTTTGTAGACCAGGCTGGCCTCCAACTAAAAGAGATCAGTCTACCTCTGCCTCCTGAGTGTAACTAGGCTCCCAGGCTTTGTCTTAATTCCCCTTCCTTTCTTTTAAAGAATGTTATACATGGCTTTTAAATTACATTTTTATGTACTTATTTTGTGATTTAAAAAAATAATTGAGGGTCTGAACGTGTGTCTCTGAGTGAGGAGTATGTGCATGTGAGTGCAAAGTAGCTGCATGTATGTGTGTGCACCATGTGTGTGCAGCCACGGGGGTGCTGGGAGCGGAACCGGAATTCTGCAAGCACGCGCTCTAGATGCTCACAGACTTGTTTGACACCAGACTGTGACTGTCAGCCATGTCAGCCAGTCCCGAGAGCCGTGAAGATAAGAGAAAGATGAGGAGACACACTGGGGACTTCAGTTCTGGGGACCTGACACCCTTCTGGTCTCCTCAAGCAACAGGCACACACGCGGTGCACATACATCATGCGTATATGTACATACAGGCAAATACTTGCACACAGATAAAACAGAAGGAATCTTATAAAACAGTGCTTCCTCTTTTTCAACCTTATTTCGACCCAGGCCTTGCCTATGTTAGGCATGTTCTTCCCCTGAGCTGTGTCTCCAGCCCCTCCGTCCCTTCAGATGTCAGCTCACTAGCAGGTTGCTAAATGGTACCTTAGACATTTCAACAGGTGAAGGCCACTCAAAGGCTGGTGGTGTGGTGCGTGCCTGTAATCTCAGTACTTGGGAAGCAGAGGCAGGAGGCCAGCATTATCTATGTAGGCAGTTCCAAGTCAGTTGGGGCTAAATAGTGAGACCCTGCCTCTCAAAAAACAAAACAAAACAAAAACTAATAAAAAAGCAAAAAACAAAAACAAAAAAACCCAAAAGGGTGGCAGTAAAAACGCTGAGGGTAACGGTTGTCGATTCCAAGGATCTGAAATCACGTAGTAGACAAGCCTGGCACACCTGTGAGAGATCATCTTGATTAATTGAGGCAGGAAGTTCCCCTGTAAAAGTGGGCAGCACTGTTTCCAGAGCTTGGTGCTCTTCTGCATAAAGAAGAACTGAGCACAAGCACCCATTACTCTCTGCTCCTGACTTTGGGTGCAATGCGACCAGCTGTATCAGGCCTTCCCCACCATGGTCGGAGGCACTCTTTCTTTCTTTCTTTCTTTCTTTCTTTTTAAACCTTAAGATTTGTTTTACATCTATGTGTATGTGTGAATGCCTATACATATGTGTGTGTGCACCGCATGCATACAGGTGCCCTCAGAAGCCAGAAGAGATTCCCAGTCCCCTGGAGCCGGAGTTACAGATGGTTGTGAGCAACCATACAGAACCCAGGTCCTCTGGAAGAGCAGCCAGTGCTCTTAACCACTGAGCCATCTCTTCAGCCCACTGGGCCATGAGCCAAAATAAACAAAACCTTTCTCCCGTAAGTTGCTTTTGTTAGAGGGTTTTACTACAGACACCAAAAAGTAACTGAGACACTTACTAAAGTCTTACCTGTCTTGTGCCAAAAACATCTCAACAATTTGCAGTGAGACATAAGATGATGTTATTTGAGGGCTGAGGAGACCCAGTTCAGTTGGCAAGGACCCGAGTCAGAGAGCCAGTATCATGGAGCATGTGATACCTATTTGTGAGCCCAGTGTTGAAGAAACAGAGACAGGAGGGTCTCTGGGGCTCACTGGCCAGTCAGCCTGTTGGTGAGCCCCAGATTCTCATGGGACATCCTGTCTCAAACAGCCAAGTTAGATAATGCCTGAGGAATGATACCTGAGGTTGACCCCGATCCCCATATTCACATATATGCACTTCATGGGATTCACTGTGCCATGAGAGAGACACATAGTAGACATGTAAATAATAATGAGGGCTGGAGAGATGGCTCAGAGGTTAAGAGCACTGGCTGTTCTTCCAGAGGACCTGAGTTCAATTCCCAGCAACCACATGGTGGCTCACAACCATCTGTAAATAATAATGAATACAATAAATTCTGTTATATGAATTTGTTGGGTGAGGTCCCATGTATCCAAGGCTGACCTCAAATTCAATACAGAGCTGAGAATGACCTTGATCTTTGACCTCTGTCTTCTGAGTGCTGGGATCACAGGTATGCACCACTATGCTTGGTTTATGTGGTGCCCAGGATCAAACCCAGGACTTCGTACATGCAGGGCGAAAGTCACATCTACAGATCTACAGCCCCAGTCCTGGTTTGGAATTTTAAAACCATGTAACCTTGACTGGCCTGGTCTCACTGTGCAGCTATGTTTAGTTGACCTTCAACTCTGATTGTCCTGCCTCAGCCTCCCCAGCACTGGGATGGCAGGCCCAGCACCCAAGAGATTTTTTTTTTTTTTTTTTTGGTTTTTTGAGACAGGGTTTCTCTGTGTAGCCCTTGCTGTCCTGGAACTGGCTTTGTAGACCAGGCTGTCCTCAAACTCACAGTCACCTGCCTCTGCCTCCAGAGTGCTGGGATTAAAGGAGTGCACCACTACCACCCAGCCACCCAAGAGCTATTCAACCTAAATTTGAAGGTGCACTTGTTCTTATGCCCATCTTGGGGGAGTCCTGCTGTAGGCTGTATGCTCAACTCTTGCCAGGACCAAAGTGCAAGCTCCTCTCCAGTCACACATTTCCAACTGCCATGTTCAGTTCTTTTTTTTTAATTTATTTTTATTTTTATTTTATGTGCATTGGTGTTTTTGTCTGCATATATGTCTGCGTGAGGGTCCCCTGGAACTGGAGTTACAGACAGTTGTGAGCTGCCATGTGGGTGCTGGGAATTGAACCCGGGTCCTCTGGAAGAGCAGCCAGTGCTCTTAACCGCTGAGCCATCTCTCCAGCCCCCATGTTCAGTTCTTAAAGGGCAGTAAATATTTGCCAAAGATGTCCAAATGGCAGGAAGAGAATGAAAGCATAGATCCATTTCGAAGATTCACTGACAGCTTGGGCGGCTGGGAAGCCCAGTGGTGGTGACAGGGGTGGTTATTGGCTTCAGCAGGTCAGGAGATGGGTCTTTTGTCCTGATGGCCATTGTCAGGCAGGATTTGCTTCTCAGCACATTTGTGGAAACATCTTGGCAGTGTTACATTTATGAGTTTTAAAAATGTATGAAATATTTTATGTGGTAGTGACATAAATAACCAGTAGAGAGAGAGGGTGACTTAGAAGGAATGGGGTCTGCCCATTAGCCATAGCTAGCCTGCAGACATCCTGAATATATGGACCCCATTTACTCCACAGATCTATACCGTAAGAGTACATGCACAAATATATGTGAAGGCCTGAAGCCAATGTCAGATGTCTTCCCCAGTCACACACCCTCTTATTATTTCTTTAAACAAATATTGACTTTCATTATTTTAAAGTACGTATAGGTGTGTATGTCTACGTGGATACGTACATATTAGTGCCAGTGCCTACTGAGGCCAGGGACATCAGATCCCCTGGAGATGGAGTGACAGACAGTTGTGAGCCACCTAACATGGATGCTGGGAACCAAAACTCAGGTCCTCTGGAAGAGCTGAGCCAACTCTCCAGCCCCTCTCTGGCTTACCTTTTGAGACAGGGTCTCCCGCTGAACCTGGAGCTCCTGGATTTGGCCAGGGAACTCCAGGGTCCTCTTGTCCTTCCTTTGTGCTGGGGTTACCGGTGTGCACACCCGACCTGGCTTTTTACAGAGGTCATCATGTTTGTGAAGCAGACACTGTATCTGCTGAGCCATCTTCTAGTCCACAGAGACCTGTTCTTTGTGGGATCTAACGTGGAGGCTGGATGGCAGGTATTGGAACCACTAGTAGACAATTTCGTGTAGTTTATACTCTTTCTAAAAAAGGGTCACTGACTGGAACCAGAGAGATAGCTCAGTGGTTAAGAGCGCCGCTGCTCTTCTAGAGGACCTGGGTTCAAGTCCCAGTACCCACATGGCAGCTCACAACTGGCTCATGCTCTCGTCTGGCCTCTGTAGATACCAGGTACGTACTTGATGCGCAGACCTTCATGCAGGCAAAAAAGCCATATGCATAAAATAAGAATAAATATTTCTTAAAAATTGTGGCTCGGTGGTAGTGGCGCACGCCTTTAATCCCAGCACTTGGGAGGCAGAGGCAGGCAGATCTCTGTGAATTCAAGGACAGCCTGGTCTACAAATCAAGTTCCAGGACAGCCAGAGCTATTACAGAGAGAAACCCTGGCTCAAAAACAAAAGCAAACAAACAAACAAAAACCCACTGTGCTAAGGAGATGGCTGAGCAGTTAAGAGTGTGTTCTGCTCTTGCAGGGGACCTGAGAACAAGTCCCAGTGTCCATGGTGGGTGGCTCACAATCAGCTGTAACTCCAGTTCTAGGAAGGTCAGATGCCTTTGACCTCAGCAGGTACTCACTCATACACACACACACACACACACACACACACACACACACACACACCACACACCACACCTAAAAACACCTAAAAGATCTTTGTGTGTGTGTGTGTGTGTGTGTATGTGTGTGTGTCTGTGTAAATTAGTGGGAGTTTATTTCATTTTGCTAATTACTAATGCTCTGTTTGTTTTTTCCTGAATCATGTGCAGGTTTGACTTTACACATAAAAAGCAGTCAGGTGGTGCTGGCCAGTTTGGAAAAGTAATAGGTGTGCTGGAGCCCCTGGCCCCAGAGGACTACATTAAGTTGGAGTTTTCCTATGAAATGTTTGGGGCCAACGTTCCCAAGCAGTTTGTGCCTGCAGTTGAAAAGGTAGTGTTTGACAGAGCTCTGTAGCCTTTGTCTCTGTTTGAAAGCAGGTTATCTGGTATTAAATCACACTTTCTGTTCTGTCGTGTTTGTGTCTCTCATGGTTCCTCTTAATTAACCATCTGTCTGTCTGGAACCAGCAGTTCAGTTCAGGGGCTGTAAACCCATGCCGTGACAATGATGGCAAGCTGCTCTGAAGAACAGATCTGTGAGAGAGTACACCGTGGCACCGTGGCACCGTGGCATGTGTAGGCTGGAGGTGAAGAGACCACGTGGACTCAGGTGTTTTTACCTGCTGAGCCCTCTGTCTGCCACCTGCCTCTATTTTCTTACAGGCAGGTTTCTTTTACTCTGTAGCCCTGGCTGGTGTGGAATTTGCTCTGTAGACCAGGCAGACCTCAAGCTCTCAGAGATCCTCCTGCCTCTGCCTCCTGAGGGCTGGGCTTAAAGGCATGCACCACCATTTTTGTGATTGCTGTTTCTTTTCTTTTTCTTTTTTTTTTTTTGAGTAAGGGTCTCTCATTCTGTATCCCTGGCTAGAACTCACTATATAGCTCAAGATGGCCTCCAACCTGTAGCAATCCTCCTGCCTCAGCCTTGTGAGTGCTGAAATTACAGGTGTGAGCTGAAATGTCTGGCAACACTTAGTTTTCACTGCATTCAGCCAACGGAGCAAGGGTGGGTGAGGGATGGACTAAGGAAGCAGGGAGGACGCAACGACTCCCTGGCTGACCACGTGTTGTGGGTGGCCCTGTCCCTTACAGAGGGTCACGGTGCACACTCCTCTCCTATGGGTCTCTCTCTTCTTCCATTTGCAGGTGGGAACAGGGAAGGCGCATGTGGCTAGAGTAGCTACCCCGTAGGGTTTTTTTGTTTTGTTTTTGTTTTTGTGGGGTTTTTTTTTTGTTTGTTTTTTCAAGACAGGGTTTATCCTGTAGCCCTGGCTGTCCAGGAACTCACGCTGTAGCCCAGGCTGGCCTCGAACTCACAGAGATCCACCTGCCTCTGCCTCCCGAGAGCTGGGATTAAAGGCGTGCGCCACCACGGCCGGCTCCCGGTCGGTTTCCTATTGCTCTGCCTACACCACTTCACTGTGTGCTTGGTTAAACTCCCCTCCATTTCCCTATTTGAATGAGCCGTCCTAATTATTTCAGCAGCCTGAATGAGAACATTTGTTATTGTTTTGTTTTTGTTTGCCTGAAACAAAGTCTCTCTGTCTAGCCCTGGCTATCCTGGAGCTCACTATGTAGACCAGGTTAGCCTCAAACTCACAGAGATCCTTATGCCTCTGCCTCCCAAGTGCTGGAATTAAAGGTGTGTGACACCATGTCCAGTTTTATTTGCTTATTTATTTATACATTTTGTATTACTTTAGCTTTTTAATATTTTTTATGTATGCAGATGTTTTGCCTACATGTATTCCTGTGTACCACATGTGTGTCTGGTGCCCTCAAAGGCCAAAAGAGGACATCAGGTCCCTGAGATTGGTGTTATAGAAAGTTGTGAATCACCATGTGGGTGCTGGGAATCAAACCCAGGTCCTTTGGAAGAGCAGCCATCTCTCCGGCTCCTATTGCATTTATTTATGCATAGTGTTCATGTGTATGCACATGGGTGTACATGGGAAGATAAAGGACAACTTGGAGGAATTGTGCTTCTCTCTTTTCATCATGTAGGGCCTGGGGGTCAAGCTCAGGCCAGGCCACAAATGCCTTTACCCACCGAGCCATTTTACCAGACTTCATGTATTTTTTCACGTGGTGCTGAGGAGAGAGCCCAGAGCTTTGTACATGCCAGGCAGCTTACCAGCTGAGCTAGCTCCCTGGCCCCTGGGGTCTCCCTGTGGATGCGTGGGTGGGCTGGGGTAACAGATCTGTAATGGTGGGGGTGGGGGCACCAGGAGGAGTTTAGAAGTAGCCACTGCTTTGTATCTGCTGCTATTCAGGGGAAATAAAGCCGTTTGCTTATAAAGAATTTCCATAAACATTTCTGAGGATGTGTATTAGGGGTGATCTTGGGATGCACATTAAACTAAACAGCGTAGTATAAACACATGAACAGCCTGAAAGACAGAGAATGAATGGCCCAGGTTTGCCCTGGACTGTGGCCTTACCCCAGGCAGCAGGAACCCAGAAGCTTGGGTTCCTTTTAAAAAGAGGCAGAGACAAAGGGGAGGACTGGAGGTGGCCTCCCAGGGGCATTCTCTCCCTCTTCTTTTTGGAGGTGGGTGGTGCTCATATTGTGTATGTGTGTGTGTGTGTGTGTGTGTGTGTGTGTGTGTGTGTGTGTGTGTACATGAAGAGGCCAGAAGTACATCAAGGGTCCTCCTCTGTCCTTCTCCATCTTATTTGGGGTATTGAATTCAGGACCTCCATCCTCCATAACACACAAGAGCAGCAAATGCTCTTAACTGCTGAGCCTTCTCTCCAGCCCCACCTTTTTTTTTTTTTTTTTTTCTGAGACCCACTGGCAGACTAGCTGGCTAGCAGGCTCCTGGGATTCCCCAGCCTTTTCTCCAGTGCTGGGATCACGGGCATGCCCTGCTTTTGTGTTTATGCTAGGAATCCAAACTCGGGTCCTCTGGCTTTCAAGGCAGGGACCTTCCGACTGAGCCATCGCTGGCTCAAGACCACTCAAGAGCTAAGTTTGGTCCTAAAGGACATTGCTGTAGATTGCTGAAGCAGTTTATGCTGAAACTCTTGAATGATGGCAAGATGGACTTGTCATTTCACAGGAGTCTGAGGCAGGAGGATTGCAAATTTGAGGCCTGCCTGGGTTACAGAGAGATATGAAAACTTTTGGCCACAGAGAGTCTCGGAGGACGCTTTTCCACATGGTGGGTGCTGTTGTGAAAGCTGCCCGTGTGTCTTTTCCACGTGGCGGTTGCTGTTGTGAAAGCCGCCCGTGTGTCTTGTTTTTGTTGCTGTTGTTTTCTATTGCTGTGATGAAACATTCTGACAAAAGCAAGTCCGGCTATAATCCAGCACTGGGAGGCAGAAGCAGGCGATCTCTGTGGGTTCAAGGCCAGCCTGGTCTACAGAGAGTTCCAGGACAGTCAGGGCTGTTGTTACACAGAAAAATCCTGTGTCGGAGTGTGTGGGGGGATTTATATTTATTTATGTGTATGTGTCAGGCCTGTGCGAGTGTACACACTGGGGCCAGAAGTGGACATCAGAACCCTTGAGCTGGAGCTCCGGGCAGCTGGGAGCCACACTTGGGTCCTCCAGGAGAGAAGCAAGTACTCTGCACCGCTGAGCCTTCTCTCCAGTTCTAGGCCTGGTGTTTTTGAGCTTGAAGCCCTGACCCTCCTGCCTCCAGCTCCAGAGTCCTGGGGTTCCAGGGGCGTGCCATCACACCCAACTTTCTGCTGTGATTTAAACGAGTCCTCCGAACCCACTCTCGGGATATTTACTTTTGTTATGTGTCTATGAAGATATGTGTGTCAGTGTGCGTACACCTGTATACAGCACTGCCCTACGTATGTTACGTGTTTAAATATGTCCAATGTTTACAGGTGCACACAGTTTGCATTTCAGATTTTTCCTCCCCTCCCACTTATTGTGATGATATAATTTCTAGACTTATAAGAAATCCTGAAAAATATTAGAGATTCTTTCATATCCTTTCCACTTAGGGGTTGTTGTTTTGGTTTCTTTCTGAAATTTAGTGTATTATCTATCCCTGTAGAAAGAGTGTCAGGGTGTACATACGCTACAGCATCCTTCCGGGAGTTGGTTCTCACCGTCCATGTTATCTCTGAGGCAGAGTCTCTCTTTTTGCTTCTGTCTCTGGGCTTCCGCACTCCAGCTGGTCCTAAGTGGGCAATCCTCCTGTCTCCTGGCCCCTGGGTGGGCAATCCTCCTGTCTCCTGGCCCCTGAGTGAGTGGGTAATTCTCCTGCCTCACTGCAGGAGTAGGATTGAACAATAGGCATGCAGACTAATTTACAAGACAATCACTTTACTGAGCCATCTCTCCAGCTCTTTGAATTTTATTCTAGCAGACAAAAGTATATTAGTTAAAAAAAGTTTTGGTAAGATCAAAACTAGAAATGTTTTAAAATTAATGTCTCCTTAATATTTCATAGATACTAAAGGTGAGCACGGTGGTACACATCTGCAATTTGAGCATTTGGCAGGTGGAGGCAGAAGGATCAGGAGTTCAAGGTCATCCTCAGTTAGTGAGTTTAAAGCCAGCCTGAGCTACATAAAACCCTGGTCTCAAAAAAGCAAGCAAACAAACAAATGTGCAAAAAAATCTAGGGTATTATGCAGCTGGAATTTTCTTTAGGGGAAAAAAAAGCAAATCAAAAAGCTGAGTTAAATCGCCGGGTGGTGGTGGCGCACGCCTTTAATCCCAGAACTCGGGAGGCAGAGCCAGGTGGATCTCTGTGAGTTCGAGGCCAGCCTGGGCTACCAAGTGAGTTCCAGGAAAGGCGCAAAGCTACACAGAGAAACCCTGTCTCGAAAAAACAAAAAACAAAAAACAAAAAAACAAAAACAAAAAGCTGAGTTAAATCAAGCATGTTGGCATACACCTTTAACAGGCAGATCTCTGAGGCCAGCCTGGTCTACAGAGTGAGTTGGAGGATAGCCAGGGCTACACAGAGAAACCCTGTCTTGGAAAAAGGGGGGGATGGGGAGGGCACAGAATAAAAACAACCAACAAAGGAAACCAGAATTATACCAAAAGCAGAATGCTTGAGAGGCTCAGGAAGAACTGTAAATCAGGGCCACTGAACTATCAGGCCTCGTCTCAAAACACAGAACAAGCAATAACAAACAGAAGCAATCAAAGAAGAAACGCCCAAGGCATAGAAAAGGATGTTTGAAAAATATTCCCAGTTGCAGGGCAGCGGCTCACATCTCTCATCCCACCACTCCTGGGAAGGTAGAGGCAGGAGGCCACAGCAACCCTGAGGACAAGCTGGGTTCTATTGCAGGACCCTGCCTCAAACAAACAAACAACTAAAAGCTATAAGGCCCGGAAGAGTTAAGGTTCTCAGTATAACGTTTTCTCAAAGATACCACAAAACACTTGACTACATTTACATGAACACAGAAAGGCCTAGAAAATGGGTGCCTACCCACTACGGTGGCAGTCTGAGATCTCCAGAAAGGAAGGAAGGGGCCATGTGTATACAGATCTTTGGTTTTGATTTTTGTGCATTGGCATTGTTTGACTTAAAACAATAACAAAAATAACAAAAGAGCGTGAGTCAGGCAGGATGGCTCAGTGGGTAAAGGCACTTGCCACCAAGCCTGATGGCCTGAGTTTATTACCAGGACCTCCATGGGGGAAGGAGAGAGCTGAGTCCTGTAAGTTGTCCTCTGTCCTCCTTAAGCAAATGCATACACTATGTACACACACACACACACACACACACACACACACACACACACACCCCTAAAATTATTTTTAAAGGAACTCAAACAAAACAAAAACTTCTTCACTGGACATGGTAGTATACACTTTTTTTTTTTTTTTCTTAGACAAGGTTTCTCTGTATAGTCCTGGCTGTCCAGGAACTCACTCTGTAGATCAGGCTGGCCTTAAACTCACAGAGATCCACCTGCCTTGGCCTCTTGAGTGCTGGGATTAAAATCGTGTGCCACTACAGCCTGGTGGTTGGTGTATATTTTTAATCACAGCATCTTGGAGGCAGAGGCAGGTGTGTCTCTGTGAGTTCGAGGACAGCCTGGACTACAAATGAGTTCCAGGACAGCCAGAGCTGTTACACAAAGAAGCTCTGTCTCAAAAAACAAAACAAACAAACAAACAAACAAAGAAATAAACAAAACAAAATCCTAAACCTTCTTACAAGGGTCATGGTTCAGATGTAGATGACAAGTCCGGAGATACGTGTGTCCCTAGAAACTGCTACAGAAAAGTCTTTGGGATCCATAATCACATTTCATCTGACATAAGCCTCATCCATAGAGGGCTGGTTGGTTCTTTTACTGGAACACAAAGGGACCATATCAGGGGGGTAAGGATGCTGATATGAATAGTTAATACAGGTATGATCATTTATGCCTGTAATTCCAGCACTCTGGAGGCTGAGGCAGGGGGACCAGAAATTCAAGGTCATCCATTGGGAGTTCAAGGGCAGCCTGAACTCCTTCTTCAAAAAGAAGAAGGAGGAGGAGGAAGAGGAGGAGGAGAAGAAAGGAAGAAAGGAAAAAAGGAAAGGGGAAAAGAGAAAAATGCCTTAATGAAGCTTACTATTTTGTAAACTAAACTAAAGATATATATATATGCATTTTTTAAAGAACTGCAAACCAACCAGGCGGTGGTGGCGCACGCCTTAAATCCCAGTACTCAGGAGGCAGAGGCAAACTGAGCTCTGTGGGTTTGAGGCCAGCCTAGACTACACAGGGAGTTCCAGGACAGCCAGGCCTACAAATTGAGACCCTGTCTCAAAGCAAAAGGAAAGGAAACAAATAAAATATATGAAAAAGAAGCACACTAAAGCACTTATGGCAATGTACTGCCCTGTATAGAAAGAGCAGAGGGCAGACTGGGGTGTAGCTCGGGTTTCCGAGTGTTTACTGAGCTTACAGAAAGCCCTAGATTTCTTCCCCAGAGCCCATGCTGGGCAGTTCAATACTCTGAGTACAAAAGAATCAGAAGTTCAAGTCACATTTGACTATATAGCAGGTTGCAGGCAGCCAGGGCACAGGATACCCTGCCTCAAAAAACAGAGCAGGCAGAGATTTGAATCTGGATTTATCTTGGCTTGTATTAATTAATTAATGTTGTTTTAAATAATTTTGTATTTACTTATTTTCTGTATATGAGTGTCTTGCTTGCATTTATACCTGTATGCCACATATGTGCCTGGTGCCCTCAGAGACTGGAAGGTGCTGGATCCCCTGGAGCTGGGCTTCTGGAAGGGTCTCTGTAGCCACATGACTTCTGGAAAACAAACCTAGGTCTTCTTTGAGAACAGTAAGTGGTCTTAACCACAGAGCCATCTCTCTCCAGACACTGGTTTTTGTTTTTTGTTTTTGTTTTGTTTGAAACAAGCTTCCTCTGTGTAGCCCTGGATGGCCTAGAACTCACTATGTAGACCAGGTTGGCCTCGAACCCACAGAGATCCACTTGCCTCCCGAGGGCTGGGATTAATGGCTTGTGCCACCACACCCGGCTTAGTTGATATATCCACAAGAATCAACAGCTGTGGGAAGTTGGAGAGACTTTCTCACCCATTTTCTTTAGGTTTTGATTATATGAATGCTTTAGTTTTTCAAAAACCAATAATAGCACATTTTCCCACAGGGCTCTACATTCAAGGCTGGTTCCAGCTCTCATGCAGAGCGGGTAAAGATCCACATCTGTGGGCTGGCGAGGTGGCTCAGCGGGTGACAGTGTATGAAGATGGTTGCCTGAAGTCGTGAGTTTGATCCCCAGAACTCACTCCTGCAAGCTCTCTGACTTCGACACAAGTGCTGCAGCATGCATGTGCACACCCCACCCTCCCCACCACAGACACAAATAAATACATGTAATTTAAATATAATAAGTGGGCCGGGCAGTGGTGGCGCACGCCTTTAATCTTAACCAGCACTCGGGAGGCAGAGCCAGGTGGATCTCTGTGAGTTCGAGGCCAGTCTGGGCTACCGAGTGAGTTCCAGGAAAGGCGCAAAGCTACACAGAGAAACCCTGTCTCGAAAAACCAAAAAATAAATAAATAGATAGATAGATAAACAAAAAAACAAACAAATAAATAAAATGGGCTGCCAGGCAGTAGGCCCATGCCTTTAATCCCAACACTTGGGAGGCAGAGGGAGAAGGATCTGAGTTCGAGGCCAGCCTGGTCTACAGAGTGAGTTCCAGGACAGCCAGGGCTACACAGAGAAACCCTGTCTTAAAAACAAAACAACAACAACAAAAAAATAAAGTTCTCTTTATTTTTGTTGATCTGGGAATTGAACTCAGGGCTTTATACTTGTTAGAAAAATGATCTGCCAGAAACTAAACCCACAATCCATTTTTTGTTTTTTATGTTGAGACAGGATCCTGCTAAGTTATGCAGGCAGCCTTTGAACTTGTGATCCCCCTGTCTCAGCCTCCCAAGTAACTAGAATGACAGGCCTGTGTGCCAAGCCTGCCTCTTTATAGATTCTATATCCTAGACTCTTATCAAGTATAGGACTTGAAAGCGTTTTCTAATAGCCAGGTTCGGTGGAACATCACAAAACAGACAGACAATAGGTAAATAAAAGGGGGATCTCAGGTCACACTCAAGACATGCTGAGTGACAGCAAGTCACAGGGAGATCCAACACAGCACATTTAAGTTGATAAGGGCTATGCTCAGTTTATTTCATTTGTTTTGTTGTTGTTGTTTTTCAAGACAGGGTTTCTCTGTGTAGTCCTGGCTGTCCTGGAACTCGATCTGTAGACTGGCCTTGCACTATCTATTTATCTACTTATTATCTATCTGTCTGTAACTCTATAATGGGTTGTTTTTCTGTCTATCCATCCATCCTCTGGCCTTTGAGGGCACTGGAACTCTAATATACATATAATCTCCCCAGATAACCACCCTACCGTACACACACTTAATAATAAAATAAATCTTGGGGCTGGAGGGATGGCTTAGTGATTAAGAGGGTCGATCCCCAGCACCCACATGGTGCCTGTCATCTGTAACCCCTGTATCCAGGGTCCTCTTCTGGCCTGTGTATACACTATACACATACGTGCAGGCAAAACACCCCCACACATAAACTAATTAATATAAAAAAAAGAAAGGTCCGTACTGAGCCTCACTAACAAACTGTTTTAGTTAGCTCCCTTGAGAAGGACTGTGGACGTGTAGGACAGCAGAATAGGGATCTTGGGTCAGGCATTCAAAAAGGGCTGCCATGTTTTACCAGCTACACTTCTGGATTTATTGATTTAGTCTACGCGAGAAAGCTGTTAATGTATTACTCGGGTGGGTTGACTTTAAATCTTAAGGTAGTATAAAAATAAGTGGCCAGAGCAGGAGGTAGTTCTATCATCAAGCCACTGATTTGCATGTTTAAGACCCTGGGCTGCATTCTGAGCAGCAAGAAAGCAAACCAGTGCCCCCCCAAAACAAACAAACAAACAAAAACCTAGAAATCAAAAGGCATTAATATTTAGCATCTCTTTTAAAAATTTAAAAATTGGGGCTGGAGAGATGAGTCAGTGGTTAAGAGCACTGGCTGTTCCTCTAGAGGACAAGGTTCGATTCCCAGCACCCACATGGCTGATCACAACTGTCTGGAACTCCAGTTCCAGGGCATCCACGGCACTAGGCATGCACGTGGTGCGTGTGGGCAAAATACCCACACACATAAATAAATTAAATTTGTTTATTGTTGTTTTGTTTTGTTTTGTTTTTCCAGACAGGGTTTCTCCATGTAGTTTTGGTGCCTGTCCTGGATCTCACTCTGTAGCCCAGGCTGGCCTCGAACTCAAAGAGATCCACTTGCCTCTGTCTCCTGAGTGCTGGGATTAAAGGTATGAGCCACCACACCTACATAATTAATTTCATTTGATCTGTCTCTCTTCCCCCAAGTCTAATGTAGCCCAGGCTGGCCTTGAACTTCCTGTGTAGCCAAGGATGACCTTGAATTTTCAATCCTCCTGCCTTCACCTTCCACCCATTACCCAGGCTGCTTTTCTCCTCATTTTTCCATTTTTCAAAATACATTGACAGTTTCATATGAGTATAATGAAACTTAGGGGGTTTTCTCCCTTCATTACCCACTCTCTCTCCCCTCCCTCTCTCTTCTTTCCCTTCCTAACATCCAGTCTTCTGTTTGTGTGACCCCCTGAGTTTGATTAGGTTGCTTTCATGTGCCTGGACATGGGGTTCTTTACAGGAGCCTGGGCTATACCATTGAAGGAACACCCCTCCCCCAGCAGGTGTGATCCTCCAGCAGCCCTGTAGGGAGGCCCGGCTCCTCTCACTTTTGAAATAAAACTAAACAAGGAAGGTGAGCAGAGTGGCAGATGGAGGGGCACAAGTCAGATTCAGAACATCTCCTGGCATCTCCAAGGCTGGGAGAAAGCAGGGCATTGTAGCATGTGAACCCAGCGTCAGGGAAAACCGATTGCCCCAAAAGATCTGAAAATGGTTTAGGTGTGTTACAAAAAACAAGCAAAAATCATCGACCCATTTAAAAAAAATCAAGGAAGGCAGAAGTTCCTGGGTCCTTTCTTTGTCTTTCTCCTGCTTTCCTAAGGTAGAAGTTCTGCCTAAAACAATAAGAAAGAAAATAGGAGCTTACTTAGGTGAACAGCTAAGGAAGGCTCCCAGGGGCTGCAGTTCACAGAGCCTCAGTTTATACAGAGAGGCTCAAACAAAGACCTTGGTGCAGAATCAGCTGCCTCTAACTTAGCATACAGTGGCCACCTAGTACATGAGGCTCCAAAGGCCGGGTGTTATCAAGGACCCCCTGGGGAGACAGCAGGAATAAACATCTGGGAGAGGGAGCCTGCTACCAGGGAGTTAGCACCCGGACAGAAAGGCTCTGTTGGTCCCTGTGCCCCACCCATTTCCACAGGAAGCTGCCTCACTTTGTGGCTGGGTCTGTGGTTGAACCAGGGGTCAACACCTGGGGTCTCCACTTGGGGAATCCACCTGGGATCTCCACCTGGGGTCTCTAACTGGGGCCTCCTCAACCTGGGAATACCACCTCCGGTCTCCACCTGGAGTCCAGGTGATCTGGAAACACACAAACACTTCTCCAAAGACTGCTTCCGTCACATCTCCTTGTCCTGCTGAATGGCTGAGTCCAAAACATGCCTTTAAACATTGCTTGGATGAGCTCACCTCTAATGAGAGCACCCAGGAGACGGGGGATGGCCTTTTTCTGCGAATTCGAGGTCAGCAGGAGATATACAGTAAGATGCTGTCTCAAGGAGGAGAATTTTGTTGTTGTTTCAGCATTACCACAGTCTATCAAATGTGACTGACATGTTATGGCATGATTTAGGCATGTGTGCAGCTGCCTCTGTGATTTGGGGCATATTTCCTTCAGGCCTTTGGAGAAGGTGGAAAGTTACACACTCACAAGCTTACAAACACCGGTGAGGACTTGATGTCTTTAGGTTGGACCGGACAGTAAGTGCCGAGAGAGGTTCCGAGACAGAATTAGATAAAGTCTGGCATTCCCCAGCCGTGGTTACTCCCCCGGAACACCAGAACTTAAGGGCCCTGGTGTCCTGGGACCTGCCTTAGGGCCTAGCAAACCTGGACACTAGAAAAAAAGACAGATCAGTAGTCTTAAAAATTAGGGTACATTCAGGAATGAAGAGAGAGAGGGAGGGGGGGGGGAGGGAGGGAGGGAGGGAGGGGTGGCTCAGTGGCTAAGAGCGATTGCTGCTCTGGCAGAGGATCTCAGCACCCATGACAGCTCACAACTGTCTTTAGCTCCGGCTCCAGGGGATCTGATGCCCTCTTCTGGATTATGTGGGCACCAGAGCACATGTGGCATCTATTCACACAGGCACATAAAAATGATAAACATAAAACTGTTTTTAAAATTTGTTTTAGATGTATGTGTATGAATGTTTTGCTTCCATGTGTGTCTAAGCACCGTGTGGGAGCCTGGTGCCTGTGGAAGTCAGAAGAGCAGACCGTTGTGAGCTGTCGTGTGTGTGTGTGTGTGTGTGTGTGTGTGTGTGTGTGTGTGTGTGTGTGTGTGTGTGTGTGTGCGCGTGCTGGGAATCGAATCCACAAGAACAACAGTGCTCTTAACCACTGAGCCATCTCTCCAGGCCTAAAAGTAAATTCTTTTTGTTTTGTTTTGTTTTGTTTTAGACAGGGTTTCTCTGTGTAGCCCTGGCTGTCCTGGAACTTGTTCTGGAGACCAGGCTGACCTCAAACACAGAGATCCGCCTGCCTCTGCCTCCTGAGTGCTGGGATTAAAGGTGTGCGCCACCACGGCCCTAGCTTTGTCCTGGATTTCATCCCCAGTGAAGAAGGAGGAGGGGGAAGGGAGGAGGAGGAGGAGGAGGAGGAGGAGGGGGAGGAGGAGGGGGAGGAGGAGGGGGAGGAGGAGGTGCGTATGAGGCAAATACTCTACCACTGAGCTTTATCTCCAGCCCTTGGGTTTTTGAGACTGAATCTCACTATGTAGGCAAAGCTGGTCTCCAACTCCACTCTGATGATGATGGTGGCGATGGTGATGATGATGGTGGCGATGGTGATGATGATGGTGGTGATGGTGATGATGATGGTGATGGTGGTAATAGTGGTGATGGTGATGATGATTGTGGTGATGGTGATGATGATGGTGGTGGTGATGGTGATGATGATGGTGGTAATGGTGATGGTGGTGATGGTGATGATGATGGTGGTAATGGTGATGGTGATGATGATGGTAGTGATGGTGATGGTAATGATGATGATGATGGTGGTGGTGATAATGATGATGATGGTGGTAATGATGGTGATGATTGTGGTGATGGTGATGATGATGATGGTGGTGATGATGGTGATGATGATGATGGTGGTGATGATGATGATGGTGATGGTGATGATGGTGGTGATGGTGATGGTGGTGATGATGATGGTGATGGTGATGATGGTGATGATGGTGATGATTGTGGTGATGGTGATGGTGATGATGATGATGGTGATGGTGATGATGGTGGTGATGGTGATGATTGTGGTGATGGTGATGATGATGATGGTGGTGATGATGGTGATGGTGATGATGGTGGTGATGGTGGTGATGATGGTGGTGGTGATGGTGATGATGATGGTGGTGATGATGGTGATGGTGATGATGGTGGTGATGGTGGTGATGATGGTGGTGGTGATGGTGATGATGATGGTGGTGATGATGGTGATGGTGATGGTGATGATGATGGTGATGGTGGTGATGGTGGTGATGGTGATGATGGTGATGGTGGTGATGGTGGTGGTGATGGTGATGATGATGATGGTGGTGGTGGTGGTGGTAGTGATGGTGGTGATGATGGTGATGGTGGTGATGGTGATGGTGATGATGGTGATAGTGGTGATGGTGGTGATGATGGTGATGGTGATGGTGGTGACGGTGAATGATGGTGGTGGTGACAGTGATGATGATGATGTGTATATGTGCATGTGTACATGCTGTGGCCCCTTTGTAGTCAGAGGACAACAGCAAGAATCAGCTCTTTCTGAACTCATGTTATCAAGCTCAGCTGCAAGCACCTTTCCCACTGAGCCATCTCACTGGCCCTGGCCTCCAACTCTTGACCTTATTGCCTTAGCCTCCCCTGGCACTCATAGATGTCCTGAGTTCTGTAATCCTGCATGTGGCAGAGGGTAGCCCTGCTCCGCTGGACACAGGAATGGAGTGACTCTATGCAGATGTGTCCTCTTCTCTCACTACACACGTGATCAGGGTTTTGGGTGTCCTGAGTCTCAGAGGCATCGAAGAGACACACCCCCAGCACCAAGAGGCAGAGGCAAGGGATTGGAGGTTCCAGCCAGCCTTGGAACACAGCAGGCTTGGGGGTGGGGGGAGTGTGGGGACAAACAAAACAATAAATGAGCACCTGGCTCCAGCTGCCCGATTCATCCTCAACATCTTGTTGAGAGACCATCGCCATGAAACCAGACCTTTGTCACTAAGCCAGACTCAGGAGTTGCTACGTTTGTCACCCATAGACCAGTTATGACAGCTGGGCCACAAACAGACCCCTACCTGGACCCCCTACTCCCCACGAGGGCTCTTCAGGGCCCTGGCACATCCCTCTAGGACTATAAGACATCTAATAAAAATGGGTGCAGATGAGGCAGAGACCACATTTTAATAGTCTAGGGAGGTGGCATCCTCACAGGGTGGTGTAAAAAGGCAAAATGATTTTGGATAAACCCTGAAGAAATTTTATTGCCCAGTACAGCGTAAATCAAGCTCTCTGTAAATGCAATAAAACAATTGTTTAGTCTGCATGGCTCATACCACAGACCTCAGGATTCTGTGTTTTGATCTTATTGCCGCAATAAACTGTCTAGACAGCAATTAACAAACTGCTTTTCCTTCAGATGTTTGGGGGGCCAGTGAGGCAGCTTCAGCACTTACAAATACAGGGGCTTCTTCCTGGCCCCTGTAATGACTGGGTTGGGAAGAGTGGGCAGGACTGGAATCTGGCCAGAAGGAGCCTCCTGGAGGGCCCTTCTCTATGAACAACCTGAGCCCCTCACATGATCTCATGGATGCTTCTTAGACCTCGGATTGTTATTCTGAAGCCCCATGTTAGAGGTGGTAACCAGAATAGTGTGTGTGTGTGTGTGTGTGTGTATGTGTGTGTGTGTGTGTGTAGGGGGATATGGGTTCCACCATGTGTGTGTGTTGGGGGGGACATGCCACCATGTGTGTGTCAACATCAGAGGACAGATTGAGGGGGTCTTCTCCCACTGTGTGGGTCCCAGGAATTGAACCCAGTTATCGGCCTAAGTGGCAGGTGCCTTTACCTGCTGAACCACCTCACTAGCTGATTTATCTATCATCCTTTCATCATTAGGGCCTCCCACATGACAGGCAAGGATTCTACCACCAAACTCCATCCACAGAATTAATTTTCCTTTTTATCCTTCCTCTAGGGTCTCATTTAGCCCAGGCTGGCTCCAAATTCACCATGTCACTGAGGATGACCTTTAACTCCTAATCTTCCACCTCCCAAGTACTAAGTTTACAGTGTGTGCCACCATGCCTGGTTCTTTGGTGCTGGAGGTCAAACCCAGACATTCTGCATGCCAGGTGAGTATGCTACCAACTGAGCCACATCCTGGGCTCCAGAGTAAGGTGGACCCCTCATATCCTAGAGGGACAGAAGGAAGCAGGGTGTTTTTGTTTTTGTTTTATTTTATTATTATTATTATTATTATTATTATTATTATTATTATTATTATTATTATTATTATTATGAGACAGGGTTTCCTCTGTATAGCCTTGGCTGTCCTGGAACTTGCTCTATAAATCACACTGGCCTCGAACTCAGAGATCTGGAGCTCCACCTGCCTTTGCCTCTTGAGTGTTGGGATTAAAGGCATGTACCACTACCATCTGGCAGGAAGCAGTTTTCTGAAAAATGTTTTTTACAGTCTGTTTTTTAAGATTATTATTATTGTCAGGTGCTGGTCGCCCATGACTTTAATCTCAGCACTTCAGAGGCAGACACAGGTACATCTTTGTGAGCTTGAGGCCAGCCTGGTCTACAGAGCTAGTTCCAGGACAGCCAAGACTACACAGAGAAACCCTGTCTCAAAAAACCAAAACAAACCAAACAGAAAGATTACTATTATTATTATTAATAATTAATTAATTTTATTATTTTTGTTTTTTTGAGACAATGTCTCACTGTGTAACCCTGGCTATCCTGGAACTCACTGTGTAGACCAGGCTGGCCTAGAACTCACAGACAACTGTCTGCTTCTGCCTCCCATGTGCTGGAATTAAAGGTATACGCCACCACTCCCGGCCTTAAGATTAATTTTTAAAAATATGTGTATGTGTGTCAGGAGTGATGGCGCACACCTTCAATCCAAGCACTTGGGAGGCAGAGGCAGGTGGAGCTCTGTGAGTTCTAGGCTAGCCTGGTCTACATAGTGAGCTCCAGGACACCAGGGCTATATGGAGAGACCCTGTCTCAAAAACAAAACAAAACAACAAAAAAATGTGTTTGAGGGGTGTGTGTGCATGTGACATCAGACTCCTAGAGCTGGATTTACAGTTGGGAGGCACCTGACAAAGGATCCGGGATCCGAACTCAGGTCCCCTGAGCCACCTTCCCAGCCCCTTGTGTATTTTATTTATACCCAGTGATGGGCTTCACTGTAACATTTTCATGCATGTTCATGACATTTCAATCATACCACCCTTACGAAGGGAATGACATTTTATTGATTGATTTTATTATTATTTTTAATTTGGACACTTAGGAAACAGAGGCAGGTGAATCTCTGTGAGTCTGAGGCTAACCTGGTCTACATAACAAATTCTAGGACACCCAAGTCTACATAGAAAGACCCTGTCTCAACAAAAATTTTTTGCCATTTATTTTGAGGGTGTGTGTGTGTGTGTGTGTGTGTGTGTGTGTGTGTGTGTGTGCACGCGCGCTTGTGTACGTGTACCTGTGTAGGTGCACTGGTGCCTTGGCAGACATTTGGAGATCAGAAAACCATTGGTATGATTCTTCTTTCGCCGTCATGTGATCCCAGGAATTTAGCTCAGCCCATCAGGCGCCTCCACTCACCGAGTCCTCTGGACAGCCCAGGAGGCAGCGCTTTAGCAAGGCAATCTGTAAAGGATGCTCCTCCAGGCCAGTGCCCGATGCTCTGAGTCAGTCCACACGTCGTCATTCTCAGAATGGGGAGTGGTTCTGCTCAAGGCTTCTGAGCTGGAGTAAGAAGCTGGGACTGAAGTAATTCTGCTCTATTCTCTTCCCGTCACCAGGGTTAAACACAGGACAATACACAGACTAAAGACTTCTCAGCTTCCAGCCCTGACAGTGCAGGATTGTTCTAGAATGCACTCAGCTCTCAGATAACTGAAGATGGACTAAGTGTCCCTCATGCTTTTGTCACAGGAGGACATGAAGAGGGAAGCTACTTCCATGGTCATCATCCATTGGCGTGAGCTTCCAGGTGTCCCTGAACCACAGTGAGGTTATGCAGCACTGACCTGCTCGCCCTGAGCTGGGAGCTGCACATACACACACACACACACACACACACACACACACACACACACACACACACACACAGAGGCTGCTGAGGGACCACAAACACCAGCCGCTTGTGGTTTTTCCAGACTGGCTGCAAGCCGGACCCACTTCAGGAAGGTTTGAAACCCTGCATCCAGAATCGACAGCTGAGGGCTTCTCTGAGGGAGAGGAGAAGGCAGCCATGTGAGGAGACCTCAGCCTCTTTTTTTTTTTTTTTTTTTTTTCTTTTTAGGCATGGTCTCATTAGCTGTCCTGGAGCTCACAATCGGGTCTGAGTGCTGGGATTAAAGGTGTGTGCCACTGAACCCAGCCTGTCCTGTCTTTTGGTTTTTGGGTTGTTTTTTGTTTTTTTAAGGATAATGTATTTGTGTGTTATTAGTGACATTAAAATTTTCACCTGTATAGTCAGGCGGCGGTGGCTCACGCCTTTAATCCCAGCACTTGAGAGGCCGAGGCAGGCAGATCTCTGAGTTTGAGGCCAGCTTGGTCTACAATTCAAGTTCTAGGACAGCCAGGGCTACACAGAAAAATCCTCTCAAAAAATAAAAAAATTCACCTGTAGACTTGCTGTGGTGGCCACACCTTTAATCCCTTCCCAGCACTAGGAAGGCAGAGGCAGGTGGATCTCTGTGAGTGCTACATTGTGAAACCCCATCTCAAAGAAGAAAAACAAAAATTAAAGTAGCCTCAGGAGATTCAGCTCAGTGGGTGAGATGCCCTGGAAGCATGGGGAGTGGTTCTCTAGGACCTAGCTAAGCCATAAAGCCCGCTCGAGAGCCCAGTGCTGGGGTGGTGGAGACAGGAGCATCCCTGGGCCTCACTGGCTGGCCAGCCTGGCTCGTGAGCTCCTGGCCAATGACAGACTCTGTTTCAAAGGCTGTGGATGGTATTTTGGAGGACCTGAGGGTGTCCTTCAGCCTCCACGTGCTGGTGGACACACACATCTGCACACACAAGTGCAAAACCAGTTTTTTTAATTTAAATTTAAGAAAATAGGCAGGTGTGTAACCCCAGCATTTGGGGGGCTACAGCAGGAAGATGAGAACTGAGGCCAGCCTGGGCTACATGACGAGACCCTGTCTGAACAAAAGAAAAAAGACTATTAATTAGGGGGGTGGTGTGGGGGTGGCTTACATTTCCTGGATAAAAAGGACAAGGCACTCCCTGTGATTCCCCAAAGTAGCTTCCAGAACACACAGAACAGATTGCTGGCCATGTCAATCAGGGAGAGGCTGTCAGCAGGAAGGCCCCAGAGTCTCTTGAAACAGATTGGAAGGAGTTGCCTGAGGAACATTCTAGAAGAGTGGAAATGCCCAGAAGCCTGTTTTGTTGCTGATTACGTGTGTCCAAACCTGCTGAGCTATTTCCATGAGAACTTTTTGACTGTCAGACTTTTAAGAAGTCAGAGTCAGAAGCGGGGCTGTGGTGGCGCACACCTTTGATCCATGCACTCTGGAGGCAGAGGCAGGCAGATCTCTGAGTTCGAGGCCAGCCTGGTCTACACAGTGAGTTCTAGTACAGCCAGGGCTACACAGAAAAACCCTGTCTCAAACAAAACAAAACAAAATCCTGGCTTTGTTGCCAGAAAAATGGCCCTGTGGTTACAGCGTCCTGCTCCTGTTTGTCTCTATGGGCGTTCCCTCCCTCCCTCCCTTCCTTCCATGACTTTTTAATCTGCAGCTGTGTTTTCCTAACAATTTCCAGGCTTCACCCCTCTCTGCTGTGCTCCCAGAATTCCCTCTAAAGCCCTGTAGGACAGGCAGCTCCTGTACAGCCTCATCCTGTGCTAATTACTGTTGAGTTAGAAACAAATTCCAAATTCACTCCAGGGTTTCCTCCCTTGTAAATAAATAAATGTAAAACATAAAGCAAAACAACCCTGAAGTTAAAAGTAAAACTTGACCACATGTACACTAGTGTCTCCAACCATTCCCATCAAAAAAAAATTTTATATATATATCTATAGATACATATATCTATATATACATATATCTATCTCACGGGAAGCTTCTTCCTTTCATTTGGTAGTGCTGAGCATGAAACCCGAGGTCCTTTGCATACTAGGCAAGTGCTGTACCTCTGAGCAACGCCCCCGGCCCCCCACGGTTTCCTGTAGAAAAAGCCTGGGGATAGTCTATAGAGGTGCTAGCTGATGTCTGTGAGGAGGGGACTGAAAGACAGCAGTGAGGGGACCACAGAGGAGTGGCATATGCTAGACACTCTTATTTTGTGATGTGATCGTGTACATGCACCCAAACCGTGGCATGCGTGTGGAAATCAGAGGACAGCTTGTGGAAGTGGGGTCTCTCCTTAGATCTTATGGGATCCAGGGATAGAGCTCAGGTCCTTAGGTTGTCAGCAGGAATCTTTATCCACTGAGCCACTTCACTTTTAATTTTACACCCCACTCCCCAAGACAGGGTTTCTCTGTGTAGCAAGTTATCTGGAACTTGCTCTGTAGACCAGGCTGGCCTTGAACTCACAGAGATCTGCCAGCCTCTGCCTCCCAAGTGCTGGGATTAAAGCCATATGCTACCATGTCCAGCTTTTTTTCTTTTTTCTTTTTTTTTTTTTAAGAACTGGGTCTTGCCGGGCGGTGGTGGCACACACCTTTAATCCCAGCACTCGGGAGGCACAGGCAGGCAGATCTCTGTGAGTCTGAGGCCAGCCTGGTCTACAGAGCGAGTTCCAGGAAAGGCTCCAAGGCTACACAGAGAACCCTGTCTCAAAAAACCAAAAATAAAAAACAAACAGAAAGAACTGGATCTCACTCTTTATCCCAGACTGGCCTCAAGGTGATTCTCTTGCCTCAGCCTCCTGAGTGCCGCATTACAGATAACAGCTCCCACACCCTCTAACCTCACGCTGTTTTAGTTACTTGAATGCTGTCTTCATGTCCATTGTTTTTATTTTGCGGCGCTGGTGACAGACCTCGGACCTCACATATGCTCAGCATATGCTCTGCCATTGAGTGATAGCCCAGCCCTCTCCAGTTTTTATGTGGGATGCATTAATCCTGCAGTTTAACATTTCGGGGGGACAGAGGTTGAGACACAGTCTCGCTGCGTAGGCCAGGCTGGCCTCAAACTTGTGGAGTCATGAGTCTCCTACCTCGACCTTTGCTAGAATTGCAGCCATGAATCACTATGAACAACTGAACATTTTTATGTTTTTTAAAAAATTATTGTTTATGTAGTGTGTGTGTGTGTGTATGTATGTGTGTGTACACGTGTGCACGTGCATGTGTGCTCACGCTGAGGCACAGGTGTAGCAGTCAGAAGACCACTTTTGCTAGTTGGTTCTCCTGTCGTGTGGGTCTTGGGAATTGAACTCAGGTCCTCAGGTTTGGTGGTCGGCGTCTTTACCTGCTGAGCCATCTCACCTGCCCTATGTTGTTGTCTTCATGTTTTGAATTCTCAGATTTAGTTTATTCAGAATATCTGACTTTTCTGTTGACCTTCACAGGAATAGAAATTAAACAGGTTCAGTGAACTGGAACACTCCTATCCACCAGGAGGCAGTTGGTAGCCCAGTAGTGAACACACACACTCCAAGAGCACACGCACTGGGCCCCGATCGCCATCCCTAGTGGATCCCACTAAGCATTCGCACCCCCACGTTCTGGGCAAGCCAGTTTCGGAGCACACTCTCAGCCCTTTGAGACGTCCAGCCCTGCAGATGGACAGGCCCTGCCTTTGTGTGGCCTTAAGAAAGTTATTTATGGAGGATGGAGACAGCGCTGGATGGATGAAAGCTTTGGCTGTAAAGGAAAGCAGGGGCTTGGGGGGTGCGGGGGGCGGTCTCTCTATGGCAGCGACTCTCCACATAAGATAAATCACCCTGGACCATTAAACCTTCAGAAGAATGCTTGTAAACCTCCCTTGACTCGAAGAGAGCATGCTGCCTCCCCAGTGCCCATGTGGTGAGGGGGCTCATGGCCTTGCCCCAGCCACCAGCTCGGCACAGTCTTACCCTCCTGGGGCCCTGGCCTGGGATACTGAAGCAGAAAATCACATCCAAAGTCATCAGTTTTGGTGGGCAGCTGCCCCTGTTTGCCCAGGATGGAGGAGTTTCCTGGGACAGGAGATGGGGAGGGCCCCAAGCATAACCAGGCAAGACCACTGTTCTCTGCACTTGGGTGGAATAGGGTCTCAGAGTGGTCTTTTTGTATCTAGTACCATTTGTCAAGGCCCACTGTGTGTCAGGCACCAGTAAAGGGCAGCTCTCAGTTTTTTACACTTTAAAATGGCCCTGATTTAGTGGCGGTACACAGTTTTAACCCCTGTACTCTAGAGACAGAGGCAGGTGGATCTCTGTGAGTTCAAGGCCAGCCTGATCTACAGCATGAGTTCCAGGAACCCAGATCTATAGAGACCCTGTTTCCTACCCATCCCCCAAAATTGCATTGATTTATATTTGGGGCCACATGTGCCATGGCATACATGTTGGGGGTCAAAGGACAATTTGTGGGGGTCTGTGCTCTCCTCCCGCCGTGTGAGTTCCAGGGATAAGCTCAGGTCTCCAGGCTTGGCAGCAAATGCCCTTACCCACTGGGCCATCTTGCCAGCTCCAAGTCAACTCTTTGTTTGGTCTTTTTTGTTTAATTCTCACAACCTTATGGGCTTGGTGCCTCCACAGTGCTGGGGGTTAGCTGGGCACCTTGGCCTTGCTAGGGCCTGGTGTTAGCACCATCTCACCCTTGAGAGGCCACGAAACTGAAACCCGGAAACCTGAAGACTACACCTTAAATATCATCCGCATTGCCTTGGCCAGAGCTCGGAAGTTCTCTCCTCCCCACACCTCTCTGCTCTCTAGGGATGGAGGGCAGGGCCTCTGGTCACTAGTCAATCACTGGCCACTGGGACAGATCCCTTCCCCTTTAATTCCAGCACTCGGGAGACAGGGCAGGTGGATGGATTCTCTATGAGTTCAAGGCCACCCTATGTAGCGATTCCAGACCAACCAGGGCTATACAATGAAACTCTGTCTCAAAAACCCAAAAAAGAAAATATCTCCTACTCAACCCGAAACTGGTGGGGCTTCAGGAAGCTCCCCACAAAAAGGGACTTTGGAACTAGGCATGGTGGCTTATGCCTGTAGTCTCCTGGGAGGCTGAGGCAGGAGGACTGCCGTGAGTTCTAGGCTCACATGAGCCATAGTGTAAGATCCTGTCTCCAGGGCTGGGGGGGGATTAAGGGATGGAGAGAGGACTTTGTTTTTGTTAACATTGGTGATGCGAGACTCCCAGCAATCCTCAGCTCAACTGCGCTTGCCCACCGAGAACCCAAGGCTAATTCTCCCTCTGTCTCTGAGCCCTTCCTCGCCTGGCAGAGGGAACCCGTGGCTGTGGCTGGACAAGCCCAGCTCCGCTTGCCTGACTGCTTGGAACCACCAGAAACAGAACGCAGCGAGATCCCCCCACCAACTCAGGGTACTTCCAGTTCAGAGGAGGAACCCAGGAGAACGCTTGCAAGCCCACCCCCACCCACCCTCACCCCCCACCCCCCACCCCTTGCCAAAGTTCTCTCCAGAAGCGAGGTTTGGCACTAACCTGTGGCTCAGCTAACAGTTCGCTTTTGTTGAGGCCCTACTGTGTGACTCTGGTGTGCAGTTATACAGTTCACTTTTATTGAGGTCCTACTGTGTGACTGGTGTGCAGTTATACAGTTCGCTTTTGTTGAGGCCCTACTGTGTGACTCTGGTGTACAGTTATACAGTTCGCTTTTGTTGAGGCCCTACTGTGTGACTCTGGTGTGCAGTTATACAGTTTACTTTTATTGAGGCCCTACTGTGTGACTGGTGTGCAGTTATACAGTTCGCTTTTGTTGAGGCCCTACTGTGTGACTGGTGTGCAGTTTATACAGTTCGCTTTTATTGAGGCCCTACTGTGTGACTGGTGTGCAGTTATACAGTTCGCTTTTATTGAGGCCCTACTGTGTGACTCTGGTGTGCAGTTATACAGTTCACTTTTATTGAGGCCCTACTATGTGACTGGTGTTCAGTTATACAGTTCGCTTTTATTGAGGCCCTACTGTGTGACTCTGGTGTGCAGTTATACAGTTCGCTTTTATTGAGGCCCTACTGTGTGACTGGTGTGCAGTTATACAGTTCACTTTTATTGAGGCCCTACTGTGTGACTGGTATGCAGTTTATACAGTTCGCTTTTATTGAGGCCCTACTGTGTGACTGGTGTGCAGTTATACAGTTCGCTTTTGTTGAGGCCCTACTGTGTGACTCTGGTGTGCAGTTATACAGTTCACTTTTGTTGAGGCCCTACTGTGTGACTCTGGTGTGCAGTTATACAGGCTCCACTGTGCCCCCTTACTTTACAGCTAGCTGTGTGTGGAACAGGTAATAGTCTATCGCTAACTGAGGCATGGAAGGTTGCAGGCGTTCATTTAGAATATGGCCCAACTCTGGGCCCCAGGCATTGCTGGCTGGCAATACCTGGAGGCAGGTAGGGTCACAACACAATGTAGAGGTGCTACTGGTGTTTCTGTGGAGGCCAGGGATGCTGTGCCACGCCCTACACCACCCCAAACTGGTCCCTTTGCCCTGTGTCATCCCAAAAGCTATTAACTCTGGGGATCCATATGTTTGCTATGATGCTTCCCCCCATCATACGCACAGGCATGGTAATGATGAGGATGATGATAGGTGGACTCAGGCCCTGTTGGCTTTGCCAAGTGCATTGCTACCTGTGGGTAACCCCAGCATTGGAGAGGCAAAGACAGGAGAATTGCTCTCAGTTTGAGCCCAGTCTGGTCTACATAGAGGCAGAGGCAGGAGGATTGCTCTAAGTTTGAGCCCAGTCTGATCTACATAATGAGACCCTGTCACAAAAGATTAAAAAAAAAAAAGGTCTGGGTATGGGGTGTAGCTCAGTTGGTACAGTGTTTGCCTAGTGAATAAGGCCCTGGGTTCACTCCCTGCTCTGCATATACTAGGGTTGATAACACAGGCCTGTAACCCCAGGGGAGGTAGAGGCAGCAGGATGTGCTACGGGACAAGCATTTATAAGTAATATTAAAACATGGAGTCACCAGGCAGTGGTGGCGCACTTTAATCCCAGCACTCGGGAGGCAGAGCCAGGCGGATCTCTGTGAGTTCGAGGCCAGCCTGGGCTACCAAGTGAGTCCCAGGAAAGGCGCAAAGCTACGCAGAGAAGCCCTGTCTCGAAAAAACAAAAAAAAACAAAAAAAAAAAAAGAGGAAGAAAGAAAGGAGAGAGAGGGGGAGGGAGGGAGGGAAGGAAGGAAAAAAGAAAGGAAAGAAAGAAAGAAAGAAAGAAAGAAAGAAAGAAAGAAAGAAAGAAGGAAAGAAGGAAAGAAAGAAGGAAAGAAGGAAAGAAGGAAAGAAGGATAGAAAGAAAGAGAACAAGAAACCAGTGCTGGCTAGATTGTTCATCAGGTAAAGGAGTTTGCCACTGAGCATGACAACCCAAGATTGACCCCTGGAACCCACATAGTGGAAAAAGAAAATGGACTCCTGAAAATTGCCCTCTGACCTCTGTGAGTGTGTACACTCAAATACACACATAAATAAAGGTGGAAACAGTGTTTGGGAGTAGAGGCAGGAGGATTGCTACAGATCCCAGGCCAGCCACAGATCCTGCCTCAAAAGTAAATAGACAAATAAATCCATTTGGTCCCTGTAGATGTTTTGGCCTATGCTGAAATAAGCATCGTCCTGGAATGCTGTGTTGTGATCAGAAAGAGAAAGTTCCAGATGGTGACACCACAGGACAAGGACAATGGGTCTCACCAGGGGTGTGTGTGTGTGTGTGTGTGTGTGTGTGTGTATGTGTTCCTCCCCCACAGAAACTAAAGCCCCCTTAGCAGAAGAGGTGGTGTCCCACCAGGGGAGCCAACAACCTGTCATCATGGACGTTTTAATGAATTCCCCAAGGCTGTGGCTCCTGGGGCATTTCCATTTTATGACATGTTTTTATACTCCAGAGGAGAGGATTCTGAATAAAAATGCTTTTTATTATTAGCATTTGGTTAAAAAACATCCTTCCTGGGGTGTTAAGAGTCATCCCATGCCCCACTGTGGAGGAAGCATGAGAGATCACAAGGTCCTGAAAAGCCACAGGGCCATTTGTGATCCTGGCTGTCACCCCTTCCTGATGCTCAGCTTACAGGAGCATCTTCAGTAGGGTGCTCCCTGCCATTTACACGCCCAAGCTGCTCTGGCCTCATCTGCCTGGAACCTTAGGAAAGGCTAGCACAGGTTCTCTGGCCAGAGCGGTTTCCCCTGAGAACTGTGACTGGTGCACCCCCAAACCATTCCCCTTTCCATTGAGTTCCCTGAGACGTCTGACCCCTAGAAGTTGTTTGCCTTTCTTTCCCGACTGGTGAGGAATTTAACAGTGTGTGTGTGTGTGTGTGTGTGTGTTGTGGGGAACAACCCCCCAAAAAACAAAACAAAGCAAAAAGCTGGGCCACTTTGGCTGCTCGGCAGGGGACTGCAGTGTCCCTGAACAAATATTGTGATCTTTTTCTGGAGGGCCAGAAGTCACTGACCCTCCTGAAACAGACCCAAGTGAAGGCTGGGGATTTAAAATTGCTGCCCATCACAGATGACACTGTAGTCAGGTGGACTCTAAGGATATCATGTATCTAACACAGTCAAACTTAACCAAAGCCGGGCTAGGCAGAGGCTGCGGCAGACGGACTGGGAGGTTGCTAAGGAACAAATGCGCAGACACATAGTTTCTGTTGAGGCGGTGAGATCAGAGATGTGCCCTCCAGACTGCACCTTCAGACTCAACACTGGGAATGGGGCAGGTCCCTTTATGCACCAGCCACCTCAGAACAGAATAAAGCAGCCGATATAAATCCACCCCTAGGCTGGCACCAAGAACTGGTCTCATCAAAACATGCAGCTTGAAAGAGAACCATTTAATTCATCATGGCCTTACCTGACCACCACTCTGGTCTCTGCCTCCTTTTAAAACAGTGGTTTTCAGACTTTCTAACTCTGTGACCCTTGCCAGACAGTGGTGGTGCCCACCTTTAATCCCAGCACTCGGGAGGCAGAGCCAGGCGGATCTCTGTGAATTCGAGGCCTGGTCTACAAAGTAAGACCCAAGACAGGCTCCAAAGCTACACTGAGAAACCCTGTCTCAGAAAAAAAAAAAAAAAAAAAAAAAAGGAGGGGGTATGGGGGAACTGGAGAGGTGGGTCAGCAGTTAAAACCACTGACTGCTCTTCCAAAGGACTGGGGTTCAATTCCCAACATCCACAATTGTCTGTAACTTCAGTTCCAGGGAATCCAATGCCCTTACATACATTCAGACAAAACATCAATGCACATTAAAAAAAAAAAAAAGTTGCCAAGGCCATGGTGTCTCTCCACAGCAATAGAAACCCTAATGAAGACAAACTGCCTTCAGAAAGTTGTCCTCTGACCTCTGGGCATAGACTGTGGTGTGCACCTGCCCACACACACCCTCATGAAAAATAAATCAATAAAAGAGAAAAAATTAAAGTACACCACTTATGACATCAAATAATTAAGCCTCATAACAGAATATTAGATGGCTATTTTTTCATGGCTAATTAATTTTTGATGTTGTTACTTTTGAGACAGGGACTCAAGTAGCCCAGGCTGGCCTCAAACTCATTGTGTAGCTAAGGCTTTCCTTGAGTTCCTGTCCCTTCCCCCTCCACTTCCTGCATGCTTGGATGACAGACTGATACCAGCTGACCTGAAATTATCATATCAGCATTTTACAGTCCCACTTGCTTTTCCTAGATCTTTTGAACTTTTTTTTTTTAAGACAGGGTTTCTCTGTGTAGTTTTGGTACCTGTCCTGGATCTTGCTCTGTAGACCAGGCTGGCCTCGAACTCACAGAGATCCGCCTACCTCTGCCTCCTGAGTGCTGGGATTAAAGGTGTGTGCCACTGCAGCCAGGCTCTTTTGAACTATTTTTATGTAACTTGAAAACAGATATATATGTTTCCCCGCAGCAAAACAAACATCTTCAAGGAAAAAAAATAGTGTAAAAATTATATATATATATATATATATATTTTTTTTTTTTTTGGTTTTTCGAGACAGGGTTTCTCTGTGTAGCTTTGCGCCTTTCCTGGGACTCACTTGGTAGCCCAGGCTGGCCTCGAACTCACAGAGATCCGCCTGGCTCTGCCTCCCGAGTGCTGGGATTAAAGGCGTGCGCCACCACCGCCCGGCAGATTTAAAAAATTTTAAAATCTGGATAGTTCTAGTTTACATTCAGTGACATGTAAACTGCCTGTTTGGCTCCTAGCTCCTCTGGGAATCTTGTGGAAACCCCTAGAAAGCTTTGCCTTGTGTGATACTGAGCCATCATTTGTCAGTCGGTCACACACACACACACACACACACACACACACACACACACACACACCCCGCAATATCCAAAATGAAAATGATCCTTCCCAGGGCCCTGGTTGTTAATTTCTCATTATCGACTGTCATTGTACTTGAAGGATGTGAAAACAGTGAACTAAGTGTCATTTTGTCTATGACATAATCTGTACATCAGGGACAGTTCTTAGCATTTCAGTGAAATGGGTGAGAAGCCTGCATCTCACTCAGACGGGGTAAATGACTTTCGGGTCACATAGCTTGTAAAGAGCAGAGCGGGGATTTGAACCGAGGAACGTCTGGCTGCAAACCCTCAAAGCTCCAGCGGCCTTGTCAAGCCAACAATAAGCTGTAAAACTGTCTTGAAAAGCCGGGTGAGACATGGATGAAACAGCAGAGATTTTTGAGCAGAAAAAAAGACCCTGGGAAGTGGCTAATTAAACAACCTGATTTGCGAGTGATGAGGCCGAGAGCCGGCTCGGGTCATAAACCAGCAAAGAGATTTCGGATGAGAAGAAAGGCGTCCAGCTGCTCCCAAGGTCCCCACAGTGTGTGGTCAATCACTCAGACTCAAGAGCCAGAAGCCGGTGGCAGTCTGAGCACCACCCCTCCACAGCCGGAGCACTGCGAGGGGCACAAACCCTCTCCTCTGTGGTTTCCGCATCTATAAAGTAGAAGGGGCGCGGGTGCTTACGGAAGGATTAGACGATCTTAGAAAACGACACGCCGCTGACTGGTGCTTGACACACGGTGACTTGTAAATGGGTCGCAAGCCTGGCTGTTTCAGGTGGATGAACATAGGAAGAAATCCATGTGTAAAGTTTCATTTTTACCTCTTGATAAATGATTAATGTTGAACACACATCCCCCTGTTATTTCCCCTTTCCATTTGACAGGGTCTCACTACGTATCCCAGGCTGGCCTTGAACTCATGATCCTTCTACCTCAGCGTGAACCACCTGGCTTGCCCAAGTTATTTGTCTAAGTGATGTACCTGCTTTTTCAATGTCCTGATTAATACCTTTTCAAAGCATTTGTGTATCTAAGAGGGAACTAGTATTTGAAGCATATAAAGACCCTTCCATTTCCCCTTATACTGTATTGTTTGTAAGACAAATAACACAATTAAGGGGCTGGAGAGATGGCTCAGCAGTTAAATGCTCTGATTGCTCTTCCAGAGGACCCAGGTTCAATTCCCAGCCCATACATGACAACTCACAACATCTGTAAATCCAGTTCCAAGTGATCCAACACTCTCATATGCAGGCAAAACACTAATGCACATAAAATATAAATAAGTAAATCATAAAAAAAAATCTCTGAAATTAAAATGGGCACAGCTGAACATACATGGGCTCGAAGAAGAGATTTTGATTGCCAGCCCAGCATCCTTAGTCATGGGGTCTGGAAACCACAGCTGCAGTGAGGTACCACTTCCTACTTCCTAGTGGGCGGGGACAAATTAAACAAAAGGGGCCCGGGAGATGGCTCCACAGCTAAGAGCACTTGTAGTGCAAGCAGGACCCTGAGTTCAGATCCCAGCACCATCTATAAAGCTGGGCAAGACTATGCTCCCTGCAGCCCAGCACCAAGGGGTAGGGGGTGGACACAGGAAGATGGTTAGTGCTCCAGGTTCAGTCAAAGTGTCTCTCAGAGGACAAGTCAAAGAGAGATGGAGTAGGACACTGGACGTCTTCCTCTGGTCTCTGTATCACACAGGCATATGTATTCAAACACACATGTGTGCACCCAACACACACACACACCCACACACACACACCACTCCTCCGTACTCCCAAAGAGGCCACTAACAATTGACGGTTAGGATGGAGAGAAACTGAGATGCTCAAATATTGCTGGTGGAAGAATAAATAACAAAGCCTTTTTTGGAAAATAGTTTGGCAATTTCTCAAAGTATTTAACATATAAATTCCATTTGATCCAGTCCTTCTACAGTCAGACAGACAGCGTAAAACGAGAGAACTAAAACTACATCCACCCCAGAAATCGGCACAAATGGTTAGAACCACACTATTCCTGAGAGTTAAAAGTGGACACAACAGGTAGATTTGTAAACTATTATGCCAAACAATGGAATATTGTTCAGCCATGAAAAGAGTGTGGGCCAGTGGACTGTCTCCATGCATAAAGGCACTGTTGGCAAAAGCCTGGCCGCTGGGGTTGGATCCCTTGGAGCCTTCATAAAGGTCAAAGGAGAGAACTGACACTACAAAGTTGTCCCTTGACCTCTACACATGTGCCACACACACAATAATAAGTAAATAAAAAAAGTCAGCATCACAGGAAGTTCTGTTGACAGAGCAGACTTAGGGCAGAGGTTTTCAGGGTATCTGGGAATATCTGCAGATGCTTTTGGTCTTTGCAACCTAGGACGCAGCAGTCAGCTGGTGGACGGAGGCGGAGGAGGCTGCTAAACACCCCAGGTGCATAGGACCAACCACCCACAGGGATACCTGGCCCCTAAAGTCCAGTGTGCCAAGGCTCAGAAACATTGCCGGGAAGGATGGGTGTGGGGATGGGCAGATTTTTCTGCTAGTTGAATGCTATATTCCTTGAGACTTGGATGGGTTCAGTTACTGATTGGCTCTGGTGCCACGTGTCATGACTGCCTGCCACTCTGTAGAAACTGTCCCTCTGTTGCCTCTGCATCAAGATAAGCACAATGGTCGTTCCAAGGCTGGGGGAGTGGGGTCCAAGGTCAAGTGTCTGCAAAGGAAGGAAGCAGAGGAGGATATAACTGCCCAAAGCTGAGAAGAATTTTTACACTTTTTTTAATTGTTTGAGAAACAACAAACATGGGAGCTTGAGAGATGGCTCAGAGGTTAAGAGCACTGGCTGCTCTTCCAGAGGACCTGGGTTCAATTCCCAGCACCCGCATGGCAATTCACAACTGTCTGTAACTCCAGTTCTAGGGGATCCCACACCCTCTTCTGGTCTCCTCCGGCACTGTCTACAGATGGTGCCCAGATATCCATGCAGACAAACACTCAAACACATAAAAGCAAACAAATAAATATTTAATCCCAGCACTCGGGAGGCAGAGCCAGGCGGATCTCTGTGAGTTCCAGGCCAGCCTGGTCTACAGAATGAGATCCAGGACAGGCACCAAAACTACACAGAGATACCCTGTCTCGAGAAAAAAAAAAAAAAAAAAAAGGTGACATGAAGAGAGGGGGTCTTGGGGGTGGGTCCCAGGGTTTTGGAGAAGGATGATCAATATACATTGTATACATGTATGAAAGAGTAAATAAATACATACTTTTTGAAACAGGGTCTCACTTTATTTATTCTAAAAATAAGACAATGAAACGAAGATAAGAAGGAGGCCGGGTGTGCAAGGTGTGCTGGGCCGGGTGCGGTGGGGGTGGGGTGTTAAGACAGGAGGCGAGCTCTGAATGTGATACCAGCCTGGAGATCTTCCATTTTAAAAACAACCTGAACTATCAAAATAAAACAGAAAAAAAACATAGTGTGAACTTTCCTGCCAGAAGTTCACATTTCAGTGTCCGAAAGGAAGATGATGCTAGAGTTTAGCCCCTGATACTGCTTACACACCCAGTGAGCTTACACACCCAGTGAGCTTACACACCCAGTGAGCTTACACACCCAGTGAGCAGGGCTGCTTTGGGGCAGATGCAGAGCCCGGGGTTTCTACACAGAAGCCATCAGACCACAAAGCCACAGTGCCGTTGGCCATTGGTTCTCTCATGGAAAGAATTTACTCCCTCTGCTCTGGAGAAAAAAAGATTTTAGCAGGTTCCAGGCCCCGCTGCGCCCTTCATTCATTTCTTCCTCCCTCCCTCCACCCTCATCCCTCTTCTCTCTTCCTCCCTCCTTGTTTTTTTATTTTTATTTTTTTTTACATGTATTGTTTTGCCTGCATGTATGTCCATGTGAGGGTGTCAGATCTTTGAGTTACAAACACTTGTGAACTGCCATGTGGGTGCTGGGAATTGAACCCAGGTCCTCTGGAAGAGCAGTTGTTATGAATTATTGCGGGGTGGGGGGGATGGGGTGTTGACCCCTGAGGGTATCCTGCACGTGCAGGGAAACATGCTGGGCAGATGCACTCCAGCAGCGGCCAGTAATTCACAACCTAGACACTGCATCCATGTGGAGAGTTTATTTATAATAGAGAGATTCAGGAAAGAGAGAGACAGAGAGAGAAGTTGAGGGTGCACACCTCGTGGGAGGAAAAAGCGGAAGAAAGAGAGAGAGAGACAGAGAGAGAGACAGAGACAGAGAGGTGGGGAAGGGGAGGACTTTTTCCTTAGAATGAGGTTTTTACATCAGGACTCAGGGCGGCTCCAAGGGGTGGGATTTCAAGGGGCGGGTCAGAATATTAACAGCTGTCAGTGTTCTTCACTGCTGAACTACCTCTCCAGCCCCTCTTTTTTTTTTTTTTTTTCCTGGACTTTTGAGACAGGGTCTTTAGCCCAGGTTGTACTAGAACTCATTCTGTAGCCCAGGCTACCCTCACATATACAGCGGTCACCTTGCCTCTGCCCATGGTGTGCTGTGATGGCCGGCCTTCACAGCCACACTTGGCTGTTTGTTGTTTGTTTTAAGTCAAGGTCTCTCCAAATATCCCTGGCTGTCCTGGAACTCATTATGTAGACCAGGCTGGCCTCAAACTCACAGAGATTTGCCTGTTTCTGCCTCCCAAGCGCTGGGATTAAAGGCCTGTGCCACCATGCCCATCAACTTGGCCCTTTAATTTTCTTTAAAGATCATCGTTACCTGAATAATTTCCTTGTGTGGACTGAGGCACACTGGCCAAGTGGGACATTCTTAGGAAAGCCTGGGGCATCAGGATCAGCCATAATGTTGGGAGTTCATGGGAAGTTCTCCTCAGGGAATGTAGGGAAGGAAGCCCAATTGTCAGTGATTTCAGGAGGTCTAAAAACAAAGGGGGTGGGGTGCTGGGTCTCTCTCTCAGTTTTTTCCGCACAAATCCTACAAGCGACTCAACATACATCTCTACTCGCTTAATGCTTAACTTCATGACCTCACAGGAATCACTGTGTCCCGAGCAAATTTACTCAGCTCTCCGCCTCTGTTTGCTGACTGTGGGTCTGGCTGACAGCCACACTGTTCTCCGACAGACAGACAAGTGGAAGGGGAGGATATGAGTACAGTTTGGCCAGGGGAAATGGACTTTATGTTTTTTTATTTTTTTTTGACATGGGATCCCACTGTGTAGATCTGGCTGACCTGGAACTCAATGTGTAGACCAGGCTAACCTCAAACTCACCAGGGTCTGCCTGCCTCTGTCTCCCCCCGGCTGGAGGACTGACAAGATGTCTTCTTACTTGTTTATTTGTTTAGACAGTCTCCTGTGTCGTAGGCTGAGCACGATTTCCCTATGTAGCCAAGGATGACCTTGAAAAATTACTCTTTTAGCCTCCTACTACCACACCTGGTTTGTGCTGTTCTGGGGATTAAAATCAGGGCTTCAGGTATGCTGGGTAAGCGTACTACTCCAGCCGTAGCTTATTTTAAGATTATAATGGTGATAATTATTTATTTTTTATTATTTATTTTTTTTTTTTTCTTTTTTCCAACACAGGATTTCTCTGTGTAGCCTTGGCTGTCCTGGAGCTCACGCTGTAGACCAGGCTGGCCTTGAACTCAGGGATCTACCTGCCTCTGCTGCCCAAGTGCTGGGATTAAAGGTATACACCACTACCACCCAGCGTACTTTTATTATTTTTTGAGACAGGATCTCACTGTGTAGTTCAGGTTGACCCGAAACGTGCTATATAGACCAGGGTGGCCTCTAACTCGCCGAGTTCTGAGTGCTGAGATAAAAACTGAGCACCCTCATGCCTGGCAGCATCTGCTCTTTAAATCTTCTTCGTTTATGATGGTGAACAGTGTAGCATCTCCAGAACTGAACAAGCGTCTTCCAGTGTCCTCGGGGTGAAGACGTGCCGACGTAAAATGTGGTTCATTGCCAGTGGCTCTCAACCCATATCACGCACGCTGACATCTTTTTAGGAAGCAGGTGAGGGGCTGGAGAGATGGCTGGGGGGATTAAGAGTACTTTCTGCTGCTGGGAACCCGATTTGGGTTCCCAGCACTGATATGGTGGCTCACAACCACGTGTAACTCCAGCTCCAGGGGATCCAAACGCCTTTTCTGCCCTCCCCAGGCACCCACACACACATACCAGACACATCGACATACGCAGAAATAAAAATGAGAATAAATCTAAACAAAATAACCACAAATAGGAAGTGGACAACTTTAGTTCCACTTGGGATGTTGGAGAGTGACCCCAGACAACAGCAAACATTTCCAGGCCTTTCTCTACTGAGGCTGCAACCAGTAGGAAAAAAAAGAACTCGCCTCAAAAGTGAACAAGGACTGCCAGGCCAGAACACAGCTTGTTATCAGTTCCCTAAACCAGGATATTGAAGTGGCTTCTTTCCCCAAATATCTAATTAGCTGATCTAACCAGATGATACCACTTATCTTCCCTGGAGACTGAGGCACACCTGATACCATCCCCACCCCGACCGAGCATTCCCACTCATCTTAAGATCTTTATACAGGAGAAATATTCACAGGTCTCAGCTTCTGCTTCATGGAATTTTCTTTCACAAGAAAGGTGAGTGTGCTCAGCCTAGAAAGGGTTGGCGAGGAGATTAAAAATTCCTAGAGAGGGTTAGGAACGATGTCTGTGTGGCATGGTTAAGATGCAAAGAAGCAGTTTATTCTGGTTAAATGGTTGAGAGGGGGAAAAAAATCACAAGCAGAGATATTTGATGATTCGTGGAAGTTATGAAATTCACATTTCAACATTTGAGGAGAAAGCTTTAGGAGCTGATGGATTGGCTTGCTGGTGGAGTACATGCTTAGCATGCATGAGGCCCAACCTTCAAGTCTTAGTACCCTAAGAACAAAAACAGGGCCAGCAAGATGGCTCAGCAGGTAAAGATCTGCCACCAAGCCAGACTGCCACCAACCAGACGACCTGAGTTCAATACCTGGGACCTGCATGGTGGGAGAGAACCAACTCCCACAAGTTATCCTCTGACCTCCACACATGCACCAAGACACCTGTGTGTATATATATGTTTACAATGGTTTTTAACTGCCACCCATGTTATACTCATACATATTATGGAGATCAAAACCGTCTCCAACCACAGGCTACTTCCCTTCTTTCACTCTGATTGGCTCCTGGGGAGCAAAGCTTTCTCTCTCTCTCTCTCTCTCTCTCTCTCTCTCTCTCTCTCTCTCTCTCTCTCTCCTAGTTTTTCTAGACAAGGTTTCTCTGTGTATGCTTGGCTTGGCTGTCCTGGAACTAACTCACTCTGTAGACCAGGCTGGCCTCCAACTCAGAGATCCACCTGCCTCTGCCTCCTGAGTGCTGGGATTAAAGACTCGCACTGGTACCGCCCGACAAGAACAAAGCTTTTAATTTTAGCAACTGAGAATTTAAACTGAGTTTCATAACTTTTACAAATTCTGGCCCAGCCATCTATTCTCCCTCCAGTTGCTAAATGCCATAGTTCTTAAATGAGCATTTTGCTGTCATTCTGTAGAGTCAAGGCACAAAGGAGCCAATCTGATAAGAATTAAGAGCTAGGAGATGGGGAGATGGCTCAGCAGTTAAGGGCACTGGCTGTTCCTCTAAAGGACCTGGGTTCAATTCCCAGCACCTACATGGCAGCTCACAACTGTCTGTAACTCCAGTTCCAGGAGACCTGATACCTTCACACCAATGCACATAAAATAAAGTTTAAAAAATAATAATAATAAGAGCTGTGTGTGGTGGCGTACTCCTTTAATCCCAGCATTTATGAGGCAGAGGTGGCCGATCTCTGTGAATTTGAGGTCAGCCTGGTCTACATAGTGAGTTCCAGGACAGCCAGAGTAACATAGTGAGACCTTGTCACACACGAAAGAATGTATTTAAAAACAAAACAAAACTCTTTTGTAGCCCAAGTTGGCCTCAAACTTGATGTGTAGCTGAAGATGGATTTGAACTTCTGATGCTCCCACATCTTTCCACCCAGTCCTGGGATGACACATGCCATCCCACTCAGTGTATTGCCATGTGTAGGATGGAAACAGGGCCTTCCTTCTGCATACTGGGCAAGCACTCTACAAACTGAGTCCATCTCAAGCCTGCAGCTTACCTTTTTGGAAGCCAGGGCAGGCTGAGAAGGGGAGTTGAGGAGCTCCAGGCTGTGAGTCTCTGTGGCCCGAATCCGTGGGTTCCAGCAGCCCCACATGCTGAGAAACTCTCCAGCAAAGACCCTGGGCTCTTGTGTGCTTCAGGGTTTGAGAAACACCGGTCTGGGAGGGGGCTCAGCTGTGATCGAATGCAGGCGTGAAGCACCTGGACTATCCTCCATAAGCATGTCGACACCAGGCCTGTGTGGAGGGTATTGGCATTAGTGGTACCCCTGTGGTGATGCCATCCTTGCACAGGAAATCTGAGGCAAGACGACCAAAAATTAAAGGCCTGAGAGGGCTACAGAGCCAGTTCAAGGCCAGCCTGGGCAACTGCAAGAGATCTTGTCTCAAGATTAAAAACAAATCAACCTCTCTCTAAGCCCCAGCAAAAAGAGTGCCATTAGAGACTGAGGATATGGCTTAGTGGTAGAGCACTTGCCTAACATGCATGAGGCCCTGAGTTCAAATCCCACTTGCCTACAATGCATGAGGCCCTGAATTTAAACCCCACTAGCCTAGCATTCATGAGGCCCTGAGTTCAAATCCAATTGCCTAAGGGGGAAAAAAAAAGCAAAGACAACAACAACAAGAAAGTCACCATCAGAAATTGAAAAGAACCGAGCAGTGGTGGCACACCCCTTTAATCCCAGAATCCCAGCACTTGGGAGGCAGAGGCGGCAGGTGGATCTCTGTGAGTTTCAGGCTAGCCTAGTCTAAAGAGCGAGTTCTAGGACAGCCAGAAAAACAGAGAAACCCTGTTTCAAAAAGCTAAAAAGAGAAAAAAATACAATAAAAACAAATCAACATGTGTCAACATATGTAGACACACATCTTCAATCTCCCCACTCAGGAGGCTGAGGCAGGTGGATCTCTATAGGTTTGAGACCAGGCTGGTTTACAAAGCACATTCCATGCTAGCCAAGGTTACATAGGAAGATCCTGTCTCAAAAACACAACCACAACAAACCAACACGAGTGTATATGAATTTACATACATATGGCTTTAAATGTAAATTATGTAACATACACAGGACTGACATCATCAATATTACTAAAGTAGTTTTTAGAGAAAGTTCTGGTTTGACATGTCCCTTTTCATTTCTCCCTGGGCATGTCGGAGATCTTGGATTCTACCCCTAGTTCCAGTGAGGGTAGGATGTAGTAGCATACATACTTCTTTGAGTTTCATACAATGTGTTCTGACCGAAAGCAGCCCCTACTCTTCCCTCTAGCTTCTCCCAGATCCCCTTCTCCTCAGCCTTTCACAAACTTATACCATCTTTTTGGTTTTGCTTATTTTTATTTTTAAACAACCCACTGTGTCCAATTTGTGCTGACTATATAAACTCTTAGGTGTGTGTGTGTGTGTGGAAATTTTTTTAGAGAATAAATCTATGTAGGGGCTGGAGAGGTGGCTCAGTAGTTAAGATCACTTATTGTTCTTGCAGAAGACCCAGGTTCGATTCCTAGCACCCACATGGCCACTCACAACTGTCTGTAACTCCAGTTCCAGGGGATCTGACGCCCTCTTCTGGCCTTCACAAGAACTGAATGCATGCAGTGCACAGACATATATGCAGGTAAAACACCCACACACATAAGAATTTTTTTTTTTTAATTCTAAGAAACATAGGATCGAGGTGTAACTCAGGGGCAGAGCCCTTTTCTAGCATATATGAGACCCTAGGTTCAATCCCCAGTACTTGGGGGGAGGGGATTTTAAAGAAATGCAACTATGATAGGTCTGAGTAACTTTTTCTGATTATGGTAATCCATGCTTGTTATCCCAAGACTTGGAAGGCTGAGGCAGGAGGAGGGCCAGTCTGGACTACACAGCGAGTACCAGGTCAGGCAAAGCTAGAGTGAGACAGGAAAGAGTAGAGAGAGAAGAGAAAAAGGAAGGATGGGAGGGAGAGGAGGGAGAGGAGGGGGGTGTATTTCCGGTGCCACAGCTCCGCAATCCCAGCTACCTGGGGTTGAGCAGAGAATTGAAGGCTCATGGGCCGCTAGGCCTCTGAGGACCATTGAGTGCCTAGGGATCAGGGATCAGGTATCCGGATCTTTTTCAAAAAGATGAGGGGAGTTGCCTCAGGAAAGGATGTGTTCCCTTGACCCTTGCAAAGCAGAGCTGTTGGACATTAATACGGAGGGAAGTTTAAAGCATTCAGACCTACTGAAACAAAAACACGTGTTAGTGAGGTTAGTTGGTATTCCCCATGACCGGGGGCAGTAACTTTTAGATCAAACCAGAGCTCAGTGCTCATTCCCAGGAGCTGTCTGCAGAGGGGATGGGGAGCTGTCTTGGGGGCTGGGCCTGGAGGAGAACACTCAACTGCAGAACTCTGAAGAGAAGAGGCTGAATGGGGTGAAATCTCCCAGGAATACTGTGGAGACTTTAAGCAGCCACTGAGCTCAGTTTTATTAGGCATGCATTTGAAATCTAAGTATGTTCTGGGCATCGAGCCTTTTGTGGCCAGGGGCCTGCCCAATGGGAGCACAGCAGACCCTTAGGAGAAGGACAAACACAAACAGGACAGGGAGGTAGCTGCCACAGCGGCTCTTGTCTTTTGTTGGGCTGTGCTGGAGGCTTCTGTGGGATCCCTACCCTCTCTCCAGGCACCTTGTCTAGGACAGTGTCCCCTCAAGGAGCCACCGTGGCTTATATACATTTCACTTGTAACTAGGATTACTCACCATCAAGCCACTTTGGAGGTGTGGGTGTCCTTGTTCAGATTTTCAGAATGGTGACGCTGATGTGTTTGTTGATGAAATGTTTAGTGATTTTAAAAAACAGGAACTCAATGCATGGTACCTCACACTCATAGCCCCAGCGTTGGGAAGACATAGACAGGGGCATCTCTGTGAGTTCCAGATCAGCCTGGGCTAGGAAGACACTCTGTCTAGTTTGTTTGGGGGAGGAGGGGTAGGTTCTCACTGTGCAGCTCTGACTGGAACACACTATGCAGACCAGGCTGTCCTCAAACTCCCAGACATCTGCCTGCCTGTCTCTCAAGTTCTGGGATTAAAGGTGTACACCACCAAGCTTAAAAGACTGTCTTAAGGGGCTGGAGAGATGGCTCAGAGGTTAAGAGCACTGGCTGTTCTTCTAGAGGTCCTGAGTTCAATTCCCAGCAACCACATGGTGACTCACAACCATCTACAATGAGATCTGGTGCCCTCTTCTGGCCTATAGGCTGAACACTCATTGTATACATAATAAATAAATCTTTAAAAAAAAAAAAAAAAAAAAAAAAAAAAGACTGTCTTAACAAAACAAAATAATGATAATAATAATAATAATAATAATAATAATAACAATAATAATAATAATAATAAAAACAGACCAGAACTGGGGAAATGGCTCAGTGGCTAATGTACTGGTATTACAGTGTTAGGACCTGAGCTGGGATCCCCAGAGCACACAGTACCCTAGGGCAAGACTGTAATCCTGGTACCCCCACATCAAGGCAGGAGGCACCCCTGCATCAAGGCGGGAGGCGGAGACGGACGCATCCCTGGAAATGGGGAAGAATGAGAAGAGGAATGTATTAGACTCCTAGCCTCTGGGTCAGAGGAAGGCAGAGGAAGGGAGCTTATGGGTGGCTCTTGAGGAGCACATGTGCAGTCTTGGTCCTGGCCCAAGTCTGGTCTACATCTCTAGATGAACAGGTCACGCACACTGCGAGCGTCTGCGGGAATGGAGCGGAGAGTTAAGGTGAAAGATGCAACCGATGGGGAGATGATGTTCGGCAGGATCCTTCCAAAGCCCGGGAGCCTCCAACTGCCCTTCCTGATTCTCAAGGACTTCTCTCTCTAATGACTTGGGGATATAGTCATCCAGCTTCAAGCAGAGTGGGACACTTCCTCTCTTGGTTCTACACAGTATTCAGACCAGTCGTCCCCCTGTGCTGCGAACAGTGCAGAAGTCCATGTTGTTCCTCCCTGGTCTCCACTTCCTTGCCTGTAAGGGTTGGCGGGGATGTAACTTGGAAAGAGGTCTGAGGTCAGACCTGACCTGTGGCTCCACAGTTCCCCCAGGGCCACATCCTGCCTCTCTCATTTCTCAGAGCCAGCGCCCCCAGGGCTGTTCCTGCTTTCATTGTTTATTGATCGTTATGTGACAAATTACCCCAAACCCATCATCCTCAGGTGATAACCATCCCCTATCTCATAGCTTCTGCAGGCCTGGAATCCGGGAGCGGTGCAGGCAGAAGATCCGGGAGTGGAGTCTGTCTTAAGTGACAGTCAGGATGTCGCCAGGTGCCATCACCTGAAGTCAGTTGGAAGAGATCTACCAGGTACAGACACTAGACGCTCTGCCCAGCCAAGAGAAGCCATTTCCAAGATGGTATATGAGGTTAGCCATGGCATCTTTGGAAAAAGAGTAACTCACCTCCTTCACATTTATTGCTTGGGACAGAACTTGTTGGTAGGCTGTCTGTATGCCATGTGTAGAGCCCTGGTGTTCACCCTGTCATTGCAGAAAGCGCCTTTATCGTGAAGCCAGAAGCGTTTGACTCATAGGCAGCAATTAAATCTTCTCACTATGCAGCCTTGTCGGGTCTGGAACTTGCTATGTAGATCAATCTGACCTCAAACTCACAGAGGTCTGCCTGCCTCTGCCTCCATAATGCTGGGACTAAAGGCGTGCGCCTCCATGCCGAGATGTATTGTGTGTTAGTGTGTTCACAAAGCGGGCGGTCATCACCACTATTTAAACCAGGAGGTGAAACACACCTCTCCTGCCATGTCCTGTTGGTGAGCAGCATAATTTGTTTGTTGGGGACCCTCTCTACACCCTTGTTATAGTACCTATAGCGTTTTGAATGAAGATGATGGAATGGCCCTGTCAGTTGAAGGGAAATGTAGACACAGACTCCACAACCCACAGCCGATCACATCCATTGATCAATTCTCAAAAATTACCTTTCTCTTGTTTCGTTCTCTGCTTTTTGTCTCTGTCTCCTTCCCTCCCTCCCTCCTCTCTTTCTCTGAGACAGTTTTGGTACACAGCCCCGGGGTTGTGAGGATATAGAACTTCCTCTGTAACACAGGCTGGCCTGGAAATCACTTTGGAACCCAGGTTGCCTTGAAACTCATAGCAATCCTCCAGTCTCAGCTCCTGAATACTGAGGTTACAGGTATGTACTACCATGCCCAGCAAGATTATCTTTCTTAATTTTTTTTTTTTTTTTTTTTTTTTTTTTTTTTTTTTTTGGTTTTTCGAGACAGGGTTTCTCTGTGCAGCTTTGCGCCTTTCCTGGGACTCACTTGGTAGCCCAGGCTGGCCTCGAACTCACAGAGATCCGCCTGGCTCTGCCTCCCGAGTGCTGGGATTAAAGGCGTGCGCCACCACCGCCCGGCTATCTTTCTTAATTTATTGAGCTAGTTCAGGAACTTCTGGAGACATAACTGGGTCCTGGGATGGCCTCTCTTCATCCGTGTGCACGCATTTGGCTCATGCCCACATTCAGCACTCGTTCAGTCATTTATTTTTGGAGATGGGGTCTCCCTCCCTAACTCACTCTACAGCCCAGGTAGGCCTCGAGGTTGAGGAGATCTTCCTGTCTCTGTCTCTGAGGGGTACTCGGCCACAGCTGATTGTGCCACCCAGGCCTTTGGACATCCGTTATTACAGTGATCAGTGTTCAAACAGCCCAGCCCTCTAGGCTCTCAAATGCCGTTTGTCCTGTCCCCATCCACACAGTTGCTTAGGAGAGTCCCTGCCTATGCTTAGGACCTCTGCCCTGACCCCTGGGGGCCACGAAGATCACCTCAACTCTTTCTCTGCCATCACCATCCTCCTGGTTCAGCCTTCTCTACCTTGGAATCTCCAAAGCGCTGGCCTCTCTCCATCCCTGTTGCTAATTTCCGCACACAACCCTGAAGCTGCCTGCCGGGGTTCTCCACAGGACAGCAGAGGGACCCAGAAAATGAAGGTGGGAAGTCGGGAATGGTGGGCACAAACTTATAATCTCAGGATTCCTGAGGCCAAAGCAGGAGAACTAGGGCTCTGATGCTAACTTGGGCTATGGAGTGAGATACTGTCTCGAAAGCAATAACATTAAAAATGTTGCAGGGCAGCCAGGCAGTGGTGGCGCTCACCTTTAATCTCAGCACTTGGGAGGAAGAGCCAGGCGCATCTCTGTGAGTTCGAGTCCAGCCTGGTCTACAGAGTGAGATCCAGGACAAGCACCAAACTACACAGAGAAACGTTGTCTCGAAAAAAAAACCAAACCAAACCAAACAAAAACAAAAAAATTGTTGCAGGGCATGGTGCTGCACAGCTTTAATCTCAGCACTCAAGAGGCAGAGGTGGACAGACCTAAGTAAGTTCAAGGCCAGCCTGGTCTATAGAGCAAGTTCCAGGACAGCCAGGGCTACACACAGAGAAAACTTGTCTCAAAAAGCAAAATAAAAAATGTAAGTGGGTCGTCACTCACCTGACTCACAGACCTTTGACCTCGGCTTCCTGTTCGCCCCACTGCTGGCTCTGCTGCAGCCTCAGAGCCTCCCTCTTGATTCTTCAGGCCCTTCAGGCGTCATTCCACCTTGCAACATTGGCACCGTGCCTCCATCAGAAGGGCTTGCTCTCCCCACTCTCCAAGCCTCCGTTTCTTCCTGGATCTGTTCTTTCTTCAAATGAATCTTCCCTGGGTCATTGCTGACCCTTGAAGGGAAGATGCCGTTCCTGCACATAGATTCTGGCCTTCTGCTCCCCACATTTCAGACACAGTCTCATGTAGCCCAGGCTAGTCTTGAACATGCTATGCAGTCAAGGATGACCTTGAATTTTTGATCCTCTTCCTTACCTTCTGGAGCGGGATCTCAGGCTTGCACAACACACTTGCTTCTGAATGCTTTTGATTTTGAAATGTTAGCAATTGAGTTTAATGAGAGCAGCCTCTACAGAGCCAACACCCAACACTTAATGTCTTACAAACCCCATGTGCTGTGCAGGATTATGTAGATCACTGGGCTGAGGCAGTTTATCTAATGTCCCCAAATCAAATATGCTTCCAGTGGTCACAAATCTGAACTAGAACCTCTACCCTGGCAATCAATCGGGCACTTGGTATCCAAGGACACAAACTCCACTGTCACATAAAGGTTTTTGTGGCGTTAAGGTGACCAGGGGGAAAGAAACCTGGGGGTCACTGGGCAGTTTGATCTCTGGGAGGCAACTGTCACAGATTCCAGAAGGCTCTCAGGTGACAGGCCTACTAAACCAGCCCTGGGTGATTGTTTGGGGTGTGCATGAGACTGGAATGAGCCTGCCTGTGGTTTTTCTCATCATTGGGTCACCAGGCAAGAACAACCTCATCTGTCCCGTTATTGTGGATTTCCTGCATATTAAGAAGATGCTGGGCCTGGAGAGATGTGGTTAAGAGCCCTGACTGCTCTTGCAGAGGACCTACATTCATTTCCCAGCACCCACATGGTGGTTCACAACTGTCTATAGCCCCAGTTCCAGGGCATCTGGCACCCTCTTCTGGCCTCCAAGAACATGAAGTCACGCAAACAAAACATGCATACACATTGTAAAAATAAAAAAAATTTAAAAAGTCTTAAAAATAAAGTGTTCTCACACTGAGATATACTTCAGACTTTATTTTTGCTTTTTATTTGGGGACCCCTAAATTAACCCAGCTGTGAACTCACTGTACAATCCAGGTAAGCTTGGATTTGAGAATACATAACACTTTTTTTTTCTTTCCCCATTTTATTTTCCCCTTTATATTTTGAGACAGAGTCTCACTAATAGCCCAGGCTAACCTCACACTTATTGCGATCCTCCTGCCTCAGTTTCCCAAGTGCTCAGATTAAAGATGTAGGCTACCATGCCCACCTCATAAATAATAATTGTTAAGAGATTAAAAAGAAGATTCCTCTCAAGGAATGCAACATAGCACCATGTAATAATATAACTATGCTGGGCAGAACACTTATTCATTTATTTGCATTCGGTATATGTGTATGGCTTGCACACGTGAGTGTAGGAGCCCTTGGGAGGTGTTCATATGTGCACTCACCACAGAGGCCTGAGGTCAAGGCTGGGTGTCTTTCTCAGTCTGCTTCCTCTTGTTTTGAGGCAGGGTCTCTCACTACTGGCCACGGGCTGGCCAATGAGCACCAAGGATCTTCTGATCCCGCCTCCCCAGGGCAGGCATTAAAGGTGCAAACTGGTGCTTTTTCTGTGGGTGCTGGAGACTCAAACTCAGGTCCTCATGCTCGTGCTGCAAACACTTCACACCCTGAGCCCCAGAAGGTAGTTTATCAAGATGTCGATTCATCTCTGCCAGATTTGGCAGCCTGGCGATGAGACCCAGGCTTAACATGTACCCAATCATCCTGAGAGTAAGATCCTATGTAGGAAAGCTGCCTAGGACTCTTCAAACATGTGTCATGGAAGAAAAGTAGTGGAATGGGGAAGAACTAGTGTGTCTATCTTTAGGCCAGGTCTCACTGTGTAGCCCTGGCTTCCCAGGAACTTCCTTTTTGTGTTTTGGATTTTTTGTTTGTTTATGACAGAGTTTCTGTGTGTACCCCTGGTTGTCCTAGAACTCACTCTGTAGACCAGGCTGGATTTGAACTCACAGAGATCTGCCTGCCTCTGCCTCTTGAGTGCTGGGATTAAAGGCATGTGCTACCACTCCTGGCTGGCTTTCTTTCTTTTCTTTCTTCCTTCCTTCCTTCCTTCCTTCCTTCCTTCCTTCCTTCCTTCCTCCCTCCCTCCTTGCCCCCCTTCTTCCTTCCTTTCTTCCTTCCTTCCTTCCTTCCTTCCTTCCTTCCTTCCTTCCTTCTTTCTTTCTTTCTTTCTTTCTTTCTTTCTTTCTTTCTTTCTTTCTTTCTTTCTTTCTTTCTTTCTTTCTTTCTTTCTTTCTTTCTTTCTTTCTTTTGAGATCTGGTTTCACTATGTAACCCAGACTGGTCCAACTCAGGATCCTCCTGCCTAGACCCCCTGAGTGTTGGGATTACAGATGTGCTCCATGATTCCTGGCTTTGTTCCGGTTTTAACAAGGATACGTGTTGAGTGGGCAGGTAGCTCAGTGGTAGAACACTTGCCTGGCATGGACTACATCCTCCGGTCACTTCTCTCCCAGCATCAAAATAAAACAGGAGGTAGAGGTGACATAAAGCTGAGGAGATGGCTCAGTGGGTAAGAGCCCTTACTCTGCATGCATGAAGACTGGAGTTCGAATCCTGTGCACCCATGTAAAAAGCTGGGCAAGGCTGCTTGTGCCTGTAGCCCCAGCACTGGGGGGTGAGACAAGTGGATCCGGAGAGCTCAGTGGCCAATCCGCCTAGCCAAAATTGTGAACTTAGAGTTCAGTGAGAAGCTGGGTGTGGTGGTGCACACCTTTGATCCCAGCACTAGGAGGCAGAGGCAGGTGAAACTCGGTGAGTTCAAGGCCAGCCTGGTCTATATAGTGAAACCCTGTTCGTTAAAAAAAAAAAAAGAAAGAAAGAAAGAAAGAAAGAAAGAAAGAAAGAAAGAAAGAAAGAAAGAAAGAAAGAAAGAAAGAAAGAATGGGGAAAAGAAAAGAAAGAAGAAACTCGGTGAGAGACCCCAGCTAAGGACAAGGGTGACTGAGGAAGCACACCACATCCTGTTCTGGTCTCTGAACACACACATGTGAGTGTGCACACCCACCCACTTATGTGCACTCACACACAGAGAGATACAGAACAAAAACCTCACTCACAGCTTCGACAAACATTAAGGAATGGAACTGTTGATTCCCTGATATGTCAGTCCACATCTGTATCCCCTGTTGAAACAGCACACTGTGTCCCGGAGATCCCTAGACTAGGCCGCCCATCAAAAAAGCAGAGAAGGGGCTGGTGAGGTTGCCTAACGCGTTAACACACTGGACTCTGAGGTCTGGCTTCAGGAGCCGCGGGGCAGGGAGAGGAGAGAACGAACCCCCACAGTTTGTTCTCTGGCCTCATAGACATGCGAGAGCATACACCCCACCCCACCCACCCCACCCCACTCCACCCCCAGCACACATTGTATATACACACTAACTCATACACGTGTGCACATAGCACACACACATGTGCACAAAACACACCCTCACACACATGCACACACAAATGCATACACGAATAAATAAATGCAATTTGAAACAAGGCGAAGATGTCCGCAGGTAGCATGAGTTATTCAGGGTTGAATAAACCGACCTGTTTTCAGCTTCTGATGGTGATCAAGTGTGAACTGAATGAACCAGATGGCAAAGATGCTCGAGACAAACTGGGTGTGGTGGTGCATGCCTGTCCACCCAGCTCTCAGGAGGGAGGGCTATGAGTGTGAGGCTAGCCTGGGATACATAGGGAGACCTTGTCTCAAACAAAACAAAACAAACAAACAACAAAACAAAACCAACAAACAAAAGAGAGGACCAGGAGGAGGAGGAAGAGGAGGGTAATATTTGGGGAACACTGTGGTTATATTCAAATCATGTTTCAGCTACATAACCTGAGGGGTTTAATGACAATTCACAGACTATAATGTCAAATTCCTAGGGAAATGTAAATGACAAATGGTGTTTACGGTCATCCTTGAACATACATAATCTCTCTTCTCAGAAGCCAGGCAAGGGTGGGCCTTGGACCCAAAGCAAACACGGTAAGCGTCGTCATCATGGCAGCTGATTCAGCCACCAGGGGCTTTGAGACAGGATCTACCCCAGTCTTTCTGTGGGTCTGAGCTCTTTCAGAAGGAAAGCGAGATCTAGAAACCAGAGGAGCTTCCCCAGCAAACACCAGGTGCCACCTATTCCTACTTAGCATATTCATTTTATTACAAACAAGGGCGATTATTTATTCATTTATTTATTATTCTGAGATAGTGTGGGCCTCAGACTTGGCCCAATCTTTTCCCTTCAACTGTCCAAGTCCTGGGGCTCCAACAACAGTTGTGCGCCACCATACCTAGTTTAGGAAAGTGATTTTTTAATTAACTAATTAGTTTCTATTTGTGGCAGGGCTTCATATAGCTCAGGCTAGCCTCAAACTCACTATATAGTCAAGGATGACCTTGAATTCCTGATTCTCCTACCACAGGCCTGGCTTGTTGAGGGTGATTTTATTATTTATTTTATTTGAGGGTGGTTTAAATATGTAGTAATATTTTGAGGAAAAAGAAGTGTCCCTGGGCAGTGTCTTCCTCCCTTGGGTCCCATGTTCCGGTGACTCAGAATGCTGGCATTTGAAGGCACTGTTCAGCTTCACTCCTGCAACCCTCCCTGGAGCCTCCTCAGAGTGAGAATGGATAGGCTGGAGACTGCTTTCTCTTCTTTTTTCACCCGCCAAGATTCTGCCTGGATTCAGATATCACAACGGCCCTATGGACTCAACCACTTTTCTAACATTCTCTGTTTAGTCTCCGGAAAGGGAGCAGGCAACTGGGTGGAGGTGAGAAGGAAGCAGGTGGCTGTTAGGCCGTTTCTGATTGGGTAGTGATGAGATGGAAGCAGGTGGCTGTTAGGCTGTTTCTGATTGGGTAGCGATGAGATGGCCTTAGGGTGGCTTGTTAGATTGTTTCTGTTCATGAAAGTGATCAAATGTCACTGTTGGGATGTGATCAGTTAATTTTCCAGGTAGATGAGCTGTGAAGAGGGGTTGAGAGAGCTGAGCCGTGGGTAAGGATGTATTAACATCTCAGTTCCTAGTGCACTGGCCCAGCCAGCATTCATAAAACTCCGGGTTCAGTCCGCAGCACCACACCTGTGATCCCGCTCAGCCATCCAGGGTCATCCTTAGCTACGGAATGACTGGGCTAGCCTGGGCTGTTTCAGGGTTTGTCTCAGAAGGAGGAGGATAAACAGTTGGTCTCCGAGCCCAACACCACAACAGCAACGATCTTTAGAGCTTCTGGCCGGCTCTCAGCCCTCAATCTTTGGCACTTACAAAACAGCACTGTTAATAGATACACGTGACTCAGTAGATCCATACTTGATATCGACAAAGGGATTTTGGAAGACTCAAAGTCCACGACTGAACCCCTCTCTATGGAGTGAATGCCTTAGGTTAGAGTCCAAATCAGTTTGTCGTTCAGCTCTGGGACCCAGGGTTATCTGGACAGACCCGGATTTCACAATAGAAACTTCATATCTTTTTGATTTTTTTTTTTCTCAAAACAGAGTTTCTCTCTGTGTAGTCCTGGCTGTCCTGAAACTTGCTTTTATAGACCAGGCTGGCCTCAAACTCAGAGATCCGCCTGCCTCTGCCTCCTGAGTACTGAGATTAAAGACATGTGCCACCACCACTTGGATTTATTTTTGTTATTTTTAATTCTATGTATGTGAGGTTATCTGTGTGGGTGTTCAGAGCTGGTGATGGTCCCTGAAGTTAGCGAGCTCTGAAAACAATTATAGCAGTTACTATTATCAATTTAGAACTTAAACTCTCACAGATTAACCAATTCCTTGTTATCTGAGCTGACCCCTCGTGGATGGAATGTTTGTTTAAGTGACATGTCAAAAAGCGTTTGTTGGGGGCTAGAGAGATGGCTTAGAGGTTAAGAGCACTGGCTGCTCTTCCAGAGGTCCTGAGTTCAATTCTCAGCAACCATATGGTGGCTCACAACCATCTGTAATGAGATCTGGTCCCCTCTTCTGGTCTGCAGGCATACATGCAGGCAGTACACTGCATACATAATAAATAAATAAATCTTTTTTAAAAAAGTGTTTGTTGTTCCCGGGATGGTGAAAGATTTACAGGGATGGTTGGTTCCCCAGATTGTACAGGGATGGTTGGTTCCCCAGATTGTACAGGGAGGGTTGGTTCCACAGATTGTACAGGGAGGGTTGGTTCCCCAGATTGTACAGGGAGGGTTGGTTCCCCAGATTTACTGGGAGGGTTGGTTCCACAGATTGTACAGGGATGGTTGGTTCCACAGATTTACAGGGATGGTTGGTTCCACAGATTTACAGGGAGGGTTGGTTCCCCAGATTGTACAGGGAGGGTTGGTTCCCCAGATTTACAGGGAGGGTTGGTTCCACAGATTGTACAGGGATGGTTGGTTCCACAGATTTACAGGGATGGTTGGTTCCACAGATTGTACAGGGATGGTTGGTTCCCCAGATTGTACAGGGAGGGTTGGTTCCACAGATTGTACAGGGATAGTTGGTTCCACAGATTTACAGGGAGGGTTAGTTCCCCAGATTTACAGGGAGGGTTGGTTCCACAGATTTACAGGGAGGGTTGGTTCCCCAGATTGTACAGGGAGGGTTGGTTCCCCAGATTGTACAGGGAGGGTTGGTTCCCCAGATTGTACAGGGAGGGTTGGTTCCCCAGATTGTACAGGGATGGTTGGTTCCCCAGATTGTACAGGGAGGGTTGGTTCCCCAGATTTACAGGGAGGGTTGGTTCCACAGATTTACAGGGAGGGTTGGTTCCCCAGATTGTACAGGGAGGGTTGGTTCCACAGATTTACAGGGAGGGTTGGTTCCCCAGATTGTACAGGGAGGGTTGGTTCCACAGATTTACAGGGAGGGTTAGTTCCCCAGATTTACAGGGAGGGTTGGTTCCCCAGATTGTACAGGGATGGTTGGTTCCACAGATTTACAGGGAGGGTTGGTTCCCCAGATTTACAGGGAGGGTTGGTTGCCCAGATTTACAGGGAGGGTTGGTTCCCCAGATTGTACAAGGATGGTTGGTTCCACAGATTGTACAAGGATGGTTGGTTCCACAGATTGTACAAGGATGGTTGGTTCCACAGATTTACAGGGAGGGTTAGTTCCCCAGATTTACAGGGATGGTTGGTTCCCCAGATTGTACAGGGAGGGTTGGTTCCACAGATTGTACAAGGATGGTTGGTTCCACAGATTTACAGGGAGGGTTGGTTCCACAGATTTACAGGGATGGTTGGTTCCACAGATTGTACAGGGATGGTTGGTTCCCCAGATTGTACAAGGATGGTTGGTTCCACAGATTGTACAGGGATGGTTGGTTCCACAGATTTACAGGGAGGGTTAGTTCCCCAGATTTACAGGGAGGGTTGGTTCCCCAGATTGTACAGGGATGGTTGGTTCCACAGATTTACAGGGAGGGTTGGTTCCACAGATTTACAGGGAGGGTTGGTTCCCCAGATTTACAGGGAGGGTTGGTTCCCCAGATTGTACAAGGATGGTTGGTTCCCCAGATTGTACAAGGATGGTTGGTTCCACAGATTGTACAAGGATGGTTGGTTCCACAGATTTACAGGGAGGGTTAGTTCCCCAGATTTACAGGGATGGTTGGTTCCCCAGATTGTACAGGGAGGGTTGGTTCCACAGATTGTACAAGGATGGTTGGTTCCACAGATTTACAGGGAGGGTTGGTTCCACAGATTTACAGGGATGGTTGGTTCCACAGATTGTACAGGGATGGTTGGTTCCCCAGATTGTACAGGGAGGGTTGGTTCCACAGATTGTACAGGGATGGTTGGTTCCACAGATTTACAGGGAGGGTTAGTTCCCCAGATTTACAGGGAGGGTTGGTTCCACAGATTTACAGGGAGGGTTGGTTCTCCAGATTGTACAGGGAGGGTTGGTTCCCCAGATTGTACAGGGAGGGTTGGTTCCCCAGATTGTACAGGGAGGGTTGGTTCCCCAGATTGTACAAGGATGGTTGGTTCCACAGATTGTACAAGGATGGTTGGTTCCACAGATTTACAGGGAGGGTTGGTTCCCCAGATTTACAGGGATGGTTGGTTCCCCAGATTGTACAGGGAGGGTTGGTTCCACAGATTTACAGGGAGGGTTGGTTCCCCAGATTTACAGGGAGGGTTAGTTCCCCAGATTTACAGGGAGGGTTGGTTCCCCAGATTTACAGGGAGGGTTGGTTCCCCAGATTTACAGGGAGGGTTGGTTCCCCAGATTTACAGGGAGGGTTAGTTGCCCAGATTTACAGGGAGGGTTGGTTCCCCAGATTTGCAGGGAGGGTTGGTTCCACTGACTGTCAGGATCGTCACACTAAAACTGCCCAGGAAGAACGGACACCAATGCTGAGCTTGAGTGAGACGGACAGGAAAAGGAGAAGAAAGGAGAAAGGGAAAGAAGGGGGCGGGTGTGGGAGTGGGAACACGAAGTCTTAGAAGAAAGGAGAAAGGGAAAGAAGGGGGCAGGTGTGGGAGTGGGAACACGAAGTCTTAGCGCTTCATGACCAGCCTGGGCTACATGGTGTGTTTGAGTGGAGTTTGGGCAAGGTGACACCTGTCTAAATAAATAAAAAATAAGTAAATAAACAACAATAACAAAAACAGAGAGACAGAGACAGAGAGCTCTAACTCCTCACAGGGGAGAGGAGAGAATTCACTGTGCATTCCAGTCGCTGGCCTTTTCTGAAGAGTAGCTGGTTCACTCACAAATCATTACAAACATGGGCACATAACGAGTGAATCCACATGGGCTCTGAACCCAGTTGTCACCCTCTCCCCAATATACAGCAGATAAGCAGCTGAGACACAGCAGTCTTCCCTCAGGCAGTGTCCTGAAGTAGCCCTCAGGTGCAGCAACACCTTCCCTGGGGGCTGTCAACCATGTCCAATGTTCCCTATAGGCATTCAAGTGTCATTCCACGGAATGCCCACCGGGAACTAGTGAGTTCCTTGGGTTTACTCCCAGAGCGTGAGGGAGGGGTTGCTTATAAGGGGGTGGGTGACCACAAGGCAACCAAGCTGCCCAGCATGGAGGATGACTTCCTCATAAAGGCACTGATGGAGTTCCCAGCTCATGTTCCTTTCTACCGTGTGTATACTCTAGCACCTCCTGAGACCACCGGGCCACGAGGCCACAAGGCCATGTGCAGTTAGGGCAGAAAACCACAAGAGTGGCTGAGAGGTGCAGGGGGCAGAGACTGGAATCTCAGGTGAGGGTCCAGTAACCCTCCCCAAGCCCTCCTGTGAGGAAAGGTCAACAGATAACAAAGCTAGAACTCAAGGGTCTCTGAGAGAACAGTCGGCCACAGCATCTGCAACCGGCGGCGGCATCTGCAACCGGCGGTGGCATCTGCAACCGGCGGCGGCATCTACAACCGTTGGCGAGGCTCCTTCACTTGGGTTCCTTTTGTTTGCAGTTCACAGTGGTGGGACTCGGTTCTGCAGATAACAGCGGAAAACATTTAATAAGTAATAGCACCTCTGTCCACCCAGGAACTCTCCTCCTTTTCTCCCCACAACAGGGGTCCCTATATGTTACCCAAGCTGCAGTTCTCTTGGGGTTACAAGTGTGGGTCACTATGCCTGGTGCTTTCTATATATACATGAGACCCCCTTCTCTCTCTCTCTCCTCTCTGTTTCTGTGCTTTGAGCAGCAATCCTCAGACCAATGCTGTTCACAAGACTTCAAGAAGTTGTCCATTCAGGAGGAAAACCAGAAAAACAAAACCAGAAGACCCCAGGCCAGCCATTGAACTGATTCAAGGGAAAAGTATTGTCAACCATTTGTCATGTGAGTCAAACGAAAAACTGCTCAAACCACCTTCTAATTAGTTCTGCTAACGTGGAACTGACTCTGTGCTGGGAAGAATTGGGGTCCCAAAAGCAAACCAACACTGGTAAAGAATTTAAAGGAGCTATTTCTATCCGATTCTCTTTGGGGTGCATGTGGGAGTGAAAACAGGCTTGCATTGGTTCTACTTGGGGATCATCGGAAGACAGAGGAAGTTGAATGTCTATAAGGAGAAGACTGTCACTGGGAGGAGGCGGGGAGGGGGGGAGGGGAAGAAAGAACGATGACAGGAAACCTCTTCAAAATGTTCAGTTGCAATAATTGCTCCTTGTTAGTAACAAACCAGGCAAATATGGGGCGGGGGGAGGGAAGTGCGGGATCTGGACAAAGGAGACCTCCCCCTCTGCCACAGGACACTTCCTGGAGGATTCTGGGCATTTGTCTTCTTGTTTTTTACTTCTTTGCTGGCTCTGATTTTATGTGACTGTACACCTTATGCCTGAGAGTGAAAACAAAGGGGATGATACCACATGAGGGTTGGGAGGTGGTTCTGGATCAGATGGAAAACTCCCGCCGTGTGTGGTGGGGCCTGAATCTTCAACCTGAGATGTTTGTAGTCTGGGGGAATTACAGAGGTGACAGAAATTATGACCCTGGATGTATTTACATGATCACAGTTTGCCACTTAAAATTGTTAGTTAATAGGCCAGACTTGGGAGTTGGTGCACACCTATAGTCCGAGCATTCTGGAGGAAGAGGCAGGAGGATCAGGAGTTCAAGGTCACACTCAACTACATAGTGAATTTGAGGCCAACCTAATCTACATAAGACCCTGCCTCAAAAACAAAGCAAAAACCTCAAGTAAATAGTAAATGGAACTGGGCATAGTGTATAGGCCTGTAATCTTAGCTGCTTGGGAAGCTGAGGCAGGGGAATCTTGAGTTCCAGGCCAGTGTGGGAAACAGAATTCATTCTAGGCCAGCCTAGGCAATGTAGTGAGACCTTGTCTCAAAATAAAAATAAGTAAAAAAAAAAAAAAAAAAAAAAAAGGCTAAGAATGTGGCTCAGTGGGAGAGTAGGGTCCTATGTGCCCGGAGCTGAGGGTTGGATCACCAGTAACACCGGTCCCTTCCCCAGCAAAAGTTAAGAAGGCAACTGAAATTGTACCATCCATCCATCCAGCATCCCTCATCCATCTTTCACCTATCCATCCATCCTTTGTGGTGATATTGTATTCCCCAAAATACTGTGCACCCTAATAAACTTATCTGGGGTCAGAGAACAAAACAGCCACTAGATACAGAGATCAGAAAACGGTGGCACTCACGCCTTTAATCCTATCACTTGGGAGGCAGAGATCCATCTGAATCTGTGAGTTTAAAGCCACACTGGAAATAGCCAGGCATGGTGACTCACACCTTTAATCCCAGGAAGTGAGCCTTTAATCCCAGGAAGTGATGGCAGAAAGCAGAAAGATATATAAGGCGTGAATACCAGGAACTAGTCTGGTTAAACTTTTGGCCTGGTTAAGCTTTTAGGCTTTTGAGCAGCAGTTCAGCTGAGATTCGTTCTGGATAAGGACTCAGAGGCTTCCAGTCTGAGGAAACAGGATCAGCTGAGGAATTGGCAAGACTCTTTAAGATTCATGCTACAAGCCGGGTGGTGGTGGCGCACGCCTTTAATCCCAGCACTCGGGAGGCAGAGGCAGGTGGATCTCTGTAAGTTCGAGGCCAGCCTGGTCTACAGAGCGAGTTCCAGGAAAGGTGCAAAGCTACACAGAGAAACCCTGTCTTGAAAAACCAAAAAAAAAAAAAAAGATTCATGCTACAATCCTTATTCATCCATCATTCATCATTCATCCATCTATCCATCTTCTATCACCCATCCATCCATCCTTATTCATCCACCCATCCTCTCTGTCTATCCATCCATCATCCACTCACCCATCAACCCATTCACCTTCCTTCCTGGCATCCATGATCCATCTATCCATGTATCATTCATCCACCCATCATTTCCTTTCCTTGCTTCTTTCTATCAGCATCCCTCCATCTAAGATGTAGCATAATGTAGAGGCAGAAACATGGGCTTAGAGCCAGGTTGCTTAGGTCTGACACCCGACTCCAGCTCTCTAACTAAGATTGGCTCTATCTCCTTGTCTTACCTTCCCCATGCATAAAATGGGCACACTGATAGCACCTGTCTACAGCAGACAGAGTAATAGGCTCTATAGGAACCCAGATCGTGATGCCCAGAGCCCATGAATATATTGTTTCCTGGCAAGGAGGGCTTATAACTTCAGATGGAATTATGGCCTCTGACGAGCTGTGGGACAGATTTACCGAATTACTTGAGTGTTCAGATTAGCACAGTGTGGGTGTGCAGAAGATGTGGACACAGGGGCGAGAGAGATGACTCAGTGGTAAGCAGCACTGTCTGCTCTTGCAAGGACCTGGGTTCTTGGCCTTTAATTCCAGCACTCTGGAGGCAGAGGCAGGGGATCTCTCTGTGAGTTTGAGGCCAGTCTGTTCAATATAAAGAATTCCACAAGGCTGCACAGTAAGCCCCTGTCTCAAAATAAATAAATAAAGATACCAGGTGGTCACTGTTAACTGTCTAATGAATAAGTGAATGAATGAATGAATGAATGAAACCACTATGCTGCAGCTTGAACCCTGAGTGTCACATGCCTTTTAGGAAAGTTCTCCTCTGAGTCACCTGCAGCTCTTTGGTGGTGTTTTATGCAAATGACACAGTGTCCAAAGGAGGAGCCTGCGCTTGACATTTCCAGGCTCCTCTGTTAGGACTGAAAAGAGATTTTCTAATGAAAAAAAAAATACATATTACTTTTTTATTAATTTCTGTATGCGTGATTTCACAGCTCAGCCCCTCCTTTGTTCAAGCACTCATTGCTGACGGCCTCAAATCTGGGTCGTTCAGCAAGCGTAGCTACTTTTGAGTGTACAGAAGCAGTGACGTGAGTGACGTGGCTCCATGAGGTTCCCTTACCCCAGATCGAGTGGCTCCTGGGATCGGCTTCTCCGAACATCGTAAAGTTATCATCTTGAATGAAAATATGCCCGCTGCAGGGGAGAGCCTCTGAGCCATTTGCCCCTTTCCTGTCAGCAGAGGGAAAGGACTCTAGCCTGAGCAAGGCTGAAGGGTTTTATTGTCACATCGTAAATGAGCAAATGGCGTCTGTTAATACAAAGCCACCGGTGAGAGCCTTAGTTTGGAGGAGGCCATCAAGAGTGTCAAAAAGGATTTTGATTAACTTGGGTCCACGTCTTTTTATTCAGCTCCCTTCGCTCTATAGCATACGAGTGCTATAAAAAAAAAAAAAAAAGCATCCAAACAGGAAGCTGATGGCCATTAAAACCCTGCAGGGCCACCCCTTACTGAGCGACAGCTAATAGTTCGCATCAAACCCATAACTAGGCAGAGGGACATATTTGCACACTCAGGCTGGACCTGTTTTGGGCTTCTGCGCAGAATTTTCTCTCCCCTAAGTGTTAATTCTCACACAGTTTTCATATTTGGGTCATAAAGTATCTTCTAGACACTGGTAAAAATGGCCAAGGTGTTTATGGGCTGTAAAAAACACGGATGGCAAATGCAAAAAAGGGATCGTCCGAGTCCCACCTGGAAGGAGCGCCCAGGAGTGGAGGAGGGGAGGCCAGAGCCCCGCCCCACCCGCTTCGCTGCCCGGGAAGTCGTTAAGGGGTGTGTGTCTCATAAAGATGTTTACTAAGTGGTCCCACCGGTTCTGGCCTGGGCAGGTGTGGGGACACTACTAGGTTGGCTGGGAGAACTGGAGTCTGGCTGCTTAAGGGACCACTTTCTCCTCTGCGGCCAGAGAGGATCACCGAGCAGCCTCGGGCACAGAGAACCCGGAGGGGAATTTCAGAAGCACCTCACAGCGGCAATTGCTAACAGATTCCAAATCTGGACATCAGTTGGCTGGGACCTGACAGACCCAGCGGAAGTGTCGTCCCAGGGACCCTCACACCTCAGTGCTGGTCTAGATTTGTTCTGATCTGCAAAAAGATCCCCTTCCTTCCTTCCTTCCTTCCTTCCTTCCTTCCTTCCTTCCTTCCTTCCTTCCTTCCTTCCTTCCTTCCTTCTTTCCTTCCTTCCTTCTTTTCCTTCTTTATTATTCTCCAATATTTATAGTGAAACTTATCATTTTTTTTACTTTTATTACATCTTATTTGTGTGTATGTGCCCGCATACCATAGCGTATGTGTGGAGGTCAGAGGAGTGTGTGATCTCCTCCATTAAATGGGTCCTTGAGTTTGGTGACAAGCACTTTACCTAATGAGCCATCTCGCCAGCCTGAATTTTTTTTAATTACATTTTATTTATTTGTGTGTGTGTGTGTGTAATGCTGGCACATGAGTGTCATGGAGTGCCTGTGGAGGTCAGAGGACAACTCCCCAAAGTTGATTTTCTTTTTTATTTTTAAATGAACATAATATTTGCAATTGTAACCATTTTTAAGTTCACAATTCAGTGGCATGAATTACATTCAAGATATTAATTATACTCATATTCATTAATTACACTCATGATATTAATTGTATTTGTGGTATTCATTGATTACATTCGAAGTATTCATTCAATAATTATATTTATAGTATTCATTAATTACATTAATTGTATTGATTTATTACACTCATGATATTATGTCCTGATACTACTGTCCATTTGTGGGGCTTTTCCATCACACAAAACAGCGATTCTGTACTTAGAAAATCATTGTTCTATATTCCTTTCTTCTCCATCTTGAGATAACATCTAATCTTTCTGTCTCTATGAATTTGCATATTCTATATATTTCATGTAATACAATTCTATAGTATTTGTCCTTTTTTTTAATGTAAAAACATTTTATGTACAAGTGCAGGAGAAATAACACACAGATAGCTTGAACATAAAAACAGGTTATAATTCAAAAGTCCAGGGTTACTTGAATCTGGAAAGTATTTTCTCTGTAGAAAATAGTGAAAATGATAACATTTCCCAATAAGCCCCTTAAAGCCAAATAATAGCTGAATTATACATATAAATATTGATTAGATTCTGGGATACAGAAGAAACCTATCTTCATCTGTTCAGAGTGATTTTCTTTTGACACTTTGTGACATCAGGGAATCAAACTCAGGTTGTCAGGGCCTTCTCAAAAATGCTAACTGCTGAGGCATCTCTCTGCCTCTCCCCAACATTAATCTGTGTGTGTGTGTGTGTGTGTGTGTGTGTGTGTGTGTGTGTGTGTGTGTGTGTGTAAGGGGTGTGTACGCCCGCTACAGTGCGCATGTGTGCAAATGCCTGTAATGGCCAGAGGGGGCAGCACTTGGCTTCTTCAATTGCTTTCTACTTTCTGTTGCTGCTGTTTAAGGTTTATTTATTTATCTTTATGTGTATGAATGTTTTTCCCTTTATGTATGTCTGTGTACCGCATGGGTGCCTGGTGTCCACAGAGGTCAGAATTGGGCCTTGGATCCCCTAAAACTGGAGTTACAGCCTGCAGTGAGCAGCCATGGAGGTGCTGGACACCACACCCACTTCCTCTGCAAGAGCAGTAGTGCCCTCTGTACGGAGGCACCTGTCCTCCAGCCTCCGCTTTATTAGGGACAGGGTCTCTCAGGGACCCTGGAGCTTAATGTTTTAACTAGATTTCTAGGAACTTCCTGTCTCCTCTCCCAGCACTGGGAAGATGTGATGCACTCCCCATTTTTCGAGCTATGAACACACATGTCCTCATGGAGAGAGCACTTTACTGACAGAGGCATCTCCCCATAAGGGAGCCTTTCATATAGTCCAGGCTAGCCTTGAAGTCACTGGATAGCCTTGGAATTCTGGTGCTCCTGCCTCTACCTCTAGAGTACAAGATTTATAGATGTGTGCAACCACCTCAGGCTAAAGTTACTAGACATTTGTTGCTAGGGAGCTGGGGCCCAGGGCCTCAGTGCATTCTGGGAGATCACTCTATCACTTAGCTATAGCCTCAGCCCTGACGTCCTGCTCTAGGTTTAGTGAGAGACTCTATCTCAAGGGAATAAGGCAGACCACGATACACACACCCAGAGTCCTTATCTGGCCTCGCTGTGCACACACACGGTGCACTCCTGTGCACACATAGGCACCCTGCCCCCCCAAATGAAGAACACGACACAAAATGATAAATAAGTAAACAATTTTAGGGGCAAATAAAATAGCACAGTGTACAAGGTTTAGTTGATTTGCTCTGCTATTTGTAGAAGTGTGCTGCAGGGGGATGGAACACAGTGAATGATTGCCTGAGGTTATTTAGGAGTGTCAGCAATCAGTAAGCCAGGTGAAGGGTACAGGGTCACTTTGTTATTCATGGAATTTAAAACTTTCCACAATGAAAAGTCCTAGGAAAACCCCAGATTCAAACACAGTGCTGAGAACCTGGGAGGCTTTGAAGCCCCATGAGTTCTGGCTTCCCCCAGACCAATAAAAGAAGATCCAGGAAGGTTGCAGTGGGCGGGGTGGAGGCTGCAGTGGGTGGGATGGAGGCTGTAGTGGGTGGGATGGAGGCCGCTGGCTTTCATTGCTCTAAATGACTCCCAAGTACAGTGACCTTGAAAGCCCTTCTTGAAAAGGCTGAACATTCTGGAATGTTCTTTATGGCTTAACTTTCTGTAATACATAATTTGCTATCGCTGCAAAATCACTCTTAGCTCCTATGGTGATTTCATAACTATGCCCTGTAAATGGTCAGTTCTCTCCCATCTGCCAATTCCTGAATAACCACTCAGAGGCTTAATACCACTTATAAACACCTAGTCGGTAGCTCAGGCTTATTACTGACTAGCTCTTACACTTAAATTAACCCATAATTCTTATCTATGTTTAGTCACATGACTTGGTACCTTTTCTCAGTGTGACATTCTCACCTTGCTTCCTCTGCTTCTGGCTGGCGGCTCCTGACTCCGTCCTTCCTCTTCCCAACATTCTTAGTTTGGTTGCCCCGCCTAAACTTCCTGCCTGGCTACTAGTCAATCTGTGTTTTATTAAACCAATTCAAGTAACAAATCTTTACAGGGTACAAGAGGATCATTCCATAGCAGTCCCCCAGATGAGTCAATTTCAAAGTATCAAGGAAAGAAACCTCCAATCCTACCATATACTAGAATTGGGGGGTGTCTTGTTATAAATAAACAAATGGGGCCAGGAAGGCCATTCAGGGGACAAGGGCACTTGACACCAAGTGTAGACAGTGATGGAGAGAACCAACTCTTCCAAGTTGTCTTCTGATGTTAAATAAATATGTTTAAAAAAAAAATAAAAAGAACTAGGCAGGGTGGCACCTGCTTGTCATCCCAGCACTGAGAAGGCAGAGAGAGGCAGGTCCCTGGGGAATAATCTCGCCACATTATCCAACTTGATAAACTTCAGGCAAAAGAGACCCGTCTGTCAGAAAACATGGTGGACACTAAAGGAATGATCCCCAAGGCTGTCCTCTGGCCTCCACACAGATGCGTACACAGACACAGATACAGACAGACAGAGACACAAAAGTGGGGGAGGGTGCTGGACAGGTGGCTCAGAGGTTAGAGCACTGGCTGCTCTTTCGGAGGTCTTGAGTTCAATTCCCAGGACCACAGGGTGGCTCACAGATATACATGCAGGTGGAACACTGTGTACATAATAAATAAATGATTAAAGAAAGAAAAAGAAGGTCACCTATAGCTGGGTGAGGTGGTGCATGTCTTTAATCCCAGCACTTGGGAGACTGTTGCATGTGGATTGTTGAGAGTTTAAGGCCAGCCTGGTCTACAGAGTGAGTTCCCAGGGCACCCAGGGCTACACAGTGAGATCTTGTCTCACAAACAACAACATCAACAAAACAAACAAACCGAAACCATCTTGGGTAGAAGAGGAGTATGTGCATGGCTCACCCTGTTGTTGTCTATGTAGAGGAATTTCCATAGTACAGCTAAAACAAAAAAGGAGGGCCCGGAGAGGTGGCTCAGAGGTGGAGAGCACTGGCTGCTCTTCCAGAGGACCCGAGTTCGATTCTCAGCACCTACATAGCAGCTCACAACTGTTTGTAACTCCAACTCTAGGAGATTTGATGCAGACTTGCAAGCATAACTCCAATGCATATAAAATAAAAATTAATAATAATAATAATAATAATAATAATAATAATAATAATAATAAAAGAGTGCTCACTGCGTTTGTAGCAGCCCTGCTTTGGTCGCCAGCACCTATGCTGGCCCACAACCTCCTGGATCTCCAGTTCCAGGGGACTGATGCTCTCTTCTGATTTCCGTGGGCACCACACGAAAGTGGTGTGCAAACACATACAGACATAAATTCGTTTTTTTAAAAAGGAGAGGAGAAAAAGAAAAGTTGGGACATGAAAAGATTACACAACTCCCTTGGGGAAATGACAGTATGTTCCTTAAAAATATAATTGTTTCATTTTCTCAAAATATTGACTTTCTGTCTGATCAGCTCAAGTCGACTGTAAAGTGAGGAATATTCTATTCTGGGGCTCTCAGCTGTGTCAGGACTCCCTCTCCCCCCCAAACCAACCAACCATCCAAAACAAAAGGACAAAAGGGCTTAACAGCGTCCTTAGAATTAATGAGGAGGGAATAATGTCTGAGCTGCAGTTATGACCTTTGTTTGCTTAAAAACAACACAAAAGAAGTTTCTTTCTGTAGTTTGATTTTCCTTTCTCCTTTTTTTTTTTTTTTTTTTTTTTTTAGGATAAGGCCCAGTTCAACCCCCCACTCCCCAGGAATTACAGAAATTTAGTTACTGCTAAAGGGGGATTATTGAAAACTTGTTCTCCAGAACAGAGAATCTTAGAGCTGTGCTGTTTTGGGTTTTTTCCTTTCAGTGTTTCTGTGTTTTCTTCCCTTTAAATTTTTGTTTTATTTTAAATACAACCATAAAACCACAATTAATGTGTTGTTCTCTTTAGTACAGAAGTTAATGCAAAAGCCACACCAGCCCTGCATTCAAGTTTGGGGGCTTGTGGGCTCATTTGCTTGTGTGTGATTTTGAGGGAACCTGAGTAGCTAAAATTTCAACGAAGTCAGCTCTCTGTGTTTCTATCTCATTGTCTTTCTATTGACCCAACAAACAGGACTCTGTGTGGTGATGGTTTAAGGCCAGAGGAAAAGGAGCCCAGAGACCCTGGCAGCATTTCTCACTTGCAAAGAGGGGAAGAGGGGAAGGTATTTATTCCTGTCAATTATTGACACCTCACTGTGGAGGCCAGATAATCTTTTTTTCTCCCCCACCGTCTCTGTTCTGGAACCCAACTTTGCATTAAGAAACAATTGACAACCCAATGTATGGGAAGCACGTCCTTTGTGTACGAGAATGAATCCTTTTTCCTCCGGGCTCGCCAAAGCTGTTCAAACAAGAGCTCCGTTGTCCCTTTCAGAAGCGGATAATAGGAAACTGAAATGAAATCTGGAGGTCGTTTGGCCTCTTCCACTTGGAGGTAGACATGCCAGCTCCAGACCCTGGGGCTTGTTAACACAAGATGAGTTATCCCCACTCACATTCACCGCAGGAGATGGGGAGGACGCCCAGTGCTCTGGAAAGTCGTGGGACGGAGATTCATCATCTTAGGATTCTGACTCGGATCCCGCCAAACAGGCTTTATCTAAACCAAAATAAAAGTCATGGTGGTCAGAACACCAGCCAGCATGACAGCAACCACTGTTTATTCACTGCTTGGTGTAACATACGGTGAAGACCATGGTGTCCACGTCATACCGAGATGAGTGAGGACCAGAGACAGGGGCTTCTCAAGGTGAGCCTTGCAGTCGGCACTAAAATCTGGACTACTTTAGAAATTATCTTTTTTTTAATGGTTTATTTATTTTTATTTTATGTGCATTTATGTTTTGTCTGCATGTATGTCTGCATGAGGGTGTCAGATCCCCTGGAGTTGGAGTTACAGACAGTTGGGAGCTGCCTTGTGGCTGCAGGGAATTGAACCTGGGTCCTTTGGGAGAGCAGCCAGTGCTGTTAACACTGAACCATTTCTGCAGCCCCCTAGAAATTATCTTATTTTCTTCCTCCTCTTTATCCTTTTTGAAAATTAGTGTACTGGCTGGTTCTGTACATCAACTTGACACAAGCTAGAGTCATCAGAGAGGAAGGAGCGTCAGTTGAGGAAATGCCTCCATGAGTCCCAGCTGTAAGGCCTTTTCTCAATTAGTGAGCAATGGGGGAGGGCCCAGCCCACTGAGGGTGGTGCCATCCCTGGGCTGGTGGTCCTGGGTTCTATAAGAAAGCAGGCTGAGCAAGCCATGGGAAGCAAAGCAGTAAGCAGCTCCCCTCCATGGCCTCTGCATCAGCCCCTGCCTCCAGGATCCTGCCCTGCTTGAGTTCCTGTCCTGACTTCCTTCTGTAATGGACTACAATGTGGAAATGTAAGCCAAATAAACCCCTTCCACCCCAACTTGATTTTTAGTCATGGTGTTTCATCACAGCAATAGAAACCCCAACTAAGACAATTAGCCATTACTATTTTTAGACAGGATCTCATTATGTGGTCTTAGTTGACCTAGAACTCTCTATGTAGACCAGGCTGGCATTGAACTCACAAAGTTTATCTGTTTGTCTCTGCTTTTCAGAGTGCTGGGATTAAAAATGTGTGCCGCTTTGCCTGGCTAGTACATCTTTTTTCTCTCCCTCCCTCCCTCCCTCCCTCCCTTCCTTCCCTCTTTTTTGAGACAGGGTCTCTCACTGAGCTCATCAATTTACTAGACTGGCTGGCCAGTGAGTCCCAGGAATGCTCCAGTCTCTACTTCCCCTGTGACATTTAGGCAGTTTTGGGGCTTGAACTCAGGTCACAAGGGTGACAAGCACCTCCTGGGCTGAGCTATGTCCCCAGACATCCAGGTATTTGTCATAGCAACAGAAAGTTACTATTCTTTTATACTTTTACAAGTCATAGTCTGAGAGTTTCCAACACATTGGGTGAAAAATCCACTGAGGTTTACAGAATCTCAGCGCTGCCCCTTAATTACCGTCTTTATTAATACCAACCAACTTTTTTGTTTTCTAGCAGGTGGGAACACTGAGACCCAGTAGTCTTGGCTGGCACAGGCCTACCCCGGTGTCCCTCACCCTGGGGTGTCCTCCCACCCAGTCCTCTCCCTGAAGATAGGCGGCAAGGGAATGACTACTGAGCAAAAACTACATTCCAAAGGTCTCAGTGTCTTTTCTGGAGAGCCGGCTGGCGAGACTGGAGCAGTCAGGACTATTACTCAGTCAGATAGGCCGTGGCGCCTTGGCTCGGGTCCCTGCTGAGCCTGGATTCTGCTCCTGGATTCAATTTTTTTTTTTTTTTTTTTTTTTTTTTTTTTTTTTTTTGAGACAGGGTTTCTCTGCGTAGTTTTGGTGCCTGTCCTGATCTTGCTCTGTAGACCAGGCTGGGCTCGAACTCACAGACATCTGCCTGGCTCTGCCTCCAGGGTGAGAGCTGATTTAAAGGTGTGTGCCTCCACCGCCCTCCCAGCTCCTGGATTCAATTCTATGGCTACTGCCTTAGGCTATGCTACTGTGAGGATGACCAGGATAGACAGCTACTGCAGCCTCCGTTCCTGCACCACACAACTTCCTCTGCTTCCATTTTCTTCAATCCCACTCCTAACCTGCTCTTAATTCCCCTATGCGTGTGTGCCTGTGCATGTGCGTGCTCACACACACGCACAGAAAATGCTGTCAGTCCAAAGGGAGGATATTTGTGCATGGGAGATGGTCCCCATGGTAGCCAAAACATTCAGATCTCTTGTTGCCTTTGGGGAGACCCTCAGCTCTGGACTCCCCTAGCACTGACCAGACCCAGGGGGAAAAGGAATCTCAGGGAAGGACCTTTCCTGGGACACTTGTAGCCAGGACCAGCTTCTTTGCAGCAGAAGGACCTCAGAGTCAGAAGAGGGACTCACATGTGCCTGGTATACTTTGACAAGCTGGGGATCACAGAAGGGATAAACCACGCCCCTGCCTAGACCCTATAGGTTTGCTGAAGGACTGGGTGGGTCCTGCAAAGGCCTGAGCCTCAGGCTCCTTTTCACATGTGCCCAACAGGTAACATTCCCTTCCTCCTGTGATGTTAGAGACCACTGGCTCCTAAAACCAGGCTGGCCTCCCTACCCTGGCCCTGCTGACACTCAGTGGTTGCTGGGCATGTGTCTTCATTGGCATGGAACATTCCAGGCTCCCATGTGGTCTGTTGTGGTCTCAGAAAAAAAAACAAACAAAAAAACAAAACAAAAAAAAAAAAACCCTGCACAAAGTAACAGCATCTTAGCCCGTCATCTAGCAAAGACCCAAAGACCCATGCAGATTTTTAAAATTTAATTTTAATATTGTATTTTTAATTCTGTGTATGTGTGTGTGTGTGTGTGTGGGTTTGTGTACCTGAGTGGGTGTAGCTGTTGAGGCCTGAGGCCAGAGCCCCCTGAAATTGTAAGCAGTTGTGAGCTGCCTGATGTGGGTGCTGGGAATCGAATTTGGGTCCTCTGCAAGGAGAGTGCATGCTCTTAACCGTGGATCCTTTCCCCAAACCCCACTACAGATTTTATTTTTATTAAATATCACCACACAGAGTTTGTAACTCCAGACTTCAGACCAGGGACATAGGTCTGAGGTATTCTTTTTTGAGGGGAGGAGGGAGAGACAGGATTTCTCTATGCAGCCCTGGCTATCCTGGAATTCACTGTAGACCAGGCTGGCCTTGAACTCAGAGAGATCCACCTGCCTCTGCCTCCTGAGTGCTGGGATTAAAAATGCATAACACAATGCCCAGTATAATGTGGTTTCTTTAAAAAAAATTATTACATATTTTAAGATTCTTGTGGGAGTGGGCACAGAATATGTGGAGGTCAGAAGACAACCTTTGAGAGTCTGTTCCCCCGGTCCACCATATGGGTCCCAGGAATCAAACTCGGGTCATTAGGCTTGGCAGCAAGAGCCGCTATCCACTGAGCCATCCCAGGAGCCCCCACAGTGTGTGATATCTGCATTTGTGCATTTAAAATCCTGCAGCAGAGCTTGCACAGGAAGAGCAATCTTGCTTTAGGGCGGTGGCAGGGCTGTGAGGACAGTCCGGGGCTCTCTCTGGGTCTTGTGTTATTAAGCATATTTTCAAAGACAGAGGAAGTGCAGGTTGACAGCTGTTGAAATCCACTATTTTCCATACAAACGAATTTCACTCTTCTGAGAAATCATTTTATCTTCCAAAATCCCCCGCTCAGCGTCACTGCTTGCTCACTTGGGGAGCATTCACTTCCCCCAGAATAAACCCAGCAGCCAGCGTGGAAAAGCCCGCTTTTACATCTGGGGAAGATGCGCTGTTCCAGGAGACCCTTTGCAGCTTTAAAACTCAGAGCTCACCAAATACTCTGACTGCCCACCCCCCCACCCCGGCAAAGTGGGGACGAGGCATTGAATTACCAGCCTGTCACTGACACCACGGCTCTCTCATTCCTTTGAACAGGAGCTGGGCTTAAGAAGAAAGTTTTTCTTAATAAGTAGCTGCTCCCCCTTTGATATGCACATCTGGATACGAGGTCTTATCTGCAGTCAGCTAAGGCTGCTTCCTGAGGGTAAATGATAAAAGAACAACTCAAAATAACAAAAAAGGAATAAAATGTGCCAGATGCCTCAGAAAGCAGGACAATGCGAAAGAAAGCAGCTATTGACAATCGAAGCAATCATTTTGGAGGCTCACTGACTCACGGGTTTTTTTTTTTAAGGGATTAGGAAGGATCGGCTGACAGGCGCTGCTGCCGTATTCTGTTGGAAATTAAGGGGGGAATAACGCCGAGCATGCTATCAATCACTTGGGGGTTAATTTTGCTTCTGTCCTGGTCTGGTTCTGAAGCTTAAAAAAAAAAAAAAAACTTCCCTTTTTCTCTGTCGCCCTCTGTTTAAGCACAGTTAACTCTGAGGCCCCGACTCAAAGATTCTGATTCACAAATTCTCTCAGGAATGACAAAGGGTTTCACACAGACCGAAGGCACCAGGAAACGTGACCCTCGGGTAGAGCCAGCTTCCCACCTTCTGTCCCTTGAGTTTTAAAGCATACGTTGTTCTTTATTCTGGTTCCTTCCGTATCAGATGTGTTTTTTTTCTCTCGATTTCTTTCTCACTTTTGTTTGAAAATATTGTCATGGAAACGTTATGATTCTTCTCAGTTTGGGGACTTTTCCAGGGAGCTTCTGTCCCCTCCTTAATGTGGACTGGTGTGATGTTTTCCGGGTTAGCGTGGAAGGGCAGAATTGGCTTAGGTGATGCCCAAATATGATCTCTCCAGGCTCGCTCGCCTTTGTTCTTTACAAAGGAAGCAAGACCAGCTTGCTTGGTAAACACGTGCTGGGGACTTGAGTAATTCTGTGGCCGATTGTAACTGATATGTTAATAGGCCAGCGAAACTTGGGCTTTACATACATTGCTCCTTAAAGTGGAGACTGCGGATGGTGTGGGGGAGGGAGCGGCAGGGCAGGCTGGGTCCCCTGCACTTTCCTCAGCCTACCCGGCACTGATTCCACATTAACATGCAGCAGGCATGGGAAAATGATAAACTCCTACACCACTGTCATGGCAACTGAAAAAATGGCCGCTTTAGAGGGGTGCGGGGAACGAGGGCCACAGGCAAAGAAAAGCCAAGGCCTGTCTCTTTTTTTCCTGGCTGACATCTGTCGTTTAACATACAAAATTGTATTATCGCGATGATGAAGGCGCGCTGCCCGGCTGGAGCCTCGCCCAGGAATGAAGGGAGTCGGGCTCTGAAGGAGGAGTGAATAAGCCCTCCGACATTTCCACCTAGACGTCCCCCCACCTCTTAGCACTCCAGGTAGGAAAGCTTGGCCCTCCTGGGGAAGGTGGGTGGAGGGAGGAGGGAGGGGGAGAGGCCTGTAAGCACACATCAGTTCTCGTCAATTATCTTCATTTCTCTCCCTCCCCTTCTTTTAAACGTATTTTGGATTTTTCTGAAGTACCAGTGGAGAGGGCTTGTGATCACGGACACAGCAGATGTCGAGCTACGGTTTGCAAACATGGCGGGGGGGGGGCAAGGTTTAAAACGGTTATTGCTGGCCACTGAAAAGGGCGGGAAGGGCTTGCCCCTCCCCCACGGGTCCCAGGACCTTGCTCACATGAGGGATTCCAGCCCAAGAAGTGCTTTTACTTCCTTCCTTCTGTGGCTCCTTCCCGAATTTTTGTAAAGCGATCTATCGCTCACATAGCAATGAAGTGTTTTGGACCGTAGACACTGATATTTATGACTCCCAACGCTGACACGAAACTTCCATATTGCCCAAAACGTGGTACCTGGGGGGCATTTTTTCTTGCATATATGTATATATATTTATATTTATATGATTTTTTTTCTTAACATTAAGTGACTTGGGCTGGCCATATGGCTCAGTGGGTAAAGGTGCTTGCTGCCAAGGCTGATGACCTGAGTTCAATTCCAGGAACCCACTCACAGTGGACGAAGAGAACCAACTTCAAAAAGTCGTCCTCCGACCTCCACGTGTGCTTGCACACACAGTCTCTAGATATGCATGCTTTTTTTTTTAAATGGAATTTTAAATGCAGCAACCTTCAATCACACTTCATGGCTCACACGAGTAACGAGCTCACAGCAGGGGCTCCACACCAGCTGTGGAAGATTGCTACCATCCCCACACCGCCAAACGGAGGCTTTCCAGGAAGGCTGAGATTAAACCCCTCGATAGGGAAGGATCAGATAAGTCCAAACAAAGACCATTTATATAGCTGCCTTCAGTCATCAGCAAAGTTAGCATTTTAAGGTGGGGAAGCAGAAAAACAAGACCAAACCCAGCTTAGAACCACCAGTTACCACCAGTTACCAATCTCAAGTTCTGTAATAATGGGGTCCTGACCAGCACAGGCCTGGGAGGGAACAGAAGCCTAAGGAATGAGAAAGGTCCCAATGGAATTGTTTGTTTTTCCAAACTGTAAAGTCACAAGAAGCCACCAGGGTAAAGCCACAGATAATGTATACTGGGGCTGCAGGGTGTCTCCGATAAGTTGGAGACTTGGCGGAGAGATTTACCTGGGGTGAGGGAAGGAGACCTAGGACATTAGAGACTCAGACCTAGCCAGGAGGGACTGCTGGTTTCCTGGTGTGAAACTGGCCTGGCTCCTGGCCCTTAGATGGCTAAGCAGGGAACGGTGTTGGCCAGTCCGTGACATCTGGGCTAGCCTAGGGGGTGGGGGAATATTTTTTTGCTCCGGGTTTTTTGTTTTCAGCTTCTTGGTTTCATCAGCATAGCTTTTGTCAGAGGGGCCTAGAGTTTGACATTTGCAATTCTAGATTTTTTTCATTCTGCCAGGCTTCTGGAAAGGCAGCCCGCTGGCCTTTTTTTTTTTTTTTTTTTTTAACATATTCATATTTCTTGCATGTCAACTGAGGCAAATACAACCTCCCTGGACTTTCCAGGGAGTGGGGTGAGGGGCTCCTGTGAGATCTGAAAGGCACATCTTTGTGAGTGGGGGGCCAAGTTCTCCCAGGAACCTTTCCTATTCAAATCTCCTCCTGCTTCCTCTCCCCCAGTCTCCACTGGTTTCTGGGGACCTGAACATGCTCCCCAACACAATCCCCCAATCAAGTGGATCCTATTTTATACAGTAGTGTGTGAGAGTCACCCAGGGAGATCACAAAACTTGGCTTGGCTTCGTATTTTCCCGCTCAAGCTCCAAAAATCCAGAAACCAGGAAAGTTCCTCAACAGAAAAAAAGGAGCACATGGAAGTCCGTGTGGTTCTGAAATCACCAGAATCGCTGATAACATTTAAGGCAGCTTCAGAGTCGACCCCCAGCCGGGTCATATCGCTGTGAGGGTCGCCTCCTCAGAGCCTCCGTTGGCAGCAGATTTACCTGAGCTCAGCCTCGGCCTCTCACCTGACTCCAGCTCTCTCTGAGGGTAAGGCCAAGACCAAAAGGCTGAGTGTAGGAATTGAACTGAAAATTCGGTGGGTAAAGACGCTTGCTGTCAAGCTTGGACCTGAGCTGGGATGGTGGGAGGAGAGAGCCACGTCCTGCCGATTGTCCGCTCAGGAAACTGGTGACAGTTAGGAGCTGAACCGTGTCTGCTCCAAATCCACAATGTGACTGTTACCGTAGTTGGAGGCAGAAGCTTTGAGGAGAAAAGTAAGGTTAAACCGATTACTTTTCAGGGCTGGGGAGCTGGCTCCAAGGAATCGAATTTGGGTCCCATCACCCCTGTTGGGCAGTTTACATCGCCCTCTTCTGGTATCACGTGCACATGTGTGGTGTACATACAGATGCACATAAAAAATAAATATAAAATTTAAAAATTAGTTGCTTTTCTCACCACTGTCATGAAAATAACTGACAGAATCGATAGACAGAGGGGTGGAGGATTCATTTTGGTCCAGGGTTTCGGAGGGCCTCAGGTCCCCGTGGTGCACGCATTCAAACAAATACATAAATACACCACCAAGTGGGACAGCCCCCGAAGAACGATACCAAGGTTGTCTTCGGACGCTCTCTGTCCTCCCACACACACATGTGCTGGGCTATAAGACTCTTCTCTAAATAAATAATAAAACCGGTCCCAGCATCCTTGTCCAGTGCTCAAGGTCACAGGATGGCTGCGCAGCCAGGCACGTACTCACAAAGCAGGCACTCTGTGGTCACTTTGGGAAAGAGCACTGTCAGCTCCTCAGGCCCACAAGCCGTGGAGAAGCAGGGTGGAAGCCAGACATCTCTGCCTTCATTTGGCATCCTAACCCAGCAGTTCCCTCAGACTCCCGGAAGAGCAAAATCTAGGACAGTTCGCCCCCTAAATGAGAATAATTACCCTATAGGGTGAGGCTACACCCTGGAGCAGAAGCCTGATCTATCCCCTCAAGGGCATGATGGGGAAGGACTGCTGGGGACCACCTCACAGGACCAGTGCTGAGACAGCGATCAGTCACCAGTCACCCCAGGAAAGCTTCACTGCGTATACTCACCCCTTCCTCCCACTTCCGATTTAAGCCTTAAGGTCATTTAGCAGCCCTGAGGATGGACTTGGGGGCCCCTGAATCCCTTAAGTCTTAATGTGATCACACTGAATAAATCTCTCTCTGCCTTTCACGAAGACCTATTTCTTCCATTGGTGTATCGGGGTACAGGTGACCCACCCTAGGCCTGTTGGGGCTGCCAGAGCCCAGGCTTGTACCCTAAAGATGCTCCTAGCACCCCACAATAATGTCCAAAACAGTAGAAGGAAATCTGTCTTGAACATCTGTCTTCTCCGTGGGGGGAGAAAAAAGCCTTCAGAAAGTGTCTTTTTTTTTTTTTTTAAGATGTATTTATTTTATATGTATGAATGTTTTGTTTGCATGCATGTATGTGTACCACATGTATTCTTAATATTCTTGGAGTTTAAAAGAAGACATGAGGTTTTTTGGAACTGAAGTTATTAATGGTTATGAGACACCATGTGGGTGCTGGAATTTGAACCTGTGTCCTCTGCTAGAGCAAAGAGTGCTCTAAACCTCCAGGTCACCTCCCCAGCCCTGAAGTCTCTTAGTAGGCTCCCCTTCCGTGTTTGTGGTCACAACTGGGTTGCACACTTGCTTCCAGAACAATCTCTGGCAAGGAGTTCTAGGATCTGCAGGTGGCGATGGGCTCTTACCGATGTTTCCAAATTTGATTAGAGGCTGAAAACAGGAGTGGCAGTTGTAGGAGGACAAGGGCAGTAGCCACAGGGTGCTTTCAGGCACCCTTCCCAGGGGAAGCTGAGTGATTTCCGGTCACTTCCAAGTCCCCGGACCTGCTGCTGCACAGCTCACCGGCTCACATTCCATGCCTGAAATGACCAGGCTGATGCATGAGGTGCTCCGCTGGAAGGTGGGGGTCTCCCAGTGCGGCAGCATCCCTGGCCCAGAGGCACCCCGCTGCAGGCCCACTGGGACACTGGAGCCAATGGAGATGAAAACAGATAAATTCGAAGAGGCTTCAGTCTCTATACGAACTGCTTCCCAGAAGGTGGACACTGTTACAGCAGCTTCTTCTGGGACAGAATCCTTCCTCAGCCCTTCTCCTCTGCTTAAAAGTAGCTGGGCAGTGACTGGTCCTGGGGAGATGGCCCAGGGGATAAAGATGTCGGCTGCCATGTCTGACCATGCCTGTACACCTGAGTTGGTTCACTGGGATCCGTATGGTGGATGGAGAGAACCGACTCCCGAAAGTTTTGCTGTGTCTTCCACATGCGCTCTGTGGCATTTATGCGCTCATATACAAAACAAATAATTTTTTTTTTTAAAGTAGGAGGCTGGAGAGATGACTCTGGTTAAGAGCACTAACTGTTCTTCCAGGGGACAGGGGTTCAAGACCCAGGTTCAATTCCCAGCACCCACATGGCAGCTCACAACTGTCTGTAACTCTAGTTCCAGAGGATCTGACACCCTCACACAGACATACATGTAGGCAAAACACCAATGCACACACACACACACAAAAAAAATTTAAAAAGTAGCTAATGATTAATGAGCAATGAGTTCAGAGCCATCTTCCTGTTTTCCTTAAAGATTAATGTGTGTGTGTGTGTGTGTGTGTGTGTGTGTGTGTGTGTGTACGTACTTGCACTACCTGTGTGCAGGCACCCACAGAGGGAGATGGGGGGGTGGATCCCCTTGAGTTGGAGTTATAGTTGGTTGGTCACCACTGCGTGGGTGCTGAGAACCAAACCCCAGGAAGAGCAGGAAGTACTCTTCATCACCTAGTCATGTCTGCAGACCCCTCCTCCTCCTCCTCCTCCTCCTCCTCCTCCTCCTCCTCCTCCTCTTCTTCTTAAAAGAGAATGAAGAGAAATGAGCAGACCGTGCTCTGGTCACTTTCTCCCCAGCCTACACCATGCACCAGCCACAACGGGAGAAGCAATCACTTCCAATGGAGAAGGGAACTGTGGAAGGTGGCGTCTAGTTCTTAGCTTTGCATCTTTTTGGTTGTTATTTATTATTTATTTATTTATTTATTTTTGGAGACAATCCCTTGATAAGTAGCCCCAGCTGGCCTGGGACTCAAGATCCTCCTGCCGACCTCCCAAGACTAGAATTCCAGGCATGCACCCAGCTAGGTCTCTGTACTTTGGAGAAGGCTTTCCTCCGGCTGCTTCCCTTTACCCAGTTGAAGATGTGAGGTTTTGATAGTGGAAGGGAGGCTGGGAGGATCTGGCTGGGGATGGCAATACTAACGCTGCTGCTGGTGTGGTTGCCATAAGCGAGGCATCACACAAAGCAGTTTCTTGTATAACACTGGGGTTCCACTTGGGGACCCCTAGCACCCCAATACTCGTGAGATACAGGCAAGGGGATCAGGAGTTCAAGGATAACCTCACCTACACAGGGAGTTGGAGGCCAGCCTTGGCTATGTGAGACCCTGTTTGGAAACAATATGATGAGGAGATGGTTCAGTGGGTACAATACTTTTTGTTTAAGTATAAGGACTTGAGTTTGGAGGCCCAGCACCCACATAAGGAAAAGCTAAGCATGACAGTGTGTTCCTGTAACCCTGTGCTGGAGGCTTGGAGCTCAGATGGATCCCAGGGTCTCTCTCACCAGCCAGTTCAGTCAAAAGGGTGGGCTCCGGGCTAAGAGAAAGGCCCTGTGTCACAAAGCAATAAAGTGGAGGCCATTAAAGGAAGATGCTATCAGCAGCCTCTGGCCTCCATACTGTCATGCTGGAGTCCTGATGAGCAAGCATACACACATACACACACGTGTGTGTGCACACACATATGCATGGACACACATACCACCACCACCACCACTAGCAGACTGGGATCCCAACCTGGGTTGCTGTGGACCCTTCAACTGTAGAGTAAATCTTTTTCCACGCCCGTTTTACAGGCATAGAAGCTGTGGAGTAAAGAATTCCAGTGGGAGACCCAACATTGGGGAGCCGCTCCAACAAAGAGTGCACAGTGAAGTGTGTCTCTCCTAGGACATGTCTGGGTCCCCATCCCCACACTGCTGAGCAGGGGGCTGGTTTGAAAGAAGGGTACAGAAGCTGTGATTAAGTGGGGAGGGGTCTTGGAATGAGAATTATAGGGGCAGACCATCAGTCCAGTGATAACCAAACCTGTAAGAGGAAGGAAGAGACAGAGCCTGGAGAAGATACTGAGTCATGGTCCCAGGCCAAGGCTGTCTGGAGCCAGAAGGAGAGGGACTAGGCAAGAATGTTTGCCTAGAGCACCGGGTGAGCACTGACCCCAGTGTTGCCCTCCGGGTCAGGCTTATGTTTCTACAGTGTGAGAATAAACCCTGTTGTTCCGAGCCAAACTGTCTGTGGGAGATTGTTACAGAAGCTCTGGGAGAAAGCCCAGTGTGACTGGCAATCACCAGGTCTTTTCATCATCTTCAGCCCTCAAGGCTTGAACTACAGAAGCATCTGTGAGGACACTGTGCTGGAGGTTGAGAGGGGTGCATACCGAATGCTTTCATGTAAACCAGAAGGGTCTAATTAGAGTGCCTGCATGCGATAAGGAGTGTTTGGCAAGACCTGGAGTATTCTCCTCCCCCTCTTCTTCGTCCTCCTCCTTCTCTGTTCTTTTTGTTTTTTCTAGATAGTTTCTCTGTGAAGCCCTGACTGTCCAGGAGCTCGTCATGTAGACCAGGCAAGTCTTGAACTCATAGAGATCCACCCCCCTCAGCATCCTCAATGCACCACCATACCAGCTTCGACCATACCACTTAAGTAATATGATAACCTAGATGGTGTGACCATTTTGATGCAAAGCTCTTTTGGTTTGTCTGATAAAAGCTGGCAGAGCTGCATTTTGCAGGACCTATGGATAGAGTCTTGTCCAAGCTGAGGGCCTTTGTGGTACCCTCAGGGCATGGCCTTTTCCTAAGCCCCATTGGACATGGATTGGTGACCTGAACAAGGTTGTGTCCATGTTGGCTCTCGGTGACACCTGGTGAAGCGATAAAGTTTGCTCAAATGACTCCGGAAAGTTGAATTAACTACTATTCATATTTGACCTTTATTTATTTAGATATTCAGTTTATTATTTATTTAGAGAAGAGTCTTATAGCCCAGGTTGCCTTTGAGTTCACTATATAGCTGAGGCTAGCCCTGAACTGCTGATCCTCCTGCATCTCTCTCCCAGGTGCTGAGATTATAGCCTAGCTACATGTTTGCTGGCTCCCTCGCTCCCTCCCTCGCTCATTCATGTAGCAAGTATTCTTTGAGCTCACGTTTGTGAGCCTGACTTTGTATCCGGGCTATGATGTCACATCCTGTCATTTCGGGCCTCTCTCTTCCAGTTTATTGACTTAGTCCTGTTCCAACCACTTTACCCGTTCACTCACTCGTTCACTCAGTCTGTGGGGGAAGGTAATCTCCTTAGCATCCCTATTTCCCTCCCTCCCTCGTTCCCTTTCCCCCTTCCTTCTCTTTCCTCTTTCATTCTCTCTTTTCTTCTTTCTCCAGCTTTGTCGAGGTATACATGGCAATATCACATAGTTTGCAGGTGACGAACCCAGGTACAGGGCCTCTGGGCGCTGCCAAAGTCCTCTGGGGGCAGGATTTAAAATCTAAACAGTCATTCCAGAGAGCGGGATTTTAGTCAATGTTCCTAACCACCCCTCCAGCTGGGCATGGTGATACAATGCAGGCCGGAAATCCAGCCTTCAGAAAGGCTTCCCTTTCACAGGGCCAGGAGAGTCCCAGGTCAGCCTGGGCTAGCAGCTTGTCCTTCCTGTGCCCCAATTTTTCATTTATTTATTTGGTTTCTATTTTTTTTTTTTTTTTTTTTTTTTGAGACAGGATTTCTCTGTGTAACAGCTCTGGCTGTCCTGGAACTCACTCTGTAGACCAGGCCAGCCTGGAATTCACAGATATCCACCTGCCTCTGCTTCCCAAGTGCTGGGATTAAAGGACTGAGCCGCCACCACCCCCTGGCTTGTTTGTTTGTGTTTTGAGTTTACCTATGCTCTCTTAATTAGATTAATGCCAGTACATTTTACATATTAAGTCAGGGACAAAGTCTGAGTAATTGATCCAGGCAAAATTATGCCTTTTTTCCATGAGAGCAGGCTGGTCACCAAGCAAGTAAAATGAGACCTTGACACACAGCTGAGTCAAATAATGTAAGAATTTGTGTGTGTGTGTGTGTGTGTGTGTGTGTGGTGTGTGTGTGTGGGGGGGGGGGGGAGGGTGTGTGTGTCTGTGGCAGACAAGATTGGAGGCCCTGTGAAATGGCTCAGTGGGTTAAGGTGGGTGTCTGCTGTCAAGCCAGACCACCTGAATTTGATCCCTGGGACCCAAAGGGTGGAAGGAAAGAACCAGCTCCTGCAAGCTGTCCTCTGACCTCCACACACGTCGACACACACACGTGCCCACACTCCATTCACATACATATGCAAATAATAAAACAAAAATATAAAGGAAACTTTTAATAAAGAGTAGAAAAGTATCTTAAAGATAAAAGGAAAAGAAAAAGAGAACACGCAAAGGTTCTGGAGACAAATGAGACGTGATAAAAATCATCGAGCTCGCTAGGAACACGGGCTTGTTTTCCGGGACCAAATGGAACTTCCTGACTAAACTTAGGTTTCATTGGGCTGAACATCATGTCCACCATGCTTAGAAAGTTCCTATCTACCTCCTTCCTGTGAGCTTCGGGATCCTTCCGTATCTGTTTCCCACTTTGGGACTTTCGGGATGGAATTCACTGTGTGTGAGACATCTCTATTTCCATTTTAAGGCTGGAGAGTGTGAGGGATTTTTCCCCCTCTAGGCAAATGAAATCGAGTAAGCACTGGGTCTTGTAAGCCGTTTGCCCACGTTTCCCCTCTTCTGCTAGTGTTTAACGAAGGGCAAAGTTTGTTTTGTTCCCCCAACATTTTAATTGCCACTTAGATGTCTATAGGCTGTAATTTTGCTGCTATGTAAATTACATCACCAGCAAGGAAACTCAGCAAACAGTATTTATTTCCTCCCTCCCCCTCAGAGACCGTTCCTTCTAGAAATGCAGGAACTAACAAAAGCAAGACTCAGCTCCCAGCCCCACCTCATGATTGGATATTTAGCCGGTCCCCAGAGGAAAAGACAGACAAAAGTGATATAAACCGTAGGTGGCTTCTTGGCTCTTTTTGAGAATCCAGTGAGCAATATGTCACACACACACACACACACGCACACACACACACACACACACACACACACACACACACACACACACAGAACTGCCTTGTCTAAGCCAAGCCACCAATGGCTACAGGATGAAGATTCTAGAAATGGGAGCCGTTGGTGGCTTGACAGTACATTCCCGCAGCAGGAAGCTGCTGTGTTGGGTGAGGGTTGGGACATGCTAGTCAACTGCACATGGAAATTAAATGGAGGCCTAGCTTGATTTTTATTCCTGGTTAAGAATGCTTATTATATACGTTCAACTGAGAGGGACTCAGAACCTACCCCCATCCCCAGTGCCTCCCACAGGATCAAAGTTTATTTTCATTTGATTAAAAGCTATGTAGGTGGTCTCAGGCTGCAGTGGCCCTCCTTCGATCCCAGCCTCTTTCCTGGTGCTCAACATTGCGCACCCGCACACCGCCCCTGCCCTCTAGGATCTCATATGGCCCATGCTGGCCTCTAAGTCACTATGTAGTGGAGGATGATCTTGAACTCCTGCCTCTACCAATGCCTGGTTTATGTGGTGCTGGGGATTGGACCTAGGGCCTTATGCATGTGAGGGGTGCACTCTACCCACTGAGCCACATCTCCGGTCACTTCTTCACACATTTTACTGATCTCATGGCCTCCGGATGATAGCATCTATGCCGAGGCAGCAAGAGATAAGAAGGGAAAAGGGAAACAAAAACAAAAACAAAAAATTAAAAAAGCTGGGCGGTGGTGGCGCACGCCTTTAATCCCAGCACTCGGGAGGCAGAGCCAGGCGGATCTTTGTGAGTTCGAGGCCAGCCTGGTCTACAGAACGAGATCCAGGAAAGGCACAAAGCTACACAGAGAAACCCTGTCTTGAAAAAACCAAAAAAAAAAAAAAAAAAAAAAGAAGAAGAAGGAGAAGGAGAAGGAGAAGGAGAAGGAGAAGGGGAGGCTGGAGAAATGACTCGGTGGTTAACGGTGTTGCTGCTTTCCAGAGGACCTGAGTTCAATTCCAGGGGATCTGACACCCTTTTCTGGCTCCCATACCAGGTACACGATGCACAGACATACATGCAGGCAAAACACCAATACACATAAAATTAAATAAAAAAGTTTCTTTTTTAAAAGAATAAAGACTCGGATCAGTTGGAGTCTGCTGTCTTGACTTCCAGTTCAATAAGCCCTCAGCTTTCACCTCAGCTGCCACCATGCTTGCTATTTGCTCAGCCCCACCCCTACCCCCCAAGAGACAGGATCTCACTATGTAGCTCTGTTTGTCCTAGCTCTCACTAGTAGACCAGGCTAGCCTTGAACTCAACTCACAGAGATCCGCCTGAGGCTGACGTTTTTTTTTTTTTTTTAAGGATTTATTTATTTATTCTCTGCTGCAAGTATTCCTGCAGGCCAGAAGAGGGCGCCAGATCTCATTACAGATGGTTGTGAGCCACCATGTGGGTGCTGGGAGTTGAACTCAGGACCTCTGGAAGAGCAGCCAGTGCTCTTAACCCCTGAGCCATCTCTCCAGCCCCCATCATGCATCTTTATCCGTCTGGAACCATGAGCCCAAACAGCCCCTTTTTGCTCTAAGTTCCCTTGACCATGGTGTTTTATCACAGCGACAGAGAAGTAACAAAGACACCAGGCACTAAAGAAGTCCCTCACTGGGCCTGGCAGGATGACTCATCAGCTAAAGGCACCTGTCTCCAAGCCCAGCCACCTGAGTCGGATCTCCAGGCCTCACAGGAGAACGGAAGGACAGAACCAACTCCCACAAGATGCTCTTTGACCTCCATGTGTGGGCTGTGGCAGCCACCCCCCACCCCCTGATGTGTGTGTGTGTGTGTGTGTAAAGGAAAAGTGTAAAAGTGTTCACAACATATCAAACTACCCACCTTGCAAGAGCTCATAGAGCTCTGTACTCACCTAGGGTCCAATAGGTCGGAAGGAGCCCACAGCAGAGGGCCCAGAAACTTCTCTGAGAGGCCACAGAGTAAGACGGGAGGTTGGAGTGGTTATGAAATTTGGCATTCAGCAAACATGAGATGTGATTTTAGTAGCTGTGTGTATTATCTTTTTTTTTTTTTTTTTTTTTAAGATGGGGCTTTCTCTGTGTCACCCTGGCTGTCCTGGAACTCTCTCTGTAGACCAGGCTGGCCTTGCAGAAGTCCACTTGCCTCTGCCTCCCGAGTGCTGGGATTAAAGGCACGCGCCACTACTGCCCTGGGGTTGAGAAAAGGTAACCTTTAAAAGATGCTGTGTGGAATGCAAGCAAGACTTTCCGTTTTTAGTTGCTATATTGCCTTTCTCTCTTTCATTATGGACTCAGGTCACCCAGGCTGGCCTCAACCTCACTGTTGTAGCTGAGGATGATCTTGAACTTCTGCATTTCTGGTCCTCTTTCCTGTTTCTACCTCTGGGGAGCTGGTGTTGCAGATGTCCTCCACTGTTTATGTGGTGCTGGGGGTGGGGCCCTAGGGAGCACTCATCTATGTGAGGCCTACAGGCTACAGACTGAACTATAGCCCCTCTGACCTTTTGAGTCTCCTAAGTCTTTGTGGTGGGGCTGGTCTGAGAGGGGAGGGAAGCTTGAAGCATGTGAAGCTAATAGCATTGTTCCTACCTGTGATGGGACAGATGTCTCCAGACATTGTTGTAGGGCCCATTGGGTGGGTGCCAGTTTTACCTGGTGACCAGGCACAGTGACACTTGCTATTTTAGCACTTGGGAGACTGAGGCAGAGGGGTTGTAAGTTCAAGGCCAGCCTGAACCACATAGAGAAATCTTATTTCAAAGAAAACAAACAGTCCATAGTTGATATGGACTTTTGTTTCTTAATATACATATTGAAATATATAGTTATATTTACATAATCACATATGTATGCATAGTACAAACATGTAATATGTTATATATTTATACATGTATATACAACAAAATACCATTGTAATCGATATAAAAACTGTATATATAACAAAAGATATATAATATATAATTACAAATGAAATGGGAAGCATATAGAAATATTTGTATAGAACATTCAAAAACTCAAAGAAAAGATTTGTGTGTCTCTTTCTATATGGAAAGCATTGGTAAGGATAGTCTAAAAGTTAAGAAAAAATTAAAAAGCCACATATATGGAAAGGAAAAACTTAAATAAACAAAAGGCGATTCAAAATCCAAGTCACGGTGACATGGGGTCTAACTTCTACCAAGACCAAATGTGGGCCAGACGGGATGAGCTGGCCACACAGAGGAGTGTGGTTTGTTCTGGGCAAAGTGTGTGCATCTATGTGTGTGTGCACATGTGTGAATGTGTGTGGTATACGAATGTGTGGCTTGTGTCTAGTGTATGTGTGTAGTGTGTGTATGGTATTGTGTGGTGTGTGTATGTAGCATATGAGTTTGTGTGTGTAGTGTAGTGTGTTGTGTGGTATGTGTGTGGTGTATATGTGTGGTATGTGTAAGTGTGTGTGTGTGTGTGTGTGTTATGTAGGTAGAAGTTTCTGTTCCACCATCAACTCCAAAATACCTGGCAGCAGCTTCCCAAATAATTGACTTGGAGGCTTAATATTATTTATAGATGCTTGGCTGGTAACTCAGGCTTATTACTAACTAGCTCTTACACTTAGGTTAACCCGTAATTCTTATCTCTGTTTAGCCACATGGCTTGGTACCTTTTCTCAGTGCAGCATGCTCATCTTGCTTCCTCTGTGTCTGGCTGGAGACTCCTGACTCCGTCCTTCCTCTTCCCAGAATTCTCCTAGTCTGCTCTCCCCACTTACACTTCCTGCCTGGCTACTGGCCAATCAACATTTTATTAAACCAATTCGAGTGACAAATCTTTAAAGTGTACAAGAGCATTATCCCACAGCAGTGGTGTGTTGTGTGGTATGTGTGTGGCGTATGAGTGTGTGTATGGTCTATGTATGTGGTGTGTATGTAGTGTATTGTGTGTGTGGTGTATGAATGTGTGTAGACCTGTGGCTGTAGACCTGCTGGTATGGACATCTGGTGTTTGGAAGGCCCTGAAGGACAAACATCCCCAACGATGGAGTCCACGTTCAGAGAGAATCCATCTCCCTTTCTGTCATAACTCAAGGGTAAGGAAGCATTACCACAGGCACACTGTCATCATTCAGAGTTCAGCAATGGACTGCAACAACTCTTCTAGTTCCTCCTCTTTTGTGCCCCTCTCAGGCACAGAGTCTGGTGCCTTGGCTCCTGGGTGGCTTCTTGGTGAGGACCGACAGTGATGATGCTAAAATTCCTTCCCCAGTGACATAAAAACTTCTGCCATCCTCCTGTGGTCCCAACAACAAACCTGGATACAACTCCACTAAAATTCCCCTGGGAGAACCATAAATTTATGAGGCTTCTAACAGAACATGGCTGATGGGGTAATGGGCAGGAGCCTGGGTGACATTAAAGCAGCCACAATGGGAGGTCTGGACCCAGCAGGGATGACAGCTTCCCCTTGGCTGCATAGATAGGAAAACCCCCCCACACCCCTCCCCGCCCTCCACCTCCCACCCCTGCTCTTTCACCACCTACAGCCTCTAGCTCCTCCCACAAGACCCCTTGCCATTAGAGCAGAATTGTATAACTGGTCGTGGGTGGTGGCTGGATACCCAGGTGAGGGGTCTTCCCTTCCTTCTCCTTCTATGGGAGTTCAACAATTGACAGGCCCTGTTGGGATGATCTTTTGGGAGCAGGCCAAGCCAAACTCCTGAAGATGGCGGCAGTTTGGCCTGGAGGACAGCTGGCACAACAGCGGGTGACTGTGAAGAAGTCCCAGACATTAGGGGACACTGAGAGACAACAATGATGGTAGTTGTCCTGCACCCAGTGTTTTCATGTGTCCTGTCCTGAGTGCAATACAAGCTCCTTTTGTCTTCATAGAAAGTTCAGGAAGCCAGGTTTGGTGGTGCTGTATGACCAGCACTTGAGAATCGGAGGCAGGAGAATTGTAGGCTGGTGACCAACCTGGGATACATAGGAGAACCTTGTCTCAAAAACCAACCAACACAGGGGATGGGGGGTGGGGTGGGGTGGGGATGGGGGGGTGGCGCACGCCTTTGATCCCAGCACTCAGGAGGCAGAGCCAGGCAAATCTGTGTGAGTTCAAGGCCAGCCTGGTCTATAGAGCAAGTTCTAGGACAGGAGCCAAAACTACATGGAGAAACCCTGTTTCGAAAAACCAAAACCAAACCAAACCAAAACAAAACAAAACCAACCAACTATCAGTGCAAACTCCCAGAAGATGATATGTTGCATGAGGGAATTTAGGCATAGTGAGGAGAAGCCACAGGTTCCCTAGCTGGCAGGGGACCGTTAGGGTGTGAGCCCAGGCTATTCAAGAGCTGAGGCTTCACTCTGGACCAGTGGGTCTCAAAGGTGATTGTGGGTGAAAGCATTTTGCCATACACACACAGAAGCACACACAAAGTAAAATAAATCTTGGAAAATGTGTCTCAAGGAAAATTATTAAAACCACACATACACTAACATCTTGACAGATGTAATATTTAAGTCTACATATTTTTCTATTCTGCCAATTCACACTGACCAGAAGGGATGAAAAGTGAGTTCAGTTTTGCCAAAATGATGCAAACTGCTGTCTAGAAGAATCTAAATGAATCAAGATGGAATAAAACAGCACCACAAGTTAAAAGTGAGCTATTTTATTTTACTGAGGCAGGGTCTCATGTAGCTCAGGCTGGCCTTGAATTTGCTATGTAGCTGAGGATAGCCTCGCCCTTCCTCACACTCCTGCCTTCACCACCCGAAAGGGATTACAGACCCGAACCACCACCAGTGATCACACTGAGGCATTCATGTACTCTAGGCAAGAACCCCACCAAGTGGGTACATTCCACCTCCACCCCACATATCTTTAAATGTCTCAAATACACTCTGAGGAAAATCCCTCTGTGTTTATCTCTCTTCCTGACAGACAAAATGTGAACAGGAAAATGTGTCTTGTATTTGTTCTCTAACAAATGTAGCTTTTTCTTTTTAAATATTGATTACATTGTGTGTGTGTGTGTGTGTGTGTGTGTGTGTGTGTGTGTGTGTCCACACTTACATGCACTCATTCCTGTGTGGAGGTCAGAGAACAATTTTTGGGAGTAATTCTCTGCTTCCATGTGGGTCCCATCGATGAAACTCAGGTCATCAACCTCAGCAGCAAGTGCCTTCACACGCTGAGCCATCTCCACAGCCCAGATGAAGCATTTTCAGAGCCGACAACCCAAGGTTCAACTTTCAGAGGATCTGTTGCCTGGTTCACTCATCCATCTCAGCATCGGACTCAGAATCTGACACGTAATTGACACTCATGTTCGTAGTCTGTATAGAGGAGGAGGAGAGTGTCATCTAATATTCTTGGTTTTACAAGACTGAAGACATTAACTTGGCAGTGAACTCTTCCTTAGCATGGGTGAGGGCCTGGGTACAACACTACCCCCCCCCCACACAAACACACACACACATACACACACACCATACCACACCTTTTCCAAGACAAGCCAGGAATGGAGGTGCACACCTGTAATCCCAGCACTCAAGAGGTGGAGGCAGGAGAATAATTGTATGTACAAAGTTTGGTCTATCTAGTGAGTGCCAGCCCATCCAGGTACAAAATGGAACCCTATCTAAGATAACAAATAAGAAAACACACACACACACATACAGTCTGGCTGTGGTTTTACACTTTAGTCTTGGTGATTGGGAGGCAGAGGCAGGAAGATCTCTATGTGTTCCAGACCTGTCTCAAAAACAAAAATTAGGGGCTAGAGAGACGGCTCAGTGGTTAAGAGCACTGACTGCTCTTCCAGAGGTCCCAGGTTCAATCCCCAGCACTGACATGGCAGCTCACAACTGTCTGTAACTCCAGTTCCAGGGGATCTGACACCCACGGCAAAACACCAATGCATATAAAAATAAAATAAATAAATTAAAAAACAAAAACAAAAATTAATCTCAGCTCTTGGGAGGCAGAGGCAGGTGGATCTCTGAGTTTGAGGCCAGCCTGGTCTACAGAGGGAGATCCAGGACAGCCAGAGATGCAGAGGAACCCTGTCTTGAAAAACTGAAAAAAGAAACAAACCATCACTACCACCACAACAAAAATTAAACAAATCTCCAACTCAGCAAATAACAGCAATAACAAAATTTCAGAGCCAGTATAAGAGAATGTAAGGTATCATTTAAATACTGTGGTTAAAGGGAGTATGGGCTGGCTTTCCTTCACTACTAATTTTTCAGGAGTACTAGCTAAGAAGCAATTTGCAAGTTACTAGCTGAGATTCAAATAAGTTATTTCTCACCTCGGCTCTCTCCAGCCAGGCCCCCTTTCCTATTGCTTTCATCCGCGAAGCAAGACCCTGGCTTTCATCCTGCTGCCGTTTAAAACAGGAGCGGATGTTTCCGGGAGTAATTAGTGCTTATTTAGTACGAGGGCCCCGAAGGCTGGAAGGGCCGCGCGTCTGAATTGTTAACAGGCCAAGCGGTGAAAAACAGCGAAGCATTAGCAGATAGCGTAAATAGTCAGGCCTGACCTCGGAGGGGCAGGGAGAAGTAAACACCCGGCTCCCAGCACTGACCGATTTAGGTCTCCGCAGCAGCCTTAATTTCCTTTCAGAGGGTGTATCCTTAGCATTCCAGGATGAGTGGCTGGGGGCTTCGGAGAGGGGGTCCCCTGCCATGGAACTGTACCACATGTAGATGGCTTCAAGAAGGAAAAAAGAAAGTATTTCAGGAGCCAAATGATTCAGGAATGGTTCCATAATTAACTATGGAAGTATTTGGACATCAAATCTACACACACACACACACACACACACACACACACACACACACACACAAACCACAAACACACACACATACACACCCTGATTGGTGGTAGGCTTTGGAGAGTGACACAGCCTGATCTTATAAAATGGAAATCTGGGGGCAATATTTCTGATTGGCTCAACCAAATGATAAACTTTTCTTTTGTAAAATATATGTTAAACTTGATAGCTTGTATTCTTTCAGATTTCCATCCACTAAAAAAAATTGGGCAAGACCCCTCCCCACAACACACACACATTTTAATTTTCTAGGCATGTTTGGCTGCTGTTAGTTCAACCTCCTGTGGATTCTGAATAATTTTCTTCAATTCATTTTTAAGGTAAGAATTCTGTATCTAGTTTTGATTACGAAAAAAAAAAATTTCTTTGGGCGATCTCCAAATCACTCTAAGACCCAGGGGGATGGTGCTTCAGCACCAAAACAAATTTGTCACAAATCATCGTATAAAAGAACAGCAGGACCTAAGCCGGGGCTCAGGGGCCGCTGGCATTCATCCCTCCTCTGTTTGGGAAACTCCACCCTCCCCCTGCCATGTTCAATATCTAATTGGCATTCTGACCCTTGAGATGACTCAACATCTGTGACTGGGGTGCGTCCTGGAGACCCTTTGTTCCCTGAAGCCGAGTTCAAGGGGCTCTCCACGGAGACACAGGGCTCCCGCAGGCCATTGTGTGCTCCAGCCTCATGGAGCCCACACGGAACTTTTGTGGGTCCATATGGAAAACTGAGCGCGCTCCACGGTCCCACCAAGCCATGCTCTACTGGCTTAAATATTAGGGACAACCAGAGGACAGGGCAGTGACACTTCAATTTACCTTCTCGTCTATGGCTTTTTTTTATAATAATTTATTTTTATTTTATGTGCATTGGCCTGCATGTACGTCTATGTGGGGGTGTCAGATATTGGAGTTATAGACAGTTGTTAGCTGCCATGTGGGTGCTGGGAATTGAACCCCGAGTCCTCTGGAAGAGCAGTCGGTGCTCTTAACCACTGAACCACCTCTCCAGCCCCTCTTTTATGGATTTTATCACCGTGTATTAGCTATATATAATAACGGGCTTCATTATTATACATACATATGTATAAATATTATGTATTTAATCATATCCTCTCCCTCCCTCCCTCCCTCCCCACCTCCCTTTGAGACAGTCTCACTACGTAGCCCTGCCTGGCCTGGAACTCATGGAGATCCACGTGCCTCAACCTCCTGAATGGCATAAAAGATGTGTACTACCACATCTGGCATAAATATTTTATTTTAATTCATTTATTTATTTTTTTCTTTGAGACAAGGTTTCTCTGTGTAGCCCTGGCTGTCCTGGAACTCGCTCTGTAAACCAGGCTGGCCTTGAACTTACAGAGATCCACCTGCCTCTGCTTCCTAAGTGCTGGGATTCCCAAGTGCCGCCACCACCCGGCAAATATTTTATTTTTATTTGTTATTTATGTGTATGTATTGGTACCTTTCAGAAGCCAGAGAAGGTTTCCAGTTCCTTGAAGCTGGAGTTACAGGCAGTTGTGAGCCTTGGAATATGAATTTTAGGAACCAAACTCAGGTCCTCTGGGAGAACAGCAAGTGATCTCAATTGCTGGGCCAGCTCTCCAGAGGCTTTACTCTGTCGTTTTCTACCTGTGATATCCAGCAAGTCACTGGTGTGCGTGTGTACGCGCGCGATCTCGTTTAGGAAACAAGAATGAGTGTTTCCATGAGTCCTCAGTGACAGATGGAGGTCATATCCATGAAACTCAGCACCTAAAAGAAATAAGAAATCCATGAGGAATGAGATTTCAAAATTTGAGATTAAAAACAGAGTGGGCAAGCTTTTACTGGGTGAGTTTTGGGCCTCTTGGGATGAAGTGACTAACAAGAATTAATATTATAAACCCATTTTCCCCCTCCCCAACCCCAGGGCCTTGCACATGCTGGACATGATATCACTGTTTAGATAAAAATATTCAGATACTCCAAATCATTCTTTTCTTCTTCTTCCTTTTTTCTTTTGTTTTTCAAGACAGGGTTTCTCTGTGTACCAGCCCTGGATCTTGCTCTGTAGACCAGGCTGACCTCAAACTCACAGAGATCCGCCAGCCTCTACCTCCTGAGTGCTGGGATTAAAGGCGTGAGCCATCACACCTGGCTCCAAATTCAGTATTTCTTAAGATTTTGCATGACGTGTTGCTTCAGTTCCTGTATGTGCCCTTTCCTTAGGAGATTATTTATTTAATTTTATTTATTAGTAGAGTGTATACATTTGCCCATGCACATATGCACATAGGTGCCAGGGCTAAGTGTGGCGGTCAGAGGACAACTCCATGGTGCCCGTCCTCTCCTTCTGCCTTCATGAGGGCCACAGGGCTCAGTGCCTGTGTGGCAGGTGCTTTTGCCCACGGAGCCGCCTGGATGCTGTGAGATCGTTTTATTTCATCTCTTGTTTTATTTGGCTATTTGACACAAGGTCTCACATTGTGTATGTAGCCTTCTCTGTAGGCCAGGCTGGTCTTGAACTTGTAGCAATCCTCCTGCCTTTGACTTTCAGGGCCTGAGATACCCACATACTGCACCATGCCTGACTCATCCTACACTCTGTTACACATACTAAAATGAACAACAACTACGGCCTAGGATGTCTGCCTACCCTGGATTTCATGGGATCAAGTCCAAAGAAGGTTGCTCTCTGTATTTAGTTATCTTAGCCTTTCAATGTGAGAACTCACCGTGGGGTTGGTTGGCATGGATGGCGGACTGTGGGCTTCCCAAAGTCTTCAGCTTCCCTGGCCTTCAAGCATGAAACACAAACAAACAAACAAACCCCCACCTTTTTTCCAACCGTGTTTATCCAAGAGAAAAGCCAGCAGCCCTGTGAAACTTGTGGACTGGGCGTTGGGAAGGTTGGGATGGGCCTGGCTCGGTGCAGCACCCAAAGCCTCCTTCTGGCCTAGCCTGGCCTCCAGGTGCTGGGCCTCCAAGCCCCTCCGTTCATTGTTTACTGCCCTCCTGGGGTCCTAATCCCCTGTCAATCAGGGAGGGATGTTCTGGGAGCCAGGCCTGCATAGCATCCCCGTCTCAAGGGCCCTTTGATACATTTTATCTCTGCTTATCCCTACAGACGCACCGTGACCCTCTGCCAGTCACAGCCTCCCGAGGACTGACACCCCTTGTTTGGATGGGAAATGGGGAATTTTCTTTTCTTGGACAGAAATCATTGTTGATCCGATAAGACCTTTGCTAGGAAATTGTCAAACCATCAGTGCCTGGCGTCCTGGAGGCAACGGCCGTGGCCAGCACTAAGCGACCTTGTTGGTTCATTTTCTCTGGAACTTTCCCCACTGGTCAAAGCCCAGGACTCAGTTATGTTTAACTTTCTGGTAGACGGTAGGGGAGGGTGGAGGAGCAAGAATCATGAATGAGTAGGGTTTGTAATATATGCTAAAGATAAAAATGATCACAGGCTTATATTTTGATGTTCAACTGTTAAGGGCTCATGCAAGGAAAAAAAGTCAGAGCTCACTCTGCTCTGTTATACAATAAATATAAATGTAGTCATGTTAATATCAAACTAAGCGCTTGGTTGAATTTTTTTTAAATAAATCTTTCTTTGGTATAATCTATTTATTTTTATTTTATGTGCATTGGTGTTTTGCCTGGAATTGGAGTTACAAACAGCTGTGAGCTGCCATGTGGGTGCTGGGAACTGAACCTGTGTCCTCTGCAAGAGCAGCCAGTGCTCTCAACTGCTGAGTCATCTCCCAGCCCCCAAAGTGCAATGTTTCTGTCTTTTTTTTTTTTTTCTTTCAAGGCAGTCTCACTAGATAGCCCTGCCTGTCCTGGAACTCATTTGTAGCCCAGGCTGGCCTCAAACTCACTGAGATCCACCTACCTCTGCCTCCCGAGTGCTGGGATTAAAGGTATGCACCACAATGGCCAGCTTGGTTGAAATTTTTACTAGCTACTGATGATTTTATTTATTTATTTATTTATTTAGTGGTTTTTCGAGACAGGGTTTCTCTGTGTAGCTTTGTGCCTTTCCTGGAACTCACTCTGTAGCCCAGGCTGGCCTCGAACTCACAGAGATCCGCCTGCCTCTGCCTCCCGAGTGCTGAGATTAAAGGTGTGTGCCACCATGCCCAGCTTCTCTACTATTTAAAATGCAAAAATAAAACCATTAAACTGTGCTTATTATTATTAGGATTATGATTCATTGCGGGTCAGAGTCATGGCACGTATGTGGGGGTCAGAGAACGATTTGTGGGGTTGGTCTCTCCTTCCATCCTTACATGTGGTGCAAATGCATGCTGTCAGGTTTGTATCACTGGGTACCAAGTGCCCTTGCCTGAGGAGCCAGAAAAGCAAATTTTAATTACACAACCAACAAATGAATCCCATTTGTCTAGTGAGTCCACTCATACACTTCAAGGATAAAAGCCTTTCTGGATTCTCTTTTTTTAATTTAAAGTTTTTAATTATGTTGTAAACATGTGTGTCTATGCATAAGGTTGTGTTCTTGAGTGCAACACCTTCAGAATCCAGAAGATATTGGATCCCTTGGAGTTGGAGTTGTAAGCCCTTGTAGACTGTCATGTGGGTGCTGGGATCTGAGCCCAGGTCCTCTGCAAGAGCAGCGAGGGCTCTTAACAGCTGAGCCATCTCTCCAGCCCCTTTATTGACTCCTGACTCCGATCCCTCACCTCTGTCCGCATCCCCTTGAGAGGCTGTCAAATAGCTTTATTAAATAGCAGTTCCTGTTGGGTGTGATGGCAAAGGTCTTGAACCTCAGTTCTTGGGAGCAGAGATTCACAAAGTGAGTGACAGGACAACCAGAGTTAAGTGGTGAGACTCTGTCCCCAAAGCAAAACCAAGTAAACAAAAGCCCCCACAGGACTTCATTTCTATGTATGTGAATCTGTTTGTCTATCTAGTTTGTTTGGTTGGTTGGTTGGTTTTGGGAGCCAGAATCTCACTATATAGTCCAGGCTGGCCTCCAGCTCATTATCCTTTGCCTGAGCCTCCCACATGCTGGGGTAACAGGCCACCATACCTGGATAATACATGTGTTCAGGATTTAATGTTGTGGTTCTTTCCAAAGCTAACAGATGGTGCTGGATATCTGCTTGTTGCCGAAGGTGACAGCAGTGTCCTTTCAGGAACTTCTGTGAGGGGGTCAGCATACGAAATGACTGGTACTTTTTATACAAAGTGCAGCCCAGGGCTGAGTGACAGCTCAGGGGCTGAGCACTGGCTCCTCTTACAGGCTACCTAGGTTTGGTTCCCAGCACCCACATGGTGGCTCACAAACACCTGTAACTCCAGCTCCAGCTGATCTGATGCCCCCTTCTGGCCTCTAGGTGTTCCTACACACACATAGTGCATATAAACTTGTGTAAACACATACAGAGGTACATAAGAGTGATAAATAAACTTTTTTGTTGTTATTGTTAAATAAATATTCTCTGCCACCTGAAACTGGAAATCATTTCCAAAAGTTTCCAAAGTTGAGTGAAAAGGAACTTTTATACAGGATTGTGGTATACCTATAAACTAGCACACAGGGGCCAGGGGATGGCTTGACATGTTCCAGGCCATGGTATACCTATAAACCAGTACACAGGGGCAGGGGAATGGCTTGACATGTTCCAGGCCAGGCCAACCCAACCCAACCAAACAGAAATGTCCTTAAAGCAAGAGAACTCCACCCACCTCACTTCCACCCTCCCTCCTTCAGAACTACGTTAGTTAGGGCTTCTTCCTTTCTTTTAAACATTTATTTATTATCTATACAGTATTCTGTCTGCATGTATGCCTGTGTGCCAGAAGAGGGTACCAGATCTCATCCTAGATGGCTGTGAGCCACCACGTGTTTGCTGGGAATTGAACTCAGGACCTCTAGGAAGAGCCACCAGTGCTCTTAACCTCTGAGCCATCTCTCCAGCTCCTAGTTAGGGCCTCTATTGCTGTGATAAACACCATGACCAAAAGCAATATGGAGAGGAAAGGGCTGATTTCAAATTACAGCTCTCAGGTCACACTCCATCACTGAGAGAACTCAGGGCAGGAGCTGAAGCAGAGGTCATGGGGGAGTGCTGCTTACTGGCTTGCTCCTCATGGCTTGATTGCTTATAGCATTCAGGACCACCTTCCCAGGGTGGCACCACCCACAGTGGGCGGGGCCCTCCCACATCAATCATCAATCAAGAAAATACTCTGCAGACTTACCCACAGGCCAGTGTGGTGGGGGAATTGTCTCAATTGACTCCAGTTTCTGTCAAGGTGATATAACACTCAACAGCACAATAACTTTTCATATTATTTTGTTGCTAGCCCTCACGACCTTAACCACGTTGAAGAGAATGACTGAAACATGGCAGTTCCATAGATGTTACCATGTCTTAGTGGGAAGCAGAATTACTTAAGTGGAGTTCTTGTTTGTATTCCTCTTTGAATTCTACCAGGTGGCTTTTTCCTTTTTCTTTTTTTTTTTTTCCAGTCAGGGTTTCTCTGTGTAGCCCTGGCTGTCCTGGAACTCTGTAGACCAGGCTGGCTTCGAACTCGCAAACTCACAGAGATCTGCCTGCCTCTGCCTTCCCAGTGTTGAGATTAAAGATGTGTGCCACCACTGCCTGACTTTTTCTTCTTACTCTTTGTACAGAGTACTGCTTTTTATCAATGGCTGCTCACTATTGAATTCCTCACACATCTTACACCAGGGATAAGGAGATACAACTGTCCAGCAAAGAAGCTTTTAATTCCTCCCAGCATAAGTAAAGGAGCTGGGGATGTGGCTCAGTTGGTAGAGGGATTGTCTAGCATACACAAAGTACTGGGTTTGATTCCCAGGACTGTATAAACTGGACATCGTTGTGCATGCCTATAATCCCGGCACTTGAGAAGTGGAGGCAGGAGGATCAGGATTTCAAGGTCATCCTCAGCTATATAGCAAGTTCCAGGCCAGCCTGGTCAACATGACACTTGTCTCAAAAAGAAAAAAAAAAAAAAAGAAAACAAATAAGTCATATTTATTGAATAAATGAATAACAAATCAATCATTCATGTTTATTTATCTGCGACTGGTTGAGATTGCCTTGGTCTCATGAGTTAGTCTTCCAAGCTCAGGAACAGATGTGCACCCCTGTGTCTGGTCCTTACTAGATTCCTCTGAAGAGCTACTGACATCAGGCAGACTTAATGGGGCCGACATTCATCCTCAGAAAAACATGGCGGAACCATCATGTGTCTCTGAAGGTGGAAATGGAGGCCCGAGCTCACACAGGAGACAGAACTGGAGACTGTATCTAGGAGGTTATGGCTTTTTGTGTGTGTGTGTGTGAGATTCTTGCTTTGTAGGCCAGGCTGGCCTCAAACTCATGGATATCCCATCCCAGCCTCTCAAGAGCTGGGCTTGTACCTGTGTGTCACCTGCTTTGGCCAAAACACTTAAAACATAGCATTTTTAAATTATTCTTTGAGAATTTCATACATGTCTACAATGTCTTTTGATCATATTTGACCTTCCAGCTCAACTTCATGGTTTTTTTTTTTAAGTAATCCATGGAGTCTAGTTTGTGCTCCCCATATGCCCATAGGTCTGGAGGTCCTGGAGCATGGTCAACCTACCACAGGCCGCTCCTGAAGAAAACTGATTCTCCCTCCTTTAGCAGATATTTTCAATAGCTGCTCAGCTCCTGTGACACCCCCATCTCCCCGACCCCCAATTCTAGGTTGGAGTATCAACAGGCTTGCTCTTATGCAGGTCCCTACACCAGCTGTCAGTTCATGAGTACAGCCGCCCTGTCACATCCACATGAGTCCGTTTCACCTCAAGTCCCAGCTCTGACAATCTTTCCACTCTTTCCTCCTCCCTTGGGGGAGGGTGCGGTATAGCTGTCCCATTTACGGCTGAGCACTGATTGAATTTGATGTTGGGCTTTGAAAATGCTTCTCATATCAGAGTTTGGTAGCATAGGTTTTAATCCCAGCAGTTGGGAGGTAGAGACCAGAGGATCAGGAGTTCAAGATCATACTTCACTGCATAGTGACTTAGAGGCCAGCCTGGACAACAACCCCAACAATGAAATTGGGAGGTCTTCCTGCACTGTCCACATCACAATTTCCAATTCAGAGCGTTCTGTGTGTGTGTGTGTGTGTGTGTGTGTGTGTGTGTGTGTGTGTGTGTGTGTGTAGCCCAGGGGCTGACATTTGATGTTTTTCCCCATCACTCTCCATCTTATTTCCTGGGCAGGGTCTCTCGATTGAACCCACACTCACCCATTTCATTATCCTACTAGAGATTGAGATTTAAATGCACACTCCCATATAACAGTTCTCTAACTGTTTGATTGGGTCATAATGAGAACAGAGTTTCGCTGGAGCTGGAGAGATGCCTCAGGTCAGAGGTCATACCTATAGCTCTTCTGAGGACTGAGTTTGGTTCCCAGCACTGACTGACTTCAAGCTGATCACAACTGCTTGTAAATCCACTTCCAGGAAATGTGGACACCACCTCTGGCCTCCGTGGGCATCTGAACACACACACACACACACACACACACACACACACACCACAAATACATAAATAATAAAAAATAAAAATAACCCGGGCATGGTGGTGTACACCTTAAACCCCAGCACTCCTGAGGCAGAGGCAGGAGGATCTCTGTGAGTTTAAGGCCAGCCTGGTCTAGAGTGAGCTCCAGAACAGCCAGGGATATGTAGAGACCCTATCTCAGAAAGAAAAAAAAAATGAATAAAGATAAATCCTAATAAAATGCTTTGTCTGTTTTATTAGAATAAGTCATTCAATTGCTATTTGTCTGTTTTATTTTATCCTTTCAATGATACATTTTATTTATTAAGAAAGTCTCATATAGTCCAAGCTGACCTATAGCTCCTTGTGTAGCTGTAGATGACTTTGAACTTCTGATCTTCTTGCCTCTATCTCCTGGGCTTGCAGGAGTATAACACCACACCTGGGTTACATGATGCTCAAAATAGAACCCAGGGCTTCATACACACTAGGTAAACACTCTAGCAACCACGAAAGACATCCTCAGGTCCAGATTTTAGTGGGTTTTGTGTTTCTAATGTTTTTACTTGGGAGGTAGAAGCAGATGGTTTCTGTGAGTTTGAGTTCTATGCCAGCCTGGTCTAGGCTACATAGTGAGACCCTGATTCATTCATTCATTCATTCATTCACTCATTCTCTTTCTTCTTTAGACAAGATCTCTCTGTTATATAGCTCTGGCTGTCTTGGAACCCACTATGTAGATCAAGCTGGACTTGAACTCTCAGAGATCCACTTGTCTCTGCCTTCCAAGTGCTGGTATTAAAGGTGTGGAACACCACGTCAAGCTGCAAGACCCTGTTTAAAAAAAAAAAAAATGGGTGTGTGTCTGTGCATGCATGTTCCATGGTACATGCGTGGAGGTCAGAGGACAATTTGCTGGAGTTCCATTGAGTTCCAGGGGTCAAACCTGGGTCAGATGTGGCAGCAAGTACCCATCGAGCCATCTTGCCAGCCTACTATTGGTCTATTTAAGAAATTCAGGTTCTTACTAAATTAGACCAGTGGGCTCTGATGAAAGTGCCAGAAACTGCTGACCGGGTTGTTGGGTTATGTCCAGAAATTCAAACAATATGCAAACCTGAGCTCACCACAAAACATGTTTGGGTATTTTTTGTTGTTGTTCTTTTGTTTTTTGTTTTTCGAGACAGGGTTTCTCGGTGTAGCTCCTGTCCTGAATCTAGCTCTGTAGACCAGGCTGGCCTCGATCTCACAGAGATCCTCCTGCCTCTGCCTCCAGTGCTGGGATTAAAGGCGTGCGCCACCACCGCCCGGCACAAAACATGTTTTTTAAGGCCAAATCCAGAACGAAGAAAAAGATGGCCTCGGCCATATGCTTGCTTCCTCCTCGGGTCCAGACAATCCTGAGGGTGAAACTGACGATTTGCTGAGAAAACTGTGACAGCCCTGAGATGCTCACCTGGGGTCCCTGGCAAGCCTGCCCCCCAACAACACTGTCTCAGGGCTGTGTCAGATCCCAGCAGCAGGAAGCCCCGACTTAGCCCTGAAGCTGAAGCCTTGGCAGTCAGGGCCCCCCGAGCCATGGTTCATCTGCCAGTCAAGTGTTCAAACCAAGGCCCTGCAGTGATGCCTGGTGCGGTGGGCGCCATTTTACAGTTTGACCTGAGGGAGGCGCCTCTCACCTCCCACTGACTAAAAAGGAGGCTATCTTCTGGGACCCGGAGACCCTCAAAGCTCCCAGCCTTCCGTGGAGAGCTTTAAGCTTCATCATCTAGTGCCTAAAATAGCAACTGGCCGTCATAGCATCTGCTTCCAGGCTTTAGACATGTACATGAAAGACCCCACGGGACCCCAGTGTAGCTCCTTAGGGGGGTGCTCGTTCAGCATGATCAAGGCTCTGGTTCAATTCCCAGCATCATGAAAGGATTGTTCGAAGTTAAAATAGACACCTATAGAAAAATCTATGATTTTTTCTTTTCTTTTCTTTCCTCCCTCCCTCCCTCCCCCTCCCCCTCTCTCTCCCTCTTCCTTCCTTCCTTCCTTCCTTTCTTTTATTTTTTTATTTTTATTTATTTATTTATTTTTTTTTTGGTTTTTCGAGACAGGGTTTCTCTGTGTAGCTTTGCGCCTCTCCTGGAACTCACTTGGTAGCCCAGGCTGGCCTCGAACTCACAGAGATCCGCCTGGCTCTGCCTTCCGAGTGCTGGGATTAAAGGCGTGCGCCACCACCTTCCTTTCTTTTAAATAGTGGGAATCTCAGCTCACATTTAGGAACATATCTGGTGCTGCAAGGCTTCATTCTCTCTGTATTTTAAAAATGTGAACACAAATCTTTGGTACCTGTGGATGGCAATTATCTGGCTATGGTGTGAAGCCTGCTGTTTTCAAGGACAGACATCTGGCTGACTGCCCAAGAATAAAAATAGTGGAAAATCAAAGGATTCTGCTAGCATGGAGGATGGGCTCAAGAAGGGCCACACCAACTCAGCTCAAATCACCTTCTCCAATCTCATACAATTCTCCTGGGCTTTCAAAGTCTGCAGGACAAGGGATGAGTGCTGCATGGTACTGGGGATGCAGCTCAGTTGGTCAAACATTTGTGTAGCATGAGCAAAGCACTGAGTTTGATCCCCAGCATGGCATAAAACCAGGCATGATGGTGCATACCCTTAATCCTAGCAGCTGGAGGCTGGAGATAGGAGAACAGGAAGCTCAGGTCATCCTCGGCCTCTCAGAATTTGTCACCAGCCTTGACTACGTGAAACCATATATATATAAACCAAGAATATATAATATATATATTCTAAGACAGTGACTTTACAAACATTAGTGCACTGAGGTCCCAAGTGACTCAGATAATGCCTGGTTAACCATGCAATGGGGGAGCTGGCAGCACTCAGGAGGCAGAGGCGGGCAGATCTCTGTGAGTTCAAGGCCAGCCTGGACTACAGAGCGAGATCCAGGACAGCTGGGTCTACACAGAGGAACCCTGTCTCAAAACCAAACCAACCAAAAAAACTCCCAACGCAATGGGGGAGTTGAAACAGGCCGGCAGGTGAAGGTGCTTGCTGCCAAGACTAACAGCCTGAATCTGATCCCCGGCACCTGCATGGTGGAAGGAGAGAACAGAACTGATTCGCACAAGCTGTCTTCTGTTTATGGCGGAGGCACACCTGGGCACACACATATATGCATTAAATATATGAAAAGAGAAAACAAATTTTATTTTTAAAATATTTATTTTATTTCCTGAGTATCCGTGTCTGCTTGCATGTGTGCCCGTGCTCCAGGTCTGTGCCTGGTGCCGCTGGAGGTCAGAAAAGGGCATCAGATCCCCTGGAACTGGAGATACAGGGGGTTGGAAGCCTACCTGTGGGTTGTGGAAACCAGACCTGGGTCCTCTGCCCGAGAGGCTGGTGATCTTCGCTGCTGAGCCATCTTCCTACTGAGCCATCTCTCTAGGTCCAGACAACAAGTAACTCAACGGAAGAGCAGAGGTTAGATCAGAGCTGCAAACGGCTGCCTGGGAGACAGGGTCTCCGGTAGCCCAGGCTAGCCTGAAACTCTCATTTATTTATTTATATTTTTTATCTTTTACTTTTTGGCTGTGAGTCTCTATATATAACCAAGGATAACCGTGAACTCGTGATCCCCCTGCCTCTTCCTCGCAGGTGCTAGGATTACGGGCCCTCACCAACATACCTGGTTTTATGCAATGCTAGGGTCTGAACCCAGGGCTTCACACCTGTGAGGCATTCAGTCTACCTTTTCAGTTTTGTGAGGCAGAGTCTCCTCTCACAGACTGACCTCCAAGTTACAGCCATCCTCCTGCTTCCACCTCCCAAGTACTGGATTATGGACTGGAAAGACAGCTCAGAGGGTAAAGGGACTTGTCACCAAGTTTGAGTCCGAGGATCCACTTGGTGAAGGGAGAACACTGGCTCCCTACGTGGGGACTATGGGTGCATGGCGCCAAATCTGGTTATGACCAACTCTATCTATCTATCATCTATTTATCCAGCTATGGTTTTTCAAGACAAGGTTTCTGCATAGCCCTGGCTGTCCTGGAACCTGCTCTGTGGACTAGGCTGGTCTCAAACTCACAGACATCTGCCTGCCCCTGGCTCCTGAGTGCTGGGATTAGAGGTGTGTGCCACCACCACCACCACCACACACACACACACCACCACCACACACACCACCACCACCACACACACCACCACCACCACACACACCACCACCACCACACACACACCACCACCACCACACACACCACCACCACCACACACACACACCAGCACCACCACACACACACACCACCACCACCACCACCACACACCACCTGGCAACTTCTACTTTCATGCCATGGCCACATATACAACTTTATGTACCTATATAAAAGCTGTGAACCACAGGTGACATTTGTGCTTCTGAGACTGACTCACTTGCCCACTCTGTGGGTTTCCAGTTACATCTGTTTTCCAGAAAACGACACAACTCCGTTTCTTCATGGCTGGAAACAGATTCATGGTGGGCTGGGAGGTGGCGGAGTTGGTAGAGCGAGCGCCTGCCTCACATGCATCCTGAAGCCCTGGGTCCGGTGCTCAACAAAGCGTAAACTAGGCATGTTATGTATACTTTTGACCCCAGCACTCCGCAGGTGTAGGCAGAGGGATTGGTAGCTTAAGGTCAGGGATGAAGATCCCTATTACATCCCTATTACATCATTCTTGACAAGATTATGTGCCAAGATTTTTTGTTTGACTGTTTTTTTGTTTTGTTAGTTTATTTGTTTTTTGTTTTTTTAAGACAGGGTTTCTCTGTGTATCTTTGAGCCTTTCCTGGAACTCACTTTGTAGCCCAGGCTGGCCTCGAACTCACAGAGATCCGCCTGGCTCTGTCTCCCGAGTGCTGGGATTAAAGGCGTGCGCCACCACTGCCCGGCTGACTGTTTTTGCTTTTAACGTGGGTCCTGAGGACCAAGTCAGGCCTTGCACAGCAAGCTCTTTTCTGACTGAGCCACCTTCCTGCCCTGCTTTCTCCCATTCCCCCCTCCCCAGAGATTCCCATTCCCCCCCTCCCCAGAGATTCCCTGCCTCTGCCTCCCGAGTGCCGGGATTAAAGGTGTTCGCCATCACACCTGGCTGCTTTCTCTCATTTTTAAAGACTCTCAGGGCTGGAGGATGGCTCAATGGTTAAGAGCACTGGTTGCTCTTCCACAGGACTGGAGTTAGAGTCCCAGCCCCTACACACTGGCTCACAATGGATCTAACTCCAGTCCCAGGGGCTCTGACATCCTCTTCTGATGTCACAGGCATGTGCAAGGTGCACAGACATACACGCAGGCATGACACAAGTATGTATAAAATAAAAATAAATAGTGAATCTTTAAAAAGAAGCCTCTTGTAAAAATATGACTGGCATCTGGGAAGTGCTTGATAAAGATCAACTATTAGAGCCTTCACATCTCAGTTTTTCACCTTTGAAATGTATTCATGTACCCCCCAACACACCACACACACACACACACACACACACACACACACACTCATGCACACATCCCCACAGGCACACACACACACACACACACACACACACACACACACACACACACCCCACAGGAGCACACACACACATATGCACTATACACATTCATACTCATCCCCTATCCCCACTCACACACACCCCCACTCACAACTAACCCATCCTTCCCTCCAACACCCCCCCATCCACATACATCACCCTCAAAAACACACCAAGTGGGGTTGGGGATTAGGCTCAGTGGTAGAACGCCTGCCTAGCAAGCACAAGGCCCTGGGTTCGGTCCTCAGCTCCGGGGAAAAAAACCAAACACACACACACACAAAACAAAAACAAAAACAAAAACAAAAACAAAACAAAACAAAAAAACACACTGAGAAGCATTTCATGACAGTAACAGTAGAAGGGGAACCAATCACAGATCCTTCTGAAACTACAACCCATGAGGCCAACGCCCCTGCAGTTAGCACTGTCCTGTGCCCAGGTCACAGGCTGAGAGCCAGTAAAGGCATCTTCCTCTGCCACATCACCTGTGTGTGTTCTCTGCTTCTAACTGATTCCAGGACCTGGGAATCCCATCTGACTCCTAAGGGGCTTCTCTAATGCATTCAGGAGAACATGAGACCCCGAGTCAGCTCTGAAATCAAAGGCTGGACAAACCTTGGATGAATTAGAACTGTTAGGAAGTTCTCCAGTCCCTGCTTTCATAGTTCCTCAAGAGTACAGTGAAGTCAGTGATGTTTGCCATTGAGGAATAGGGTTGGAGAGGCAGGGCAGGGGCCAGAACCCGTTGGCAGGAGCTGCGGCTGCTCACAGGCTTGCTCTCCGTGGCCTGCTCTCCGTGGCCTGCTCTCCGTGGCCTGCTCTCCGTGGCTTGCTCAGCCTGCTTTCTTTTACCATCCAAGGCCACCTGCCCAGGTAAGCACCGCCCCCAAGTGGGCCCAGCCCTCTCACATCAATTATTAACTAAGTAAATGCACTGGAGGCTTCCTCACAGACCAAGCTGGCAGAGGCATTTTCTCAGTTGAGGTTCCCTCTTCCCAAATAGCTCCAGCTTGTGTCAAGTTGACATAAAACTAGAAACCACAGTTGATGAATTCCAAGTTTAGAGAGAGACCCTATCTCAAAGAGCAAGATGGATGCCCGGGCATGGTGGCTCACACCTACGATCCCAGTACTTCGGAGGCAGAGGCAGGCGGATCTCTGGGAATCTGAGGCCAGCCTGGTCTACAGAGTGAGTTCCAGGTCAGCCAGGGCTACATAGCGAGACTGTCTCAAAATAACAACAACAATAATGTGGAGAAGTGACGGAGGAACACACCAGATGTCATCCTCTGGTCTACACGTGTGCATACTGTCCCCAATCCCACTCTGTGCATACGCTCAAGTGCGTGCAAGAACACTTGCACTCACACATACACACACACACACACATACACACACACAACCTCAGATCCTGAACAGGGCCGGAAAACCTTTTTTTTTTCCTTTACCAGAAAAGGTTTTAAATAAAAACTGTACTATATATATGTATATATAATATACATACATACATACATACGTGTGTGTGTTTGTCATGTACCTCATGCATGTCTGGTGCCCTAGAAGCCAGAAGAGTGCATCAGATCCTCAGAACTGGAGTTACAAATGTTTGTGAACCATTGTGTGGGTGCTGGGACTCAAACCTGAGTCCTGTACAAAAGCAGCAAGTGCTCCAACCCTTTGAGCCGTCTCTCCCCATGTGAAGTATCTTTATATCACATTTTATTTATGATGTATTTGTGTGTGTGTGTGTGTATGTGTATGTGTGTGTGTGTGTGTGTGTGTGTGTGCCAGAGGACAACTTTCGGGAGTTGGTTCTCTCTTTCCACCATGTGGGTCCTGGGGTTTGAACTCAGGTCATCAGCTTGGCAGCAGGCTCCTTTATCTACAGAGCCAGCTCTCAGCCCCAATCTTATTATTTTTATATTTTTGCCCACCAGCCTCAGCTAAAAGGAAAGAAGGGTGCAGTTTCGATTTGCACAAGAATGGTGTTTGCCCAAAGCTCAGGAAAAGATCATGGGTGCAAGCAGAGGAGGGGGAAAAAATCAATCAATCATTCCTTTCTTGATGGCTATTTTAAATATTTAGCTGAAATTGTCCTCATCTGTGTGTAGCTGTTTTCTCTGCAAACAGCCCTAACCCCGGTGCTCACACACAATGCGGGAGGCGGGCCCCAGCTGCGGGCCCCCTCTTGTGTTTTTAATTTAAAGCTTCTCCTAGATCATTCACACAAACACGGACAGAAATCCGCAACTTGTGAGTTGAGAAAGCAGTAGTTTTGACTCATAAAATCCTTTGATAGTTTAGCCATCTGGTCAGAGTGGAGCTTCGCATAAAAGAGGTCCGAGTGAGGTCAAAGGGCCCCCTCTCCGAGGGTCAAGGGGCCCGGGCAGAGTTTGCTCCAGTGGACTGGGCTAAAAGGATGCCTGACAAATTATTGCACATTCCATAGCTTTTTGCGTAAGTATTTGATTACAGTGCGCGGGAATGTTGTTGATATTTCTAACCTGGGTGGGGGAGGGGCGGGAGGCAGGGCTGCGTCCCCAGCGCGTTCTGTCTGTCTTTGCGGGATGTGTGTGTGCTTCAGGCCCTCGCCCCAGTGGCCTTGTCCGGGATCTGTCCTGTGGCTGGCTTGGCAAGGGGACCCAGAGAGAGCTGCCTGAGCTCCCACAGACGGGAGCCCACAGCTTAGCCTGGAGTGTTCCAGAAAATTCTTGCTGCTGTTTTTCTGGCCGATAGTAAAATACGCAACGGCAGTGTTGTTTCCTGTGTGAATGTCAACAGAGCCACGCATATTTATGGCTGTATTTCTCAAAGGGGATCTGGGACAGACAGGGATTTGAGGTGATTGAGTGTCATTTTCTTTTCCAGGCTTGAGCCAAAGCTCTGGAGGGAGCCACTTGATTTTACGGGGTCTTGGATAAGGAATGGTACAGTAGCTGAGGTGAGTAACAGGTCTTTGGATGGCTTTCGTCCATCAGTGGGCTGTTCCATGAAGAGCTAAAGAGACACTGTCTCGCTGGAAATCTTTGAGAATGATCTGTGGACACTCTGGTATAGCATAAGAAGGGTCCATTTGTTATGGTGACATCAATGTACCCAGGAAAGCTTTGTGATACTTCCCAGTAGCTTTCGGACAAGGAGAAAGCAGAGGTGGAAACCAATGCGTCCCCACTGGCCCAAGAGGAAGAACTTCACGGCTGATACCTTCTCCAGCAGTTGGGGATTCCCTGTGGTGGCAGATCCAGGCTGTGGGGACTCCAGGACTCACGTACAAAGTGGGGCAGTTGCCATCCTAACATCCAGGATGCAGAAACAGGGTCCCCGAGGCAAGCTGGCCAGCCTGACTATGGGTGACTAGCCCCAGGTTCAGTGACAGATCTTGCTTCAGTGAATAAAGTGAAGACTGATGACGACACCCATCAACTTCTGCCTCTACACACGCCTGAACATAGGCAAACATACGCACGCACGCGTACACACACACACACACCACACCACACCACATTCATACCTACCTACCTGTACCCTCTCCCTTCAGCGGCCCGGGTGTGTCTCAGTGGGAGAGCAATCGCCTAATATGAGCATGGCCCAGGATTGCATTCCCAGCACTAAAAGTAAAAATATATATTGACCACCACCTGGCATTCTGAACACATCTTTTCCCCAAGCAGGATTTTACAACAACATTCTTTGATCACGTGGAAATGACAAGAAAACTGTTTTGCACAGATCATCCAATTATTGACAGATTTGATTATCAAACATGAAAAAAGAATCCTATTTGTGCATATCACCATTGTCCTCACTTACACATGTGAGTGGGGACTGGACAGATGGCTCAGTGGTCAAGAGCACTGGCTGCCCTTGAAGAGGACCTGGGGTCAGTTCCCAGCACCCAGAGGGTGGCTCACAGCCATCTGGAACTCCATCCAGTTCCAGAGATCTGATGCCATCTTCTGACTTCCAAAGGTATCTGTGTGCAAATGGCCCACATAGGTCACATACACATAAAACAAATCTAAAAATGTCTAAAGGACTGGAGAGCTGGCTCAGAGGTTAAGAGCACTGGCTGTTCTTCCAGAGGTCCTGAGTTCAATTCCCAGCAACCACACTGTGGTTCACAACTATCTGTAATGAGATCTGGTGCCCTCTACTGGCCTGCAGGCATACATGCAGGCAGAACACTGTATGCATAATAAATAAATAAATCTTTAAAAAAATGTTTAAAAATAAATAAAAGAAGCATGTGAGTATCATGGAGCTGTGAGTTTGAGGTAGTAAATATAAATACTCCCAGATCCCAGTTATTAATTGAAAATTCAAACATTTTTGGCAACCAATGCTATGCTACTTACATTGGAGTGATGGGTTATTTTTTCTTTTCTTTCTTTCTTTTTTTTTTTTTTTAGCTTTTTGAGACAGGATTGTGTGTGTGTGTGTGTGTGTGTGTGTGTGTGTGTGTGTGTGTGTGTGTGTAGTCTTGGCTGTCATGGAATTGCTCTGTAGACCAGACTGGCTTTGAACTCACAGAGATCCTCCTGTCTCTGCCTTTCAAGTACTGAGATTAAGGGCATGTGCCACCACTGCTGGGCAACCACAACAACTCTTATCCACAGGCAAAAGGACGTGAATTGAACTAGGCATAGCTTAAGCACAGGATACCTCAAAGCCTGCCTCCACAGTGACACACTTCTCCCAACAAGGCCATACCTCCTAATAGTGCCACTCACTTTGGGGGCCATTTTCTTTCAAACCACCACAGGCCCCTTCCAAAGGGCACCCGGCCAGGAGCATGCTCTTACAAACTGACCCAGTGATAGCACATTCGAGCATCTCAGATTTACGGGCCAGGCTTTGACTTGCAGTATGTCAAGCCCCCGCCTGTCATCACATGTCAAGCTTGCTTTGGAGAAGGCCACCACCCCACCTCACCCCTGTGAGGTCATTCATTACCAGGAAAGGCATGTTTAGATGACATACCATCTCTTACCATTTCATCCAGCACTCCCTGGCTCTCTATCTACTTCTTCTGACACCTTATCCAAAGCTCTGGGGCCACCTGTTTGAGTTGGAATATCCTCAGGCAAGATGGGCGACTTACCAGAGGCACGGGGTCTCCCTGGGCTATAGCAAGAGATTTGAGACAAGTTGTCAAGAGAACGGCTCTTCCATGCTTTGGCGACAGCTCACTTCGGGCAATTTTGCTTGCCCCCCCCCCCCAAGAAGGGAGCAATTTTCAACCCCACCCCTAACGTTTGAAATAATAAACATTCAAAACTAGCAAAATACAGGAGCTAACCCTGTAGTTACTCGAGAGGGATTTTGTCCAAACCACAAAGGAAACTCCAATGTTATTTGATTTTCCTATCAAAAATTGAAGCTGGGTCTGGAAAGATGATTCAGCTGTTAAGAGCTCTGGCTGCTCTCTCAGAAGACTCAGTTTGGGTTCCAGCACCCACACGGAAGCTCACAACCATCTGTAACTCCGGTTCCAGGGGATCCCATGCTCTCATCTGACCATCATGGGCACTGTATGCATATAGTACACAGACATACACGCTGGCAAAATACCCATACACACACACACACACACACACACAGTGGAAGCTGCTAGCTAGGCATGGGGGTAATGGTCTGTAATCTGTAATTCCAGCCCCTGAGAAGCAGAAGAAGAAGGATCAGGATTCAAATTCATCCTTGGGTGTAGTGTGAGTTTGAGGGTAGCCTGGGCTACATGAGCCAAGGCTCAAAAAAAAAGTGTGTGTGTGTGCGTGTGTGTGTGTGTGTGTACGTGTGTGTGTGTGTGTGCAGAGAGAGACAGGGCAGGGCTAGAGAAATGGCTCAATGTGTTGCAGAATATTTGTTTACATGTGTGAAGGTGTGTCACTGTGATTGGTTTAATAAGGAGCCGAATGGCCAATAGCTAGGCAGGAGAGAAAGGCAGGATTTCCGGGGAGGAAGAGGAGGAGGAATCGAGACACACAGATTGCACCAGGAGATGCCAACAAGACACCAAGGGAGTCAGACAGACAGAATGAAAGCAAGGTTAAAAGCCATATGATAAATTGTAAATCAATAGAAGCAGGTTAATCTAAGTTATAAGAGCTAGTGGGTAAGCCTAAGCTAAGACTGAGCTTTCATAATTAATAAGAAGTCTCCATGTTGTTATTTGTGAGCTGGCGGTCCTGATGAGAAAGTCTGCAACATCAGTGGTCAAGAGCCTCTTGAAGGGGACTGGAGTTTGGTTTTCAGCACCCATATCAGGCAGTTCACAACTTCTGGTAACTTCAGCTCCAGGGGATCTGATGCCCTCTTCTGGCCCTCTCTCTCTCTCTCTCTCTCTCTCTCTCTCTCTCTCTCTCTCTCTCTCTCTCTCTCTCTCTCTCTCTCTCTCACACACACACACACACACACACAATCTTGAAGAAGGGGACGGGGGGAGGGGCTGCAGGTTGGAGCTCAGTGAGCGAGTCTCGCCCAGTGGGCCAGTTCTGCTGGCCTCTTCACATCTTGCCGTTGGACTCTCAAGTTTTGAGACCTGTGAGCAAATCAGTATCTGATTACATCTCTGTGGTCCCTGGTATGTTGCTATGGCAGCCTGAGGAGACGCAGGCAGTGAGCTTCCCAGAGTGAGGAGCAAGCCTGTGGTCACAAAGCATGGTGCACAGTCTGCAGCTTAATTCCAGAGAGCTCGCTGGAGCAACCCCGTCCTTTTCCCCAGAAAGGCTGCTGATGACACCTGTCCCCTGCCCTGGGCAGCTCTGCACACGTTCGGGGCGCTCTGGGTGGTATATCCCTGTCGAAACAGACTCTCTGTTCTTTGAGGCAGGCCGAGTAGGAACAGGAGTCGGAAGGGCCAGTTCAGATCTGAGATCCTGTCCAGCCATGCCTCCGAGTGCCTTTATCTTCCTGAGCGTCAGCTTCCTCATCTACAACTGGGGCTAAGAAGGCCCAGTTCTCAGGGATGCCAGGCCCACTACACCCTTTAGCTGAAAGTAACATAGACTTAAATACTAAATAGATTTTTAAAAAGATTTATTTATTTTATGTATGTATATGAGTGCTCTATCTGCATCTGTACCTTTATGCCAGAAGAGAGCATCAGACCCCACTATATATGGTTGTGAGCCACCATGTGATTGCTGGGAATTGAACTCAGGACCTCTGGAAGGGCAGGCAGTGAACAGACTATCCCTTTAAACCAGTGTTTCTCAACCTTCCTAATGCTGCGACCCTTTAATACAGTTCCACATGTTAATGGTGACCCCAACCATAAAATCATTTCACTCCTGCTTCATAACTGTAACTTTGCTACTATTATGAATTGTAATGTAAATATCTGGTATGCAGGATCTCTGATACAGGACCCCCAAAGGGTCGCAACCCACAGGTTGAGAACCAGTGAGATGGCTCTCTGGGTAAAGGTGCTTGCTTCCCATCCCCAACCACTTAACTTCAATTCCCATAACCCACATAGTGGGAGGAGAGAAACAGTCCTTGAAAGTTGTCCGACCTCTACACACACTTCCCGTGCCCCCCCCCCCCAACAAATAAATGTAATAAAAAATTTTTCAAAATTAATATGGGGTCATTGAGGTGGTTCAGCAGGTAAAGGTGCTCAGTCTGGAAACCTGAGCTCAATCCTGGAAAACCACACAGAGGTAGAAGGAGAGAACACACTCCTAAAGGTGTCCTCTGACCTCCACATACACAATACACACTTTCACACACCATTAAATAAATACAATTACTTAGAAATTAATGTGATGAGAGTCATTCTTTAGATATCATCTCCCCCCTTTTGGGATGGATTCATGTAGAATCAAATTCACAACAAAGCCAAGGATGACCTTGAATTCCCGATCTCAACTTCCAGAGTGCTGGGGTTACAGGTGTGTGCCACTGTGCCTGGCCTTCGCTTTGTTGGGGAAGGTCCCCCTGAGCTTCTTGCACTTTACTAATCAAGTTACAGCCTCAGCCCCTCAGCTAAGTTAAAAAAAAATCAGTAAGACTCCTGTCTTCCTGTGGAAACTGACAGAGATCTTTTCCATCTTAGAAATATTAAAACATATCAAGAGAATGCAAGTGAGTGACCTGATCACATTTCCTCAGGGGAGAGACTGTGCAGGTGCCTCTGGGGCGTGTATGTGTGTGTGTGTGTGTGTGTGTACATGTGTGCACGTGTGAACTCCATTAAGCGCTGATAGGCAGGATACCCTAATCTCCTGGAGACAGTTAATGGATGACTACAGTGTTCCCCGAAAGACAGTAGGATTTTAATGACTTGTGAACGGAAAGTGCCGATTTATGGGCTGGGTAAAAAAAATGCTTATTCAGAAGTAAAGTTAGGGGTCGCTAACACCGGGGATAATTATAGCCATTTGTCACATGTGAAAGGTTGTGTGTGTGTACATGTGCGTATGTGTGTGTGAACACGAGCATGTACAGGGGCCAGAGGTCGACATCAGGTATCTTCTTCCGGTTCTTATCTTTTCAGATGAGTCACTGGACCTGGGGCTATGCATTTGGCTACTCTGGCTGGCCTGCGCACATCGTGGATCGGCCTGTTTCTTATAGGATTATAGGCGGGGCCTGTCTGTACCCGGTGTTTACATGGGTGCTGGGGATATGAACTCCGGTCCTCAGGAATGTGTGGGGCGAGTGCTTTACTGACTGAGCTGCCTTCTTGAAGCTGGGGCTGGAGAGCAGAGCGGACAGTGCAGGAGAAAGGATCCTGGGGACACGGAGAAGGCCTGCAGGATGGCCCAGGGCAGGGCATGCAGGAGTGACAGACCCCTTGTGAACCTCCTTGTGCATTAGCGAGTCCCCCACCCCCCAGAGCAAGCACCACCGCTGTTTACCCAGAGAGCGATCAATCACACGGTGGGAATGCAGAGTGGAACCCAGAGCTGGAGACAAAAACCGGACACATCCTCCATCTGAGGAACATGGGGGCTCTGGGGCAGGGGCTTCTTCTTTGCTTGGTTGGTTGGGTTTTTGGTACCAGGGTCTTGCTAGGTAGCTGTGTTAGTCAACAGAATGAGTATGTATTCAAAAAGGGGGTGTATTCAACTGTCTTACACAATACCGTCTAAGACCCCCCAACAATGCCTGTCTCCTACTGAAGAGGCCGAGAACACCTTAGCTGCTCGGTGCACATGGCTGGATGCCTCAGCAGGCCCTGGAGGCCTGGAGGACTCCTGGAGAGTCACTGGTCTCCGGCACACACTGGATGACTCAAGTCGTCAAGAACGACAGAGTTGCCTGCAGCAGCAGTAGTGAAAACCTAGAGCTTTCCCTGCTCCGGCTTCCTTCCACCTGGCGGCCACTGGAAGGTGCCACCCATGCTTAGGGTGGGTCTTCTCACTTGAATTAAACTGATGGAGAAAACCCTCACAGGTGTCCTCGGCAGTTTGCTTGTTACCTGATTCCAGATCCAGGCAAGCTGAATAAACATCATCATCGCTGCGATTCTCCTGCCTCAGCCTCGAGTACTAGAGTTTTGGAGAAGGGTAGACCCAAAAGGTTCTTCCCCTGTGTTTCAATGCAGCAGAAATCACAAGCAGGTTTGGTTCCCAGTGCCTGCGCCTGGAGGTTCTCAACTGCCTGTAACTCCAGGCGCCCTCTTCTGGCCTCCATGGGCACCTGCAGTCACACACAGACATAAATAAAAATAAAACAATTTTTTGTTTTGCTTTTTTTTTTTTCCCCCCAGACAGAGTTTCTCTGTGTAGCTCTGGCTGTCCTGGAACTTGCTCTGTAGACCAGGCTGGCCTCAAACTCAGAGATCCTCCTGCCTCTTCCTCCTGAGTGCTGGGATTAAAGATGAGCACTACCGCCGCCGCCGCCGCCGCCGCCGCCGCCGCCGCCGCCGGGATAATAAATCTTAAAAAACAAAACTCAGACAGGGGAGTGGAGGGGAAGGTGAGGAGAAAGAGAGGCAGCCCTGAGTCTGGCGGTTCAGCTCTGTAATTATTATATATATTCCAGGCAAATGCAAGCCAACACCCACAAGTGAGTCTCCATGAGTACACAGACCACTCCGTGCCACTATTTCTTTTTTAAGTACATCTTCCACCTGAAAACTGAACATGTTAACCTGAGTGTAGTGTCTCACACACACCTGAAATCCCGGCTTTCTGGAGGTGGAGGCTGGAGGGTCAGAAATTCAAGGTCATCCTCAGCTATACAGTCAGTCTGAAGCCAGTCTGGGCTACACGAGACCTTGTTTCTAAAGAAATAAATAAAGCGAGCCAGGTCCAGGTGATTGTGTCAAGCCTGATGACCTATATTCCATCCCTGCGACCCAGATGACAGACACAGAGAATCAACTCCTGCAGGCTGCCCTCTGAATGCCACATACATGCTGTGCATGAGCACCTCTGCAAGTAAATAAATGTAATTAAAAAAATTAAAAGAACAAAGGGCAATCGAAACCATCTAAAACAAAACAACCCCTGCAGAAGGAGCACAGCACACGCTTGTGCTATAGACAGGCACTTCATGTTCACACTGTGCAAGAAAAACCACTTAGTGCTCTCTTTTGTTTACCTGGGGGACAGGTGTGCCTTTGCCTTGGCATGCATGCGGAGGTCAGAGGAAACTTTCAGGAGTCAGTTCTCATCTTCTACCGTGCAGGTCCCGGGAAGTGAACTCAGATCACCGGCCTTGACAGCAAGCACCTTTACCTCTGAGCCATCTTGCCAGCCCACGGTCCTGTCTTCTAAACTGTTTTTCCGACCTGTTGCTTTACACACTTGCACTTGTTCTTTTTTTTTTTGTTTTTTTTTTTTTTTTTTTTTTTTTTTTTTTTTTTTTAAGATTTATTTATTTATTATGTATACAGTATTCTGCCTACATGTAGGCTTGCAGGCCAGAAGAGGGCACCAGATCTCATTACAGATGGTTGTGAGCCACCATGTGGTTGCTGGGAATTGAACTCAGGACCTCTGGAAGAACAGCCAGTGCTCTTAACCTCTGAGCCATCTCTCCAGCCCCTTGCACTTGTTCTTAAGAGGTTTTGTTTTGTTTTCGTTTTTCTTTAAAATCCATGTCTCTAATACTGGATGCTACATGTCTTTATCAGGTCATACCATATTTATTTTAAAAATATCCAGAAACTTCTCTCCCCTCACTGGAGTTGGGGCAGTGACCAGAATGGCAGGGCCAATCAGAAGGCTCCCAGGGCAGTGACCAGAACGGCAGGGCCAATCAGAAGGCTCCCAGGGCAGTGACCAGAAGCCGGGGCCAATCAGAAGGCTCCCAGGGCAGTGACCAGAACGGCAGGGCCAATCAGAAGGCTCCCAGGGCAGTGACCAGAAGCCGGGGCCAATCAGAAGGCTCCCAGGGCAGTGACCAGAATGGCAGGGCCAATCAGAAGGCTCCCAGGGCAGCAACCAGAATGGCAGGGCCAATCAAAAGGCTCCCAGGTTCGTCACAGCCTTTTGGGCCACATAGGCCTCCTCAGGCTTCTGGTCCCTGCTGATCTGTTTAGAGAACCTAAGCCTTCGTATTCTCAAATGCTGTTTTCAAAGAAATGGGACTTAAGTCAACCCAGATGGGGATAATGTCACCAAGAAGGACCTCACCAGCTGCAGTCAACAGTTGTCTGAAGCCAGTTGGGCAACTCAAAGCCACAACTCTGCCTTCTGCAACTGTGGATTCTTCTGAAACATGGCGTGCATGCCACCTACTAGTCCAGTCTCTAAGCAAAAAGAAAGTTAGAACAAAATGTAAATTGGAAGGGCTCAGAGATAGCTTAGCGGTTAAAATGCCTGCCACCCAAGTGTGAGGACGTGAGTTCGGATCCTTGGTGCTCACATAAAACCCTGGCACAGTGGTATGCACCTGCTCCCCCAGGGCTGGTGAGGGAGGACAGGTGGATCTCTGGGGGTGCTTGGCTGACCAGTAAGGCTGATTCCGTGAGAGACCCTGCCTCAAAAAATAAAAGGTGGAGAGGGTTGGAGAGATGACTCAGTGGTTAAGAGCATGGACTGCTCTTTCAGAGGTTCCAAGTTTGGGTCCCAGCAACAGCACTGGGTAGCTTCCAAGAATTTCAGAAAGTCCAAACCTGGGGTGGGGATGGGCATGGGGTAATTGCTGATTCTGTAAATGGAAATGCTGTGGGGGTCGCATCAGAAGCTGTCCTCCAGGCCTGGGTCCACAAAAGAAGGGTGTGAACTAGGTCACAGAGCCACAGAGCAGCCTTTTACCTGCAAGCAGTCCCCTGCCTCCACCCATCCAAGTGAAGCTGTCAGGGGCAGTGCCTCAGGGTCCACATCATTCCACAGCTAGATCCTGCTGGAGCTGAGGAACTTACAGGGTGTGTGCAGAGGATGGCCGCTTCCCTTGCTCCTTCCTCCCTGAAGTGTGGACTGTGATTATAGCCATAAATAGTCACGGTTTGGTTGTTGGATGGATGCAAACCCATGCCAGGCAGCCAAACTTTCCCTTGCCCCTGCCTGACACAAAAATAAAATAAAGTATAAAACTTAAATTAATATTTTTAAAAAAGGAAGAAAAAGCCAGAAGAGGATAGAATGAGCAAAAATTAGTTGAACTGATAGCAGAACAATGAAGGACATTGAGGCCTTCCCTTCATTGGGGATGAACTGACTGTGGTGGTCTGAAAGAAAATGGCCCCCAAAGGGAGCGGCACTGTTAGGAGGGATGGATGGCCTTGTTGGAGGAAGTGTGTCACTGTGGGGGAGGGCTTTGAGGTCTCTTTTGCTCAAGCTTCCCTCAGTGTGAGGGTCAGTTGACTTCCTGTTCCCTACAAGATGGAGGACTCTCAGCTCCAGCATCACATCTGCCTGCACACCACCATGCTCCTGTCATGATGACAATGGACTGAACCTCTGAACTGTAAGCAAGCCATCCCAATTAAATGTTTTCTTTATAAGAGTTGCTGTGGTCATGGTGTCTCTTCACAGCAATAAAAACCCTAAGACACTAAGGGTCCTCTGAATTGGGCACACCCCAAGCTGGAAGAGGGGCCCTAGTGGATGATAATTAAAATTACAGATATCACTGGCATCCTAAAATGCAACCAGAGAAAGAGCCCAGAACACTGCAGCTGTCGAGGGCCATTTCTTTCTTTCTTTCTTTTTTTTTTTTTTTAAAGATCTTGTTTATTTTTATGTGTGTGGTGTTTTGCCTTCATGTATGTCTGTGCACTGCCTGTGTGCCTGGTGCCTCAGAGGCCAGAAGGTGATGTCAGATCACCTCCGAGGGAGCTAAGGCCAGGTGGGCGATTGAATGAAACCCTGTTTACAAATTAAAAGTAAAAGGAGGCTCAGGGCATGTAGCTTAGTGTGGGAGTGCCTGCTAGCACATGTGAGGGCCTGGGTTCCAAGCCTGCATCACCAACAAAACAAAACCCCCAAACCCCAAACAAAACTTTTAGAATTCTGGCATTATTGTAGGTGGTAAGGCCCCCCACATACTTCCCCCAGCTTCTCTTGCATAACCATAGTATATTTGTTAAAATGAAGAAACTAACATCAGCACAACAATAAAAACCTAGGGCTGGGAAGATGGCTCAGTGGTTAAGAGCAATTGCTGCTCTTCCAGAGGACCTGGGTTCAATTCCCAGCAACCACGTGGAGTCATAGATAGTTGTGAGCCACTATATGGGTTCTGGGAACTGAACTCAGGTCCTCTGGAAGAGCAGCTAGCATTTTTCATCATCTCTCCAGCCCAAGAGCAGAACTACTATGGTACATTTCTCTGGAGTCCACCCAGAGCCCAAGGGATAGTGTTGGGTGCACAGTGGGGTGGCTGGGGTGGGGTGGGGTGGGGCTCAATAACACGGTAAGTGGTTTATCTGTGTGGCCCAACTTCATGAAGGTTCAAACAGAAAGTTCCAGGGCTCCGCAGGACCAGGTATGCCAGACCAGCTGGCAGAGCAGGTGGGGCACGTCAGCAGAGTCACTTTTTCTACCAGGCACTCAAGGAAATGGGAGATTTGTCATAACATCGAGTCATTTCCTCCTGTCCCTACTGACCACCCAGCTAGGTGGCCACAGCCCTCGGAAGCCACAGCCTAAGTCACTTAGTGACACCTTAAGGTGAGGTGGAGAAGTGGCAGCTCACCTCACAAGAACCTTCCCCACTCAGAGACCCCCTCCTCGGGGGCGTGGCCACAGGGAAAAGCTAGCCATTGAGTGAGCAGCCCGTGATGCTGGAGGGAGCTCTGTGGCTTCGTGTTTGCCTAGCGTGCATGCAGCCCTGGTTCCATCCCTAACGCCTTTAATCCCGGCACTCAGGATGCAGAGGCTAGCCCCATCTACATAGTGAGTTTCAGGCCAATGAGTGCTATATAGTGAAACTCTGTCTTAAAATTATATATATAAAATAAATGAATGCAATAAAAAAATTAAGCAGATCAAGTTTTAAGAGATGCTGGAGGACGGCTTCCCTCCCCCCTTTCCCACCCGTCAAGGCCCCTCTTCTTGGTTTTTTGGCACAATGAGCTGCATCTGCAAATCTGTCTACTTATTTGATTGTGGTCCCTGCTCTCACAGCCCTTCCGGATCCCTGTCTGGTTCCACTATCAAGATTTACATTTAAATGTGGAAGTCTGATCCGCCATGAGAGGTAATCAATGGGAAATGGTTCCCTCTTGGCCAATTGCAAGTGGAGTCATCACTGAAAACTAATTGTGTTGGCAGCTTCAGGTCACAGGGAGCACACCCTGTCCCATTAGAGGGTCCAGCATTTGCTGAGTCCTGGAATCTATACACAAGTGATACTTTATGTCATTTGCGCAAATCAAAGGATGGAGGATAAATTCCCACACTCTTGGTGCAAAAAGCCCAAAATTTTAGTAGCATGGCTTTTGGACAGTTACTATAATTATTTTGCATTAAAGTGGCCATGTTTCAATGAGTTGATATGTATAAAGCTTATTGTATTGTGATTGGTGGATTTTACAGCTGCATATTGACACCCCATTCAGAACCTGGTAGAATCTGGTGGTGCTCACCTGTAATTTCAACAGCTGGGAGGCAGACACAGGAGGATCACAGTCCAAGGCTAGCCTCATCTACACAGTGAACTCCAGGACAACCTAGGCTATGTGAGACACTCCCATCTCCAACCTCTTCTCACAAAGGAACACTTGGTAACTTGAGGTTTCTGTTTTGTTTTGTTTTGGACAGGGTCTCACTATGGGGAGCCCAACCTCCTGTCTCAGCTTCCTAGATGCTGAGATTATAGGCACATACCGTCATGACCAGCTGAGATTAAATTATATGTGCGTCTGTGTGTGAGTACGCATGCGTGTATGTGTGCATGTGTGTTTCTGTGTGTTTCTGTGTGTGTGTTTATATCTGCCTGTATGTGTGTGTGCTCATGCATGTGTGTGCACAAGTGCATGCATGTGTGTCTGCCTGTATGTGTGTGCAGGCATGCACATGCCACAGTATGTGGAAGTCAGAGGACAGCCTGCAGGAGTCAGTTCCCTTCTTACGCTGTGGGTCCTTGGGATTGAATTTGCATCACCGGCCTTGGTGGCAGGTGCCTTTACCCACTGAACCATCTGTGTGGCCGGAGAGTTTTTGGGGTGGTTTTTGAGACAGGGTTTCTCTGTATAACAGTCCTGGCTGTCCTGGAACTCAGAGAGTCACCTGCCTCTGCTCTCTCCTCCCACTGTGTGGGTCCCGGGTGGTTGGTATTGGCAGCAAGCACCTTTACCCAATGAGCCATTTTTTGCCAACCCAAGGTTAGAAATTTCAATAAGCGCATCAATCTGGAAATACAACCTCCCTCCAATCTTTTTTTTCTTAGACAGGGTCTATCTAGAGAGTCTTGGCTGGCCTGGAACTCATAGAAATCCTCCTGCTTTGGCTTCCTGGGTGTTAGGATTCAAAGCATGAGTCATCACACCTGACAGCTCACTTTCTGGACTAAGAAGCAGCTCATTTTAGCCAGTGGTGGCGGCGGCGGCGGCGGCGGCGGCAGCGGCTCACGCCTTTAGCCCCAGCACTTGGGAGGCAGAGGCGGGCGGATCTGAGTTCAAGGCCAGCCTGGTCTATAGAGCAAGTCTCAGGACAGCCAGGGCTGCACAGAGAAACCCTGTCTCAGGGAAGAAGAAGGAAAAAAAGGCAGCATACTAACAATCACTCAGCATCTGGGGAGTTTCGTTAAGTCAACCCACAGTCTGGTGCAGACATCGGAGGCCAAGCTATAAGCTTCGCTATAATGGGATGACAGTTACTATCTGCCTCCAGGGAGGAGAAAGAAAAAAATACTGTGTTTAGGAAGCTAAAGGGGGTAACAGCCTAAGCTGGCCTTAAAGGACCACAGTTCCGGGGGGGGCTACAGGCCCACTCCTTGTCACATACCATTTGATTCTTTTTTTTTTTTTTTGGTTTTTCGAGACAGGGTTTCTCTGTGTAGCTTTGCGCCTTTCCTGGAACTCACTTGGTAGTCCAGGCTGGCCTCGAACTCACAGAGATCCGCCTGGCTCTGCCTCCCAAGTGCTGGGATTAAAGGCGTGCGCCACCACCGCCCGGCACCATTTGATTCTTACATTTGTCTGCTGACCTACAAATTCACAAGTGCTCACCAATAAAATCCAAATCATGTTTGCCTCATGGAGGCTTAAACAAGTGCAGATGACGGATGGCGGGATGGCTCAGAGGGTAAAGGAGCTTGCAGCTAAGGCTGATTGATGGCTGGAGTTCAATCCCCAGAACCGTTATGGTAGAAGGAGAGAGTCGACTCTCGCAAGTTGTCTTTTTGATCTCTACACCATGAGGTGGCCCATGAGTGCTCTCCCCCAAGACCCCAGAGAGAGAGAGACAGACAGAGACAGAGACAGAGAGAGAAAGAGAGAGAGAGAGAGAGAGAGAGAGAGAGAGAGAGAGAGAGAGAGAGAGAGAGAGAGAGAGAGAGAGAGAACATTAAAAAAATAAAAATAGAAAGGACGGATACCAGCTGAGGACTAAGACCTGAGGTTGAGCCCTGGCTTCCGGGTGCATATGCACACACATGTGCACACCTCCCCCCAGGTATAGGCACATGCATATGTACACCCAGATACACAAAAGAGAAGGCCATTTCCAAGGTTAACAAGCCTACATTGCCTTCATAGTGCAGATGACGGTCATCATCCAGAATCTCTTCCAGGTTTTAATACACCACTGGGAGCAGCCTCCCAGCATCCTTTGCAGCACAGTGACCAAAGGCAATTTTCTAGCTGTCTTCAGGGGAAGGGGCACACACCCAATCCTACTTAGCGTTTAGGTTGTCACCCAGGTCCTGGTGTTGAAGACGTGGACACAGGAAGAAGGCAGACAGCCCAGAGCCAGAGGTGAAGTCTCCGCCAGCCAGAGGCAGGGTTTCCGACACTCAACCCAGTAGCTTATCGCAGCAGGTGGCTTCCGGGAAAGCCGAGCCGGGATTCCCAGGGCCTGAGGGGAGGCAGCTGCTGGTCCAAGGGTGCTGATGCTCAGCTATGAGATGAAGGAGGGCCAGCGTGGAAGGTGCAGCAGGGTGTGACGGCTGACCGCTTTGGGTCCCGGGTCACACAGGCGCTCAGGTAGGCCAGGCTGTCCCACTGGACGTGCTGGACACACACACTCTCCGTCGAGTATTTTTAAAAAGAAAAACTTTGGACCGGTTTTGTCACCACCTACCCAGATCTGTCACTCTGAGGACCACTACTGGAAGTAGAGACGAGCTGGGAAGGAAGCTCTGGGCAGGGACAGAATCCAACTCCACACAGGTGGAGAGTCCACGCCCTGTGAATAAGAGCAGGAAGGGGCTGGGTGTTGGCTGAGCCCCGCCCGCCTCGGGCACAGGGTAAGGCGGGGCTGAAATCTCAGGGAACAGGACAAACCTTGTAACACAAACCTGCTAAAAACCGAGATTAGGGGGTGGGAAGATGGCTCGGTTGGGAAAGTGACAGCTGCATGGGGCCCCGAGCTCTGTCCCTAGAACCCATATCAAAGACGACAGGACTACAGTGCTGTAAGGCCACTCGGTGGATACCTCACACACGCTTCCAAAGGACGCCAGCTCAGTTCTCTGCACCCGTGTCAGGTGGATCACAAATGCCCGAAACCCCATCCCCAGGAGGTCCGATGACCTCTTCCGGCCTCCATGGCTCTGCATTCACGGGACATGTATTCTCCGTCTCACAAATGTATAAATGAAATAAATACAAATGAAATGGGGGGAGGAGAGGGCAGAATATTTCTTACTCTACTTGGGAAGTGGAGGCAGGAGGATCAAGAGTTCAAGACTGACCTTGGGGCTACACAGGAAGTTCAAGGCTGGGCTATCTAAGACAATTTCAGGAAAACAAAAAGCCAGGAGTGCTAGTGCTGATGATGAGGGAGGGGTCGGGTCGGAAGCAGGAGGTCCTAGGGTGGGATGGCCAGCCTAGCCTAAGCACTGGGCTTTACACCAGTGAGGGACCTTGCCTCAAAAGCCTGGATGGCATCTGAGGACTAATAACATCCATGCTGACCTCTGGTCACACATGTACATCTGCACAGACATGTACACACACACACACACACACACACACAGAGCGCCAACCCTACATAAACCACCCCTACACACTTTACACACAGAACCCAAGCGTACATTTGCAGAACCCATCTTGTCCAAATTTCCAGCAAACCCTGGGACAGGAGCAAAGTGGTGACTCATGGGGCTGCTGTCCACTCATGCTTAGGAAATATTGCTTGGGCTGGAGAGACGGCTGGGTGGTTAAGGAGCACTTGTTCTCTCAGAGAATCTGAGTTTGATTCTGAGCACCTACAACGAAGGGCCCGTAACTCCAGCGATAGGGGATCTGATGCCCTCTTCTGGCCTCCATGGGCAACTGCATTAACGACACTCTCAGGGCTTGGGATGTGGCTCTGGGGCCTGAGACACATGAATATGGGAGACTGAAAAGGAAGAAGAGGAGGGAAGAGGAGGAAGAGAGGGAGGAGAAGAGGAAGAAGAAACCCCAGACACCAGCACAGTCAGTATTCTTTCTCGGAGCCTGGGTTGCTGCCCCTTACCTTGCACCTGATGATGGCGCCTTCTCCTGGTTCCAGCTCACGAGAGGATCCAGGAGCACAGGGGCAGCCAAGGTAGCTCATGATGGCACCGAGAGTTGACAGTGCTTCCTTCTCGGACACTGTCCACAAAGCAGACAGGAACCCCCAGCGAAGGACCGAGTTTGTGCACTACCAGCTCCTAGCTCGGCCTGCAAGGCTTCACAGCTGAGGCGAATAGAGAAGCCAGTCTTCAAGCATGCAGCCCGGACCTGAGCTGGCATAAGCAGCCCTTCCCTGAGCGCTTCCAAGCTTCTATATCCTTTCTTTTGGTCCCCCCCCCCTTGAGACAGGGCCCTGCTCTGTAGCCCAGGCTGGCCTGGAACTCACGACCCTTCTATCCAATGCTAGGATTGTAGGTATGAATCAGTATGCTCTTGCACCCCAGGCTGGCCTCAGTCTCGCTATGTGATGAGTGCCTTGACCTATTAATCCTCCTGTCTCCAACTCCTCACTGCTGGATTCCAGTACACAGCCTTGTCTGGTGTGTGTGGTGCTCAAGATGGGACCCAGGATTTTGAGCACACCAGGCAGGTGTCCTTCAACCGAATTATTCTATACCTCCATCTTTTTTTTTTTTTTTTTAGAATGTATGTAGCCCAGGCTAGCCTGGTCTCATTTTTTTTTTGTCCCTTAGCCTGCCAAATGATGGGATCACAGCCTGCAACACCACACTCAGATGAAGCTCCTTTTTAAAAATGTATTAAAAAAGAATACCAGCACACTGGGCTGTATTCCTTGTCAACCCTACTCATGAATGCCAGTGAGTCCGGCCTCTCTTATTTCGTTCTGGAAGTCATTTTTGTTGATTTAGCTCAGATGGCTGTGCTGGGAGGATGGACGGCAGGGTTGAAATTGTAGAGAGCCGTGCACGGCCGTGCCTCAAAGATGGCGCGGCGTCTGGCTTCCGCCTTCCCGATGGCAGGTGCTCCTTATTTGGCTAAGGCTAGGATCTGGCTTGCTTCCGCACACCTGGACCTAACCTGGCTTGCTTGCGTATGTCTGACCCTATCGGCATTGTCCACGTGGCACTAGGGGGTTGATTGCCCAGTGGCTATAAAGGGCGTGGGCTGGCTTTCCCCGGGAGGAGATGAAGATCGGAGGAGGGAGGAGATCAGAGTGAGAAAGAGAGTAAGAGAGAGTGAGAGTGAGAGTGAGAGCGAGCGAGAGCGAGCGAGAGCGAGCGAGAAGAAGAAGATGGCTTTCCCTGGGGTCAGAAGATTGTTCAAGGTTCCTGAATAAACTGCTTGGAGAAGAGCCTGGTGTTGCGTCTTCCTTGCTGGTCGAGGCGGACGCGACATGAAATGTCTGTTTCCACGGCATTTCACTGCATGGCTCACTCATCCTCTGTCTTGCCTCCTTGGGTTGCTTTTGTGTTAAAGCTGCAGGGCTGCAGCTGCAGACCTGACTCAGCAGTTAAGAGCACTTGCTGCCCTCGCAGAGGACCCGAATTTGGCTCCCAGCACCCCATGGCCCACTACCATCAGTTAACTCCAGTTGCAGGGGAACTGACGCCTTCTTCTGACCTCCACAGGCGCCTGGCACACATGTGGTACACAGACATACATGCAGACAAAACACTATACATATAAAACTTTCAAGTCTGAAAAGAAATTGCAGAGCCGAAGGGTTGCCGAGGAGCCTTTGTAGGCCCCAAATGCCTAAAGTAGTCAACGCCTGACCCCAAACTTTCTGCTCTCTTCTGGGTACCGTGAATCCATATTTGCTAAGTGAGCCAGGTATGGTGGTGTCTCTAATCCCTGTACAGGGGCAGGGGTGGGGGCAGGGCTCTGTGAGTTCAAGGCCAGCCCTGTCTATATAGTGAGTTCCAGGACAGCTAGGGCTATGTAGAGAGACCCTGTCTCAAAAACAAAAACAAAACCAAACTTACTAAGTGGTATCAGGTTGGGTCTAAGGCCCTTGGAGTCCACACAACTGTTAGCTCAAACTGCCTTGGACAAGATTGACCTCTTTCCCATGCAGTTGAAGGCGATGCTGTGTCTCTGAGCTGCTACTTGAAAAGTCAACAACCTGCTCTTTCCAGAAATGCAGATGAGATCGATGGCAAAGGGTGGGAGAAAGCAGCAGGACTCCGCACAGGGGCCGGACATTCACACAACAGTGAGATGATCACAACACCCAAGACAGCGCTGGAGAATCGTCTATGGAGCATTCTGATCTCGTCTTCTGGTCACGCTGTCAGCCGTGTCCCGGTGTTCCAGTATTGCAGAATGCATCACAAATCAGTGTCACTGTCCTAGAACAAGCTGTTTCAGGCTAAGTACTGGCTCTACCACTGAGCCGGTCCCCCGCCCCTCACTGGGGGATTCTAGGCAGGGGCTCTACCACTGAGCCACACCCTAGTCCACCTCTTGGTGTTTACTGATTGTTCTTCATTCAGGCTACAGAAATTTCTCATCCCACCCCTTTTCCCAACACTAGATCTGTTTAGCCCAATTCCAAAAGTCTAACCATGTAGCTAATGAGGCAGTTTTGTTTTGTTTTCACACAGGTTCATGTAGTCCAGGTTGGTCTTGAACTCTTGATCTTCCTGCCTCCACCTCCCAAGTGCTGGGATTATAGAAGCCCAACACCACCATGTCCAGCTCACATAAACATTTATATTAAACAAAGGCTGTGTTTGAAGAAAACCAGCTGGGGCAGAAAACACAAAATTCTGGATGACTGACAGGTCAATCCAGACTCTGGAGCTTCGAGCAATGGATCTGAGGGAGGACTCAGTTAGGTTTTCACTTGTGCAAACACAGGGTACTCTGTAAGACGTGAAAGACACCAGTCTCGGGCTGCTCCACTCACCCCAGAACCCCATCTAGGACTCACTGGGCCCCAGACTTTGCGTTTTTCACTTGCATTTCAAATTCTGTGACATCTACCTGCAGGTTGTTGGGGCTAGGTTGATCTTGGGCGCCACCATCAGTTCAAACTGCATTTCACTGCACTTGAGGGTGCGGGGAGGAAGGACTAATTCACTGGGAAATCCCAGGAGCCGTTGCCATCAATAACTGACTGGGTGGGGCAGGGGACGGAAACCTTCTACCACAGCCTGTCTATGGACAACTGTAAAGACCTCACATCCCTCTATAGAGAAGTTCACTTTTTTATTGCAAAAAACAAAAACAAAAACAAAACAAAACAAAAACAGAGAAAAGACAGCACACAAATGTATAAGGCGAACACTAACAGCCACTACCCCGATTAAGAAAGAACTTTACCACATAACCAGAGCACAGAGGCCTTTCGCCGACACAGCTCAGTTCAGGGGCAGTGTTCTGGGTTTGCCAGCTTAATAACTCCACCAGAGACGGGGTCAGTTTTCAAATCACAACCCACACGAAGCAACTCTCCCCAAGGGGGCCGAGGAGTGCTTAGTGGCCCCCACCTTTGAATGACCCGGATCACAGAGCAGTCAGTCAGAGAATGCTTACAGGGGAGGCTGTGGACTCACTTTGGCACCTAGGCTCCCCGGGTCAGCTGCTCTGCTGCTGAGGGCTGGGGAGGCCGGGGCTGCCAGCTCCAGAAGAGAAGGCAAGGTCCGCCCGGCGCACGGTGTCAGCTCTGGTCAGATTCCTGAGAGACCACTCATGCTGCTCTAGAGGTCACAGCTGGGCTCCAGGGGGCTCTCCAGCTGCCCCACCGAGACCAAGGGGCCGAGCTGCCCCGAGGCAAGGCTTTCCGAGGGGAAAGTGACCAGGTTTGAGTTCTTATTCTCACCCCAGTCACTGTGCTGCTTCCGATGACACCTCAGAGAGTCGTCCCTGACGAAGGAGGCGCCACACTTGTCGCACTGGAAGGCCCTCTGAGCGACGATCTTGGCCACGTGGTGGGGGCTGCTGTCCCCGGGCCCCCCATCCTTGTCCAGCGGGGCCCTGTTCTCTGTCTTGGCCCCTTCCCTGTGCACCTTGTCGATGTGCTTGGCCAGGCTGCTGGGCCGCTTTGTGTCAAAGCTGCAGAAGTCACACTTGAAGGGCCGGTCCTTGCAGTGGACCCTGCGGTGCACGCGCAGGGCAGCCGGGCTGGAGCAGGAGTAGCTGCACTCGGGACACTTCTCGGGGTGGTCAGCCTGATGCAGTCGACTGTGCTCCAGCAGGTCGGCCCGGTCGCGACCCTGGAAGGCACAGTGCAGACACTTGAAGGTGTGCTTGATGCGGATGTGCGACTTGAGGTTCGCCTTCATGGTGCAGCGGACGTCACAGAACTCGCACTTGAAAGGCTTCTCCCCCGAGTGCACGATCATGTGCCGCTTCAAGTCCGAGCTGATTTTGAACTTGGCGCTGCAGAGCCAGCACTGGAAGGGGGTGTCCCCTAGCAATGGAAGGTGTGATTACATTAGAGTGGGCAGGCAACAGAATTCCCACCTAGACGTGCATCCCATGCTTGGCCAGGAGACAGCTAGCTGGGTCTTTTGAGCTATGGTTTGCAACTTCCCGATAATGACACTGACCATGTATAATAACCCAGTACTATTAGCCTATTTTATAGAGGAGGTGACTGATGCTCACAGAGCTGGAGTGGCAGGACCTAAACTTATGTACTATGCCCCCACCAAGTCCACACTCAATTACACTTACGTTCTAGAAATATAATATAGGTTGCACATGGGTTCTCCAAATAAGATCTGCAGACACAGGGCTGGCAAGATGGCTCAGTGGTAAGAGCATCAGTTGGTCTTGCAGAGGACCCATGCTCAGTTCCGAGCACCCACATGGTAACTCACAACCTCCTGTAACTCCAGTTGCAGAGAGTCTGTCTCCCTCTTCTGGCCTCCACAAGTACTGCACACATGTGGTGCATATGCAGGCAAAATACCCGGACACATAGAATAAAAATAAATCCTTTTTTTTTTTTTTGCTTTGTTTTTGAGACAGGGTTTCTCTGTGTAATAGCCCTGGCTGTCCTAGAATTTGCTTTGTAGGCCAGACAAGCCTTGAACTCACAGAGATCCACCTGCCTCTGCCTCCTGAGTGCTGGGACTAAAGGTGTGTGCCACTACTGCCCAGCTAAAAAGAAATGAATCTTAAACACAGTAACTACAAAAGTTTACAGGGATTCTTGTGCTCGTGTTTGATGTGCAACAGTTATTCAGCATGTACTAACAACCTTTTAAATTTTCTAACTACATGCTGAATCTTTTTGTTTGTTTCTGTTTTTTGAGACAGGGTCTCACTATGTAGCCTTGACTGTCCTGGAACTCACTACGTAGACCAGGGTGGCCCTGAACTCAGAGAGAGCCACCTGCCTCTGTCTCTTGAGTACTGGGCTTAAAGGCTAGCGCCACTATGCCTGGCTCAGAATGGAACTTACTATAAAGCTAACACACAAAGGTGGCACCAGGCACTGGGGATAGTTCGTGGAAAAGCCACAGCTTTCCAACGTGGTTCAGCTGAATCTTTGAAGGCTCGCAGAGGGTTTTGGTAATTTTGGAGCTGGTGAGAAGTCCCTAAGTCATCCTTGTCATCCTACCCAAAAGCTGCGTGCCCATGGCAACGACCTGCTTTCCCAGCATTGCCTTCGAAGGAGAACGGCAGTCCACAGCAGAATGAGTCTCTTTGAACAGTCCTTCTCTTCACAACAAACTCCTAATGGTCAGGCTTTTTATTTTATTTTATTTTTTGGTTGTTTTGAGACAGGATTTCTCTGTGTAGCTCTGGCTGTCCCGGAACTCACTCTGTAGACCAGGCTGGCCTTGAACTCACAAAGATCCACCTGCCTCTGCCTCCTGAATGCTGAGATTAAAGGTGTGTGCCACCATGCATGGCACATTTTCATTCTTACCAGGCATGGTGGCTCAAGCCTGTAATCCCAGCACTCAGAGGAGGCTGAGGCTGGAGGATCACTGTGCGTTTGAGGTCAGCTTAGGCTACAAAGTGAGCTCTTATCTCAGAAATATAAAATAATGTTAAAAAACAGGCCTAGGGCTGGAGAGATGGCTTGGAGGGTGAAATGCTTGGAGGATCTGAGTTTGGATCCCCAGCACCACGTTAAAGCTAGATGTGAGAGTACATCTACGATTCTAGTGCTGGAGAGAGAGACAAGGCCTGGGACAGCAGAGCGCTAGCTTCAGTGAGAAATGCTGTAATAATAATAATAATAATAATAATAATAATAGTAAAGGTGGTGAGCAATAGAGGAAGATACCAGCGTTCACCTCTGGCCTCTTTCTGTCCCTTGTATAAACACACACACAAACCCATACACATACATATGCCCTCCCCCACACGCATATGCACACACATATTTTAAGACATAAAATTTCCATTCCATCTCTGATTGCTACTGTTTGGTGGTTTTCATATTTCCACTTTAGAACTAAAGCACAAATTATTTGTTAGGACCAAATACGTGCTCCCGGGGGAGCCAAATACTGCACCAGAATTACAACCACCTCCTCGAGTGGCCACTGGGCATGGTGTCACTACTGTCAAATGAAATGACTCTTTTTCTTGTATGCTCACCTCCAGGGAGTGGTTTAGCTTGCTTCTTTGACTGGACTATAGATGGAAATATCTCTCCCGCCCACCTGTTCCCAAATACCTGGCAACTGCTTCCCAAATAACTGACTCAGAGGCTTGTTTATTTATTTATATTACTTATAAGTGTTCAGCCAACAGCTCGGGCTTGTTACTAGCCAACTCTTATACTTAAATTAACCCATATTTCTATTTACACTTTGCCAAGTGGCTCATGGTTTGTTACCTCATTTTCTACATGTCCTGCTTGCCCAGTGGCTGGCTGGCATATCCCCCAACTCTCTTCACCCTGCTCTCCTTCTTCCCATCATTTCCAGTTTGGCTTTCCCATCTAACTTCCTGCTCAGCTACCAGCCTGTCAGCTTTTTATTAACAAATGAGAGTAATACATATTCAGAGTAGAAAGGGATTGCTCCACACCACTGGACTGGGTATTTCTTGGGGAAAAAGTAATCTCACAAAATTTTGAAGTCATCTAGTCTCTTAGGTTTCCTCTCACATGCAATTTTGAATGAGCTCCATAATTCTCAGTATACTTAGTGTTTTTTCTTACTCTGCTGTCTAAGGTCACCCTGACCTTTCTCTCTGTTGCAGTAACAGTTAGTTATACTCAGACAGTCATAAATCAAATGTTTTGTGGTAGATTTCCCCACCTTTTTGCTTATGTATCTTCTAGTAATGTCTATCATGGCGGCTGACAGAAAAGTCTTGAATACACTCCTAGTCCACTCTTGCACATTGGATAGTTTTGCTGGGTATAGAACTCTTTGTTCAAAGTTGTTCCTTTGGGATTGTGAGACTGCTTTGCAGTCAAGAGCACTTTCTGTTCTCAGAGGACCGAGGTTTGGTTCCCAGCACCCACATGGCAGCTCACAGTTGTCTGTAACTCCAGTTTCAGGAGATCCAGTGCCCTCTTCTGGACTCCACGGGCACTTACATGTGGTGTATATACATAAGTACAGGCAAAATACCCATACACATATAAAATGAAAATAAGTAAATCCAAACAAAAAAGTCTCTCCCAAGTCTACCTAAAACTTTTTCTAGCTGAGTCTGAGGAAGGGACTTTCTCATTTCTTTTATACTGATTATAAAAAAAAAACCCTTATCAGCTTTTTCATGCTCTTGGTTTTTTAAAATTGCAAGATTCTTTCTTTCCTTTTTTTTTTTTTTTTTTTTGAAGACAAGGTCTCTCGGTGTAGCCCTGGCTGACCTGGAACTTGTTCTGTAGACCAGGCTGGCCTCGAACTCACAGAGATCCACTTGACTTGGCCTCCTTAGTGCTGGATTAAAGGTGTGTGCCACCACTGCCCAGCTGAACTCAGCTTTATTTATTTATTTATTTTAAGATTTATTATATATGTAATCTTCTGTCTGCATGTATGCCTGCAAACCAGAAGAGGGCACCAGAGCTCATTATAGATGGTTGTGAGCCACCATGTGGTTTCTGGGAATTGAACTCAGGACCTCTGGAGCTCTGAGCCATCTCTCCAGCCCCGAACTCAGTTTTAAATGCTAACACATTTCTATTGTCTTGCCATCTCACTGTGAATGCCTCAACCCTCCACTTACGTGGGGGTGTGTGTGTGGGGTGTGCTCTATAGTGGGTTGGTTTTATCTAGCTCACATTAGTCTTACGGAGTCCTACCAAGAAGGAAAGGGAAACCTTCCAGAACAAGACGTGTGTGTGGTTTGCAATTGCATTCAACCGACTCTGCTACATTCCTGAACGAAGCCAGGCAGGCAGAGAGTAAACCTAAACACTAAAAGCATCCAGTTGGCCGGTCATTTTTATTTGAGATGCACCCTTTGACACATGGCTGCTGCAACGTGTCCCCACCTGTATTTTAAGGAGTTATAAAACACAGCTGTCACGCTGCTGTACTGAAAACTATTGTTTGGGCAACGAAGACCTGAGCGGGCTGCATGGGGTCAGATTCCAAATCCCTGTGTTTCTATCAGCAACTCATCTCCGTTGTTTGTGTCTTCAGGAGGCGCAGGTGAAGGAATAGAGAAGGTAAAGCAGGCGGCACCGGGGGAGGGGCTTACCCGTGTGCGAGCGCAGGTGCACGGTGAGCTGGCTGGAGTTGCGGCTGGCGTAGGGGCAGAGCTGGCACTTGTACGGCCGCTCGTCCGAGTGGATGCGCAGGTGCTTCTTGAGGCTGCTGCTGTCCACCGCCGCGTAGTCACACAGGTGGCACTTGTGTGGCTTCACACTCGTGTGGCAGCGCATGTGCATGGTCAGGTTGTCCTTCCGGCTGAAGCACTTGTCACAGAACTCACACTTGTGTGGCTTGTCGCCTTCGAACACACAAGCAGTCAAGGTTAGAATTTCTTTTCCCGTTGCCACGATAAAATACGCAGACAGAGCAACTTAAAGGAGACAGGGTTTATTCTGGCTCACAGTTTAAGGACACAGTCCATCAGATGGGTAAGTATCGTGAAGCAGTTGGCCACACCGCATCCACAAGCAGGAAACAGGGGTGACTGCCCGTGCCTGCTCAGCCCCCTTGCTCTAGTAAACAGTCCAAGATCCCAGTCAGGAAATGGTGCCACCCAGTCTTTATACCTCAATTAATTCCATCAAGGAAATGCCCCCAAGGCACGCCCAGAGGCCTGTCCCCTAGGTAATTCTAGACTCCGTCAGGCTGACAATTACATTGTCACAGGGTGATGACACAGATTTGATCAAGATGACAGTGTAGACAGATGGCCTGCCTCCCCTCTGTCCAATGACCACACACAAAGGCGGAAACCAGAAGTCACCGAGGGGAACAAGAAAGTGAGCCAAACATCACCGCGAATCCTAAGACACAGGTTGAGCAAAGGTCAGAGGCGAAACCCTGTTAGGGACAAAAGAAATGTTCACACGAGTGTTCAAGGTGAGAAGTGGCAGGTGTGGGGGGTCTCGGACAGACTTCCGGCCCCTGGGTGATAAAGCACTTACAGAAGGACCAGGCTGACTTTACCAGCTTCATCTCTACTCCTGGGCCTCGTGAAGCCTAGGCTGTCCTTGAACTCACTATGTAGCTGAAGGTGACAGACCTTGAACTCCTGATCCTCCTGCTTCTACCTCCCTGAGTACTGGGGGCCATTATGCTCATATAATACCCTCTTTCTTCCTTCTTTTTTTTTTTTTTTTTTTTTTTTTGACAGGGTCTGTGTATCTCTGGCTGTCAGGGAACTCTCTAAACTCTCTATGTAGACCAGGCTGGCCTTGAACTCACAGAGATCCACCTTCCTCTACCTCCCAAGTGCTGGGATTAAAGGCATCCATCACAATATCTAGCCTTTATACCCCTTTTGGATTGGAATTACTTACCTTTGAACTTTTGTTAGAGAGAGAGAGAGAGAGTGAGAGCGAGCGCAAACCCTCATGAGGCAGTGCCAGTGTGGGGGTGAGAGGACAACTTTTGGAAGTCAGTTCCCCCTTCTACTACGGGTTCCATGGATCGAATAGGTTGGCAGGTTTAATCAGCAAGTGTCTTTATCCAGTGAGCCATATCAATGGCCCTTTCTAGTAATAATAAAAAAGTGTGCTATCAAGAAAAATCAGGCAGGATGGTGCACTCCTGTGATCCTAGCATGTGGGAGGTGGAGACCAGAATTAAGGGTTCAAGGTTATCCTCCCCCACACAGTGAGCTGGAGGCTAGCCTGGGGTACATGAATCCGTCTCAAAACCAAGAAAGTACTCCACCAAGAGGGGACCTAAGCTAACTCAGGACGCTTCAGGTGATGATGGTGTGCCCATGCAGGCTGGGCTGTGACAATATGTACCTTTTGTTGGGGATGTCCAGAGCAGGAGAGGGTGTGGGAAGTGGGGACTGGGAACACATGGGAGTAGCTTTCGGTCCAATTTCTGTGTACACCCAAGGCCGCTCTAAAAAATCGTATGTATTAGAAGAAAAGGATAGGAAAGCACCTCCCACCATCGGGCTGGGTGGGTAGCCCAGGGCCGGGTGCTTGCCTAGCGTGCATAAGACCCTGAGCTCCAGGGATGTGAGCATAACCAACAGAGAACGGAGGGCCACCTCTTGGGTTTGGCGGACTCCATTCCCAACCACACACGAGGCCAGAATATCATTACACGTGTGTGTCAACACCGAGCAACACAACACATTGTCTTGCCATCCGAGAAAGCCTGCTGACTGGTCCCCTAAGACAGAGGGAGTCTCGAAGATGTGGGCCGTGCTTCCCATCAGGTTCTGCCTTGGGAGATAGTTTCTGCTCATTAAGATGTCGGATTAATACGACCGGTCTGCTGCTATTATAAAATGGGTATTTTAATGTTTCAGCTTTCATTTCTTCTTTTTTTTTTTTTAAAAAGATTTATTTATTTATTATGTATACAACATGTATGACCAGAAGAGGGCGCCAGATCTCATTAGGTGGTTGTGAGCCACCATGTGGTTGCTGGGAATTGAACTCGGGACCTCTGGAAGAACAGTCAGTGCTCTTAACCTCTGAGCCATCTCTCCAGTCCCCATACTGTCATTTTTTATGCAGAAGCCACAAGAGGACATAAGTTTGTTGGAGACTGTGATGGTCTATGAATGTCTCTCAGTCTCTTCTGAACACTTAGCCCCTGGTGGTTGGTGCTGTGGGGCAGGGTTAGGAGATGCAGCCTTGCTGGAGAAGTGCACCACAGGAGGCTGGCCTTGACAGTAAAGCTCCAGTGTTACCTGAAGTTTGCTCTCTCTGCATCAGGCACGTACATGGCTGAGGACTGCCAGCTTCCTGTTGCAGCCACCATACCTGCCGTTTGCTTCCATGCTTCCTGCCACGACACAGTCTTCTCCCTCTGAAATTCTAAGCCCAAATGAACTCTTCTACAAGTTGCCTTGGTCGTGGAGTTTTATCACAGCCACAGAAAAGTAACCAATACAGAGGCCTTCAGCTTTCAAGTACAAAAGGGTCTTCAAAGGGGTTTCTCAACTGCTTGGCAATCTAGTGTTGGGCCACCATTGGCCGAGTCCCTCTGTTCTACTAGTCACAAGTGATGGTGGTTCTGGGCCATCCCCTGAGGGAGGGATTCTGTGAGATCTCCAGGACCTCCTAGTTTTTTCATTTTTAAGAATGACATTTATTCCCTCCCCAACCCCCGTGTGTGTGTGTGTGTGTGTGTGTGTGTGTGTGTGTGTGTGTGTGTACACGCACATGTACATGTGTGGAGGTTGGAGGACAGTTTGTGGGAGTCAGTTCCCTCCTTCCACCATGCCGCCTTTTACTTAACTTTTGGTTCTCCTACTTCAGTCTCCTGAGTGCTGGGCTATGGGAGTCCACCACCATGCTCTGTCCCGTCTCACTTTGTCAGTTAAGAGGTCTGAAGGGACAAACCAGATGCTGTGAACTCCAGGAAGCAGACCCTGTCTCCATACCTCAAGGATCAGCTCTTCCACAGCTTCCTTCTCCCCAGCATGCTTCTATCAAGCGGTTTAACACCATCAGCCCCCTTCTCTTGGTCACCTCCTGGGCCAATCGATTTCGGGTTTAGGTTTCTTCTGTCCACGAGATGGCAGCAGTACAACCCCCAGCTCTTGATGCGTGCCTGAGCGATGGTCAGGATACTTGCAGACCCTGAATTGGCCTCTGTGTTGGCAAAGCCTTCTGACCCCAGCCCTGCACGTTTCCTGGGATGCCTGGCTGCACGTTCCAGGGTCACCTCATCTGCAGCAGTGAGGCACGATCTTCCTCACTAAAGAGGAAGAAGCTGACCCTTCCCTCACCCTCTGGCCATCTACAGCCCCCAGTCCGTGGGCTGCCGCAGCTAGCAGAGGTCCAGAAGGCTCTAGGATCTCAATGCTGCAGCTCCAAGGCAGACCCGAGCAGTGGCGGCCATCCCCACAGCCATGCCTTGCCCCACAGGATGCTAGGCAACACCACTAAATCTCCACTCATTTCATTAGATCAGAGGCTGCGCCGGGGCCACCCGCAGAGGGAGGTAGCGCTGTAAGCATGCCCAGCCTCAATCTTGTTTCCTACTGTAGAGACCTTGGTCCCAGAGATGGCCATAAACTGTGCTCAAAAAGGAAACAATCGGTTTATATTTAATGTAGGAGGTACAGTTTACAAAAAGCATTAGAAAACCCCCAAACTGTTAAACACGCAGGCTTTTTTCCTCAAGGGAAGAAAAAGACCCCTGGTCAGTCGGAAGGCTGGGGCGGATGTTGTCTAAGGACCCAGGGATCTTTTGCTATTCTATGGAGCCAGCCTTCACCTGAATCCCCCAAAGGCTGAGTGAGCACTGTTTGGGCCCTAATCCTGAGCTTTGTCTCCCAGTGAATAGAACCTGTCCGTATGAAAGAGGCCCCATGTACTCTGCACTCCATCAATAGAACCCATCCTTATGTTTATTCAGTTCCTCCCTGGCTGATCCCTGAGGACTGTTGATCAGTCGGTAGAGCCCATTCTTATGGTGAAACCCACGGGTGCTTGGCCATAGAGGTGTACTTTGCAAGGGGTAGCCATCCCTGAAGCTTTGTGGAGACTTTTCCCCAAAGTTTAAATGTATAAGAAAGCTAAGCCGCTTGCTCAGGCTATAGAAGTTTTTGACCTGGTGCCTGCTCACCTCACATGAACCCGCCCGTGCCATTTGCAGGGGCGCTAACAAGTTAAGCCACTCAAATTGGTTCTATCAGCAGCAAGTGAACCAGTACTCTGGCCCAGAAAGAAGGCACTCAAGAGGATGAGGAGATATATATAGATAGATAGATATATTCCCCTTAGAGACAGAGTTTCTCTGTGTAGCTTTGGTGCCTGTCCTGGATGGATCTCCCTCTGTAGACCAGGCTGTCCTCACAGAGATCCGTCTGGCTCTGCCTACTGAGTACTGGGATTAAAGGTGTGTGCCTGAAAGATTTACAACAAGCCCCCATGGTCAGGCTTGTCTGCATATGCCTGGCGGACACTTCTGCCTAGCCAGGTCCAGGTCCAGATAGCCATTTCCGGGTCAGGGCATCTCGCGTGACCAAGATCCATGACATCCCACTAGCCACGTAAGCGCGCAACGTGGCCATGTGATCTACGCGCTTGCGTGTAGTAGTGACGCTGATCTGTCCACGCCCAGCCTTTAAAATCTGGCGCCATGTTCCCGGTTTCTTCTTCTCCACACACGTGTTTCCCGCAGGCCTGTTCACTCTCTGTCCCTTTAATAAAACTCTTGTTAGCGGATTCTGTCGTGTTTCGTGGCATTTCCTTGCAGGGTAAGCACACAACACAGCCGAAAAACTAACAGTGCCATCTCCTGGCAAGGGTATATACTTTTTTTTTTCTTTTTCCGGAGCTGAGGACCGAACGCTGGGCCTTGCGCTTTGCTAGGCAAGTGCTCTACCACTGAGCTAAATCCCCAACCCGTGGTATATACTTTAAAGAGGCAGAAAATAGCTGTTTGGGGCTTTGGGGCACCACTCTGTGCCCTCAGGTCTCAGGTCCACCACTGTAGAACCACATCAGTCACAGAGGCCAGCTAGACACAGGGTCTGGCAGTGGCTGGGAGCCCTTGGGTTGAAGCCCACAGAGTCTGTTGCCGAGAGAGGTGTGTCCAACGCATGCGCAGAGCGCAGCTATGAATTCGGACCAACAAAGCATCCCGAGATGTTTTTCCCTGTGATTTGAGCATGTGGTTCTGGAGTGCGGACTTTATAGACAATACTCCGCCACTATATCAAAAGGTTGGACGAGCCAGTAAGTCAGACCCAGATGTTCCTTGGTTTAAGCAACCCGTGTCTCCCCTCTGTACTTGGCGACCAGAGTAGTCCTGAAGCAACAGCTCGCTGCATCCCGAGCTTTGTCAAGGCCGTCCCCACATCCCTCCCTTCCGGGTCCAAGCCCACCTCCTAAGCCAGATGCCACCAGCCAGAGACCCACCCCCGGTGCACTCCTGGGTTCCCGACGACGCTTAACTCAATCCACTTCCTTGCATTTTTTTCTCAACTGCTAGGTGGGTGGATGCGTACGTACCTGTGTGGATTCTTAGATGGCGGTCCAAGTCTTTCATGCCATGAACAGTTTTGAAACGACAGCCTAGAAGAGAAAGAACCAATACTTGTTGGAATTGCTGGCCACTCCCCCAGCTACATGACGGCACACGCGCTGCATGATCACGTAACCTATGCGTATACGTGATCATGTAACCTATGAGCATGCGTGGAGTAGCTATGTAAGCCCATCTGCGCATGTGTGGGGAATCCATAAACAGTGGGTCTCAGACTCCTCCTTCTTCCTCTCCTACGATCATTTCCATAGGCCTAAGCACATCTTTCCTTAATGAACTCTTATAGTGGGCTTTGTTGCACCCCATGGCTTTTCTTGCATGGTAAACAGTGCCGCACCGCATAATAATAATTAACAAAACTGGCTCTTAAAATGTCCAGTTTCCCGACCCCCACGGTCCAGCTTTGATTGACAGCCCACCCATGTCATCATTTCCTGCTCTCAGTCACCAAATGACAATCCCTGCCCAACACTTTGTCACAAAACTTTGTGTTAGCTGGCTCTGCTCGGCCTTAATCTAAGGCTAGTGTCCTGCACAAGGCTTAAAGGACATTTGGTGGGCCAAGGGTATTAAGAGCATTCTCATTTTCCTTGTGTCTGGCAGTGCAGGGAATGGAACCTCTGGCATCCTAGGCAAGTGCTGTGCCACTGAGATACATCTCAGCACTCATGCATTTTCTTTTTTCTCCCCTCCCTCTTTTTTAAAAATATTTTTACAGTATCTGGCTGGACTGAACTCACTACACACAGCAGGTTGTCTTCAAGCTTTCAGTAATCCTCCTGCCTCTGCCTCCTAAGTGCTGAGATGATTCCCATACCCATTCTTCCTGCATTTAAAATTTTTTTTTAAAGATTTATTTATTGTGTATACAGTGAGTGTTCTGTCTGCAGGCCAGAAGAGGGCACCAGATCTCATTGTAGATGGTTGAGCCACCATGTGGTTGCTGGGAATTGAACTCAGGACCTCTGGAAGAACAGCCAGTGCTCTTAACCTCTGCGCCATCTCTCCAGCCCCCATTCTAAAATTTTTATTTATTTTTATATTATGTACATTGGTAATTTCCTTTTCTTTCTTTTCTTTTCTTTTTTTTTTTTTTGCATGCATGCATGTATGTCTGCGTGAGAGTGCTGGGTCTCCTGGAACAGACAGTTGTGAGCTGCCATGTGGGTGTTGGGAATTGAACCCAGGACCTCTGGGAGAGTGGTCAGTGCTCTTAACCGCTGAGCCATCTCTCCAGCCCCCTCCTGCATTTTTGATTTGATGATGTTTCAACTCAAAATGGATTTATCGAGACACGATTCCATCCTCAGTTCAGGAGCAGCTACGAACTCAAGTTCCAGTCTCTGGAGGGCTCGGATGCAGCAGCTGTGGGACCCACGGGACCCTCGAATGTGAGTGACCTTGGATTTGAACAAGGTGCGGAGATTCCTTGCAGCAGGGCTAGGCAGGGAAGTGGCTCCGACAGCCAGGTTTGACCCTTTACCTGGATAGCAGCAGTTAAAGGTCCTTTCTCCAAGGGTGGCCGATTGCTCCTTTGCTTCTGAGGGCAGGGTGACAGCAGGGGCCTGCTGGGTGTCACTGTCATCAGCAGAGAGGACCGATGGTTTTGGAACTTTGTTATCTAGTGCAGAGGCAAAAATGGAGACAGGAAGTTGATTTGATTTCTCAGCGACAGCTCTCATAGTGAGTCTGAGAGGAAGGGAGCTTTGGGCTGCTTTCATTTTTTTTAAATCAGTTTCCCAAAAACTGCCTCAGAATACGAAAACCAGGGGCTGGCGAAATGATTCTGTGATCTTGCAGAGGACTGGAGTTGTGCTCCCAGCACCCAGGTCTGACTGCTTATAATTGCTTTTCCAGTTTGAAGGGATCCTACAAACTCTCTGACCTCTGCAGACACCGGCAGACCCATGCTCATACATAGACACATAGCTACACACATACGTATAAAAATAAAATGAATCTTTAAAATCCGGAGCTGGGCTGGGACTCAGTTGGTGGGAGGGCGTGCCTAGCATGCAGGAAGCCGTGGGGTCAGTCCCCACCACTGCATAAACCAGGACTGGTGGTGCAGGCCTGTGATCCGGCACTTGGGAAGTAGAGGCAGAAGGATTAGAAATTCAAGATCAGGCTGGGTGGTGGTAGTGCATGCCTTAATCTCAGCACTAGGGAGGCAGAGACAGGCGGATCTCTGTGAGTTAGAGACCAACTTGGTCTACAGAGCAAGTTCCAGGACAACCAGGACTACCCAGAGAAACCTGTCTTGAAAAAAGTTCAAGAGTATCCTTGGTTACTACGTAAGAAGAAACAAAAGAAGGTGATGTGACAATACCTCCAGAGAAATAATCAGTGCTGGCAGAGGCCAGAAGAGGATGGGGGGTCCCCTGGAACTGGACTTAAAACATTTGTAAGCTACCAGGTGGGTATTTGGGACAAGTGCTCTTAACCACTAAGTCATCTTTCTAGCTGCTAATGATGTAGGTTTTTTTTTTTTTTTTTGTAATAAATAGTAAACATGAATTATAAGAAAAGTCGGGGTGGGGAGCCCAAGAATTCCTATTAGATACAACAGAACATAGGAGGCACCAAGCTGCTTTATTACTACTATTACTATTATTTGATATTTATTTTGTATATGTGCATGTATGGGGTTCAAAAGTATCAAAAGATAACTTGTGGGAGTCACATCTCTCTTCCATCATGTGGACTCTGGGAATTGAACTCAGATCATCACACTTGGCAGCCCATGCTTTTATGCACAGAGCCATCTCCAGGGCCTATGCAGCAGGGTGTTTTTTTTTTTTTTTTTTTTTTGCTTTTTTAAGACAGGTTTCTTTGTGTAGCCTTGACTGTCCTAGAATTTGCTCTGTAGACTAGGCTGGCCTCGAACTCACAGAGATCTGCCCCATGCAGCAGTTCTGCAATGCTTGCCCTCATTTTATTGCTGAGCTGATTTGCTTCAGTTCATCCAAGGGTCACAGGCCACACTTGAGGCATTGCGCTCACCGGGATAACGCATTTCAACAAATTGCTTGAAAAGAAGGGAGATGGAGAGAGAAACCAGAGACCTCACAAGCTGAGGACCTGACACATGGGGACCTTATCTGGCTCCAGATTCAAACATGCCACAAAAGCCACCTGAAATGGTGTTGACAGGTGGGTTTTAGATTAGAGGCGCGTGCATGGATGAAAATGAGGAAGAAATGTAAAACATCCTTGCGCTGTAGGGATGAACGCTGACATGCTCGCAAGCAGAACGGTACCTTATTTTGGTTCAAACACGGCTAAAGGGAGAGGACAAACATGGTTGGCCAGAGCAGGACCTGAGCAGGGGGTCTGCTTGTGTGTTTGGTGTGTAGCTCTCTCTAACACAGCGCTGTGTGGGGAACCAATATGCTGTTGTGTGTATGTATATGTGTGTGTGTGAAGGTGTGCACACACATGGAAGGCAGAGGTTCAGTCACTCTCCATCTTAGTTTTTTTGAGACAGGGTCTCCAGATGAACTGGACCTCACCAATTTAGATAGACGGACTGGCCAGTGAGCTCCAGGAATCCACTCCCCTGTCTCCACCTCCCCAGCACTAGGATTACAAATGCACACCACTGTCGGGCTTTTACATTGGTGCTGGATGCTGGGGCTAGCCTGGGAAACATAGTGAGATCCTGCCTCAAAAGACTACATGGGGCTGGAGAGATGCTCAGTGGTCGAGAGCTCTTGAGGAGGACCTGGGCCTGATTCCTAGCTCCCACGTGGTGGCTGACAAATGCCTGTGACTCCAGTACCAGAGAATGGATGCCCTCTTCTGACCTCTGGGAGCACCAGCCACGAATGTGGTACACAGACATTGCAGGAATACACTCATACACACAAAATAAAATAAATAAATCTTAAAAGGAAAAAGAGAACCTATGGAGGCTGGAGAGGTAGCTTAGTCATACAAGCTGAGGACCTGAGTTCAAGCACCAGCACCAGGCAGTTCACAACAGCCTGTAACTCTAGTTCCAGGGGATCTGATACCTCTGGCCCCACTGGGCACCTGCACTCACATGCACATACCCACATACATAATTAAAAATAATAAAGTGGGGTCTGGAGAGAGGGCTCAGTGGTTAAGGGCATAGGTTGTTTGACTGTCAGCATTCATATAACATTTGTAATTCCAGTCCGAGGGGGTCCAACCTGACACCTTCTTTGTCTTATTTGGGCACTGTAAGCACATGATGCACAGATATATACGCAGGGGAAACACCCATACATATAAAATAAAATGAGCAAAACCTTTAAAAAAATAATAAAGTAAATCTTGTGCATAGACGTACACACCGTTATAATCTCAGCTTTGGGGAGGTGGAGACAGATCCCTAAAACCTGTCCTAAAACACAAGTTGGGTGGTGTCTTGAGGAAGGACAGCAAAGCTGGCCTCTGGTCTCTACACATACACACAAGAATTCATGTTTGGAGGCTCCAGGCAGTCCTCTTGTCCTGAGGCTTGCCTGGGTTCCCGTCTCAGAAGCAAGTCGACAGATGGAGACCTTGTCACAAGCGTCCGGGTGGATACTCAGGGGATAAAAGATTAAACTTCTCCATTTTAATAAGTTTCTACAAATCGGGGAGGTGGGGAGAGAGAGAGAGAGAGAGAGAGAGAGAGAGAGAGAGAGAGAGAGAGGACAGGCAGTGGTTCTCAGCTGTGAGCATGCAGCTGGGTCCACCTCTAGAATTCTCCGGGGTGTGGTGGGGTGGGGGGGTGCGCTATGGCAGAGTTGCTGATATTTTCCCATTCCTAACAAGTCCCCAGCTGCTGCTGCTGCTGGTCTGGGGATGACACCTGATAATTTGTGCTTGATGAGAAATGAAGAAAGTGGTCAAAGGGCTGGAAGATTATTCCAACCAACACTTACCCATCTGCTGGCCCTGGGAAGGTGAGCAGTAAATCTTAGCTACTTAACAGTTCCCACATTAAAAAAGAAAACCATGAAGTCTGGGAGAACATTTTAACTTCACAGTAGCCGTGTCTGAAAACTGAAATCCAAATGAGGTGTTAGACAATAAACAGGTAGCCAGCTAGTGAGTTACAAATTCTGGTTGTCTCTCTAGCTGTGTGGCCCTGAAGTCAGTTGCTCAACCTCTCTGTTTCTCAACTCCTACATCTGTAAAAAGGAAATTGTGGCTTCTATCTTAAGTTCACTGCTACATATAAAAGAACTCCACGCACAAGTAGGCACACTTCCAATGTAAACTTAAAAAAACAGACAAAAAGCTGGGGGTTGAGAGGCCATGCCACTCTAGAATTGTGGGTCACCTTGGCCGACTAGGCTGGTGTCCCCCGATGTCTAGCGGCCCCTTTGTTATTTATCTGATATAACAGGCATTTACTAATTTTTAAAATGCTATTATTTATTTAATTACTTTTTTTTTGAGATAGGGTTTCTTTGTGTAGCCCTGGCTATCCTTGAACTCAGAGATCTTCCTGCCTCTGCCTCCTGGGTGCTGGGATTAAAGGCATGCGCCATCACCCAGACAGGGTCTCACTAAACAATCCTGGCTGGCCTGGAACCCCCTATATAGACCAGGCTAGCCTCAAACTTACAGCGCTCTGCCTGCCTCTGCTGAGATGTCTTGGCGTTGTAAGGCCCCTGTGCAATTAACAGTGGTTGGGCCTTGAGGGAATAGAAAGTTCTTTCCCTGGGTGACACTCACCTATGAACCACGGTGGGGAAGGGGGGACCTCGGGTTCCCCAGAGCGAACTGTTTGCAGGGACCCTCAGCAGCTCAGCGCCCCACACGGGACTTTGCATTCCTGCCCCGGGTCATTCAGAAATCTTCCCTACAGTGTTCCGCTTCCCCTCCCTCCTCCCACCCCCAGCAGGGAGGGTCCGCTAACTTAACCAGCCTGTGCCAGCTGGACTTCACGGTGGCTGGCTTATGGTGCCCCTTATTAGGTTTTAGAATATAAACTACTTGAAAGAGTCCTCGGCAAACCACATTCTCCCCTCTCCACACACACACACACACACACACACATTCTCCCCTCTACACACACACACACACACACACACACACACACACACACACACTCTCCCCTCTCCACACACACATTCTCCCCTCTACACACACACACACACACACACACACACACACACACTCTCCCCTCTCCACACACACACACACACACACACACACATTCTCCCCTCTACACACACACACACACACACACACACACACACACACACACACACACACACACACACCTGCGCGCGCCTCCCTCCTGGGAGAGTAATGCTCACCCGAGCCGGGCCAATTCACCGGGCGAATCTTCCCAGAGGTTGATGGGGGATGTGGAAACGGAGTTTGAGATCAGAAATGCACAGAGTAACCCCCCCCTCCCCCGACACACACACACCCCGGGAAGCCGCAGGTGGAGAAGGGAATAAAGTCCATTTAAAGTTCCTGCCCCCTCCCCTAGCTTCAGAAAGAAGAGACGGGAGGAACCTACAAAGTGCCCTAGGAGTGCCGAGCCCCAACCTCCCTGGGGGCATGTGCCCGAGGGTGACTGAGGAATTCATAGACTTATAAAGGCTCCCCCTTCCTCGGCTCTTCTGGAGTAGGGATCCCCTAGCGGGGGTGGGGGGCACGACCTAAGGTACTCAGAAGGGAGTTGTCACTTCACCGCTCCCAACTGTCCACCAGGCAGAGGAGGGGGGAGGGGGAGCGAGAGCCTCCTGGTTCCACCGTGCTGCCCCCCTCCCCATGGCTCCACGCACTTCCCAGGGGTATCCCGACCTCCACCAGGCCCCAGCCTCTCAGCTGCCCTGACAACACTGTTCACCCAGTCACTCACCCCCTCACACATCCTTCAGGTCCTTGGAAGATTCCCTCTCCGGGAGGTGGATAACGAACGCACTTGAAACCCATCCCACCCTGGTCCTAAAGCCTCCTGGGTTCTGTCTTTGGGTGGAGAAGAGCTGGTGTCTTGTCCTTGGCTCCAGCTTCGTCCCTCCCGGCTGTACGCATCCCTCCGGTCAGTGTGGGAGGCGAACCCGCGGTTCTCAGCGCTTTCCCGGAGAGGAGCAGCGGACCCGTGGAGGGTGTAAGCGACACGCGCGCCTATTTCCCAAAGACCCGCTGGACGCGCCCAGGTCTGGGTCTCCGGGCTGGAGCTGGAAGCTTTGCACACCATCACACGCACCCCCCCCATTGACACCTGCGGGGGTCCGGGGACAGAGACTTCAGACAACTGTCTCCAAGTCCCAGGACTGGAGCTGGAAGCTTCGCGCACCGTTCCACGTACTCCCCTCACCTGACATCTACAGGGGTGCAGGGACAGGGACATTAGAGCAGCTGTCCTCAGGTCCTTGAGCTGAAGCTGGAAGCTTTTTTGCACCCTTCCACTCACCCCAGTCTCCCCCTGCCTAGATATGATACTCATGGGGAGGTCCAGGGACTGCGGAGTGTTGGGGGACATCAGAGCAGCAGTCCCCTCGTCCAGGACTGGGGCTGGAAGCTTTCAGCACTATTCCACGCGCCCCTTCCTCCGTCCAGACCCGACCCCACACAGTTCCCGGGGTGGGGAGAGAAACTGGGGACGTCGGAGCCACTGTCCCAGGCGTCCGGGGGCTACTCACCCCGCTCCCCGGCTATGCGCGGGGCCGCTCTGCCCGGCTCGTTGCACTCGGGCTGCGGCTCCAGCGAGCGCAGATGCTGGGGCTTGGCTTGCTTGCGCCGCGACATGGCGCGAAGATGAGGCTCCCGGCGTGTCCCCAACAGTGGCCTCCTGAACAGCGCGCGTTTCCAGACTTCGGAGGCACACCCCCCCCCCCCCCCCCCCCCCCCCACAGGCCGGATCGCGCATGTCCCGGCCCCGCCGCCCGTCAGCCCGGTAGGACGATTTATCAAGTGTCCTGACAGTCGCTTGGCCGGCGGCCAGGACCTCAGGGGTCCCGGGAACCCCGCTCCCACGCACGAGCTCCAGCTCCACCCCGGCCCCGCCACACCAGAATCTGCATTTTAACAAGCTCCCCAGGTGATGCGCGCGCACGCTCAGGTCGGCGAAACCTTGTCTGCATTTTAACGAGATCCCAGGTGATTCGTTGGCTCATTAAAATTGCAGAAGCGCCAGCCCTCTTCCGACTTTAATGTGCTCCCCGAGTCGCTGGGGAGCTCGTTAAAATGCAGATTCTGACTCGGTGAGTCTGGGGTGGGGCCCGTACGTCTGTGTTTCTAACGAGCTCCCACGTGAGGCCGTGGCCGCTGCCACGCGGGCTGGAGAGCTTTTACAGTCCCTCTTAATTGGTCCAGCTTGGGACCGCGATCCTAGAATATTTCTCACAAAACCTCGCAGGGGTTTTCTCATGCACAGGCAAGGTGGAGAAGAACCTGGGCTCATGGCGTGTCCTCTCACCTGCGCATCCGAATGTACAGTTTAAGGAGAACAGAGTGTCTCCAGTCTGCAGGATGCGGCCAGTTAAAAAAAGAAAAAAAAAAAAAAAAGTAGATGGGGCTGGCCACATGCTCAGCGGGCAAAACCACTTGCCACCAAACCTGATGACTTGAGTTGAATCCTTTGTCCCACATGGTAGGAGAGAACTCATCCCTGTAAGATGTCCTCTGGCCTCCACAAATGGGACAACACACACACACACACACACACACACACACACACACACACACACACACAAATGCAACAACAAATTAAAAAGCAGATTTTGAAAGTCCTGCATTCAGGAGGCGAGGCCTGTAACTTGTACTATTTTATCCTGCCCTCCGTTCCTGTCCCGGGACTCAGGATCTAGGACCACACAGGAGAGGCCTTTGGGGCCAGCCAGGGCGCAGGCCCCACCCACTGTGTGACTGAGGCGCGGTCCCGTCCCGGGGGTTTTGGCTAATTGACTTTTCGTGCTCAGACTAGCTGGGACCTTGTGGAGACCCGAGGGGGACCCCTCCTTCCACCTTCTGAACGACATCCAACAAGGATCGGGAAAGCCACCTACGTCCCCTCAAGGTGTTTACTTTCTTCAGATTGGGAAGTTACTTAAAACAGGGCTGTGCCCCAAGCCTGCCCAAACCTGAGAATCACGTGGTGGCCACCTCTCAGGAAGACCCAGCAGTACTCAGCGGCGAACTCTTGAGGTGGGGACCTGAGACTCGGTATTTTTACATCAAGGCAGAGGTGACAAGTTAAAGAAAGGTGGCATTGCAGGCTCCCAGGGCTTAGCAGCCAGGCGGACCCAGGGCCACGTGCGCGTGCGCGAGGGTGTTTGGCACTGCCAGGGCTGGCTTTCTTAAGCTTCCTTTTGGATTCCAGTTGTCAATCTACTTAGGCATGTGTAAGTAATGCTGGGTGAAGTCACTTAAGATTAAACTCCAAGACGTAATTTAATAAAAGTTTTCTTTGGTATATGTGTGCAGCTGTACCTATGCAGAACGATTTAAAAATTTTTTTTCATTTTTTTTTTTTTTCCAGAGCTGAGGACCGAACCCAGGGCCTTGCGCTTGCTAGGCAAGCGCTCTACCACTGAGCTAAATCCCTAACCCCCTTTAAAAATTTTTAAAGATTTTATTTTTAAATTCTGTGCATGTGTGTGCGCCTGGTGGGTATGTGCATTTGAGTATACATATCTCCAGAGGTCGGAGGCACTGGTTTTCCTGGAGCTGGAGTTACAGGGAGTCCTGAGTTGGGACTGTACTCTGGTCGTCTGGAAGAACAGGACATGCTCTGCACTGCTGAGCCTTCTCTTTGATCTCATCCACACTCTTTACATCTTTTTTTTTTTTTAATTAAAAAAACAGGTCAGGTGTAATGGCATGTGTCTTTATTTAATCCCAGTACTTGGGAGGTAGAGGCAGGAGGATCTCTGTGCGTTTAAGGACAACCTGTCTACATAGTGAGTTCTAGGCTAGCCAGGGCTACATAATGAGATCCTGTCTCAATTCCCTCCCCCCCACACATTTATTTATTCATTCATTTACGTGTGTGTGTGCGCGCGCGCGCATGCAGGCTAAAGGAAAACCTGAGAGTCGTTTCTCTCCTACCATGTGGGTTCTGTGAACCCAGTTCAGGTTGTCAGGGTGGTGTCTAGTCTCCCTTACCTGCTGAACCATCTCCCAGCCCATAAGCAGACAGACTTGAAAACACACACATGCTTTGGTTTAGTGTCTCCCAGGACCGTCTCAGGACCAGAAATCCTGAGAACAGAAATCCCCTCAGGAAACCTGGAAAAAGGGTACATTGAGGGTGCCATCCAGAGACACTTGATACTATGTTATACTTACTTGGGCAATGGGACAAGCCCATTTCCTGCCCAGCCATCTCACAGGACCCAGAGATCCCCTTTTCATTCTTACTGCATAGTATCTGCTAAGATCTCTCGTCTTTCTTTTTTCTGGTTTTTTGAGACAGGATTATTTCTCTGTGTATCCCTGGCTGTCCTAGAACTCACTCTGTAGACCAGGCTGGCTTCAAATTCAGAGAACGGCCTGCCTCTGCCTCCTGAATGCTGGGATTAACAGCGTGTGTCGTCATGCCTGGCCGGATCTCTTGAAATGCTGTCACTGTTTATAATCATGGTGTGAGGACACCATCCTCTACTCACTTGCTCTCCTGGGCAGCCGTACTTCTGCCAGGCCTGCCTGTGCTAGTCTGGACTGGGCTGCCAGCATGCAAGGTCTTCCCCAAGAGTGTCCTGGTTTCTCTTGAGTGAATGCAAGCACCACACTAGAATGCCAGAAGAGAGGACGAGAAAATGATCACATCAATCTCCCCCCATCCCAACAAGGGAGAGGAGACAGACCGTGGCCTGACCTCGTCTCTCACACACACTGCTACCAACTGTCTTAATTCTGTTAACTGTATTGATGAAAACGGTCACTCATAACAGCACAATTTTCTCTGCATATTTGATTCTAAGAAAGAGTAAAATGGAAATTATATTTTCTACCAATATTAGGGCAAGAACTCCTTAGTATTTATTTGTTTATTGAGACAAGTCTCACCATGTAGCCCTGGCTTGCCGGGAACTCACTTTGATTGCACTCACTGAGATCTGTCTACTTCTGCCTCCTGAGTGCCAAGATTAAAGTTCCCTTTCATTCCCAGTGACCGGTTCACTTAGGCATGTATAGATAATGTACCACCAGGACTGGAGAAATGGCTCAGCAGTTAAGAGCATGGGCCACTTTTCCAGAGGACCTGGGTTTGAGTCCCAGCACCCACTGATGGCTCCCAACTACCTGTGACTCCACTTCCAGAGGATCTGATGACATCTTCTGGCTTCCTCGGGTACCAGAAATGTGGCACATAGACATGTGCAGGTGACACACCCATACAAATTAAACAAAAATAATAAATAAAAAATTTAAAGGCATGTGCCACCATATCCAGCATTTGGTTTGATTTTGAAAGGATGCTATACTATTTTACAAGCTATTTAAAGTTCTAGCCTGTCTATCTGTCTGCCTTTCTATTTTCTCTGCTTTCCTTCCTTTTTTTTTTTTCTTTTTTTAAAAAACAATACAAAGCCGGGCGGTGGTGGCGCACGCCTTTAATCCCAGCACTCGGGAGGCAGAGCCAGGCGGATCTCTGTGAGTTCGAGGCCAGCCTGGGCTACCAAGTGAGTTCCAGGAAAAGGCGCAAAGCTACACAGAGAAACCCTGTCTCGAAAAACCAAAAAAAAAAAAAACAATACAAATGCTTTATTTAATAGTTGCAGGTCATCACGGGCCAAGTGGTGGATATCCAGGACCCAGCAGCAAGGTCAGCGCAACCTCCGAGCCTCTCTCTCTGATTCCAATAGGGTGAGCACATCACCCTCTCGAACAGGGCCTTTGATGTTTCGGATGATAGAGCGGCTGGTGTCATCCATAAATTCCACGCGCACCTGTGTGCACTGTCCCTGCGAGCCGGTCCTGCCCAGCACTTTGGTTACCCTAGCTAGCTTGATGGGTTGCACGCGACTCGTGTCCATGATGGCGGCCATCTGGCGGAGAGGAGAGCTGTTTGTTTGTTTTTTTGAGACAGAGTTTCTCTGTGAAACAGTCCTGGCTGTCCTGGATCTCAATCTGTAGACCAGGCTGGCCTCGAACTCACAGAGATCCACCTGGCTCTGCCTCCCAGTGCTGGAATTAAAGGCATGCACCACCACTGCCGCCGGGTTCTGCTTTCCTTTCTTTCTTTCTTTTAATTTTTTTTAAACTTTATTTTATGTGCATTGGTGTAAAGATGTCAGATCCCCTGGAATTGGAGTTACAGACAGTTTTGAGCTGCCATGTGGGTGCTGGGAATTGAACCTGGGTCCTCCGGAAGAACAGCCAGTGCTCTTAACTGCTGGGCCATCTCTCCAGCGCCTCTGCTCTCCTTTCTTATCCTCTCTTTCTGACAGGGTCTCCTATGTAGCTCAGGCGATCTTGGAATATGCAACCAACCTCTTACCTCAGTGCTCAGTACTGGGGTTTCAAGCCTGCTTGACATCTGGTCAAAGTTCTAGTCCTGCATTTATTACTACATTTTGTTACTGAGTTTATTACCTTTTTTTTTCAAGACAGGGTTTCTCTGTGTAGCTGTAGCTGTCCTGGAACTCGCTCTATAGACCAGACTGGCCTGGAACTCACAGAGATCCGCCTGCCTCTGCCTCCCGAGTGCTGGGATTAAAGGCTTGGGCCACCACTGCTAGGCAATTACCAAGTTTTAATGACTTGATTTCAAGGATCATTACTAAAAATTGTGGAAAACAAACCCCAGGGCCTGTGCTCAGGAGCCATGGTTTTTACCTTTCGCCCAGTTTTCACATCAACTCTTTTTTTTTTGGTGGTTGTTTAAATCTAGCTGATAACTTTTGAGTGTGTATGTATGTGTGTGTGGTTCATCTGCATATGTGTGTCCAGGTGTACATCAGGTGTCCTGCTCTGTCACTCACACTGGGCTGTCACTGAACCCGAAGCTAGGCCAGCAGGCAGCAAGCCTCAGCAGTCCATCCCTGTATCCTCTTGGCTCTCCCTGATGCTGGAGTTGCAGGTTTGTCCATGGACCATGCTCATTCTTACACAGGTGCTTGGGTCTGAACTCAGGTCCTTCTGCTGTGCGGCAAGCACACTTCCCCAGTGAGCCATCTCCCCTGCCCGCAGCCCATACATTTTGATCCCTCCTGATAATCAGGGGCTTTTGCAAATTCAACTGAAGAGGAAGTTACTTCTGACCCCTGAAGGTTTTGAGATGGCACCTAAGTAGACTGGGGAACTCTGCTACTGAGTCCCAACACGCCAAGGGGGTCTGTACAAGTGACAGCAACATCTCCCGGAGGGGGGTGGTAGGGGAGGGGGCCCATGGCATTTTCTCACTCCTAACAGCTGCTGGAGTTACTTCCTCATTCCATTCCGGACAGACCCATCACCTTCCTCTTCACTTCCTCCACAGAGAAGGCCAAGCCACTTGCACGTAAATGATTGGTTGGCCAAAGGGTAATAGTGAGAGCCTGTGGCTTTTCAGAACTCAAGGATTCTGTTAGGAGACAGACAGCACATCTCTGACTTAGGAGAAGACTCTCCTGGTCCCTCTGTGGTGTAAGTTGCACATATATTAGTGTATGAGTGCACGTGCCCACTCAGGAGCTCGTGGAGCCAGAACAGGATGCCTAGTGTCTTCCTTTATCGTGCTTGACCTTCTTGTCTTGAGACAGGGTCTCTCAATAAGCCAAAAACAAACAAACAAACAAACAAACAAACAAACAAACAAACAAACAAACAGAAAACCCCTCCTCATTTGGCCAGTGAACTCTCAGGATCAATCTGTCACACCCCCAATGTTGGGGTTACAGGTACCAGCTTTTTATGTGGGTGCTGGGGATTCAAACCCAGGCCCTCACACTTGTAGAGCAGACGGACCGACCACTGAGCCATCTCCTCAGCTCCTGTGCAGCCTTTGAAAGCCACCACTTGTTCCCCACCTTCCGTCGATGACACAATAATGCTGCCACAGTCAGGGTGACTGTGACAAGCAAGTTTGTGTGTGGAGGCAGCGACAGCGCTCTACATGTCACTAATTATTCGTAATGACAGGATCGTGTTATACTTCTTCACAATAATAGCTAAAACTCAGCTGTAACTCAGTCCCACTTAACTAGACAAGACACTGTTTTTCATGGAATATACTCGAAGCAAGCAAGCACAGGAGGCTCTGTTCTTCTGAGTTGCAGATTCCCATATTTTCACACCAGTTTCAACCCACACACACCTTTGAGAACACAAAACCGATGGATTTCTGTGCTCACAGACGTTGAAACTGCTTCAGGATGTATCAAATGCAGACATCCAAAGGACAGGAAGCATACACGTATAAACACACACAACAGTGCAGGAAGCAGAACACAGATTTTGCACACACACTTAGAAATGAAGGAGGGGCCTGAGAGGTGGCCTGTGACTTGTCCCTGGGGATGAGAACAGGGGGAAAAAAGTGTAGTGAAGTTGTGATTGAGTGACTGACTTATTGGTATAAATCTTTTCACAATCGTCTAAGTTTTTAAAAAGGTGGTTTTTGTTTATTTTTTTTTTTAAGGTTGGGGTGACTGGAAAGATGGCTCAGCAGTTAAGAGCACTGGCTACTCTTCCAGAGGACCCATGTTCGAGTCTCAGAAACCACATGGCTGCTCACACCATCTGTGACTCCAGTTGTAGGGAATGATGCTCTATTCTGTCCTCCTTAGGCACTGAATGCACGTGATGCACACACACACACACACACACACACACACACACACACACACACACACACACACAGAAAGAGAGAGAGAGAACATCTACACACAGAAAAAAATGTTTTTTAAAAATTTAAAAATGTTTATTTTAGTTGTGTGTAGACGTCTGTATGTCTGTGTGGGGGTGTATGCACAGGAATGCAGGTTCCCTGGAGGCCAGGAGAACGTGTCAGGTTCTGCTGGGGCTGAAGTTACAGGCAGCAGGAGCAGCACACTATGGGTGTTGGCAGCTGAACTCAGGTCCTCTGCAAGAGCCATCTCTTCAGGCCTTAAGTTTTTCAAAAAACTTTAAAGTTTTCAAACAAGAAAATTTGACTGACATGTAAAGATGATAACTATGCCACTTCAGGGCGACCCCTGCCTCCAAACAAACAACAACCCAAACCAAACCACCTTTGAGATTCGCTCCCACTTGAGGTGTGGCGCATGCTTGGATTCAGCCAACCCATCAGCTTCCCCCTCCTCTGCCAGCCTCTTCCACTACCGCCGTTTTTTTTTTTTTTTTTTTTTTTTGGTAAGCTTTACTTACACATTTCATCACCTAAACAATATTCTGCACAGTCTTGCCTCCCTCATTGAGTGTTTTTCCTTCCCTGGAATCTGGTAGTCTGTGATTCAACATGTTGCCACAGGCAGCTGAGTCTGTTTTCATTCCCCCCATAATCCAGTGTGTGAACACACCACACTGTGCGCCTTGCCCTGCCAAAGGGCGCTCTCCAGCTTGGTAATTATGAGCAAGGCAAGTACATACATTCCTGCACGGGTTTCTTGGTCCATGGATATACGCTTGCTTCTCCATACCCTGAATCTGCACTGAATCACCAGCTCCCCAGGTGATTCAAACATAAGAAGCACAGAGATCAGAATCTGCTTTTTAACAAGGTCCCCAGAGTGTCACGTTGGCTTTATTAGTTCACATTCTCGTCCACACGTTATTTTAAATGAAAAAGGAACTAGTGGAGGGGCTTTGTAAAAGTCTTTACCCCCAAGTCTGACACAGAGTTCAATCGTCAGAAAACCCTCAGGAGAGAACCAACCCCACAGAGGTGTCCTCTGACCTCCACATGCACACTGTGGCATGCATGTACCCCACACTCCCACAAAATAATAAATAAATAAATAATTTTAAAAAGCGACTGCCCGGGCTGGTGATGTAGCTCAGTTGGTAGAGTGCTTGCCTAGCATGCCCAAAGCCCAGGGTTCCATCCCCAGCATGGAATCTCCAACCCAGGAGATGGAGGCAGTGGGGATCATGAGTTCAAGGCTATCCTTGGCTACTTAGAGAATCCAAAGCCAACCTCAGCTACCAGAGACCTTGTCTCAAAAATAAAGAAACACAAAAAACACCGTCTCTGCCCCCTTCCCCCATACAGCACAGCCTTTTAAGAGACTAGAAGGCATATCCTTAGCTAACAAGGGGAAAAGTGGGGAGCAGGTATGAGGGGCTTTGTGTGGTCGGCTGGACTTGATTAAATTGCCCTGTCCTCCTCTGTCCTGTCAGCTGAGGTAGGAATGTTTGTTTTCCTTCAAAATCATACCTTGAGAAGGAAAGTGATTAGGTCGTGGGGGTGGGGCCCTACTGAATGGATTAGTGTCCTTCTAAAGGAGACCCCAGGGGCAGTGGGTATGCTCAAGGCACATTGTAAAAGTGCATGGAATTTTCAAGAAATAATTTAAAATATCATTCAAAGTAAAGAAGAGACTTGAGAAACACCGGGTGAGGACAAAGTTGGAAGATGTGTCTGTGAGCAAACAATCTTTCCCACATGCCTGCATCTGCCCTGGGGCTTGCTTCAGCCTGACCTCCTGGTCTCTAGACTTATAAGAAATGATTTTCTGTTGTTTGGAAGCTAACCAGTCTATGGCACTTTACTATATCGTACCTAAACAGACTAAGGTGCCCCACTTAGAATCTAGACATATACCAAGGCAGGCCCCTTGCCTGATTTGGGGAGGTGACATCATCACTCCTGGCCTGACAGAACATGGACGTCTTGACAGGACAGCAGAGGCAGAGGAGTGGTCATGCCTAGAAGGATGGAAAGAGTTACCACCTACAGAAGTTCATTGTGGGCTAGGCATGGCTTGAAAACACATTTTACTTGTACTTATATTTCCAGAATTTGGCTCCCATTGTGTGTGTGTGATGCTGGGAATTGAACCCAGGACCTTACACATTCTAGGCGAGGGCTCTACCACTGAGCTATGCTCCCAGCTCTTCCTTAACTTTCCTGAGCCCCAGGTTCTTCATCTGTGAAATGTTTTGTTTTTTTCTTAAATGTTAAGAGGAAATGTATCTGACTGGAGAGTTGGCTCAGTGGTTAGAGCACTGGCTGCTCTTTCAGAGGATCGGAGTTCAGTTCCCAGCACCCACATGGTGGCTCACAACTGTCTGTAACTCCAGTTCCAGGGGTCCTCTTCTGACCTCCATGGGCACTGCATGCACGTGGTGCATAAACATACATGCAGGCAAAACAAACACATGCCTTTTTGTTTGTTTTTGAGACAGAATTTCTCTGTGCAGCCCTGGAACTCCCTCTGTAGACCCGCCTGCCTCTACCTCCTGAGTGCTAGGATTAAAGGCGTGTGCCACTACTGCCTGGCTAAAAATATTTGATTTTAATGAAGAGAAAAATGTGTGGAAGGGACCAACAAATAGTAACTAATTCAGGACATTAGTTCCCATTCTTGCTGTGGACCATCAACCCTTCCTCTCCTTGCACTATAATACTTTCTGCATCTGTTGTAAAACAGAGAAATAATCGTGGTGAGCTGTCTAATTTTAGTGGGCACGTACACTGTGCCAGGCACGCTAGAAATACTTTGGTAAAGAAGTCAGATTTGGGGGTTGGAGAGGCGGCTCAGAGGCTGAGAGCTCTTACTGTTCTTGCAGGGGACCTCAGTTTAGTTTCTAACATCACATGGTGGCTTACAACCGTCAATAGCTCCAGGTCCAGGGCATCCAGTGCCGCCCTCTTCTGGTCTCCACAGGTACTGCATGCACATGGTGCACAGTTGTGCATGCAGTCAAAACACGTACACATGAAATAAAAGCAAATAAATATTTAAGAAAAAAAAAAAGAGCTGGATGGCGGTGGTGCACACCTTTAATCCCAGCACTTGGGAGGCAGAGCCAGGTGGATTTCTGTGAGTTCGAGGCCAGCCTGGTCCACAGAGCGAGATCCAGGACAGGCACCAAAGCTACATAGAGAAACCCTGTCTCGGAAAAAAAAAATAAACAAAAGCAAAACCAGGCCTGGTGAGATGGCGTGGTAGGTTAGGGCATCTGCCGCCTAGCTTGATAACTTGAATTGGATTTTTCCCTAAGTTGGAGGGCCAGAGCTGCAAATTGTCCTCTGGCCACTACTGGGTGCTGTGACACATGGGAAGCACCCCCACCTACATACACACTGCTGTGGGATAATCCTTCTGTACGCTGTGAATATGTATCACTCTCATTGGTTGATAATAAAGCTGAATTGGGCTATAGCAAGGCAGAATAAGGCCGGGTGGGAACGCCAAACTGAAAATACAAAGAGAAGAAGGTGGAGTCGGAGGGAGACGAGCCAGCTGCTGGGGAAGGAAGATGATAGAGGACAGGTACAACCATGAGCCGTGTGGCAAAATACAGATTAATAGAAATGGGTTAATTTAAGTTGTAAGAGCTAGTTAGTAATAAACCTGAGCTATTTTAGGCTGAACATTTTGTAGTTAATACAAACTTTTGTGTGATTATTTGGGACCGGGCAGTTGGGACCAAAGAAGAGCTCTGCCTCATTTACACACACAAAATAAATAATTACAAACCCCACACACTCTCCAAGTCACATTCTCAGACCCAAACCATTAACATTAGAGAGCAGAAACAAAACATCCCTTCCCAAATTTGAACTACTTAAAAACTAGGGAACATGGGGGCTGGAGAGATGGCTCAGTGGTTAAGAACACTGCTTGCTCTTCCAGAAGTCCTGAGTTCAATTCCCAGCAACCATCTGTAGTGAGATCTGGTGCCCTCTTCTGGCCTGCAGGCATACATGCAGGTAGAATACTGTATACATGATAAATAAATAAATAACAACAACAACAACTCCCCCACAAAAAGATAGGGAACATGGCTTTAGCCCCTGGATTTTATTTCCTCCAAACAACTCCTTACCCCGATAGCAAGGTAGCTGGATATTAGGAGATGACATTTAACTTTACAGGTGTGGCCAGGTGGTGGTGGCACACACCTTTAATCCCAGCATTGGGGAGGCAGAGCTAGGTGGATCTCTGTGAGTTCCAGCCCAGCCTGGCCTACAAAGCAAGATCCAGGACAGGCTCCAAAGCCACACAGAGAAACCCTGTCTCGAAAAAACCAAAAAGAAAAAAGAAAAAAAAGTTAGAGGTGTGAATGTGAGGGAAGCAGGCCAATGGATTCCTAATCTTGTATGCTGTGGGATTTCCTGTGTTTTACACACATTAAAATAAGTAAGTCGTTATTATTGCCCATATGAAAATAGAGAATTTCTGGCCAAGAGCGGAGACCCAGAAGTAGTAAGAATTGGTCAGCTAGCAAGGGCCCGAGAAAACGAAGGAGCAAGACAAACCCAACTCTAAGGCAGGGCTCTCTGGGAGACTCCAACTTCGAATTTAAGGGTGTGTTGTCCCGTCCCTCACCCCCAGCTTGGCCTTCAACTTGCTACATGCTTCAGGTTAACCTTGAACTTCTGATCCTCTTGCTTTTAACTCCAGACCTCTGAGATCACAAGCATGCACCATGGGGTGGGTGTGGGGATGATGGAGCCCAGACCTTCCCCATGTTAGGCCAGCACACTACTGACTCAGCCCATAACCGGAAGGTTTCAAACACCACTGTTTTGTGTTTTCCCAGTTTATTACTCAAAACAAATCATCTCTTCATATAAAAGTGAGATGATTGCACGACCACTTTTATTAAATGAATTCATGTTACTGAAGGAAGAAAGTAGGCAGTTTTGGCCAAGATGTGACTAAGCAGTCCCACTCCAAGATGCCTTTTTTTGGTTTTTTTGAGACAGGGTTTCTCTGTGTAGCTCTAGCTCTCACTCTATGTCCTGGAATTCACTCTGTACACCACGCTGGCCTCGAACTCACAGAGATCCACCTGCCTCTGCCTCCCAAGTGCTGGGATTAAAGTCGTGTGCCACCACCACCCGGCTCTAAAATGCCTTTTTTTTTGTTTTTGTTTTCCCTAATAGTGACTGACCTTTCCTTATCTGTCGGTCCTGGCAGACACTGGAACCTGAGACAACATTCCTAGACTTTTAACATCTTTGGTCATTCTGGCTTGCTCTTTGGCGCCACCTAATGACCAAATGCCATTTCAAGTCCAAAGGGAAGTTTGGATTTCTCTCAGTGTGGCTCCTGCTTCTCAACAAGGTAGTGCTTCTCTCATTTAGACCCTGAGCAGAGATGGACGTTTAAGAAACTACATTTTAGGAAACTCTGTCAAACCTTACTAGGCTCCTACACCCTATTTACACATAAACAGAAATGTCAGAACCGTCATGAGGTCTGAAGTTTCAAATAACAGCTGGATGCAAGCCACATGTTGTGAGCAGCGTGAAGGCTTGTAATCCCAGGAGGCCTGTAATCTGAGGAGGCAGAAGGCTAATCCTTCTGGGTCTTGAATTTGAGGCCAGCCTGCGCTACAGAGTGAGACCTTGTGTCTAAAACAAAACTAAGGATGAGGAAGTTTGGGTCACTTTAGATATCCAATGTATTAGACATAGCTGTGAAGGGGGGAAGTAGTCATGAGAAGACCCCAACCCCCAAGCCCTGCTGTTCCAAGTTCCCTCTGGTTACAGAGTAGTTAAAGGGCTGGGGGGATGGATACACAGTCAAGAGTGTGTATGCTGCTCTTGTGGGGATCCAAGTTTGTTTCCCAGAACCCAAGCCAGCTCATAACCACTGATAACTCCAGCTCCAGGGGCATCTGACGCCCTCTCTGGCCTCTCTGGGTACCTGCACTCATGTGCGCGCATGCACACACACACACACACACACACACACACACACACACATACACACAAAATAAATCTTTACAAAATAAACTTCACAACCTTTCCCCCTCCCTAATCATATCTTGAACTGTAACAGAATATCACTCCTCAGTAGATTTTAACAGGGTGGTAGGGCACTGTTCCTTTAGGATGTTCATCTCCAACACTCTCGCTAGAAAATGGTCCGTCATAGATTTGGATCTATGGAGGGACAAATAGAAATCTATGTAGCACACAAGTACTCCAGACTCTGTCTCTCTGTCTCTCTCTGTGTGTGTAATTCTGGAAAGGGACTCCAGAAAAGCTAAGAAGTACCATCTACTGTACAAACTGAATGCAAGAGAAACCCCAAACCCAAACACCTTTATTCCAGTTGGAAAATCAAATCTGGAACATGGAAAGTCAAACTGTAAACAAACAAACACGTCCAGTCCCTAATGCCGTGAATTCCAACTCCTATTGGAACCAGCCTTGGGAACTTAAGACAGAGGAACGGCTTGAAGGAGGAATTAGGTTGGCCTCCACGCTGTTTCCCTATTAAAAAAGTACATAAACCGTATAAAATACAATTTATTACAAGGGACCAGGAGCCTCTTACAACATTCCTCTTGTCGTTTCTCTGACAGCGCCCCCCCCCCCACTCCAGAATGTATCTGAAGCACTAATCGGGTATGGAATCAGCCGGGCAGAGCAGGGCAGGGTGTGCCGCCCCGTGGATGATGGAGTAAGTCTGCTTGGGCAGTTCTTGTTGAGAGGGGAATATGGGCGGTGCCGTGGTGGCCACGGCGATGCTCTGGCCTCCATCGCTCACCACTGTCACTTCCGCAGTGCCCTCCTGAATCAGCGCGTTAAGGCCTTCGAAGTCCGAGCACGTGATACCCGAACTGGCAATGAATGTCTGGTTTCCCGTGCCTTCCTGGGTCCCGGCTGGGGTGGTGGGGATCAGAGTCTGTTGTAGGGTGGCCCCCGCCGCCTGTTCATGGGTGGTCAGCAGAACAGTCGGCTGACTCAGGGTACCTGCTTCTCCAGGACACCCGGGGGGCTGAGGAGGGGTGATTAGACTGACCTGGCGTAGGATCTGCAGCCGGCCGTTCCCCGGGAGCTCCTCGGGGGTCTGGGCTACCAGGGTGGGGGGCACAATGTTGACAGCAGCGGCGGCCGCTTGGACGATGGTGTTCGCCTGAGGTACCTGATGCCCCACGATGATCTTGACCCTCCCCTCGCTGAACTGAGACACCTGGCTGGACTGGAGGGGGACCTGGAGATGCCCCACGGTGAGGGGCGCAGCCGGCTGCTTGCTGGCGTCAAGGTGAAGCTGCACGACAGTCACATCGGAGTTCTTACTGTCGTGGTACTCACTGTGCTGCCTCTTGTGGCTGCGGAGGGAGTCCTCCCGCATGAACGAGGCCTCACAGATGTCACAGTGGAACGTCTTCTTGGCATCCAGCTTGGTCACCTGCCGGCTGCTCTGCCTGCCGGTGTCCTTCCTCTCCGGGGCCTCGGTCTTGAGCATGTCGGCGTGGAACTTCTTCATGTGCTTGCTCAGGTTACTGGGCTGCTTGGTGTCGAAGCTGCAGTAGTTACACTTGAACGGGCGCTCCGTGCAATGGATGCGCTCGTGCACGCGCAGCGCGGCCTTGCTGGAACAGGAGTAGCTGCACTCCGGGCACTTCTCCGGGTGCTCCGACTGGTGCAGGCGGCTGTGCTTCCGCAGGGTGGACTTGCTGTCACCCAGGAAGTCGCAGTGCGGACACTTGAAGTTATTCCCGCTGTGCTTGATGCGGATGTGCGACTTGAGGTTCCCCTTCATGGTACAGCGGACATTGCAGAACTCGCACTTGAAAGGCTTCTCCCCCGAGTGCACACGCATGTGCCTTTTCAAGTCCGAGCTGATTTTGAACTTGGCACTACAGAGCCAGCACTGGAAGGGGGCGTCCCCTGTCAACACAAGGTGAGTTTCCATAAGAACAGGCAGGTTAAAAAACGACAACAAGGATCAACAAGGATCCCCCCAGAAGCACACACCAGAAAACGGCTTATAGCAAGGCAGGAGGCTGGCCCCCTCCTCACCGCAGCTCCCAGCAGCCCTTGGGATTCTCTTTGTTACCCAAACCCCAGTCATCATCATGAGTGCCGGCACAGCCCCACCCCTAGAAAACCCAGAAGGAGGAGGGGGAAGGGTGATTTTTGAAAAGAGCCATTTAAATGTCCTGAATAGGATCTGCAATTCCACTCCTTACAGCTTTTTTTTTTCCTGAGACAGGGTCTATGTAGTCCTGACTGTCCTGAAACTCACTATGTAGACCAGGCTGGCCCCTAACTCACAGAGATCTGCCTGCCTCTGCCTCCTTAGTGCTGGGATCAAGGGCATGTACCACTATACCTGGCTTTCTTATAATTGTTTTTTAAAAATGATTTCATTTCTAATTTTACACACATGTGTGTGAGTGTGAGTGTGTGTGTGTGTGTGTGTGTGTGTGTGTGTGTGAGTGAGTGAGTGAGAGAGAGAGTATGTGCGTGCCAATGCAGGTGTCTGTGGAGGCCAAAAGAGAGGACTGGATTTCCTGTGAGCTGCCTGGTGGGTGTGCTGGGAATTGAACCCAGGTCCTCTGGAAGAGAGACTGCTGAGCCGTCTCTCCAGCCTCTTTCATAGCCCAGTTGGAAGCCGACCGCTGCATGACTTTGCATCCTTCTGGATTTTGATTGAACTGAGCGTTGTCACAGACTTGCTAACACATTTCCAACAGGTCAGTGCCAGGCTGCATCTGTGAGAGGCCCCCGCCCCCACGTGACGGATACACCGAGGATAGTCCTTGCAGATTTTTATTAATAGGGGTGTGTTTATTGCACAAGGCTTAATTTTTCCTTACTGCCAGCTGTGTTCTCTGCTTGGGAAGAAGTTACAGAATCCAGCTGCTTGATGTTTTGGTTTTTTTTTTTATTTGTATTTGCTGAAAGATGAATGGGGAGAGTGAAATTGCAAACAGCTAAGCGGATGTGATATCCAGGTCCAGATTAGTGGAGGCAGCGGTCACCAAGCAAGCAGCTTGCTCTCCAGGGTAGTGTTTCCATGTGCACTGCTGTGTACGTGCTGTGTGTGTGTGTGTGTGTGTGTGTGTGTGTGTGTGTGTGTGTGTGTCTAAGGACAACCTGGGGTGAACCTCCTAGGAACGCTGTCCACCTCCTTTGAGACAGGGTCTCTCACTGGCCTGGAGTTCACAAACTGGGCCAGGCTGGCCACCGAGCCCCAGGGATCCACCTGTCCCTGCCAACCCAGTGCTGGGATCACAGCGGTGCACCACGGCTGACATTTTCATGTGACATCTAGGAGCTGAGCTCTTAGTGAGGCATTTCCCCAGCACTACGACGACGATTGTTTAAGCAAGTGAGCTAACAGCGGTTCAGAGTTTCAGGTTGGTCCTGGATGGTAGGAGCCACGCCAGGCACACTACAGGGTGGTCTTGTCCTTGCTGGCAACACCCCACAAGGTAGGAGCCCTTACTAGCTCTGTTCTGAGCACTACTATGCAAGTGAGTGGGGTCCTGAGCCTACATAACTCATTCACGGTCACCATCCAGCACTCAGCAGGCCTGGCTCCAAGCCAGGCTGACTCCAAAGCCGGGCAAAGAGTTGTACACGTAACCCGTGCTCACTTTCTCAGGGCGTGCTCTCTGAAGACCGTGATCATGCTTCATGTGTTGGTAGCTGGCCAACGACGCCATCCTGAGCTGCCTAATGCATTCAACTAGAGCCTGCAGGGATTAGCTGAACACAATCCCAGAAAACCAAGATGCCTGAACCAAACAACAAACACTTCACATGGTTGGTTAACATTAGGCATGCTGACTCCTCAACTGGACGTGGGAAGCTCCAGCCTGGGGCCCAAACCCTGGCCACTGGTGGCTTTATAAATAAAGCTTATTGGACCAGGGCCATTCTCCTCTGCCGAGGACTGAACCCCGGCTTCACCCATGCTAGGGCAGCACAGCTGTTTAAACCTGGTTACTGTCCCATGGCCATTTTCCTGGTTAGTTCTTAGTGTCAACTCGACACAATCCAGAGTCACCTGAGTACCTCAGCTGAAGAATGGCCATGCCTGTGAGGAACTGTCTCACAGACGATTGACGGGGAGGGCCTCGGCCACTGCTGGCATCACTATCGGAGGCAGGTGAATCTGAACTGTGTAAGAGAGCTAGGAGAGACAAGCCAGAGAGAGCCAGTCAGCAGCGCTCCTCCGATCTCTGCTTCAGCTCCTGCCCTGACTCTCCTCAGTGATGGGCTGTGACCGGGGAAGGGCAAGCCCTTGCTCCTCTCAGGCTGCCTTAGGCCAGAATGTTCATCACAGCGACAGAAAGAAAAGGACAGCAACCACGGAGAGACAGTTGTGTGTCAGCGGCTACTTGGCCCCTAAAGCCCAAGGTACTTCCTAAGTAGCCTTTTTAATTAATAAAAACGGAGTGTGTTCGGGCATATGTGGACACCAGAGACCAACCTCAAGCACTGTTCCTCAGGAGCTGTCTACTTTGTGTTTTTGGTTTTTTTTTTGAGACAGGGTTTCTATGTAGCCCTGACTGTCCTGGACCTGGCTCTGTACACCAGGCTGGCCTTGAACGCGGAGATCCACCTTCCTCTGTCTCCCAAGTGCTGGGATTAAAGTGGTGGACTACCACCGCCAGGCCCTACTTTGTGACAGGGTCTCCCATTGGCCTGGGGCCCAACCAGTAGGCTAGGCTAGCTGCCAGTGAGCCTTGGGAATCCTCCTGACTCCGCTCCCGTGACACCGTTACAGGTGTCTGTCACTATGCCACTTTTTACAGGAGTTCTAGGAATCAACTCAGGTCCTCATGCTTGAGTGGTAAGCACAGACTGAACCATATCCCCAGCCACCAAGTGTTTTCCAGTAAACGTTAGCTTCTCCCCTGTCTTCAAACAACGTCGCCCCCTTGCGGCAGTTTGTCAAAGCTCACAGAACCCTTCTACAGGAAGCTTCAAATGCACAAAACAAGCTAATACAGAAAACCAATAGGAATACAAAGAAACCAATTACATTGTTAAAACCACAGAAAGAATCACATCGAGCAACGTGTACCTTAGCGGGGATTACACAGCCACCTAGCGGCGGGTCTTGGAACTACAGCAGCTTCTAGATTGGTATTAACAAAATGTACAATCACCCAACTGCCATGATCACTTTGAAACCCCGTGAGTTCCCCGGGCGACAAGTTCATAGCATTTGCTCAAAGTGGAATAACAGACATTTCCTTTTGTTCTTCTCTTCATCAATTCTATTAGTGACAAAATCCAGGGAAAACAAACAAACCCATAACCAAATCTCATAGCTAGGTTGCAGAGTTAACACCACTTTTCTAGAGGTTGAGATCTTTTGAGACAGGGTCTCTTGTACCCAAGGCTAGCCTCTAACTTCTCATGTAGCTGAAGGTGACCTTGAAATTCCTGTTTTCACTCCCCCAAGTGCTGGGATTACAGGTGTACACCACTGTACCCCGCCTACTCTTTCTTTTTTTTAAATCACAAATATTTTAAAAAATTATTTGATTATTTTGTGTGTGTTCTGTCTGCAGGTGTTCTGTCTGTATGTATGTGTGTGCAATGCCCACAGAAGGACGATCCGGATTCCCAGGACTGGAGTCACATGGTGGTGAGCCGTCACATGCACACTGTGGATCAGACCCTGTCCTCTGCAAGGGCAGCAGGTGCTCCTAACAGCCGAGCCATCTCTCTGACCCCACGAGTATTTCTCAACTTTCTTTTCAGTACATCTGGATGCTTTAAAATCACACTAATTACTTATTTATTTATTTACCGATTGAGTGATTGTGTGTGTGTGTGTGTGTGTGTGTGTGTGTGTGTGTGTGTGTGTAGTGTGCGTGGACATATGATAGCACATGTGTGGTGCTCAGGACAACTTGTGGGAGTCTGTCTTTCCTCTCACCATGTGGGTCTTGAGGACTGAGCTCATGAAAGCAAGCCCTTTCAGCCACTGAGCATCTCTCTAGACCTAAATTTACCCCTTCCCTCCTTTCTTTCTTTCTTTCTTTTTTTCTTTTCTGTCCTTTTTTTTTAGACAAGGTTTCATTATGTAACCTTGGCTGTCCTGGAACTCACTCTGTAGACCAGGCTGGCCTACAGAGCAATCCACCTGCCTCAGCCTCCCCAGTGTTGGGATTAAAGGTGTGCGCCACCACTGCCCGGCTCTGAATTAATTTCTTAAATGGAGTGTCCTGGCCAAAGCTCTGGTGTAAGTTCTGCAGTACCAGTGACTACACCCTCCGCCCCTAGCATCCCACGGAGCAGGGTTTAAGGATGCTGCGAAGTGAGTGATTGACAGGCAGTTGTATTGAAACCGACAGCGCTTTACTAACTTCCGGTTGTAACTAAAATGCTCGGCGGCACAGAGCCTCCGCCTGGCCGGCAACTGAAACAGTACGATTGACGTGAAGTTGTCCAAGTGCCACAAGCAGATAGAAAGCAAAACGAATACTCCACGGAGACGACACATAACCGGCACACACTTCAAATGCTAGGAAACACACCTTTCTACAGCAATCTAGAGATGCCTCTAACATGACTGAGTTCAACCCCACAAGCCCAAGTGGACCTCTGATGGTGCTGTGTGGATTGGGGACCGCTACGTAGCCCTGGTTGGCTCTGAACTCTTCTTCAATTTCATCTTCCTTTTGTACATATATTTATTGACGTCAGTGTCTTCCTCCATCACGCTCAGTGTTTTACTTACTGAGGCGGGGTCTCTCGATGAACTTGAGGTTTGCCTAGTCAGTCTGGCTAGTCACCTTGTCCCGGGGACCCCCCACCTCCTCCTGAGTGCGGGAATCACAAGCAGGCCACCATCCTTACCCACCCTGTGTTATGTCCTTAGCACGGCAAGCAGTTTATCTACTGAGCTATCTTCTTAGCCCAGGCTATGAACTCTTGATCCTCCTGCCTCAGCTGGGTACTTGGTTTTGGGGTGTGAGCTACCAGGCCTGGAAGAACCAGATTGAAGAAGTGGAGCTGAAAACAGAACAGACTCCAGACAAGAGGTTGGGGACCAGTTATGTCTGTCTGTGTCTTAGCCTGCTGCAAGAGGTCACGCAGATATCCCCAAATCTCCCACCTCCCGTTCTTCCTTGTAGCCTCTAAGTCCTAAATAATTACACAAGCTCTTTGGACAAGGGCAGGGTGATGTGCTGTGACCTACATCAGGCTCAAAGGTCACTGGATTGGGCCAATACTGTTCAGCAGGATCAACCAGACTTGACACAAAGGTTTACTTGTTGTTGTTGTTGTTGTTGTTTGGTAGGGGGTTGTTGAGATAGGTTCTCATGTAGCCCAGGATGGCCTTAGACTGGTTACATAGCTGAGGCTGACCCTGAACTACTGATCCTCCTGCTTCTACCTCCTGAGTGCTGGGATGACAGAAAACAAGTCCCGACAGGCACTTGGAGTGGCTCTGTCTTTGGGAGTGTCTTGCTCACACATGAGAAGGTTGCTTCTGGCTAGCCCGCTGGTCCCAGGAGAATGGCGACAGACGTGTGTGCACAGGTAGATCACTCCAGCCCAGGGTGCAGTGACTTCTTGTCACAGCCAGCAGCCTCTCAGACTTAAACCCACCCGAGGGCAGAGAGTTACCTACAGGGGTCTCAGCTGATGCTCGGCATGTGGATGGAGGAGGCTGCTGCATTTATAGAGGTTTGGGGGAGGGGAGGTTATTAGGGAACCGAAACCTTGCCTCAAAAACGTAACTGACACTTAACAGCAAACATCTAGCAGTTAAACTTAGTCAACCCGCACACTGGGAAACAGACACCCAGGCAGCTCGGGCTTGGAGGGTACAATCAATGATTGGTACCAGAAGAGAAGTTCACCAAAGAGCCCAGTGGGCCCCGAGCAGAGTGTGGAGGGAAAGGCAATGATTTCCTAGACATAATCTGTCGTTGGCATCCTTGGAAGTCATCTCCTGATAGCTTTTTAAAAAGTTTACTTCAGTCAGGCATGGTGGCACACGCCTTTAATCCTAGCACTTGGGAGGCAGAGGCAGGAGGATCTACATGGTGAAACCTTGTTTCCAAACAAAACAGAACACTGAAGTTTTTACTTGTGTGCATGTATCTGTGAGTGCATGAAAAGTGTGTGTGTGTGTGTGTGTGTGTGTGTGTGTGTGTGTGTGTGTGTGTGCTGTGGATATCGTTCTGTATAAATAAAACACTGATTGGCCAGTGGCCAGGCAGGAAGTATAGGCGGGACAAGGAGAGAGGAGAATTCTGGGAAGTGGAAGGCTGAGTGGGAGAGACCTGCCAGCCACCGCCATGACAAGCAAGATGTAAGGTACCGGTAAGCCACGAGCCACGTGGCAACTTATAGATTAATAGAAATGGGTTAATTTAAGATAAAAGAGGTAGATAACAAGAAGCCTGCCACGGCCATACAGTTTATAAGTAATATAAATGTCTGAGTGATTATTTTATACGTGGGTTGTGGGACTGCGGGGCTTAGTGGGACCTGGAGAGAAGCTCTCCAGCTACGTGTGTGTGTGTGTGTGTGTGTGTGTGTGTGTGTGTGTGTGTGTGTAACCATGGAGTCCAGATAAGGTCTATGGATTCCCTGAAGCTGGCCAGTTGTAAGCTGCCCGATGTTTGTGCTAGACTTTGGTTCTCTGGGAGAGTAGCAAGCACCCTTAACCACCGAGTCATCTCTCCAGCTCCCCTAGATAGGTTTTTATAATTTATTTACTTTCATTTTATGTGCATTGGTATTTTGCCTACATGTATGTCTGTGTGAGGGTGTTGGATCTTGACCTTACAGAAGTGAGCTGCCATGTGGGTGCTGGGAATTGAACCCGGGTCCTCTGGAAGAGCAGCCAGTGCTTTTAACCACGGAGCTCTCTAGTCTCCCTCCAACTGTCTTTTTAAAGTTAGACAAAAGCATGAGGACCAAGATCGTGTCCAAGAAAATAACCTCTAAATGAAGACCAACTAGAAAGTGAGATCCTAACGTCCAACCCAGAGGATTAGCCTGGTGCCAGGAGGCCGCCCAGGTCCCGTGAATGTTAGAGGAAGAAATGTCCACAGCTGAGTCGAGAAAGAGGAAGGATGCCCGCTCCCCAGCTAGACTTAAATCATACAAATATACAGGAAACTCAAAGTATTTTTTCTCCTTTGGGGCAATGTTTCTTTCTGTAGCCTTGGCTGTCCTGGAACTCACTCTGTAGACCAGGCTGGCCTTGAACTCAGAGATCCACCTGCCTCTGCCTCCTGAGTGCTGGGATTAAAGGTGTGGCGCCACCATTCCCAGCTCAGGAAACTCAAAAGTTTCAAAGGCAGATCCAGTAGCAAAAGGGACAGCAGCCTACACTAAAACAAAAGAGAGAAAGCCCCTTCTCTGGCCTTCGCACGCATGTGTACCTGCACAGCCCCCTCTGCAGGCAGCAAGCAGGAGGGACGGTTCCTCCCAAGTCTTTAGAAGTGGTCCAGAACGTAAGCAGAAAGGATGTCTCAAGTGGGCAGGGCTATGAGCCAGAGCTAGACACTATCCACCCCCCAACCAACCCTGAAAAAAGGGGGGATATGCCAAGAGAGATTTCAGACATGCGTGGGACCAGTCACAGGTAGGGTTCTCATCTTCCCCTTTCCCCAAAACAGGATTATTGTCAATGTTTGGGCTCCAGAATGTCACAACCAGACTTCTTATCCCTTTCTGACCTGACGGGCCTCCCTCACTCAATCCCTGTCTCTTGGCCTGATCCTATGGTTGGGTGAGATTTATGGGGGTCCTGGAGATGGTGTGAATGTCAGAAACGAGCCTGATGGTGGGACAAATGTGGTCTGTGACTGTTTGCATGAATGGTCCTAAATCTTCATCCCTCTCCTATCCCTAGCCTTTGCCATGCAATCTTGTTGTGAAATATTAGTTGAAGATGTGTTACATTTGCTTATGCTGTGGAACATTTGTTTAATGATGCCAAGATGTGTTTATGTTGCATTTGTTTAACTCTGTGAAGCTGTGTTACTTGCCTGTCTAAAACATCTGATGGTCTAATAAAGAGCTGAATGGCCAATAGCAAGGCAGGAGAAAGGATAGGTGGGGCTGGCAGGAAGAGAGAATAAATAAGGAGGAGAAATCTGGGAGGAAAAGATCGAGGAACAAGAAAAGGAGGAGAAGAGGATTCCAGGGGCCAGCCATCCAGCTACACAGCCAGTCATGGAGTAAGAAGTAAAGAAAGGTATGCAGAAATAGAGAAAGCTAAAAGCCCAGAGGCAAAAGATAGACGGATATTTTAAGAAAATCTGGCTAGAAACAAGCCAAGCTAAGGTGGGACATTTATAAGAAATAATACATCTCCATGCGTAATTTATTTGGGAGCTGGGTGGTGGGCCCCCCAAAGAGCCAAGGAGTAAAAACCACCAACTACATAATCTGGTGGTGGCTTGTCCCTTGGGTGAGCTCAGTTCCATCCCTGACACCAGATACAACCTGTGACTCACTTTAGGCACCAATGTGCTGTTTGTGGACACATGCAATCAGAGGCTTCAGTGGGCTTCCACATTGGGCTTGCCTGCCTGTTCCTCTGTGGAGATCATGACAAAGCCAAGCCTGGGCTAGTCCACAGGTCTGAGAAGAGAATCAGAGATAGATGGGGTGTAGCCTGATCACCCCAGGCGAGACCAGTGCACAGCCAAGAAACCCACATTCGGCTGCAGACGCCTTCTCACACGTGCGGTTAAGCTGAGCCAACATAATAGCAACACCAACCTGCTGACCTGAAGCATGTGAGTAACATTGGCTGCAATACCCCATTGGGACAGGGGATGGTCCTTACGAAGCACCACTGTGTCATTAGCTTGCTGATAGACATGCCAAAAAAACTCCCACTATTACATAATCTCAGCAACCTGCTCTGCTGTCTTTGCTGTGTGTGCATGTTTTGCAGCGCTGAGGAGACAACCCAGGGCCTCCCACATGCAGGGAAGAGCCTTATCCTAGCCCTTGCTGCGTGCTTTCTGATCAAGGCGCACTATTCTGAACATGTCAGTGCATCATTTAAAAATGACTGAACTGACTGTAACTCGGACGATTATTAAAAACGCATTGTCTGTATCTATTTCTTGGAATACATTCCCTCAACCCTGCGGGTATACAGTTACATAGAAACACAGGAGGTGGCCGATGGCTTGACAACCGCCCGGTGTCACTGGGATAGGCTCTTTCAGCAGATGAAAAGGAAAAACAAAAGGTTGGTTGACTACCCCCGCTCCATTAAAAATTGTTTCTTTGAGACAGGGTCCCATGTAGCCCAGGCTGGCCTGGTACTCTGTATGCAGCCGAGGATGACCTTGAACTCCTGATTCTCCGGCCTCCACCTCTTGAGTGCTGAGGTAACAAGTTCTTGCCCATCATGCCTGGTTTATGTGGTACTGGGGACTGAACCCAAGGTTTCACACATGCTAGGTAAGTACTCTACCAATGGAGCCACATCCCCAGCCAGAATTAAAAATGATAATAATAACAACAACAATAATGATTTTTTCCCCCCAATTTAGCTTTTTAGAAACAGGGTTTCCTACAGCCCAGGTTGGCCTTGAACCTGATATGTGGCTGAGGATGATCTGAACTCCTGATCCTCCTGCCTCCACCTCTCCAGTGCTGAAATTTCAGGTTCTCCACACCTGGTTTATGTGGTACTGGGGATGGAACCCAGGACTTTGTACTGTCAAGTCAGTCACACCTTCAGGTCACGAATTAAAAAGAATTTACAAAAATCAGTTAAGAGACCAGGTTGCATATATAGCCCAGATTGTCCTCAAACCTCTGATTCTCCTTGCCTCCACTTCTCCAGCGTTGGGGTTACAGCCCTATGTATGTGGGGCAAATGCTCTACCCACCAGCCACACCCCCAGCTCCTCTCTTTCCCCGTTGCCCACGGACTGGCAGGTGCCCGCGCTGGGATTCGAGGCGGCAGAGCACAGCTTACCCGTGTGCGAGCGCAGGTGCACGGTGAGCTGGCTGGAGTTGCGGCTGGCGTAGGGGCAGATCTGGCACTTGAAGGGCCGCTCGTCCGAGTGGATGCGCAGGTGCTTGTTGAGGCTGCTGCTGTCCGCCGCCGCGTAGTCGCACGTCTTGCACTTGTAGGGCTTGACGCCCGTGTGGCAGCGCATGTGCGTCTTCAGCTTGTCCTTCCGGCTGAAGCACTTCCCGCACACCTCGCACTTGTGGGGTTTGTCACCTTTGGCGCACACACAAGCCGCGGCGGGAAACAAGATGGGAAAGTTAACGTTTGCTCCCGACAGGAGAGGACCAACCTGCAGGCTGCCCCGGGGGGGTTTAGAAACCTGGGGCATGGGATGGAGTGGTGGTTCCTGCCGCTTTGCTTATTAGACTTTTCAAACGTTTTCCCTAAGACGAATATGAATTCCTTATGAACTAAGACACACAGCAACTAAAAAAATAAAACATTTTGTTGTTTCTGGACAGGGATCCCTATAGCTCAGGCTGGCCTCAAACTTGTTATGTAGCCCAGGCTGGCATTGAACTTCCCGAGCCCCTCAATTTCTGAGTGTTGGTATTACAGGCATGCCTCACTATGCCAGGCTTTAAAATAAGAATGTGGTAGTCTTTCTGCTTACCTTCTGGCTATTTCTGCCCCTTTACTTGTTCCCTGAGCCTTACAGGGCTGAGCACTCATCTACCCGACTTCTATCATCTTATTAATTTTGATTGTGGTTTTTTTTTTTTTTTTTGAGACAGGATCTCACTACATAGCCGTGACTGTTCTGGAGCTTGCTCTGTAGACCAGGCTGGCCTCAAACTTATAAAGATTCTCCTGCCTCTGCCTCCCAAGAGCTGAGGTTTAAGGTGTGTGCCACCATACTTTTATCATATTTTCTTTTACCGCATTTTTTGATATTAAAATCATTCCTGTTCTCATGTGGTCTTCATTTACCATGGTCTCCTATTCCTTGTTCTCCCTCTCTGTTGTTGATCCAGCTGGGATCTCCCGCTCCCCCAAGCTCTCTTTCCCTCGACCCTCGCCTTTCATTACCCCCACTCATGTCCAGGCTGTTCATGTAGATCTCATTCCATTTCTCTGTCATTGGGTGATCCCTGTGTCTTTCTTGGGGTCCTGTTTTCCGGGTAGCCTCCCTGGTGATGTGAGTAGCAGACAATTCATCCTTGTTTCATGTCTAGTATCTTGCAAAGTGCTAGAGAGGCCCACAGAAATCCACAAAGATACCCACACAACAGACTGCCGGCAATGGTCGAGAGACAGTCCGAACTGACCTACTCTGGTGATGGGATGGCCAAACACCCTAATTGTTGTGCTAGAAACCTCATCCAACTACTGAGGGATCTGGATGCAGAGATCCATGACTAGGCCCTGGGTGGATCTCTGGGAGTCCAATCAACGAGAATGAGGAGGGTTTATATGAGCGAGAATTGTTGAGACCAAGGTTGGATAAAGCACAGGGACAAATAGCCAAATGAATGGAAACACATGAACTATGAACCAATGGCTGAGGGGTCCACACTGGATCAGGCCCTCTGAATGGGTGAGACAGTTGATTGGCTTGATCTGTTTGGGAGGCATCCAGGCAGTGGGACCAGATCTTGTGCTCATTGCATGAGTTGGCTGTTTGAAACCTGGGGCCTATGCAGGATTGTTTGGCTCGGCCTGGGAGGAGGGGACTAGACCTACCTGGACTGAGTCTACCAGGTTGACCTCAGTCTGTGGGGAAGGCTTTGCCCTGGAGGAGATGGGAATGGGGGGGGGGCCTTGGGGGGAAGGTGAGGGGGACGGGAGGGGGGGAGAACAAGGGAATCCGTGACTGATATGTAGAACTGAATTGTATTGCAAAATAAATTAAAATAAATTAAAAAAAAATCATTCCAATATTAATGTATTACTTTATACTATAGACACAGACACACTGAAGGACACTAATGTAACGTGAAACAGCCATCTCTTCTATCCATTCCTTTTTCAGCCTTGGGCCACAGTGGCCTGCCTTCTGAACTGCCTGAGCCCTCACGGTGGCCTGGGTGCTGTTCAGGTCTCCCTGCTAAGGCAGTTTAATCCGACCCCGGATGACACAGGTGAGCACATGAACAAACTCACTTTTGACCTGGCGCGTCCCTATTATTAAGTGCGTGTGTGCTGTCATTGTGGGCTGTGCATGCCACAGCATGTGTGGAGGTCAGGGGGCAACTTGCACACGTTGGTTCTCTCCCTCTGCTGTGTGGGTCTTGGGAATTGAACTCATTTATAATGTCTTTAGGCTTGTCAGCAAGCACCTTTACCCACGAGCCAACTCGCCAGCCCAGTGGTGTGTGTGTGTACGTGTGTGTGTGTGTGTGTGTGCATATGTGTACGTGTGTGTGTGCATATGTGTATGTGTGTGTGTTGTGTGTGTGTACGCACGTGTGAGCATATGTGTACATGAGTGTGTGTTGTGTGTGTAGAGAGTAAACTAGGTCTCAGGATTTCTAGTGTCCTACGACTGGGCTATGGCCTCACCTCTTTTTAATTAATTTATCGTGGTGTATGTGTGTATTTTTCCTTTAGGACAAAAATCTCTGCCAACTAATGTCTTTTTTTTTTCCTTTTGAGACAGAGTCTCAGGTTGGTTTTGAACTTGCTATGACCCTGAACTTCTGTCTCTACCTGCAGAGCACCGGGAATGCCAGCGTGCACCACCGCGTCCCACTGATGCCAACCTGAAGGGAACCCAGAAGTTTGTGCATGGTAGGCGAACTCTACCACCGAGCCACACCCCTCACATTGATCTGGACACTTCACTCTTTGAATGTCCTGCCCGTGGATTCTTTATTTCATCCTCTTTACAAAGCTGGGACTAGAATCCAGGACCTCCTGCTTTCCTGGCAGGCTCTCCGCCACTCCCCGATGGCTTCGTGTGCTCGTAATCATTTGTCTTTTCCACATCATTAACAGCTAAGGCGGAGCGATTTTATTGTATGGATGGGGCATAAATTACTGAATCAATTTCCCACTGGCCAGGAAAAAGAATGGAGCAGACACACACGCACACATCACACACACACTCACATGTGCACACATACACACACTCACACACGCCCACGCACACACACGAGTGACTGCACAAAGCCAGGCGATACTGAGATGGCTGTAAGGACTAAAGGCATCTACCATCAAGTCTGATGACCCCAGTTTAATTTCTGGGACCCACACGTGGCAGGAAAGAACAGATTACGATAGTTGACCTCTGACCTTCACAGGGACATGGTGTGCATGTGAGCATGTGCACACACACACACACACACACACACACACACACACGTATAAAATAAAGCTTAAAAATAATAAAGACATACAATATTAAACATACAAGAATACCTTATTTGCCTAATAAGAGATGATAAAATTGTTTGTCTGGAGCTGGGCACAGTGGTTCACGCCTTTAATCCCAGCATTTAGGAGGCAGAGGCAGGCAGAGCTCTGTGAGTTTGAGGCCAGCCTGGTCTATATAGGTGAATTTTAGGACAGTGAGAGCTATATAGTGAGACTCTGTCTCCCAAAAGCCCACCAAAAACAAACAAACAAACAAACCCCAAAATAAGTCTTAGGCCCCATATCTGCAGGCAAAAATTCAGAATATTGCAGCGTGGACTTAAAGATGACTTTGCGGGCCGGGCGGTGGTGGCGCACGCCTTTAATCCCAGCACTTGGGAGGCAGAGGCAGGCGGATCTTTGTGAGTTCGAGGCCAGCCTGGTCTACAGCTCGAGATCCAGGAAAGGCACAAAGCTGCACAGAGAAACCCTGTCTCGAAAAACCTAAAAAAAAAAAAAAGATGACTTTGCGGTATACATTAGGAAGTGAGATGTCATAAGCAGGATCTTTACTCCTGCCCTGCCTTCTGTTTTTGTCTTTTTTGGGGGGGGGAGGGGAGGGGGAAACAGGATCTTTTTCCATAGCCCTGGCTGTCCTGAAACTCACTATGTAGACCAGGCTAGTCTTGAACTCACAGAGATCTGCATGCCTCTGCCTCTTAAGTGTTGGGATTATATTTGTAGGTCACCACACCAGTGAGATTTTCACTTTATCCTCTGTCAATCAAGTATGTACAGAGCCCAGCGCTGACACAGTGTGTCAAAGCTAATCACTATTATGTCAGAGTAAGGTTTGGAGATTTAGATCAGTGGTAGAGCGCTTGCCTAGCAAGCGCAAGGCCCTGGGTTCGGTCCTCAGCTCCCAAAAAAAAAAAAAAAAAAAAGAATGCATCTGACTGATAGGGGTGGGGGTGGGGTGGAGAGATGGCTCAGTGGTTAAGAGTACTGGCTGCTCTTCAGAGGTCCTGAGTCCAATTCCTGGCAACCACATGGTGGCTCACAACCATTTGTAATGAGATCTGGTGCCCTCTTTTGGCCTGCAGGCATACACGCAAGCAGAACATTTTATACATAAAGAAGGAAAATACATCTGACAATTTCTTTCTTTTTTTATTTTTCCGGAGTTGAGGACCAAATCCAGGGCAAGTGCTCTACTACTGAGCTAAATCCCCAGCCCCCTGATAATTTCTTAAAGACGGTCGTTTTGTTGAGCTGGGCTCTAACTCAGCTGGTAGAGCACTTGCCTTGCATGCACACGGCCCAGGGTTTGACCCTCAACATTGCAAAACTAAAATCATTTTATCGAAACTGTTAGCAGTCGAGTTACAAATTCCTGGCCGGGTCATCTCTCAGCACTGTCAGCTGCCTGGTGTTGCCTGTGCCCACTGGATTGTCAGTTTGCATCAGGGGTAGTGCCTGTGGGTGGTGCAGAGGCCGGCTTCCAACAGCTCTGCTGGGCAGAAACCGCATGGCTTCCTCGCCACCAACCCCAACCACCCTCCTTACAAGTGGCCAGTGAAACCCTCAGGTCACCCTGCTGTGCAGCGGTGTCTTCAGAAGATGGATAGGAATGGACCTATGATTGCTGCACTATGCAGTGTTGGACATCTCACAGCAACAATAAAGTAACCAATATGCCTTCGTTTACACTCTGACCTAGTTTTCCCAATTGACATGGATAATGAGTGCAATTTACTTGAGGAAATCTTAACCCCCTGAGCCCATATGGCGAGAGTCACTACTTGCTTATGAAATTTGGGTAATTAGAATAAATCCACGGGACCTGGCAGTGTGAGGTCTAGTGGACAGGATGGGGACCCCAGTGCCACTCATGGGTCACAGCTGATAACTGTTAGCTATGTGAGTTTTCACACGGCAGATGAAATATGAGAGGACCCATTACTCCCTGGCTTCCGCATGCTTCCCTTTTGAATTTACACCCCTGTGTCACTTGACCAGGAACCGCTCAGACTTTCTCGAAAGCCGTCCAGTAGCAATTCTTTCTCTATCCAAAACATCTGGAAAACATCAGCACGCAAGCTGGCCTCTGTATCTATAGGAGCCTGCAACTGTGCGACCAACCAGCTTTGGATCAAACAATATTTGAAGCATAAGCCATAGCCACATTGAGGAGACAGACAGGAGCTCTGTGTGGGGTTGGCATTCTGGCAGGAAGGGTCAGCCGGCCTCAGTGCAGCGCGGTATCTGGAGGGCGAATGTGGGCCCTGTGCAGACACCGATTCACCGTCTCTAAGGATGTTCACATCCTTAGTTTCTGGCATCTTTGGGGACCGGGGGCTCCCTGAAAGCAATCCCCTGAGGATCTAAAGGGATGACCGTATTAAGAAAATTAAAATACCCCACTTTGTTTTCCTTTTTCTATGCATTGATGTTTTTTCTCTCCTTTACAAGTCTGATTACATTAAAAACTGTGTGTGTGTGGTGTGTTGGTGTGCATGTGTTCACACTTGAGCATGTGGGTCACAAGATGCACATGGAGGTCGGAGAACAATGCCCTAAAGTTCCAAAGTTGGTTCTCTCCTTCCACCATATGGGTTCCCAGGATTGAGCTCAGGGCATCAGGCTTGGCAGTACACTCCTTTTCCTGCTGAGCCCTCTTCCTGGCCCTTCCTTCTGTTCTAAAACAAACCACATCATGCTCCCCTTTTGATATTGCAAAGATAACACACACCCTTTGTGTCACAGGTAAAGACGGCAGATGTATGAGAGCTACTACCCTTGACCAGGTGTGGTGGTGTGCACCCATGACCCCAGTGAGGCAGGGGTATGGAGAAGTGGAAGCAAGCCTAGGCTACATAGTGAGATCTTTTCTAAACAATTAACATCAACAACAAATCAAATACAACCAAAACAAAACGTGCATCCTCTGGTTTGCTCCCCAGGACTGAAAACAAACAATAAAACAAAACCTTCTTCTCTCTCTACTAATGTGATGTGCATACACAGACGTTTACATCTCCAACATGGATGCCGTCTGCATCTGACGCTAATTAATCGTGGCACGTCACTTCTCACATGGCTATGGCAGTTCCTGGCCTTCTGGCTTAGCGCTCACTTTCTCCACGCGAGGGTTTGTATTGCTTTGGATATGTTTCTGCCAAAATCACGTGTACAAACAGTGTCTTTATCTACTTTCTACCCTTACTCCTTTGACTTCTGTGAAGCTTAGCCCTTGTCATTTGTCCGACATCTCTGGGTCCCCAGCTCCTTGCTGGGTGGGTATTCAGGGTACCCTAGCTAATGACATGTCACTTACCTGTGTGGATCTTCAGATGTCGCTCCATGTCCTTCATGCCGTAGGCAGTCTTGAACTGGCAACCTGGAAAAGTCAAAAGATAAAGTCCAGAGGGATCTGAAGTGGCAGAGACTTGCCTCACCACGGGGAGATGGCCAGCAGCACAGGAAAGACACTGATGTCACAGGCCAGACACAGGATGGCATCACTGTGGCACAACCTCAAAACCAAAAGGAGCCATCAGAATGAGGCATGAACTTATACTTTACAACAGTGGTTCTCAGCCTGTGGGTCACGACCCCGTGTGTGTGTGTGTGTGTGTGTGTGTGTGTGGCCGGTCACATATCAGATATTTACATTACGATTCATCACAGTAGCAAAATTACAGTTATGAAGTAGCAGAGAGATAACTTTATGGTTGGGAGGGGTCAGCACAGCCTGAGGAACTGTATCAAAGGGTCGCAGCGTTAGGAAGACTGAGAACCCCTGTTCTACAACATGGCCCGTAGGCTAGAAAGATGCTGTCGTGAACGGAAGAGACAGACAAATGCTTGACGGTCCTGTTCAGAGAAGACTGAAGATCCGTAAGAACCAGTGGAAGGAGGGCTGGAGATGGTGCAGCGGTTAGCGCACTGGCTGTTTTTCCGGGGAACCCAGGTTTGGTGCGCAGCACCCACACAGAGGCTCACAACCACCTGTGACTCTAGTTCCAGGGGGTTCCACGCCCTCTTCTGAGTCAGTGGGTACCAGACACATGGAGGGTATAGACTTTCATGCAGGTGAAATACTCATAAATTTTACGGAATAAAAAGAATTCACGAAGAAGCTGGGTACTGTAGCTTAGGCCTCGAATTCCAACATTAGGAGGCTGAGGCAGGAGAATCACCAGTTTGAGGCCCACCAAAGCTGTATAGTGAATTCCAGATCTGCTTGAGCTACACAGTCAGGACCCAGTCTCCCCAACATTAAATCCTAAGAACCCTGTCTGCACTCAGAGCCCCCTTTACCCGGATAGCAGCAGCCGAGCCTCTTCTGCGCAGGGGGCGCGGTGGGCTTTTTGGCACGTGACTTGGCGGGGAGGGAGATCACGGTGGCTGTCTGGTTTTCGTTGCTTTCCGCGGGCAGGTAAGTTTGATAGCCATGTTCAAAGACGAATTCTGGAGCTGAAACTAAAGGGTGCAGTGGTCATTAATTTCCACAGGATGACGTAATGCATTCCAGGGTGATGATGTAATGCATTCCAGCTGATGAGGCACACCGTCTGTGGAAAGAATTTCCCTTCTCATTCAAAAGTCAAGTGTGTGAGCTGTAGGGGTGGCTCAGTGGTTAAGAACACTGGCAGCTGCTCTTCCAGAGGACCCAGGTTCAATTCCCAGCACCCACACAGTGTGGCTCCCAACCTTCTGTAACTCCAGTTCCAGGGCAAAGGAGGCCCTTTTCTGGTCTCCTTTGATACCAGGCAGGCTTGTGATACATAGACATACACAGGGAAAGATACATACATTATGTGACAGTTTTTATTTGTACTTTTAAAAAAAACTATTAAAGTTAATACAAAAGAAAAAAAATCCAGTGGCCAGGTGTGGTGGTGTACACCTTTAATCCCAGCACTTAGGGAGCAGAGGCAGGTGGATCTCTGTGAGTTCCAGGTCAGCCTGGTCTACATATGGAGTACCAGACAGCTACAGCTATAAATAGAGACCCTGCCTCAACTCTTGAACTCCTAGTAAAGCACAAGGGTGGTGGCAAAATGCCTTTAATTCCAGCACTCAGAGTTCAAGGCCAGCCTGGTCTACACAGTGAGTTCCAGGCAGTCAGAGCTACACGATGAAACCCAGTCTCAACAAACTGACCAAGAAACAACAACCACAACACAAACCAAATGCTGGCCTGGGGCTCTAAAACACCAATCAAGACTTTGGTCTTTTGGGACAGGTTCTCACATAGCCCAGGCTGGCCTCTAAATCGTTATGTAGCTGAGGCTGGCTTTGAACTTCTGCATCCTATGAGCTGGGGTTACAGGCATACACCACCACCCTAGTTTTTGACTCCTTTTTTCTTTCCGCTGTTAAAGATTGATTTTATTTACTTGTGTGTGGGGGCCTCTGCAGAAGCCAGAGGCCATCCCTAAGAGCTGGAGTTACAGGTGTCTGCAAGCCACTTGGCTTGCTCTGTGGGTGCTGGGACTCGAACTCCTGTCCTCACAAATTTAGCAGCAAGTACTCTTAAAGTGCAGCCCTGGCTTCAGACCTCTCGAATGAGTACTAAATGTCCCTAAAGCTGATGCCACATAGGCATTGTTAACTGCAGGCAGATGTACAAGGCACTCCGCTAAGAGTCTCAGAGTCCTAAAAATCCAGGACTTCTCTCAAAAGTCATCGGCACCCTGGAAGTCTCACTGCAATTTGGAGGTAAAAAGAAACAAAAAAAATGTAAACGCAAAAGAAAACAAACAAACAAAAGACTCCAAATGAGCTATCATTAAAAAGATAGGAGAGGTAGTCTTGAACTTTTTTCTGCTTACTTTTTTTTTTGTGCCCATTTTGTGAACGACGTTCTTGGTTTAGGGTTTGTAAAGAAAGGTCTTGTCTCCTTTGCTAAGATGGCGCTTGCCCATGGGAGGCCTAGTTCCAAGTGAAGGCAATCTACGTTCACCGGAGACAGGCAAGGCAGAGAGGTCCCATCTTTACCACTTTATTTCCAGAATATATTGACTTGAATCAACCCAGACTGCCATCACTACATAGCTCTATGTGCCAAAGAAACTCACACCATAGGCCATTTCCTCCAAGTCCACAGTCCCAGCTAAATGAGAAACAGCAGACAAACCCCAGCAGAAGGCGGTTGGCAAAATATTCACCTCAGCCTGGTGGTGGTGGCGCACATCTTTAATTCCAGCACTTGGGAGGCAGAGGCAGGCGGATTTCTGTAAGTTCAAGGCCAGCCTGGTCTATATTGTGAGTTCCAGGACAGCCAGGGCTACATAGAGAAACCCTGTATCGAAAAACCAAAAAACTTCACATCCAAAACCGTCCAGGTCATTGAAAATGAAACCGGAGAAACTACCACAGTCAGGAGGGATCTAAGGAGACGTCACAATACAGAGCAGTGTGTCCTGAACCTTCACTGTTAAAGATTTATTTATATTTTATGTACATGAGTGTTTTACTTGCATGTATGTCTGTGTAGCATATGTGTGCCTGGTACCATTGCAGGTCACTGGATCCCATGGAGTGTGGAATTACAAATGGTTGTGAACCACCATGTGGGTGCTGGGAACTGAACCCTGGTCCTCTGTCTGTAAGAGCAGGCAGTGCTCTTAACCACTGAGCCATCCCTCCAGACATTGATTTTAACATGTGGTTTCCTCCTCCTCCTCAGGATGGTTTTCTTGAAGGGTAGCTGGCCTGGCTTGATGTTTGTCTTTAAATCATGCCTCCTCATCAAGGTCCTCACCTTCATTTCCGGTGCCCACAGCATCCCATTCTGGGTTCCTCACTGGGAAAAACCAATTACCTATATGGACTTCAATCTCCACTCCTGAAACCATCTGGGGAGACATGGTTTCAGCTGAATCCCAGCAGTGGCCAGGTGGACCCCTTTAAAAAAAAAATCATGAGGGGGCTGGAGAGATGGCTCAGTGGTTAAGAACACTGACTGCTCTGGCAGAGGACCTGGGTTCAGTTCCCAGCACCCCCGTGTTGGCTCACAACCATTTGTAATTCTAGTTCTAGGGGTATACATACAGTATAAACTCAGAGGCACACATATGTGCACATTAATAAATGACAAATTAAACTCCTGTTAAAAAACCTGTGCGTTGCCGGGCGGTGGTGGCACACGCCTTTAATCCCAGCACTCGGGAGGCAGAGCCAGGCGGATCTCTGTGAGTTCGAGGCCAGCCTGGGCTACCAAGTGAGTTCCAGGAAAGGCGCAAAGCTACACAGAGAAACCCTGTCTCGAAAAACAAAAAACAAAAACAAACAAACAAAAAAAACCTGTGTAGCCGGGCGGTGGTGGCGCACGCCTTTAATCCCAGCACTCGGGAGGCAGAGGCAGGTGGATCTCTGTGAGTTCGAGGCCAGCCTGGTCTCCAAAGCGAGTTCCAGGAAAGGCGCAAAGCTACACAGAGAAACCCTGTCTCGAAAAACCAAAAAAAAAAAAACCAAACCTGTGTGTTGCCGGGCGGTGGTGGTGCACGCCTTTAATCCCAGCACTTGGGAGGCAGAGGCAGGTGGATCTCTGTGAGTTCGAGGCAAGCCTGGTCTCCAAAGCGAGTTCCAGGAAAGGCGCAAAGCTACACAGAGAAACCCTGTCTCGAAAAACCAAAAAAAAAAAAAAAAAAAAAAAAAAAAAAAAAAAAAAAAAAAAAAAAACCTGTGCGTGCAGCACTCAGCTCCCAGCACACACCACCTCTCCACTGTCACATTTCTTAAACACACACTCTGATCTCTAGTGAGAGTCCAGGTAGGCTCACCTGGACCTTTCTAGCATCCTCATGACGCTGTCACTGATTCATGTCAGATGACACCCGGGTTCTGACAGTTTTTGGCATCTGAGCAAACTCAGTTTCAAGTTTTCTCAATGGGGAAATGTCGTGGGATGTCTGGCCAGTTAAAGCCAGCAATTGGGTTCTGACAACCACTGCCCCATCTTCACGCCCAGGCTCTCTGAACAGCCGCCCACTTGTCTGTGTGCTCATGGCTACAAAAGCCAGTGAGTGTTCAGAGCTCAGTGAGGTGCTCTGCGGGAGCTGGGAAGGTAAGAATGTTGCGAGCAGTGCAGACGGTGGAGGCCTGGCTTGTCAAGTTTCAGAGGGAAGCAAAGACTTTACCAGGCCTCCTGTGTGAAGAATCCGTGGTTCTGGTTAGCTGGGTTGAAGAATCAGCTGTGATTTGGGACCAGAACCATTATAGTGAAACCTTTGCTTTGCTGGGATACTGGATGCTGGTCGGCTGGAGCTGAAAATTCAGCAGTGATTAAGAAGAGACCAGCATGGTTGAGGTGAAAACTTCTGGGAAGTGATCCCTCAGGGTCCGCACACAGAAGCTATGTTCCAGACACGACCAAGGTTGTACCTTGTGCTGACCGGTGAACTTGGTAGTGTTAGGAGTCACCTAGGCACTGATGGTTTTGAAGGTGTGAAAGGGTCATGGAGAGCAGCTGAGTGCTGGCTCTCAGTGGCAGGGCTGGAGTCCCTGAAGAGAGCCCAGGAGAGGCAATTGAAAGAGAAACCCTGTCTCGACAAACCAGAAAAAAGAAAGAAAGAAAGAAAGAAAGAAGGAAAGAAAGACAGAAAGAAAGAAAGAAAGAAGGAAAGAAAGAAAGAAGGAAAGAAAGAAAGAAAGAAAGTGCAGCCCTGTAGCAGCAGAAGACTCCAGCATTTTGGAGACGCCAGTACCCTGGGATGACCACCCAGTACCCTGGGATGACCACCCAGTACCCTGGGATGACCACCCAGTACCCTGGGATGACCACCCAGTACCCTGGGATGACCACCCAGTACCCTGGGATGACCACCCAGTACCCTGGGATGACCACCCAGTACCCTGGGATGACCACCCAGTACCATGGGATGACCACCCAGTACAGCAGTAGCAGTGGAGTGTTACCAGCCGGAGCCTAGAGGATGAGCTGTGTGTGCTGTAGAGGGCGGAGCTGGAGAAGTGACCCGAGCCCCTTGGAGGAGCCCAGAAGATCGTGAGTGAATCCCAGACAATTGGACATTGAGTTATTTACAGTGCTGGAGTTTGGGATTGCTTTGTTCAGGTTGTGACAGTGCCCTGGTTCTTCCCTGGAGTGGTATTTGCTCCGCCCATGACCTTGGGATAAAGGGCCCATAGGAGGCGGTGCTTCCTGCCATTGTTCGTGACCTCTTATAAGGAGTTGGAGAAGGGTCACATGCTCCTTCTCCCTGCTCCTGCCTGTGAGGTGGATTCGCTCCTGGTCAGATCAGAGGACAACTTCAGCTGTCTACTCCGATCTGTATTCGTGAGTGTATTTCCTCAATTTATACCTTAATAAATCCTGTTATCCATTTAATAGACTCACGTGGATTGATCGTAATACTTCCCTCTTTTAAGTATTTAACTTGATTTTTTTTGGTTGCCCACTCCCCTCCCCATCCAGACCAGGCTGGCCTTGAACTCACAGAGGTCTGCCTGCCTCCTGTGCCTCTACCTCCTTTAATGCTGGGATTAAAGGTGTGTGCCACCACTGCCCAGCTTAATTTTGATTTTTACAGGAGTCCACAGCTGAAAGACTTTGAACTTTTATTTTAAAAGTTTTGGGATTTTGAAAGAGATTGAACTTTTATTGTGTTTGAATTTATAAGGACTGTGGGACTTTTAAAGTTATTTATGTTTTATATTGTGATATTAATATTAATGAGTTACCTTGGGGATAAATGATAAAGGAAAGGTTCTAAATGTGTTTGTGTGTCAAGTTGACAAGAGGTCGGTTGTACTGGCTAGTTTCATGTCAACTTGACACAAGCTAGAGCCATCAGAGAGGGATCCTCAACTGAGAAAATGCCTCCAGACTGGGCGGTAAGCAAGCCTGTAGGGCATTTCCTTAATTAGTGATTGCTGGGGGAGGGCACATTGTGGGTGGTGCCATGCCTGGGCTGGTGGTTCTGGTACTAGAACAGTGGTTCTCAACCTTCCTAACGCTGCGACCCTTTAGTTCACGTTGTGCTGACCCCCGACCATCAAATTATTTTTGTTGATACTCATAACTGTAATTTTGCTACTGTGATGAATTGTAATGTAAATAAGTATCTGTGTTTTCTAATGATCTTAGGTGATCCTGCGAAAGGGGTCACAACCCACAGGTTGAGAACCATTGTTCTCTAAGCCTGCAGGCTGAACAAACCACGAGGAGCAAGCCGGTAAGCAGAATTCCTCCATGGCTTCTGCACCAGCTCTTGCCTCCAGGGTCCTGCCCGGCTTGAGTTCCTGTCCTGACTTCTTTAATGATGAACTGTGATGTGGCAGCATAAACCCTTTCCTCCCCAAGTTGCTTTGGTCATGGTGTTTCATCACAGCAATAGTAACTGTAAGATACTGAGCCTCAGTTTACTCCCCTGTCAATGGGAACGTCTCCGTGTCCACTTCATAAGGTTGAATCTGGTGGCTCAGTGTGTGACCAGCAACTCCAGCCACTAAAACTGGACTGATCTGGACTTGGAACGCCTTTCATTAAACTCCTAACTGGATCTGGGGGGAGGGTGAGGGAGGGTAGGAATACTCCCCATTCGTGGGACTGAGGGTTCCCCTGAGACATGGGACTAAAACCAGGCTGGTGGGGCTTGCTGCTGTGACCTTCCACTTTTGTCCCACAGCCGTCTGAACTGGGAGGTCCCTGTGGTGGAAAAATCCCCAGAGTGGGGTGAGTAGGGCAGTGTATGTGTGACCTCCACAGGTCAGCTCACAGGATGCTTGAAACCCTCTTGAAAGGCAAGCATGGGCCTCCTGAGTCGGGGCTTCTGGGGGGCTTATCCTACCGTCCCTCTCTTCTGAGGAACCTTCCAGTTCCTCAGGGGGGACACGGCGATATTCTAGCTATGACCCCTTCTTGGAGTCATGATTGAACATCTTCTCTCTCTCATTCCAGAGGCCACTCTTCCAATCTCCTGTGGCCGTTGCTGCTCTCTGAACGTCAAGATTAGATGCAGATGGAAGCATGGGGGCGGGGGATGGGCAGGTAAAACCCAGCAGGGACAGCTGGGCACAGCTGGGCTCATTCTGGGGATGGCGCTAATCATATGAGATCCATGAGTCACCTAGAGGCGCAGTCACAGGCTGAAAGGAGTCTGCAGGTGTGAGCTGCGAGGCTCGGTTTCTTTCCTTCTCTTTATTGCATTTCTTATTTTCGTGTGTATGTATGTGCTACCGCGTATACGGAGAAGTCAGAGGATAACCTGTGAGAATTAGTTTTCTCCTCCCACCACGTGGGTCCACAGGTTAAATTCAGGTTGTCAGATTTGACAGCAGGTGCTTTTACCTATTTTGCTGGCCCTGGCCTCAGTGTTTTTTGACTGGAGAATGGGCCTTTTCCTTCCTCTCTCTTGGGGTGGCTGTGAGGGTTAGAGACGAGGTGTGGAAAGCTGCTAAATGTACTTGTCACGTGACTCCATGGCTCCTGGGCAGCAAGGGACTGCCAAGAGACAGCCTGGCTTCATCAAGGGAAGTATCAGGATGAGGGCATGGGAGCCTTCAGGAACCATCACTGACATGGGTAGGACTGAGGCCTTGGGCCAAGGGAGTGACTCTCCAACCTGCCAGAGCCGTGGGTCCCCCTGGGAGCTTATTATGGTGATGCTGGAGTCTCCATTCCAGAAATCCTGATTCCTCCCGAGGTGGAGCCTGGGTGCTGGTGTCTAATAAGTTCCCCAAGGACCCTGATCTACAAGCGGGTCTCGGAACTGACAGCTAACAGAGCAGCCAAGTCCAGAGTGGTGGTGGGGTGAGTGGAGTCCAGAAAAGTGTGGCAGCGAAAGGCAAGCAGGATCCTGCTGGGTTGTCTGGAGAGGGACAGCTAAGTCGGGCAGAGGCCAGACACTTGAGGTTATTAGCACCTCAGCCAATCGCCACTTTATCTGTGAGACTGCACTGTGAACAAGGGCTCACAGGCCCCGGCAGCCATCCCTGCGCTCTAGTGGTCGATTACAGAATTCCTGTGGCAGCCCAGGCATGAGGCTGTGGCCCGAGCTATCAGACTGTAGGTGGGATATGAGACTTGTGGTCTGTCTCTGGGGCTTAGATTGTCATCTGCACCATTCAGGAGATGTTTCCCTGAGCTGGGTACCAAGAGGACCCCATGCCTGGCCTGAGACCACACAGGGACAGTTCTAGGCAGAGGAGCACCACCTGCCAGGGCTCTAGGGTGCTAAGAAATGGGGTTCGCTGGAAAAACTGCAAGGAAAACATGTGCACTCTGGCTGCACATGTGGAGGGCATGTGTGTGCTGGGGAAACTGTGTGGGTAGACTGTCACCAGGTGGCACCAGTCAGGCAAGGCAGGGAAAGGCATTTCCAGCAGAAGGAACAGAGAAGCAAACGGCTCAGAGGTCAGTATTGAAAAACCTCAGGCAGAGTGTAGTCCAAAGCCTTCCTTCCACACTGCAGAATCCCTCAGAGTTCCTCTTGCAGTTCTTCCTGGGGCCTTGTGTTTTGAAGTCGGGAGGCTAAACTCTCTTCAGGGAGATGCTCATGAGGAAAAGGGATGAAACACTTGTTCCAGGACAGCCCCGGATCTGTGGGTCTTCCTGGATCCCTCTCTTCCCTACAGGCAGTCTCTCCTTGTCTAGCTGAGATACAAGCAGGTCACAGCAGGCCACTAGCACGGTGATTTCTTTCTTTTTTGAGACAGGGTTTCTCTGTATAGTAGTCCTTCTCTGTATAGAGGACCAGGCTGGCCTCAAGCTTGGAGAGATCTGTCTGCCTCTGCCTCCCTGGTGCTGGAATTAAAGGTGTGTGCCACCGCCTGCTGGTTTCCAAGGTGATTTCTAGTCTCCACATTTTCTTGATCACTTCCTTTAAGGTTTAATTTATTTTCCTATTCTAAAATCTCTCCAGACACATATTCTGGGAGCATTAAAAATACTCAAGTAATCCTGCTTATCGCCCAAAACTGTTTTATGTGTTTGTGTGTAGGTCTGAGTGTAGTATGTGTGCCATGTTCAGGCATGTGTGTGGGCCTGAGTGTGGTATGTATACTACATTTGTGCACGTGCCCTCAGAAAGCCAGAGGGAGGGACCTGGATCCCCTGGAACTAGTCAGACAGTTGTGATCTGCCATGTGAGTGCTCGTCCTCCGCAAGAGCAGCCAGTGCTCTTAACCACTGAGACGTCCCTCTAGCCTCAAGCCCCAAATTTTAAACAGCACACAAATAATTTATAAAGAGGGAAGTTGGCTGATCCTCAGCTCTAGCGGATCTAGCTGGCAAATGGTCTTTGAGAGTAAGCTAGAAGCCTGTAGGCTCAGTCAGGCTGACTGATGTATTTTGTTCGGCCAATGATGTCTTAAAAACTGAGACCGTTTGGGCTGTTGAGACGGTTCAGCTGGTAAAGGTGCTTGCTGCCAAGTTGGACTGCCTGGGTTCCATCCCCAGTGCTCACATGGTAGAGAGAACCAACTCTAACGCTGTCCTCTCACCCTTCCCGTGTGATATGGCACGCATGCATGGACACACACAGAAATAAACATATCTTAACTTTATTTTTAATTGGGAAAACTCCTATCTTTTTTGCAGCTAAAAAATCAAAAGACAGAATTGGCCAGACCCAAAGAACACCTGCTCTGTGCATGACCTTTCCAGTTTACCACAGTCTGTGCCATGCCCTAACATCCCCCACAGGCTCTCACTGACTGCACCTCCTGTTCAGAAGCTCTTACTGGGTGTGACAGTGTTCCACGTGCACACACCTGTCCAGCTCTCACAGGGACATGGTCCCTCTGTCTGAGGCTCAGGTCCATTGCACTGTATGATACCTGACATAGTTTACCCATCTCTCTAAGCATCACATATAAAACTGACTGTCTCCACAGGATAAACTGTAATGAACAGTCTTCATTTGCTATCAAGTTTTACAGGATAAACACTTAGAAATACGGGCTGGAGAGATGGCTCAGAGGTTAAGAGCACCGACTGCTCTTCCAGAGGTCCTGAGTTCAATTCCCAGCACCCACATGGTGGATCACAGCCATCTGTAATGAGATCTGGCGCCCTCTTCTGTATACATAATAAATAAATAAATCTTAAAAAAATACTTAGAAATACACCCATTAAACATATTTAGGTATATTTTATTAAGTAATCCTTTCACACTTATTTATTTGTGTGTGTATGTACGTGCGCGTACACACATCACAGTGCATGTGTGTGGAGGTCAGAAGACAACCCTCGGGAGTGGATTCTTCCCTTTTGCCAAGATCAAACTCAAGGCATCCGGCTTTGCTGGCAGCTACCTCAACCCGCTGCGCCTTCTCTTCTGCTCAGTATTCCAGTAAATTTTAAAACAGAGATCTAAAATTGAGGAATTAATTTGAAAGGTATCACAAAACTGTCCAGGGTATAGGAATTGGCATCCGCAGAGCACGCATGCCTGGTTTTCATCTGCTTTGCTCTCATCCCGCAGGGACCACTGTCCTGATGTGCTCGGCACACCCTTCCATGTCATCTGCCGTCCTTTCCTGACTCTTTGCTTGCTTCTTTTCCTTCGCTTTGTTGGTTTTTAAACATTCGTTATATAGGAAGGACATTTATATGCATAAGCTGCCAACTTCTTTTCAACATGCTCATCTTTAGACTCTATTTCTGGGGGAGAAAATAAGTAACCTCATTGCAGTCACATTTAGAATTCTCTTTCTCTTGGGAGGGTAGTCCAATCACGAAGGAATGTATTACCTAATTCCTGGAGTACCCAGCATCTCACAGACTGGCACTTTACTTTTTTCAAGACAAGGTTTCTCTGTGTACCAGTTGTCTTGGAACTCACTGTCTAGACCAGGCTGGTCTCGAACTCAGAGATCCACCTGCCTCTGCCTCCTGAGTGCTGGGATTAAAGGCATGCGCCACCACTGTTCAGCTGGTACTTTACATTTTTAAAGTTGCCGCCTATCCCTTTAAGGTGGGTTATATATGTGTTAAACGTAGGTAGGGGTGTGTATGTGTGTACTTATCGTTGTGTGGATAATATGTACTCCAGAACATAAAGTATAAATATTTTTTTTTTTTTTTTTTTTTTTTTTTTTTTTTTTGGTTTTTCGAGACAGGGTTTCTCTGTGTAGCTTTGCGCCTTTCCTGGAACTCACTTGGTAGCTCAGGCTGGCCTCGAACTCACAGAGATCCGCCGGCCTCTGCCTCCCGAGTGCTGGGATTAAAGGCGTGCGCCACCACCGCCCGGCTATTTTTATTTATATATACGTGTGTGTCAATGTGTGTGTGTATGTGTGTGTGTGTGTGTGTGTGTGTGTGTATACACGCGTGCAGGTGCCCTTTGAGGCCAGAAGAGGGCTTTGGATCCCCTGGAGCTGGAGTTAACCGGCATTTACAAGCTCTCCACAGTGGGTCCTCTGCAAGAGCAGCAAGCACTCTTAACCACCGAGCCATCTCTCCAGCCCCATACTCCAGATCTGTAAAATACATTTTTTTCCTCTTTTTGATTTTTTTCTGAGACAGGGTTTCTCTGTGTAGCCCTGGCTGTCCTTGGACTCATAGAGATCTACCTGCCTCTGCCTCCTAAGTGCTGGGATTAAAGGCACCACCACTGGGCTGTAGAATACATTTTTTAAATTGATTTTCCCCCAGACTGGCCTTGAACTCACTGCACAGCCAGAGATGACCTTGAACTCCGATGTGTCTACTGGGATTACCAGCCTAGGCCCTGTACATGGCTGTATTCAACCTTTTGATGCCTCTGTAACTTGACAAAACGAGCCCTGTGCATACCCACCCCAAATATCTGCGAGAACCTGCTTCTCAGCGTCCAGAGGTTTGGCTTAGAAACCTGGCCTTTGTCTGTTTTGCTTACACACATGACATTCTCACTATTCACACTCATGGTTTGAACTTAGAAGCCTCCAAACCCGGCCCAGCAGCTGCTTCCCAGCGGGCGAGGGACTAGGCCCTGGGCAGGCCTTCCTAACAGAGGTGGGGGATGCAGCCAGCCACCTCTGCCCATTCCTTCCCCGTCCCCGCCTAGCTGTACCTGTGATGGTCTGGGTCTCCGAGCTGATGGTTCTTGTGGTGGTCTGGGTGGCAGGCACCGTCTCCTCTGACACAAACTGGACCGTGCTGGGGGCTGTCACGGGTGTGCTGGTCAGCTGGCAGCCACTCTGCTTGTGGGCTACGAAGGCATCCAGGTTGCTGAACTGCTGCTTACAGATACCACAGATGTGGATGTCTGGTGTCAGCTCTACCAGGACCGTGGTGCCTCCTGGGACTCCATGGGACAAAGGAAAAGTCACATTTTAATTCCAGACCAGTGTCATGTCAAGAGGCAGACATGGCTAGTGGACGGCCTATGTCTCTTCTTTCTTGGAAACCTACTCCAAATACTGTGCAAGCAGCTGTGTCCCCATAGGCTGGGGTTTATGTTTACAAGAGAGTTCTTTCAGAGCTGGAGAGACAGTGTAAATGGAAGTTTCTTGTCCCAACTGCCTGTTCCCAAATAACCTCTCTGAGGCTTATATTAATTGTAAATGCTCGGCCAATAGCTCAGGCTTATAACTAACTAGCCCTTACATTTTAAGTTAACCCATATTCCTTATTTATGCTCTGCCATGCGGTGGTCCATTTATTAGCATCGCACTTTCATATCCTGCTCCCTCTGTGTCTGCTGGCAACTCATGACTCTGCCCTTCTCCTTCTCATCATCCTTAGTTTGGTTGCCCCACCCATACTTCCTGCCTGGCTACTGGCCAATCAGCATTTTATTAAACCAATTGGAGTGACAAATCTTTACAGTGTATAAGAAGATTATTCCACAGCAAGAGAGTCCACAAACAGCTTGCTTTGCATACATGAAGCCCTGAGTTCAATCCTTAGAACCCCCATGTAAAAAGCTGGGTGTGGGGTGTGAGTTTGTAATCTCAGCCTAGGGGAGGAGGCAGGAGGATTCCAGTGCTTGCTGGCCAGGTGGCCTAGCCTACTTGGCAAGTTTCGGGCTAGGGAGAAACGCTGTCTCAAAACACAAGGAATGGTGTCTGAGGACACCAGCAGGGTTGTCCTCTGGCCTCCATGCATATGTGTGCGCACACACAAGGATGTACACTTCAGTGCATCCACATCCACACAACCAATAAAAAAGGAAGTTCTTCTGATGTGCAGGACTGCCTAGCCCTTCCCAGGCCCTGAGGCCATCTCCTGCCCCAACAGAAAGGTCATTATGGAAACTACCCCCATCCCAATACACATTTCCAAATGCCTCATCACCTTGGAACCCATAGTTCACATCGGTGGTCCCTGATAACGGTGGTCCCTGACAACAGTGGTCCCTGACAACGGTAGCCCCTGACTGATGTGTGGACTCCTCCAGCACACACACTACAAAGGGAGCAGGCTTCCTCTTTATCTGTTGATACAGATGTGATGCTGGCACTTCTGCAGACACTTGATAACTACAAGGAAAATGCTAGAATCCCTGATTCTTGTTCTTAACTTCCCTGGTCCCTGAATGTAACCCCAGTATAAACGAATTAGAATGGTTCAGGTTTTTCTGACACTTGTAGACTAAATTCACTCTTAATTGACAGGAACATCATTTTTCTATAGCAATGAGAGAGAGTTAATACTATATTGAGAGTTTCGAGGTAACTAACATAGTACCTGGTTCTATATTAGAAAGTAATATAGCTTCAGATGCATCTCAGTGGGTAGAGGGCTCGCCTTACATATCTGAGGCCCCAAGTTCGATCCCCAGTACCTCCTAAAAATAGAGTGGTGTGCAGGCCAGTAATGCAATCCCAGCCACTCCAGAGGTAGAGGCTGGAGGACTAACTCCTGGGTCTTGTCCACTTTGAAACACCTAGACCTTGTTTCAGAACAGCAGCAGCAGAAAGCATTATATAAACGTCTGTTAAATAAGATAACAATTGGGCAGAAGAGATGGCTGCTCTTCCAGAGGTCCTGAGTTCAATTCCCAGTAACCACATGATGGCTCACAACCATCTATAATGAGATCCGATGCCTTCTTCTGGCATGCAGGCCATACATGCAGACAGAGCATGCATATACATAAATAAATAAATCTTAAAAAAATAACAATTAGTAAGTCTCAACATGAGAAATTTAATTTTTATTCTTAAATTTTTCTTTTGTGGAGTTGTAGGGATGGCTCAGTATTACTGCTCTCACAGAGGATATAAGTTCAGTTTCCAGAACTTATTCATGCTCGGCAGCTCATAACCAGCAACTCCAGCTCCAGGGGATCTGACGCCCTCTTCTGGCCTCCATGAGCACTTGCACTCAAAAGCACATATCTATCCCTATATACACATAATTAAAAATAGAAATAAAATCTTAATTTTTTTCTCTTGCATTATAATAAAACACAAAATAAAATCTGGAAGAAATAGTAAGAACTGGCAGAAATAAAAAACTCATAATGTTTTCATTTGTACCTTTCATGGACATTACAAACACATTTTCTACTATTTATGCTTAAATTTTCAATTTTTTCATTTTATTGTGAAGCTAATCTTTTCCCTACATAATACCACATAAGCATTAACATCCTTCATACATGTAATTGTTCAGTGGGAACATGTCCATGCATCATATAATAATGCCTGTAACCAGTGAAGTTAAACACTACCAGACACAGTGTCTGTACAATGCAATTTTCTGAAAATTATAAGCTGTTTCGATTCTGTCCAGTTTCTTTCAGGACTACGACAAGGCATTTGTGTGTTGTGGTGTCCTGTGGTAGACGTCCCAGGGAAAGTGATGCTGGGGGAGGGACACTTTGTAAGTCACCTTGCAGAAGCCTTTAGAAGTCAACAGATGGCAGAAACAAGGCCTTCCTCCTCTGGACTGCTGCGGCCCGGTGGCTACAGGGACAGTCCCAATACTACGAAAACAGTGAGAATGTAGCCATATTTCCTCAGCTAAGGGTGTCTTCGTGGTGGAATAATATTGGTGTCCAGGATGAAGCAGTTTTAGTACTAAGTTATGCTTCTGGTACTCACAAAAGGAACAAGTCACAACGGGGTCTTTTTTTATCATCAACACTGATTTTAGCCCTGGGTTTTCCAATGAGGGTAAGACGAGTCTCTCCTTAGGACCCCTGAAGATGGACTGAGCTAATGCCTGTAAGGGGGCAGATCCCGGGATGCAAAGCAGGTCACGTGGTGGGGTTCTCCCTCTTTAAACACAACCTTAAGTGCATGTCACTGGGGGACACTGAGACACGATGGGGTGGGGACTGGGGTTCAGGGAAACCTCTCCGTTTCATAAGTCATGCAGGGCACACCCAGGCAAGTTGGGACCCAGTGGCTCCAAGAACAGCAGTTAGCAAACTGAGTCAGGTGTAGGCAAACCCTGGCCAGGGCTTTTCAAACTTCCGGTGCTCCAGGCAGCAGGGGAAGACCTCAGATTCTGGCCCCACCCCCGGAGACCTGCGGGGGCGGACCCAGCAGCCTTGTTTTAAACATGCTGGCGCTCCAGGAGGTTACCTCCCGATCAGTTATTGGCCCAACTCTGGGAAACAAAGGCACAGGGGGATACTAAGAACTTGGAGGGGGTAAAATAAAAGCTGATGTGATGTCAGGAAAGTAACAGAGAATCCCAAACTCAGAGCAAGCCACCCCAGCGTGGTCTTCCTTACATCCCCCCCCACTGGGAGTGCAGGGAGAGCTTTGCAAACCCTCCCGCAAGCCTTTCAGCGGTGCTCCAACTTGAGCCACTAAGGCAGAAGTTTCCCTACCAGATCACCCCACTTTCTCCTTCCCTCCACTGTGCCCCAAACTCTGCCAGGCGGGTTGAGGAGGAGGTGACTGTCTCTGCTTCGCGCGGCCTCCCCAGGCCATGCCTCCTGGGGGTGGGGTGGGGTGGTGGTGCAGCAGGAGTTCCGCTCCCAGCCCAGCTGCTGTCTGGGATGGGGTTGGGGAGGGGCGTGCAAGGTGCGCGGTCGCCAGGATCCCGCAGCCCCGGGCCTGCCGGTTGCGCCCAGGGCCCGGCACCAGCTACATCCGCCCAGCACTTACTTTGCACTGATCCTGAGAAGCTGTCGCTCGCGTTCATGGCCGCAGACCTGGGGCGCCGCTCCCGGGGCCCCCTGGCTCGCTCTACATGGTGCAAAGACTTTGCTCTTGCATTTTTCCCGCACACCCCCCCAACCCTGCCTGTCTGCTCCCAACTCTGCGAGGCGGGGACGGATGTACAGCCCGCGCCACTTCCGCTGCCTAGAGGGCGCTGGCCCCGTGAGCCCAGCCGGGTTCCCATGCTGTGCTCTCCCGGGGACACGGGGAGGGACCTGGGCACCCAGGTCCAAGCGCCCCGATCCCATCACTCTACCCCAGGCACTCTGGGGGCTCTGTGGCCACCCTGCGCCTTTGCACCTTGCCCTCCTGGGGACCCTCATTTTGCCAGATACCAGAAGAATGAACCGCCGGCCTAGGAGAGGGGGAGCTCAGGACCAGGCGTCCCCCTTGGGCAGATCCAACAGTTTAGCACCGGGGCGGGGCCTCTGCTCTGCTTGGGGATGAACAGGGTGGGGATGGGGCCCGGTGAGATGGCTCTGTGGGAGTCGGAGGGCACAAGTCTCCAAGCCTGACTTCCCGCCATTTCTGGGACTCTCTTGATAGACTCATGCATCCACACACATATAATACACACATATTTTAAAAAAGAGATTAGTGATGGAGTGGATTGGAGAAGTCACCGGGGCCTCTGTTCCTGGGGGCTTCCAACTTCATCCTGTACAGAGAAAGCCTGGAGGGTGTGTTAGAATTGCTTGCGGGGGTACGGGGGCGGGGGGGAGAGGGGACCTGGAGAGAAAGGTCAGAGGTTAAGAGCATGTGTTACTTTTGCAAGAGGGCCCAAGTTCTGGTCCCAGGACCCAAGTTGGGTGGCTCTCAACTGTGACTCCAGCTCCAGGGAATCCAGCACCCTCTTCTGGCCTCAGTGGGTACCCACATCATGTACTGCAAGGAAGAACTGAAGAACTGACCGCTAAACCCACCCTAGAGGTTCCGGAGTGGCTGGTGTCAGTATCCCACGTTCCTTATTTCTTAATGCTCTCTCACCCTCCGCCTCTGCAGGTTTCCTCCCTGTGCGACCTTCTAACCCTGTCCCGGCTCACCTGGATTGGTACCTCATACTCTCCCAGGGAACTTGCTGAGGCCACACACACATGTTTGGGTGCCACCCAGATTGCTGGAAGGGAACATCAGGGCCTGTGGTCCAGGCATGTACAGAGCAGAGACATGCCCCAGGTGACTCTAGCTGGAATCTTGAATGAGGACCAAGGGAAATTCCCCTTCTAAAATGGATTTGCTAATGTTTACATTAACATAAATGTCAGCAAAGACACATTTGAAACTTAAAATCACGGCTAAGCCCCTGTAATGGGAATGATCAAGATTGAACCTGGGGGCCACTGGGCAGTGGGTACACAACCACTTATTTTCCTGAGAGCTGGCCTGGAGTCTCGCCTGGCATCAAACTCGGTCGGGGTAATACACCTGTGGTTTTCTGTGTGGTCGTCAGATGACTTCACACAAAGCAAACACGCACAAGCCTGCCTCTCTCTTGTAAAGCTAAATGAACATGGAAATATCCAAACCTTACCGTGGGACACACAGTGAAAAGCAAGTTCTTCTCCAGTGTTTCCCAGTACCTCCCTTCCCTCCCTCGCCCCAGTTTTCCTGTGCTATACTGCCTGGGACCCCAGATTTTCTCCCAGGAATCAAATCTTGATACCACTTCCTTTTTTACTTCCCCTCCCTTGTGCTGACCCGTGACCAGTTTCTTAGGGGTGTTTAAAACTCTCTTACAGATACACAGAGGCCATATGCAAATTCAGATTTTTTTTTTAAACCAAATGACTCCAAAGAGGAGAGATTCCCCTCTGTGCTTTTTTTTTTTTTTTTTTTTTTACATGACAATGAGACCAGGGAAACACTTCAAGGAGAGTTTAGATTTCTCTCTTACAGTCTCTAATCTGTGGTGGTCAGAGGACATCTTACAGGTTGCTTTGGGGATCCCATGATCCCACCTCTGAGGCTGGAACTCCAAATGAATCTCCATACCCCTCCTCAAGCTTTCACACTTAACCCCTGAGCAATCTCTCCAACTGATTTAAAGGTGTAGCCCAGGCTAGCCTCAAAGTCATGATCCTCCTGCCTCAGCTTCTTAACGTATTCTGCTGGCTTGATCCACCACAACTGCCATACTGTTGTATGTTGTACTCTTAAAATAGAAAAAAGTCAAAGAGAAAGTTTGAGAAATGAATAATAATGCCACATCACAAAACTTCTAGCTGCAAAATGCCAGGTTCACCATTTTTTTTTTCTTTTTGGTTTGGTTATTTTTGAGATATTGCCTCACTGTGTGGTCCAGGTTAGCCTCAAATTTGCAATGCTTCTGCCTCAGCATCCCCAGGGCTAGGTTTACAGGTGTGTGCCATCACACTTAGCTCAATATGCCAGAGGCTACCATGAGAACTTACTCTTGTTTCCATGGACACATCTTTCCCTGTCAGATTTGATGCTTGGCGTGACTGGGCATTTCTTGGTTGATGATCTTGTCACTTTTTCAGCGAGCACCATCAATGAAAGGCGGGCTAGCACAGAAAGGCTGTGTAAAAACAGCAAGCTGCTTTTGGAACACTCTTGCATAAACATCCAGCATGAACATTTTTTAAAAATTTATTTATTTTTATTTTATGTGCATTGGTGTTTTGCCTGCCTGCATGTATGTCTGTGTGACAGTGTTGGAGCCCCTGGAACTGGAGTTACAGACAGTTGTGAGCTGACACGTGGGTGCTGGGAATTGAACCTGGGTCCTCTGGAAGAGCAGTCAGTGCTCTTAACTGCTGAGCCATCTCTCCAGCCCCTGAACATTTCTTTAGAAAGATCTACAAGTGGACGTGTCCTGTGCTTTCACTGACAAATGTTGGAATTTCTTGTCATCATTCAAATAGTTGCAAATCCAGTGAGACCTCCAGATAGAATATCATGTATTTACCATAATGATGCTGCTGGTGCTGGAACACCGGCATGGATCACGTGGACAGCATGATGACACATGCTCTGTAGCTAGCTCCCATGTCCTAAAAGGGCACAGATGTGAGTGTACAGAAATAACTAGGTGACATTAAGCCAGACATTGGGGCATCTATCACCAGTTACAACCAGGTCCCCAAACAGGGCCTCCATGGTCTGGGAACCATTTTCCTTGACAGCTGGAACACAAACCCCTCCAGCAGCTCCACTGGCCTCCACCACTGTAGCCAATGAAGCCCCATATTCTCCCTCTGTGGGCCCCTCCTGCAGGTGGGCCACTTTTGACCACACTCAATGTAGGGGACACTCTCAGTGCTGCTCAGGGGAGGACCCACCTGAAGACTGATACTGATGTTTGGATGGAGTGGCTGTCGTTAGTCTGTGTGCCAGGATTCTTCTTAAAAATATTTTGTTGTTGTTGTTGGGCAGAGGTGACACAGGCATGCCTTTAATCCCAGGAGGCAGGGGCAGGCAGATCTCAGAGTTTGAGGCCAGCCTGGCCTACAGAGTGAGTTCCAGGACAGTCAGGGCTACACAGAGAAACCCTGTCTCGAAAAACCAAAACCAAAACCAAAAACCACCAAAACCAAAACAAAACACGAAACAAAACAAAAAACTGTTAGCTGGAAACAGTATCATTCACCTTTAATCCCATGCTTGGGAGCTAGAGGAAGGCAGATCTCTGGTCTGCCTTGTGAGTTCCAGGCTAGCCAGGGTTATACAGTAATACCCTATTGATAAGTAAACAGTGCTGGTTGGTGGTGCTGGTTACTGGTGCAAAAGTCACGAGGCACGGCCATGACTACTAGAGTTACAGAGACCTTTATTAGAAGGGGAAGGGAGGGAGAAAGAGGGGAGGCAGGCCTGGGGGGGGAGGGAGAGATGGTGGGAGCAGAGAGGGAACAGAGAGAGAGGTTGGGGTCCGCATTCAGCTTTTTTAAGGTGTAGATTGTGCGACCATGCCACATGCACGTAGTTGCCAACACCCCTTGATGACATAAGACTCAAGACCCTGAACTGCGCATGTGCCAGAGTGAGGGCAGGATCCTAACACCTATCTCAAAAAAAAAGTTAAAATGTTTTAATTAATGTATATTGAGTATACATTATAGTGGATTTCATTGTGACAGTTTCATACACATGCATATAACATAGTTTGACTTTATTTACCCTCCTCCCCCATCCTGCTGATCCCCTACCTCTTCTCAATTACCCCTCTTCAACTCTCCTTTTTTTTTTTTTTTTTTTGAAGGTGGCATCTGATGACCTTCATTGGTGTTGCTTACAGCAGGTGGGTGAGAAGTTATTTACAGGAGCATGTACACCTTACCAGTGTCTACAACACTGGATAAAGTATTTCTCCCCACCCCCAGCAACTTAACTGCCTGAACATCCTCAGGGAGGGGTGGGGCCTCATGAGCTCTCCCCATATCCACATTGAAATGTTGAGGGGGTCAGTCTTGTACAGGTCGCCGCAGCTGCTGTGTGTTCAAGAGTGTGAGGGAAGACCAGCTGGGCGGTGGTGGCCCACACCTTTAGTCCCAGCTCTTGAGAGGCAGAGCCAGGCAGATCTCTCTGAGTTTGAGGCCAGCCTGGTCTACAGAGAGAGATCCAGAACAGGCTCCAAAAGCTACCCAGAGAAACCCTGTCTCAGGGTTGGGGTAGGGTGTGAGGGGAGAGTGTAAGGACCACAGCACACCCAGAAGACCGTGTCCTCCACCCTGCCCATCCTCTTCCCTCTCTGTGATCTCTCTCCCCGCTCATCTGTTCACTTCCAGCCTTGGATGCAGTTGCTAGAGGGAGGCCCAGGGTGTAACTGGTTTTGTACAGCGGAGGGAGCTTGCAGTTCCACTGAAGTGTCAGAGATGGTTCCAGGAATGATATCATAGGAACGACCCTTTCTTAGTTCTGATTTAGGAAGACAGAGGCTCCATCACGGTCAACATTTGAATTTAGTTTCAACCTTCACCTGTGTTCAAAGGGCAGCCAGTTTAAAGATTTCCTCTAGATGTTATGAAAAAAGGGGTTTTTCCACTCTCAATTCTCAGACCTCAAAGGAATTACAGGGTATCTTTTAGACAAACATTCCGTGTTTGCATCATGCAAACAGTGGTGCTGGCTGAGCCAGACTGTGTACTCTGATCACTTGTCCTTTGTGTGATACTTTTCGTTTCCATTGGAGTTGACAACATCTTGTTTGTTTGCTTATTTTCTGTGCAGTCATTCATTTGAATTACTCACTGCTGGCTGTGCAAACGTCTCTCACCGTATCCAAACACAAGCCAGTATCTGTTGATTTTGTGTTTTTAATAAAGCCAGTTCTGTAGCTGGCAGTTTCTCTGGTCCTGCCTAGCTTTCCTTTTAAGAGGTCTCGTATAAGGGCAGGAAGCACCACCTCCTTTGGGCCCTATAGCCCAAGGTCATGGGCAGAGCAAATACCACTACACAGTTCCTTAGTCTAGAGAGGGCAGTTGAGTGGCATTTGTCTTGGGATACTGTTTTCAGCATCACTCTGAAGTTTCTATTTATTTAATGTGTGTGTGTGTGTGTGTGTGTGTGTGTGTGTGTGTATATGTGTTTACATGTGCATGTATATATGTGAGTGTGTATCTGTGTGTGTGCCCATGTGTGTGCCTGTCTATCTGTATGTATGTATGTATGTATGTATGTATGTGTACCATGTGGGTGCAGGTGCTCACATAGGCCCGAAGAGGGAGTTGAATCCCCTGGAGCAAAGTTACAGGTAGTTGTGAGGCACCCAACATGGGAACACACTGGGAAATGAACTCAGGTCCTCTGGGAGAGCAGCAAACCCACCCCCTGCCCCCACAGTCCATGGAGGCTTTTTATTTACGTGTTTTACGTCTATAGAAAAAGAGTCCCAGGATTTTCCCTCCTGTGTGTTTTCTCAGCTGAGGGGTTGTCAGTGCAGTGAAGCCGAACTGACCGGATGGGAGCAGGTTGTTCTGCCATTTTTCTAGGTCTTGGAGTTGCACATCAAATCAAGGGCTTATCACTCCACACTTGTTCAACCTGCCTGGGAGGTTCATGACAATTTTCCCAGCTCTGTGGTCACCAATGATTTGAAAATTCACTGATGTAACCATGCTTCATCATCACAGTTAGGAACCCAACGATGACTTTGGAGCCAGGCCTGATGAGGACCCGACCTTTGCCTCTCTTCTTAGCATTATGATGCTCTTGAGTGCATCAGGCAGGACATTCCTGTGCACTATGGCACAGAAAGATGGCGGAAAGGGGGTGGGAGTGCCAAATGCAAACACTCAACCACTGAGCCCTCTCTTCAGCCCCTGCTATTCACATTTTAAGAGTTAGCATCTTGCTCCTATTCTGTGGGTGTGGAGTTTAATCTCTCTGAGGTTGTTAAAGTGCCGGGGGTCCTCACCTATCCAGTGTGCTCTGGCTCCCTCCCTGTGATCTGACTTGCACCCGTGGGGTATTTGGCCTTTGCCTTTCAGGGGCCCTCAGGGGTCCTGTGCACCTGTCCAGCCTTATTATAGAAAACAGCTGCAAGGAGGGGACTGACAGTCCTGAGAACACGATGAGTGTGTGGTGGGGGTGTCAATCTCAAGCCTGGGCATCGGTGAAGGGGGACCAATTCCAGGTTGTCTCTTCCTTATATAGTTTTCCTTTTTTATATTTGTTTGTTTATTTGTTTATTTATTTATTTATTTACTTATTTATTTTTATGAGACAGCGTTTCTCTGTGTAAACAATCCTGGCTGTCCTGGAACTCACTTTGGAGACCAGGCTGGCCATGAACTCACAGAGATATTTTATTGATTTACTTAGTGTGTGTATGTGAATTCATCTGGGCCATGGTGCACATATGGAGGTCAGAGGCCAACTTTTAGGGGTTCTCTCCCTCCACAATGTGGGTCCCAGGGATTGAAATCAGATGTTTTGTAACATGAATTGCTAAACAGTCTTATTACTAAAAACCCAGAGCCAGATATTGGAGTGAAAGCTGAAAGATCAGAGAAACAAAACAAACAAGCCACAACTTCTTACCCCTACGAAATCCTCTGCCAAAAGAAAGTGAGTTCCTGTTTCCTCACGCCTTATATACCTTTCTCTGTCTGTCCTGCCATATTACTCCTGGGATTAAAGGTGTGTGTGCTTCCCAAGCAAAGGCATGAGATCTCAAGTGCTGGAATTAAAGGTGTGTGCCACCACTGCCTGACCTCTATGTCTAATCTAGTGGCTGGCTCTGTTCTCTGATCCTCAGGCAAGTTTATTAGAATACACAATATATCACCACACTGTTTAAATGAACAGATATGATGGGAAGAAAATTTAAAAGATACTTTGAAAAATTAGAAGCCCAAGAGCGAACCTATGCTCTGTGAGGTATGATGTTGAAAACCAGGAGATTCTGCAAAATAAAAATTTAATAATGACCGGGCCATATTTTCAGTCTCCCATAGTAGGAGAATGAAAAAAGCCCAGATAATGGGCTGGAGAGATGGAGAGATGGCTCAGTAGTTAAGAGCACAGGCTGCTTGTCCAAAGGTCCTGAGTTCAATTCCCAGCAACCGCATGGTGGCTCACAACAATCTGTAATGAGATCTGGTGCCCTCTTCTGGCATGCAGGCATACATGCAGGCAGAACACTATATGCATAATAAATAAATAAATCTAAAAAAAATCTTTAAGAAAAAGGCCCAGATTAAAGGCAGAGGAGTCTCTATATCAAGTGATTAAAAGTGGAATTTTGCAGTTATTTTTATGATCACAGGAAAGGTACACTTTATGGGTTTATGATCAGACAGTTAACATACCATGAAACATCTTATGGTCGGTTACTTCTCAGAACAATGGAAACAATTTGCAGTGCGTAATTCACAAGATTATTGAGAAAGAACCAGTGAAAAAAGTTGCCCTCTAGCCGAGGACATGACCGAAGTGTAACACTGTTTAACAAAAAAGAAAATGGAGTCAGCTGTCCCTTACTGTGTGGAGGCGAGATCAGGGCTAAAAGGAGGGGTATACCAGTGGGAATCCATGCTCAGGCTCCTTCTCTGACAGTACCAAAGGCTAGACCGTTTCCTGTTGCCTGTCCTCCCTCCAAGAAGCGAAGAAAGTTATCTGTCAAGGTCTGCGTGCTGCGAGCTGCTGATTATATCATCTCACTTTGCCGAACGGACTTGGCATGGCGGCACACGCGTGGGACCCCAGCACTCAGGGCTGAGAGGACTGTAAGGTCCAGGCCTGCCTAATATGTATGTATATGTGTTTAGTTGCCTTCAGTGTCGTTACAAGGCTCTTCAGAGGTGAGTGAGGGAAGCGGGGAAGATGACTCGAGACATGGGAGAGGAAAAGAGGACAGACGGAGACAGAAGGCAGGAGGTGGGAAGAGGAGAGAGAGGAGAGGAAAGACCAGATGCGCCTGTGGTTGGAAGCTCTGCCTCAGTCCCTTCCTCCTCCTCCAAACCCTGCCCCTCGGAAAGCCGGCCAAGCACGGTCCTCCCCGTGAGCTCAAGACCGTGCCTGCAGGGTAGACCTGCGTAGACTCGCCATGTAATTTCTCCTCCTCCTGTTTCCTGAGATACCTGGGAATGCTTTGCTCGGATTAAACCTGGTCCTTTACCCTTTAATTCGGCTCTATTTGGTTTATTGCATCTGCAGAGAAACCTAATACCGGGTATTCAAAATACTTACCATCTGGTACTGAGCCCGGGTAGGGTGGGTTCTCCCCCCGGGGGTTGCCAGTCACGTGGGTTCATTTCCCGCAGGGCTCCCAGCAATGTGGAAAACCACTCTACCTCCCGCCCCGCCTCTGCCACACTGGACCCACTTTTTCTCGGTAAGTCACCCATTTCCAAACCAAAAGCCTGTAAGGGATCCCGGATCTCTTTTGACCCCTTCTGAGTCAAAGGCTTCCGGGGTTATCCGTGGGTTGAGGAAGGGCAGGGTAACTCCGGCCTGCTTCGGGAGCAGGGACAGTCCCTGCTGTTAGTTATTTGGGCGTGTTATGAATCCATCACCTGCTCCGTGGGGTTCCCCTGTGTGGGAGGTGTTCTGCACGGAGGGCAATCCCATATACCGCTCCTGGACATAAGTTTATAGAACCGGACGCAGTCCTGTATCCTTCCGTGACCGGAAAAAGGCTTGTGAATGGGGACTTGCAGGTCCAAGTTTGATCCCTAGAGACCCTTGAGGCGTCTCCTACAAAATTTATCCAAAATTGGGGCTGTCTCACACCATACGTTGGTTTGAGCTTCCGCATCCAGGGAGCTTTGCATTCGGTCCCTTTTCCTGTTCTCTGTTTGTCTGCATCTCCGCCCCTCCCACCCTGTTGGCTTGCCTCCCTGCTTCCCGTGCCTTCACTCCACCTTTCTCCGTGATGACCTTTTGCAAGTCACTCTCCCAGTTTCCTGGTTGAACTGACTCTGCTGTTCCTCCTCTTTTCTCTTCTGGCCGAAGGGTGCCCACTTTGACTTTACTCCCCAGGGCTTCCCTGGCGTTTGGTCTGGCCACGCTGGGATTCTTCCCACAATAGATCATTTCTCTCTGTTCCTACCTGCTCTCCCACCCTAAACTGCATCAACATCGGCTTTACACATTGTAACAAACGGAAGAACAAGACATTCATGCTTCATGCGCAGCGCTTCTCCCAACAGCCTAGGAGACCCACAGTTTAAGCTCCGGGCGATTGTATTCTCCACATGGCTCTGGCTCTTTTGGCCTGCAGACCCACATTCCAGGGTCTCTACGGTTCTACTTCCTCACTCCTAAGGAGTCTTTTATTCCTATGGTTTCTTACATGCTACTTTATACTGTAAACTCTTACTTCAGGGCCCTGTCTGTGTCACTGTGCATGAGGAGGAGAAGCCTTCTGACCTGACCGGAGTGAGGCACATGGAGGGAGCAAATGAAATGAAAGCTCCTACTTTAGCTGGAAAATCTCTTCCCATTAGGTACCCCTGAAAGTACAACTAAGTGGTGAGGTCTGGTGAGATGGGAAAGGCTGTGCCCCTATCTTGACAATAGGGAAACGATAAGGAGAAGTGGGACCCCAAAACTCCCTCAGGACTGAGTAAGTGGCTCGGTGTCCAAAAGGAAGGAAATGGATCACCCCGATATTGCAATGGCTACCCTGGTTCCCTGTGAACCTGTGGCCAAGCCTAGGAGGTCTGCTGGAGGTCTTTCTTTGATGTCCCCATGCCACAAGGTGCACGAGGACAGTCAGCTGACCAGTGTCCCTCTCAGTGGCACTTTGAACAAGTCTCAGTTGATGGTCCACGTGGGGTAGGACACGAATAAGCCCGTGTGGCCTTTTCTAGAACACTTAAAACAGGGACCTGGAAGCCCTTACACAGCTGCTCAGATAGCGTGTGCCAGCATTTGGCAATTCTGTTCACGGGCTTTCTCATCTTCCCATGGTACCTTAAATGCCACAGCTGAGACTTCTGTCTGTGGGGCCAGGGGCCCTCTCTCCAGATGCTTAAGTTAGCTCTGATGTCAGGAAGCTCTGGGAGACATGAGACAGATTTTATTCCGTGTCTTGAATTACATTTTTTTTTAGCTTTTGGTAGTTTGCTGGTTTTAGGGCAGCCTTATGGAGGCCCGCCAGGAGGCAAGTTATAAAGTGGTCTTTAGCTAGAGAGCCATCCAGATTATTATAATCCCAATGTGTGTCCTGATTGTAAACTCATTTGCGTGCATCCTAGCCTGTTTCCAGACCTGTCCTTGCTTCTCTGGGCAGCTCAAGAATGGGTGATAGTAAGACTGGAGGTGGGAGCCAGAGTTGGGCAGGAGCAGCCCACATGATCCCGGAGAGCAGAGCAGAGGTCAGATAAGTGGAGGTTCTTTGGAGTCAGAGATTCTTCAGGTTCAGGTTGCACGTGGGCAGGAGAGAAAGACTCAGAAAGGGAGAGTTCAGAGCTTAGGTAAAAGTGTGGGGATAAGGTAACTCTTTTCATTTGCCCGTTCACTGGCAGAAGTTAGATATTTCCCTGAAATATTGGGCTCCAAGCAGCCAATACACAGCCATATTTAGTGGTATCTAGGGATATTTAAGGCATTTCTCAGAGGAGGAGTGTGACCAAGAGGAGGAAGCCTTTATGTCCCATGACTGCAGCTGAGAAAAAAAAAATAAAAAAATTAAAATAACAAATAGGATCCAAGACCCCAGTCTCAGGCGTCCCTGAGGCTAGGGAAGGATCTGTGAATCAGTACAAGTTACCCCATCCTTCATCAAGAGGTGGGTAAGGGCTGGAGGCGTACATACCCAGAGGACCCCCCAGGTGTGGTGATATTTTATTTGTGATGAGATGTGGTGATATTTTATTTGTGCATTAATAAATAAAGCTTACCTAGAGATCAAGGGGAAAAGGCCAGCCATTTTAAATAAACAAAGAAATCAGGCAGCACATGCCCTTAGCAGGCAGGATCTCTGTGTGTTCAAGACCACACTAGGGAACAGAGCCAAGCGTGGTGACACATGCCTTTAATCCCAGTACCAGCCATAGAGACTTGGAGGTCGTACAGGCAGACAGACAGTAACAGAGCTGTGTAGAAAGAGGAAGTGAGGTAGCTGGGCTAAGAGCCCATGAGAGGGCAGAAAAACAAGGCATATAAGCCTGGGTAGACAGGAAATTGTTATCTTCTTTGAAAGCTGCAGAGTTGGTGAGGTGAGGTTAGCTCGTGGCTTTCCATATTTCCCTGATCTCTCTAAGGCTTTAACCCAAATTTCTGGCTCAGGGTTTTTTATTTAATAAGACCATTTAGAAATTTGGTTACACCCGGGGGGGTCTGACAGCATTCAATGCTTTGTCAAGAAAGAGTAAATTGTGGTGTATGCAGGAACCCCTGGGGGCCTGACATCGAGAAATATATCTCAGGCGACAGTCGTGGAAAATGGTGAGGGATTGGAAAGGGAGAACTCACCAATCCGAGCAGCCAGTGTCGTGCAGAGCAGTCTGTCATTGGGCAAATGAAAAAGCGGGCAGTTGTAGACAGAGCAAAACATCAGTACAGGGTCCCGATACAGAGTGCTGGAAGAGCCTGCTTTACATGGAACCATTGTTGGTTTTAATGTGGCAGCGCTGTGTTATTCATTAAGCGGCACTGTTACCATGCGAGAAAGGCTACGAGCCACGACAAAACCCACTATCAGAGCTTTATTAGAAGAGAGGGACAGAAGAGAGTGTGACCAGGCCTGTGGAAGAGACGTGTGTGTGTGTGTGTGTGTGTGTGTGTGTCAGAAGCGGGGAGGAGTCTGTGATCCGATTCTTATGGATTCCCCTGCACATGTACATGCAAATGATGTGATCACACAGGGCACAGATTACGTAGGATGTAAAGCCCCTTACTTGGCTACTGAACTGCACATGTGCGGTCAGGTAGCTGGGGGAGTGGCCAGGAATTCCAATGGGTTTAATGAGGTCTTAAAGCTGAACTTCCATGCATTCAGGTACTGGGACGTATCTTGCTGGCAGCCAGATTTTGTATTGATTTTAGAAACACTAAACTGTTAATGCTGTGAAAACTGGGTTTTGCCTTCTCGAGATACCAAACTGCTTATGCTTAACATTTGATCCTCAAATGCTTCAGAGATCTGAGAACATAGCATTAAAAAAAAAAAAAAAAGGCTTCTCATGATAGAGACATGCCAGCTCCTGGCAGCATCCCCTGTCTCCTCCAAGGAAGATGGATGGCCGCAGAAGAACTTCCACCTGGAGCTTTCTTTAAATGTAGCAAAGCCAGCCACAGAGCGGAAAGCTGCCTTGCACCTTAACTGCTACCAAGACCCTGTCCAGACTGTGGATAAGCAGGACACTGGGGGATTGATTGTTCCACTTTGCCAAGACAAGGTAGGCCAGTCTCCCCCAAATTCCTACTCCACAGGAAAAGTCTGTCAGATCTTCTGGGCCTGGCGGTTGAAGGCTGATACTGCCTTGGGACCTCTGGCCCCAGTAACCGTGGAGAAACCTGGGTAGCTGCCTAGGTACCTGGAAAGCTGTCTTACTTCTGCTTACTAAGGTAAAATTTATCCTTCTCAGATCTGATGGTGTTTGATGATTAGGGTACTGATAGATTTACCAGTTTAACAGCTCTTTCCCCGACCCCACAAGGCTACAATCACCTTGGTAGCTCATTAGTTCATCATTTAAATTTTCCTCTTAAAAATACAGACAGGTTTGCCTTGTTCACAGGCTTCATAGCAAAGGATAAACAGGCTTCATAATTTTAGCATTGATAAATGGAGTTTTGATAAACTAATAGAGCCCTGACTATAAACAGTTTTCAGAAGTTCTTAAATTTCTGTGGACTTTACTGGTCCCAGCTTTTAGGACTGCATAGAGGCTTTTTCAACATTACTGTATTGTCTCCAGCCACAAATGGCAAAACTCTGCTGAAATACCAACTCCTCCCCCTCTGAAACAGGTTAGCGTTAAAGAGGGTATGGAAGCCTGCAGGCATGTTCAAGTCTGTTCCTCCTCCCCTGTTCCTTGGTCTCCTTCCCCTCTTTCAGTAAACTTCCTCTGGTTGTCTTCTAGGTATAGACTTAAAGGTATGTTTCATCAGCTAAAACCAGGCCTAGGAAAAATGTTCATGCCATTTAACCCAAAGACATAGCTGTGCTGATATATTGAGTCCCTCAATACATTGTGCACCCTAATAAAGCTTACTTGAGGATCACCGGAAAAGCCAGCCACTATATTAAACATAGAAGTCAGGCAGTAGTAGCATATGCCTTTAATCCTAGCATGGACGGAGAGAGGAAGTGAGATGGCAGAACAGAAAGGCACATAGGCATGGGTATACAGGAAGTAGGTCTCTTTGGAAGCTGAGGGGTTGATGAGGTGAGGTTGGCTGCGGCTTGTCCTATTCCTCTGATTTCTCAGTTTTCACCCCAATATCTGGCTCTGGGTTTTTCATTAATAAGACCATTTAGCAATTCATCTTACATCTGGTGCCCTAATGTTTGTGACATGAATTCACTAAAAAGACACTTGTGGCCTTACAGGCCCCCAGCTCAGGCCTGAACTGCAAATGGCCGGAGTCTCCACCCCACATGGACTGGAGTCTCTTTGGCTTCTTCTCTCCTGGTGGGTTGTGGGCTCTTTCTGGATTCCCATCTTGGATTGCTGCCACACTAGGTAGCTACTTTGAAACTCCCTCGGACTTCTGTTCTACACAGTTGGCAGATTGGTGAGTCAATTAAGATATCTTAAAGGGAAGAATTAGTTAAAAGAATTTTTTCCCACATTAAAAAATGGGAAACATTTTTACAATGGAGGGAATTTGGTCTCTGATAACACATTAGGTGGTCTGAAAATGGAACAATTAAATGAGAGGATTATTAATGTTTATGGGATTTATATAATGTCAGTTATGAATATTATTTGTTTGATCATTTTTATTTTAGCATTAAAAAGGTTGGTTAATTTGAGTGCCAAGATAAAGGTTTTAGAAAAACTAGTTAAAACAAATTATAGAGATATTCAGACCCAGATAGAAGAATTTAAAGGTGAACTTATCTCAACATTGAATTATATGGTTACAGAAACTCAAATGTTCAAGGCTGTGTACAAGCTAACTGATCTCCAGTGGAAATGTTAGATGTGAGGAGATTTAAAGAAGCTATAGTACCATAAAGTATGCATTCTCCGTTTGTAAAGCACATTTTAAACTCATGGTCAACTTGTAATAGAATTATCCTTCAGGACTGGAAAGAATTGGTTACAGCTGTCCTAGAGGCTGGTCCACAGTTACAGCGGAGAACCTGGTGGAAAGAGGAAGCTAAGACTATAGAACAATGATGTAGGGCTATAGGTATGGAAATTTCCCAAGATCAACTTCTTGGAGAAGGTGATTATGCTGATATACAAAGACAATCTTTATATGATGACCACACCCTAATTCTACGCTGCATGGCAGCCATGAATGCCTGGGACAGAATTGAAGTAGGAAAGAAAATTGAGTCATTTACAAAAGTTATACAGGGCTCAAAAGAAACCTTCATGGATTTCTTACAAAGGCTGTCTTCAGCAGTAAATAGAATGGTACCAAATTTAGAAGCTAGACAGATAATAATTGAATCTCTGGCTTTTGAGAATGCTAATGAAGCATGCAAAGGGGTAATTAGGTCATTAAAGGCAAGATCAGCACTCTTGGAGGAATGGATCAGAGATACCATTAATATTGAATCTCATGACCATGATGATACTTGGATAGGAAAGGTGATTTCCAGAGGGTTAAAGAAAAATAATAATGTCAGATGCTTTAATTGTGGTAAGCAAGGTCACCTAAAAAGGGACTGTAAACAGGGCATTCCTAGAAACAATGTTTCTTCAAGAAACAGTGGCAACAGAATGCCCCTCCCTTCTGGATTATGCAGAAGGTGTGGTAAAGGCAAACATTGGACTAACAAATGTATCAACAAGGGACAGACAAGGTAATCCTTTGCCTTTGCCATCAGGAAACTCCCTGAGGGGCATCTGACAATTCCCCATGGCAAATTCAGTTCAGTCCTTTCCTGCCATCGTAGAAGAACAATTAAAAGAACAATTAAATAACCAAATGCCTATTGTAAAAAACCATGCTGCTTGGGGTGATAGAACAGCTATAGCAGAGAGAACAGAAAATTCAAGAGAAACCATAAAGGAAATTTTTTGGCAAACTTCTATAAATGAACAAAGATCAAAATAAAAAATACAAATAAATGACATTGAGGGTCTTGTAGACACAGGTGTGGATGTAACAATAATTGCACCAGAATCTTGGCATCCAAATTGGCCTTTTCAAGAGATAAATGTTCAGCTGTTAGGGATTGAAAGATTATCTCAAGTGAAACAGAGTGCAAGATGGGTCAAATGTATAGGGCCAGAAGGACAGAGAGGAAAATTAAAACCATATGTGGCTAATATAGCTATGAATTTACAAGGTCGGACCTATTACAACAATAGAACACCCAGATTAACATTCCTCCAACTTCAGAAACACACCATAAACTAACACATGTTTCTCAGAGGAATATTAAGATGTATTATAAAGTATAGTCACTGGTCATCCACATTGTACAAGAACAGGGCACAACAGCTGCTGGTATTTCTAAGACACCAACAGCTCTACCTTTAAAATGGTCAACAGACAAGCCTGGATGGGTTCAGCAATGGCCTCTAACAACAGAGAAACTGCAGGCCTTAGAATAGCTGGTACATGAGCAGTTAATGCTCAGCATATTGAAGAATCAACTAACCCTTGGAATTCTCCTGTATTTGTTATTAAAAAGAAATCTGGTAACAGACCAGTGGAGAATGGTAACAGACCTAAGAGCAATTAACAAAGTAATTCAGCCAACTGGCTCTCTACAATCTGGAATTTCTTTACTTACTCTGTTACCTAAAGGATGGTCTTTTATAGTTATTGATTTAAAAGACTGTTTCTTTTCAATACCCTTACAAGAAAAAGACAGAAAAGATTTGCCCTCATGGTCTCCACTTATAATAATTCTCAGCCAGTTAAGAGATATCAATGAAGAGTTCTCCCATAGGGAATGTTAAATAGCTCAACAATATCAATGTACAACAGCCATTGGAAGTAATACATAAACAATTTCCTGAATCTATAATTTATCATTTCATGGATGATTTTTTTTTCTCCAAGTCAGGGTTTCTCTGTGTAGTTTTGGTGCCTGTCCTGGATCTCACTCTGTCAACCAGGCTGGCCTCAAACTCACAGATATCTACCTGGCTCTGCCTCCTGAGTGCTGGGATTAAAGACATGTGCCACCACCACCTGGCACATGGATGAAATTTTATTAGCTGATTCAAATGTAGATAACTTAGAAAGAATGTTTGAAGAAGCAAAGAAAAATTTCCCTTGATTGGGATTAAAAATTGCCCCTGAAAAGATACAAAGAGGAGATTCTATTAATTATTTAGGATATAAAATAGGTCTACAAAAATTAGACCCCAAAAGGTGCAAATTAGGAGAGATCGATTACGGACTCTTAATGACTCTCAAAGATTATTTGGAGACATTTCCCATCTGTGAGCTATTGTTGGGGTAAAAAAATGATGAACTGAGTAATTTGTTCAAAACCTTAGAAGGTGACAAGGACTTAAATAGTCTAAGAGAATTATCAGCTGAAGCTGAGAGAGAATTGGCTTAGGTAGAAAAGAAAGTACAGGAAGGACATGTGGATCATGTGGATCCAAAGCTTGATTGCATTTTGGTTATTTTACTCTCTAGGCATTCTCCTCCAGGAATTTTAATGAAGAGTGAAGATATATTGGAATGGATATTTCTACCAAATAAACAGAGTAAAAAATTAAAAACTTGCCGGGCGGTGGTGGCGCACGCCTTTAATCCCAGCACTCGGGAGGCAGAGCCAGGCGGATCTCTGTGAGTTTGAGGCCAGCCTGGGCTACCAAGTGAGTTCCAGGAAAAGGTGCAAAGCTACACAGAGAAACCCTGTCTCAAAAAACCAAAAAAAAAAAAAAAAAAATTAAAAACTTATGTGGAAAAGATCTCTGAGTTGATTTTAAAAGGAAAATTGAGACTTCATCAATTAGCAGGAACAGACCCAGCAGAAATTATAGTACCTTTAACTAATGATGAGATTGACAAATTATGGGCAGAAATTGAACCTTGGCAAAGAGCTTTTAGTAATTTTGTTTTGGGAGAGATTAATAGCAAATATCCCAAAAGCGATAGAATTCAATTTTTTTTTCCCCTCGAGACAGGGTTTCTCTGTGTAGTTTTGAAGCCTGTCCTGGAACTTGCTCTATAGACCAGGCTGGCCTTGAACTCATAGAAACCTGCCTGCTTCTGCCTCCCAAGTGCTGGATTTAAAGGCGTACGATATCACAGCCCGGTAGAATTTAGCTTATAAAGAGAGCTGATTGGATCCTGTCTTGCATTGTAGAGGAAACACCAATATCTGGAGCCCTTACATTTTATACAGATGCAAACAAACAAGGAAAGGCAGGCTACAAATAAGAAAATTTAAGTAAAGTGGTTCAAAGTCCTTAAAATTCAGTTCAAAAATCAGAATTATATTCTATTCTGAATGTATTAATGAATTTTTCAGAGCCTCTCAACATAGTTACTGACTCTCAGTATGCTGAAAGCATGGTCTTACATATTGAGACTGCAGAATTTATCCCTAATGAGTCAGAATTAACTTTGTTATTTATTCAGTTATAAGATATAATCAGATATAAATCATCCCTCATCTATAACTCACATTCAATACCATATGGGTCTGCCAGGCCCTCTAGCACAAGGTAATGATGGAATCAATAACCTATTGATAGGAAATGTGCTGGAGGCCTCAGAATTTCATAAAAATCATCATGTCAATAGTAAGGGTTTAAAAAAGGATTTTTCCATAACCTGGCAACAAGCCAAGGAAACTGTAAGGAAATGTCTAATTTGTTCTTTTTACAATCAGACTCCACTACCACCAGGATGTAAGCCAAAGGGTACTAAGGAATGATCTCTGGCAGATGGATGTATTTCACTTTGCAGAATTTGGAAAATTGAAATATGTACACCACACCATTGATACTTATTCAGGATTTCAATGGGCAACTGCTTTGAGTTCAGAAAAGGCTGATTCTGTAATCATGCATTTGCTAGAAGTTATGACCATCTTGGGTATACCTACACAAATCAAAACTGACAATGCTCCATCATATGTCTCTGTTAAAATGAAACAACTTTTTGCTTATTGCAATATAAAGCATATTACAGGTATACCATATAATCCTACAGGCCAAGCAGTCATAGAAAGATCAAATTGAACGCTAAAGGATATGCTAAATAAACAGAAAGGGGTAACAAAAACCCCCAGAAATAAATTACATAATGCTCTTTTAACTTTGAATTTTCTCAATGCTAATGAGAAAGGAACAACAGCTGTGGAGAGACATTGGATAACAGAAAAAACTATAGAATTAAATCAGCCTGTATACTTTAAGGATGTGCTGACCTCATAATGGGAACCAGGATATGTATCATGTTGGGGATGAGGTTTTGCTTTTGTTTCTACAGGAAAAGAAAAGATGTCAATATCATCAAAATTGATAAGGTTTCGATTTGAACAAGAGATACCTCTTAATTAGAAGAGGTGATAGTTCATCAACCAGCATGACCATGCAATTTAAATTAATTTGTACAACTAACAATTGCTTTTCATTTAATCAGATATAACTTGCCAAAAGGGAACCTGCTGTGGGATGGTCTGTCTGTCAAATGTGTTGCTGATTAGTCAATAAATAAAACACTGATTGGCCAGTGGCCAGGCAGGAAGTATAGGTGGGACAAGGAGGAGAATAAAGCTGGGAAGTGGAAGGTGAGTCAGAGAGACACTGCCAGCTGCCACGATGACAAAAAGCATGTGAAGATGCCGGTAAGCCACGAGCCATGTGGCAAGGTATAGATTAATGGAAATGGATTAATTTAAGCTGTAAGGACAGTTAGCAAGAAGCCTGCCATGGCCATACAGTTTGTAATCAATATAAGTCTCTGTGTTTGCTTGGTCGGGTTTGAGCGGCTGTGGGACTGGCAGGTGAGAGAGATTTGTCCTGACTGTGGGCCAGGCAGGAAAACTTTAGCTACAGGAACCTCCCCAAAGTTAGGCTTGGGGAATGGTTTTTATTTTTGTCTTGCAGGAGAATGAAGGCTAAGGAATCTGAAGAACACTGGACAAATGAGACATCTTAAGAAAAGGAAAAATCATCCAGAAAAAATGTCCCAAGAAAAAGAGTAAATTGGCCTATTGGTGTATCACATATAAAATTTCATAAGTCTTCCTAAATGTTTGTTTCTGCAGTTCTCTACAGACACTTAACACAAATGGTATTTATGTTGTCCCAGTTCAATTAAAAATTAAAGCTGGCTTTGGAGTTGGAGAACTCCTTCTCTAAACCCAAGCATGCTTCTTTCAAGGAAAACCCAAAATCTCTGTATCATGTCAGAAGAGCCATCTGATATGGGACAGGAGAAAATGAAAAAAATTAAGGGACTATTGTATTGCTACTAGTCTCAGTTCTTTGGTTCTATTTTGATTCTTTAAAACTTTACTTAAGATATGAATTTTATATCAAAATTTATAAGATTAATATATATATTTTAAACTTTTGTCATGATATTAATGGTCATGTAGAGAGTACTAACTAATTCTAGAAAAAAGGCTTCATCTAGCTGCCTGTACTTGTTCGTGTGTTTGAGTCTCTGTCAGTTTTCTGCAAGGAATCAAGACCATGCCTAACAGCAAATTTAAAGTATCCAAAAAGATGATGGGGCCTCACTACGATGATTCCATCAGGATGATGATAATACCACTAAGTTGACAAACATCACCCAAAGGTCAACTTTGGACTACAAACTGCTCAGGACTATTTTGAGATGGCTAGCTGAGATGATCCAGCCTCGCAGACTACTCAACAAGGACTTGAGATAAGCCCTGCACTTTCACATTATTTAGAGACTGGAAAACAAATGAAATAGCTACCTCTCCCAGAACTTGATAATTAACCCAATATTTTTCTTTTCAGGATCCCCTAAAGATTCCTTCACCCCCAAACAGCAGAAAGTAATTTTAGGAACACAACACCCACATTCCCAAGAGGTGGGGTGGGTGGTTTTTGGTCATTCTATGGATTTTGGATAATTGTCATTGTTTAGGATGGTTGGTTACAAGTTGTTATTGTTAAGGTCAGGAAAAATGCTAAACAAAGGAAATTAGATTCAGGGTTCTTGTTTGAAAAAAAAAAGATTTAGATAAAAGGTAGATTATTGAATCTTCTCTGGAAAAAAAAGATACAGAGATGATGGATAAAGGGTAGATTATTGAATCTACTCTGAAAAGAAAAAAGAGAGAATATGGATGTGATAAAATAATAAGGTAGATTATTGAATCTACTTTTAAAAGGCAACAACTAGTTTTAAAATATTTTATATTGGATTGGATTTTTGTATATTGTATACAAATTATGTATATTGCTACAAATTTGAGATTGATTTATATAGATATGATAAGATAAAAAGGTAGATTGTTGAGCTGGGTAGTGGTGGTGCATATCTTTAATCCCAGTACTTGGAGGCAGAGGCAGGTGGATCTCTGTGAGTTCAAGGCCAACCTGGGCTGCAAAGTGAGTCCAGGAAAGGCACAAAGCTACACAGAGAATCCTTGTCTCGAAAAACCAAAAAAAAAAAAAAAAAAAGTAGATTATTGAATCTACTTTTAAAAGGCAACTACTAGTTTTAAATTGGATTGGATTTTTTTATATTGTATACAAATTATGTATGTTGATATCAATTTGAGATTATTTTGCTAGAAAATACTGTACATATATTTCTAATCTTGTTCAAGGTATTATACCTATACTGTTCATTTAACAATGTAATGCAATTTGCTAATCCTTGAGGGTTGTTATTACCGACAAATTAGGATACAAAGAAATGAAAGTTAGTAGTTAGTCATTACAATCGAACTTGTCATATTAGGTATGTTTTCAAGGTCAAACAGAGATATATTTTAGATAGACAGGTCATCTTCAAACCCTTCGGAGATCTATGGAATATGGCATTTAAGACATTTAAGATGTTTTAATAACATAGATTTTTTTTCTTTTTTTTCTATGACTGTTGGACATGTCTGCTCCTGGCAGCACCAACCTACTTCAGAGAAGATGATGAACATTGAAGAAACTCCATGGGGAGTTTACTTTTATTGTGGCAAAAGTTAACCACTGGGCAAGAAAGTGCCCTTGCCTCGACTGCTGACAGTATGCTGTCCAAAATGGACAAGCAGGACACAAAACAAAGGACTGCTGATCCCTGCCAAGAGAAGGTAGGAAGGCTCTTTAGAAAATCCTGCTTCACAGATGAGTCTGTCAGATATGCTAAGCCTGTAGGCTGAAGATGATGCCCCAACATTGCAGAGAAACCTCAGGTGACTGTCCAGGCAGCCAGCTGTTTCTGTCATAACTCAAATTTTTTGGAAGTCGCTTGTTAACACTTCCTGTCTTACTAGGTAATATTATTTCCTTCTTGGGTCTCTGAGGGAGTTGAGGATTAGATAGTTATAGTTTTCCTTGTTAACAATTTCAGAAAGAAACTCACTAAAGAGGTGTAAAGTGTATACGTTTGAACGACATCAAAAGATAGTTTTGGGTTGCTAATGCAAATTAGATAGAAGTTGAATTAGACACAATCCTTTGGATTCACAAAAATAGGATAGATAATGGAATATTTTCTCTGAATTTGTTAAATGAAATGGACTAGACATTATTGATATATTTTTTGCTTGTATATATTGTATATAATTATTGTACTTATTGTATATAGTTTTTCTTATATTAGTTATAACTTTTCTGTTTTTTATTTTAGACAAAAAAGGGGAAATGTGGTGATATATTGTGTCCCCCAATATATTGTGCACCCTAATAAAGCTTATCTGAGGATCAGAGGAAAAAGCCAGCCACTATATTAAACACAGAAGTCTGGCAGTGGTAGCATACACCTTTTATCCTAGCATTTGGGAGGCAGAGATCCATCCAGATCTCTGAGTTCAAGGCCACACTGGGGAACAGAGCCAGGTATGGTGGCACACACCTTTAATCCCAGCACTAACCATAGAGGTCTGGAGGTCTGTATAGACAGGAAGTGGTGTAGCTGGGTGAAGAGAAGAAGTGAGATGCAGAACAGAAAGGCACATAGGCATGGGTATACAGGAAGTGGGTCTCTTTGGAAGCTGAGGGCTTGGTGAGGTGAGGTTGGCTGTGGCTTGTCCTATTCCTCTGGTCTCTCAGTTTTTCACCCCAATATCTGGCTCCAGGGTTTTTATTAATAAGACTGTTTAGCAATTTGTCTATGCTATGACACCAAGGTATAATTCTGTTCTAGCTGTTTTACAGGCACCTGCGTGTTCCTGGGGAAAGAGTTCTGCTACTGTATCAAGGAATCTGGCCTTGTGGAAATTAATATCAGTCTCTAGAGCCCCTCTTTGACCCCACCCATGTTCAAGCCCATATTTTACAAGTCCACTCCTCCTGCCAGATGTGTGCCAAGACCAACTCACAGGATGCCCTCCAGATACGCCAGCCCCTGCACCAGTTCTGAGGAAACCAACTGAGTGAGTATTGGCAGGCTGACTTCACCCACATGCCCACTCATAAAAAGATCCCTCTTGTTGACACCTTTCCAGGATAGAGGCACTTCCCACCTCCAGGGAAATAGCAGATGTGACGGCTCAGGTACTCCTGGAATTCATCATCCCCCCAAGGTCCTGGGACATCAATGCTGGTACCATCTCTCCAGGCTCAAGCAGGCACCTATCCAGGATACATGGTCTGTCCAGTAACTGGGATCCCCTACCCTTCAGTTTTCCAAATTGTCCCAATGAAGGACCTGTCTGCCCTTCTGCCTTCCTCGCTCATCTTTGTCAGGACAACCAGGGCACATCTCCGTCCCATTCTTACTGGCCATCTCCACTGTCTCCATGGCTAGTCCCATTCCTGGGGCCGGTGATAACAATCGATCTTTTCTCCTAGCAACTTGTCTTCTCAGCTTCTTCAAGAAGCAGATCTCTGAGGTCTCCAGTATGGCTGTTTACTGAATGTTTCTTCACCCATACCTCCTGCTGAGCATGAGCCCATGGACTCCTGGCTCCCCCAACAGGAAGCAGCCAGACTTGAACCGGTGCCCATATATCTAAGAAGGTTGGGATGTTTCCGTTGGAAGCTCTGTCTCAGCCTCCTCCTCCCTCTCCAAACCCTGCGCCTCAGGAAGCCTGCAAAGTGTCAGCTCCTCCCCTGGAGCTGCTCAAGCCTAGGCTACAGGGTACTTAAGCTCTGGTCCATAGACTTGACATGTGACTTCTCCTCTTCCTCTTGGGAATGCTTTGCTCAGATTAAACCTGGTCCTTTACTTTTAATTTGGCTCGATTTGGCTTATTGCATCATTGGAGAAACCCATTACTGGGGATTCAAAATACTTATCAGCACCCTTGTAGGATTTGATGCTGCTGAGGGACCAGGAGCCGAGGGAAGCAGGCAACCTGTAGAAGCTGGGAAAGGCAGACTTCTTACAGACCTTTAGGAGGAATTCTGCCATGCCACCTGGCCAACCCCTGCTCTCTGCACCTATGAAGGAATGAACGGCCAAGTGCTCTACAGATGTGAACGCAAACCTATTTGGAGCACACAGTTCAATGTTTCTCATCTATAATGTCTGTTATTTGGATTCGCTTCTGAATTGAGCCCATGACCTGCTGGAGGAACCAGCCCCACTGATACCATGAGTTTAGGCAGACGAGTCTGATTTTGGACTTCTGACTTCTGGGGCTGAGGCACAATAGCAAATCTGTGTTGCTTCAAGCTTCCGTGTTCAGGGTCATTTTTTACAGTAAACCACAAAACAACAACAGAAATAAAAAAATAACAAAGACAAAAGCAAAGAACAAAACAGAATCTAGAAAACAAAAACAAAAACCCTCAAACCCAAACTAAACCAAACAAAACCCTGAATTCCCTGGGGGCTGGAGAGATAGTTCAGCCCTTAAGAGCACTTGCTGCTCTTCCAGTGGATTAGATACTCCTGCCTGTAACTCTAGTTCCAAGGAATGTAGTACCTTCTTCTGGCCTCCAGAGGCAGAAGCATGCACATGTACATGCCCTCACACAAACATACATGCACAAGAATGAAAATTCAAGCCATTGTGGTGTCCCACATTGGTAGGATATGCTGCAGAGGTGGACACAAGAGGATCACAAGTTTGAGACTAACCTGGGTCACCCCTTTAAAGGACTGAAGAAATGATTCAGTACTTAAGAGCCCTTGCTGTGCCGGGCGGTGGTGGCACACACCTTTAATCCCAGCACTTGGGAGGCAGAGGCAGGTGGATCTTTTTGAGTTCGAGCCCTGCCTGGTCTACAGAGAGAGAATAAGAATCCTTTCTGTTCTGCACCCATAGGACTACTCACAAATGCCTGTAATTCCAGACTCACTCAGTAGTGTACACACACACACACACACATACACACACACACACACACACACACACACACACACACACACACACACACATGCAGGCAAACACTCCTACAATCAACCAATCAATAAAAAGTAAAATGAGTTTCGCAGAATGGGAGTGGTGCCCCATGTTTTTCAGCCCAGCACTCAGATGGAAGAGGCGGGTGGATTTCTATGAGTTCAGCTTGGTCTGCATAAAAAATTCCCGGCCAGCCAGGGCTATATAATGAGACCCTGTTTCACAAGAAGAAAAACCTTAAGCACAAACCCTAATACTTTCCCTCTGTTTGGGGATACAAAGGAAATTTTAGTGGCAGGATCCAAAATGAAAAGATTGCTGTGGAGATAATTGAATAACTCACCTACGATAAAAAACTCAGAGTGAAGCCCTCCACCTGAGCCAGCTTTTATTGTACTGGGACCACTTATGTAGTTTTAAATAATGTACCGAGCTCCCTGAATTCCTATTAACAGGACAGATTTTGTCCTGAAAGCACAAGACGCAAAGATCTGGTTGGGTCAGCATTCCTGTCTGGCTGTGGGACACTGACGGTTGTCCTTACCTCCTGCAGCCAAGGGAGAGAAAGTTGGCGCTAATGAGGTCATGTTCAGCAGGTGCCAAAGGCTGAGCAGAGCAGCCAGGGAGAGCCCCTGACTTCATTCTCTTTTCCCGTTTTGCGAAGATGACATCCTAGCTGAAATATCAGAGTCTACTTCTGCTCTGAGTTCCTCTGGTCATTTTTGGGTTTTGTAAGCAGATTTGCCATACTCTCCCTCCCCCCTATTTTTTCCCTTAAAAATCTTACTCGGGGTGGAGAGATGGCTCAGTAGTTAAGAGCACTTGCTGCGCTTGTGGAAGATCTGTATTTGGTTCCCAGCACCCATGACAGCTCACAACTGCCTGTAACTCCAGTTCCAGGGGATCTGATGCCCTCTTTTGGCCTCTGTGGGCACTGCACAGATGTGCAGGTAAACAGTCACACACCTAAAGTAAACAAATCTTTAAAAATTTTGTTCGGCATTTTAAGCTGTACACTATTCTGTAATCTTGTTTCTTGGCCTATCTGCCTCAAGACAAGGAAAAACAAAACAAAAAAAAACCCAGGTCTGTCTGGAGTCAGAAGGTAAGAAGGGAAGAAAATGAGATAGAAGGAGAACCCGTTTGGGCCCCCAGCAGCTCGGTGCTGGCTGAACTTCCATGTATTTATTATCCACTCATTTCCTGGTTTCCTCTGTGACTCCCGTGTTAGTTACTTTTCTCTTCCCATGTCCGAATCACCTGATGTGAATATCCAAAGGAGGAAGGAATTGTTTGAGCTCCTGGTTTACAATGATCTGTTCACGATGGCAGGAAGACATGAAGGGTCGTCCCAGCTGACCAGGAAGGGGAGGAAGCAGGAAGTAAATAATATACCCCAAGGACCTGTCCCCAGCAGCTACTTCCTCCAATTAGACTCCACCTCCCAAAGTTCCTACAGTCTCCAAAAAGCATTTCCACCATCTCAGGACCAAGTGTCCAAATAGGAGCCCGTGGGGGACATTTCATTTCCAGTCCACAACCCTCCTACCCAGAACTGCTCACAGAGATTTGTGTGCCTGGTTTGGGGGGACAGCTTCTCTTATGTTGTCTATAGCTTCCTCTCTAGAGAAGATGAGCTTCCAACCCTCTTAGCTGTGGATGTGGATGTGAATGTCTTGGCTTGTTTTTCTGGTTCCTGCAATAAAATACTGTGATAAAGGTAACTTAAAAGGATAATAAGTTATTCTCACAGTTCTGGATCATAGCCCAAGTCACAGGGGCAAGAGGTCAAGAAAGCAGGTCATGTGGTGTCTATAGCCAAGAAGCAGAGAGTGGGGCTGGAGCGATGGTTCACCGATTAAGATCAAGTACTGCTCTCCCAGAGGACTTGAGTTTGATTCCTGTGCCCACACTGGGCATCTCACAACCTACTTATGACCATCTGTAACTTCAGCTCCTGGCAGATCTCACACCTCTGGTCTTCAAGGGCACCTGCACTCACAGGCATATACACAATCATAATTAAAAATAAATCTTAAGAAAAGGAAGCAGAGAGCAATGAATTCATGTGCTCAGCTCTCTCTCTCATTCAGTCCAGGCAGCTTGTGAAATAATTTCAATTTCAGATAGTTTCAATGTAATTGGCCCCATAATCTCACAGGGAGTCGCACTATCAGGAGGTGTGGCTTTGATGGAGTGGGTATGGCCTTGTTGGAGGAAGTGTGCCACTGTGGGGTTGGGCTTTGAGATTTCCTATGCTCAGGACACCGCCCAGTGAATCAGTCAACTTCCTGTTGTCTGCAAGCCAAGATGTAGCCAGCCCATCTACCTGCATGCCACCATGCTCGCTGCCATGCTTCCCGCCATGATGATAATGGACTGAACCTCTGAAACTGTAAGCGAGCCACCCTGATCAAATGTTTTCTTGTAAGTTGCCATAGTCATGGTGTTTCTTCACAGAAATAATAAACCCTAACTAAGACAGAAGTCAACACTAAGACTGGGTCTTCCCACCTCAATCCACCTGATTAGTGAAATCCCTCAGAGGTATGTCTGCAGGCCAGCCTAATCCACACAGTCTCTCATTGAGACTTGCTGCCTAGGCGATTCTAACTTCTGTCCCTGTAATAACAAACACTGCAGTTTGAGTGTTTGTGTTATTTGGAAATAGGATCTTTGTACACATCATTGAGATGTAAACTGAGATTAAGTCCCACTGGAATAGTGTGTGTCCTTAATCCAACATGTGTTTGTACAAGAAAAAAAAAGATAGATAGTGGAGGAGGCACAGACATTGGAAGGATGCTGCTATGGGTCCATCAAAGATGCCAGTATCTTTAAATGCTAAGAAAGAAATCAGAGAATAAGCTCTACCCTAGAATCTCCAGAGAGTGCTGGTGACACCTTCATTTCAGACTTCTGGCTATAGAACTGCAGACAATAACCTTCTGTTACATTAAGTCTCTCAGCCACTGACATTTTGTTACAGCAGCTTTAGGAAACTCATAGTTTCTCAACTTTGGTACTATTGATGCATGGGAGCTGAATGGTTTTCCTTATGGGGGCTACACAGAACATGTAAGATGTTTAGTCAAAATCCTGGTCTCTACCCATGGAAGGCAGTAGGATTCACCCACTGGTGCCAATCAAAACTGTCCTTTGGCACTGTTATGTCTTCCATGGGTGGCAGAAGAATTCACTGAGATTTGGTTTAAGAGCCAGCGAGGTCAAGGACACCATGAGAACATGACCCACAGGATCATAGGGATCATAGGGACTCATAGGGACTGAAGTGACAATCAGGGACCATGTATGGGTCTGAGCCAGGTCCTCTGCATATATGTTATGGTTGTATAGCTTGGTGTTCTTGTGGGACTCCTAACGGTGGGAGTGGGGGGGTATCTCTGACTCTTTTGCCTGCTCTTGGGACCCTTTCCTCCTGCTGGGTTGCCTCTAGCCTTGATATGAGGGTTTGTCCTTAATTGTAATTTGTTATGCCATGTTCAGTTGATATCCCTGGAGGCCTGCTCTTTTTTTTTTTTTTTGAACAGAAATGGAGGAGGAGTGGATCTTGGGGAGAAGGGAGGCGGGCTGGGGGGACTGGAAGAAGTTCAGGGAGGGGAAACTGCAGTCAGGATGTAATGTATGAGAGAAGAATAAGAAAATAATTATAAAAAAGTCTTTTGCCCATGGAAAAATATAGTCAGGAGCACTGATTTTAATCAGCCTATAGCTGATCCTCTTGACACAGCCCGCCTCTAGTTTCTGATTATGCTTTGTGAAATATTTATTTCTCAAGTGTCATATTCAAGTTCTGAATTTCTTTTGGATGTTTTTTTTCTCTCTTTGGCAGTTGCCACACTTGGGTTGTCTGGGTTCCTCTCTTTGGGCTGTAGAGGATCCTATCAGGGTTCAAGATACAGGACATATCTACTTTTGCATGGTTCAAACCCCTGCCCATCATCAACTCAGGTGTTGTAATGATGACAATGAAGCTGTTGGGGCACAGGATGTGAGCCTGAGACCTGGGCTGTACATTCCCAGCAGACTCTTTAGCCAGTTCTGACATACTTGATATTTGTTAGCTACTACTCAGGAAAATGATGTCAGGATGGGCATGGCGGTTCAGGCTTGTAACCCTAGCTACTGCAGGAGTAGAGGCAGGAGAATCACAAGTTCAAAGCCTGCTTGGAAGACTTAGCAAGATGGTGTGGACTATATGGTGACCATTGCTGCTTGATAAAGTTTCAGCATTTTGACACTGCAGACCAGCACATTTTTACTTTCATTTTTAATGATTCTCAATATTAATGCCTTTCCCTTTGGGAAATTTTATATGGGCTTTGGTAAAAGATAAAAATGTGTACAATGGTAGCTTCTCTAAACAAAATAATTTTTTTGGAAAAAGATTCCCACCACTATGGAACCAGGAATTCCATTGTGCCCTCCTAATTCCACTAAGAATAGGAAAATTACAGATTTACTAGACACATCTGATCCTAAGGATGAAATGTCTACAGTTCAGATCCAGAGCCTGAGGCCATTAAAGGCAAGAGTTCAGTTAAGAAGTGCAGAGAAATCAGAATAGTACAGTATAATGGGAAAAGAGTAAGACATCAGGACCTTCCCTTTTGGGAACATTAGGAAGGGAACAGGCCCATACAGTAAGATTAAGAAATTGTAGTATAATGTCTGCTCCCCAGAAGAAGTCCTTTCCCCAAGGTCAGGCATTTGGATAAGGGTCTCCATTCCCTCCAATCATTCTCCTTATCTCTGGCAAGAGGACTTGTGGCCCTTTCATTAACACAGGACTGGTGCCTATTGTCAAGGTCAATGCTAGATCCCTCAACCCCTGATCTCAAGCCACACCCCAGCACACATGCCCCTTGTCTCCTGTTTAATCCTATAGATTAGAGTATAAAAAGAAACTATAGAGTATAAAAGGTGTAGTCTTTTTTCAATTAAAGACTCCTTGCAGCCATCCTGATTCACCCTCAGATCCTGTTCATCTTCCCCCACTTCCTGCCAACTCCACACACCTTCTTTGGGACTTGAATCCCCCACTGAAGCAGGTCTGCTGTGGGATATGTTTCTGTATCCTGTGAATATATGTTATTCCCATGGTTAGTAAATAAAGCTGTTTTGGACTGTGACAAGAAAGCTTACAGCCAGGTGGGAAATCCAAGGAGAGATACAGAGATAAGAAGGGTGGGGTGGGGGAGATGTCAGCCACTGCCCGAGGAGTAGCAAGATGCCAGCAGACTGGAAATGCCATGGCCATGTGGCAACTTATAGATTAATAGAAATGGGTTAAGTTATAAGAGCTAGCTAGCAAGAAGCTTGAGCCATAGGCCATCCAGTTCATAATTAATATAACCCTCTGTGTGTTGCTGGAGTTTTTCTGGTCCTGCCTGGCCCACAGTCAGGACAAATCTCTCTTACCCGCCAGTCCCACAGTCGCTCAGACCCAACCAAGTAAACACACAGAGACTTACATTGCTTACAAACTGTATGGCTGTGGCAGGCTTCTTGTTATCTACTTCTTCTATTTTAAATTAATCCATTTCTATTAATCTATACTTTGCCACGTGGCCTGTGGCTTACTGGTACCTTACATCTCGCTTGTCATGGTGGTGGCTGGCAGTGTCTCTCTCCTCAGCCTTCCACTTCCCAGAATTCTCTTCTCTGCTTGTCCCGCCTATACTTCCTGCCTGGCTACTGGCCAATCAGTGTTTTATTTATTAACCAATCAGAGCAACACATTTGACATTCAGAACATCCCACAGCATCTGTGTGTTTACTTGGGTCTGAGCGGTTGCAGGACTGGGCAGGACACAGAAAAACTTTCGATTACACAGGTCTCTGGTAGTGAGACCTTGTCTCAAAATAAAGAATACAAAAAGTGGAGATGTACCTCAGTGGTAGAGCCCTTGGCTAGAATATGTGTGATAGTTTAAATGAGATGTCCCCATAGTATCTGGCATTTGAACACGTGGTCCCCAGTTGGTGGCACTGTTTGTGAAGGCTTAGGAGGTGTGGCCTTGTACCCCCAAATAGTGACTCAGAAACTTATTACTAATTATGAAAGCTTGGTCTTTAGCTTAAGCTTATTCCCAACTATCTCTTATAACTTAAATTAACCTGTTTCTATTAATCTACCTTCTGCCATGTGACTTTTTACCTGTCTTCATTCTGTATGTCTGACTCCCTCTGTGTCTTGCTGGCAACTCTGGCGAGCCTAGATTCATCCCCCCCCCCCCCGAGTTCCTCTCTCTCCCAGAAGTCCTGCCTAACCACTTCCTGTTTAGCTATTGACCATTCAGCTCTTTATTAAACCAATCAGAAGGTGCCTTGGCAAAGACACGTCTTCACAGGGTCCAAGAAGATTGTCCTACCACATGGCCTTGCTGGAGGAAGTGTGCCGCTGGTGGGGTTCAAGTGTGTCACTTTGAGAGTTCAAGCAGTTTTCTCTCTGCTTCCTGCTTGTGATTCAAGATGTGACTCCAGCTCCAGTTACAGGCCTGCCTGCCTGCTGCCATGCTCCCTGCCATGATGGTGATGGACTCTTACCCTCTGGAACCATGAGCCCATATAAACTCTTGTAGAAGTTGCATTGGTCATGGTGATTTATCACAGCAACAGAAAAGTAACTGATGTACTGTGGAAAGCCCTAGATTCAATTCCTAGTGAAAGGGTGGACAGAGAACAACATGGATTTCTATGTGGTTCAGGCTTACAGGCAAAATATTTCTAGAAATTTCTCCCTTTCTTGTAGGTCATTCAATTTGTTAGCATGTAATTATCCACAGTAGTCTCTTATAATCCCTTTTATTTCTGTGGCATCAAATGTAACATCTCCCATTTCATATCTCATTTTATTCTATTTTTTGTGTGTGGCATATGCATGTTTGCAGATGTGTGGGTACACATGCATGCATGTGTGTGTGTGTGTGTGTGTGTGTGTGTGTGTGTGTGTGTGTGTGTGTGTAGGTCAGAGGTTAATGTTAGGTATCTCCTTTGAATGCCCTTCACTTTATCTATGGAAGAATGATCTCTCACTGAACCCTATTCTAGCTAGCCAGCTTGCCCTGGTGCCTGCCCTCCATCTCTGCCTTCTGAGTGCTGGACTTACAGGTGGGCCACTAAGCCCCCCCACCCCCGGTTTTGTGTTGTTGCTGGGGGGGGGGTCAGAGCTCCAATTCTCATGGTTATGTGTCAAGTGCTTTACCCACTGAACCATACCCACAGTTCACTTGATTTTGTTTTTAATTTGGGTCTCCTCTCAAAGACCAACTCTTAATTTTATTGATTTCCCCCCATTCTCTATTTCATTTATCTCTGCTATAATCTTTTTTATTTCCTTCCCTCTGCTAACTTTGGGCTTCGTTGATTTTTTTCTTCTTTCCCCAGTGCATAAAATAGATTTCCTTCCTACTTTAAATGTAAGACTCCACGCTCAGATTCCATCTTCCCACTGTTCTTGAAACGTCTTCTCAGCTTCGGTGTATCGTGGGTTTGTTTCCGCTTGGCTTTCTGCTCCTTGAGATTCAGTCTTCCACCATTGCTGTTCAAGAGCGAGATCTTGATTTCCATATATTTGTTAATGTGGTGGTTAGGTTTAAATGTGAATTTGCCACAACTTAGAATCACCTCAGAAGAGAGGCTCAGATGAAGAATTGTTTAGAGCAGGTTAGTCTGTGGACTGTTTTGGGGGGACTATCTTGATTTTCTTTTGAAAATGTAGCCCTTGTTGGCCTGAAACTCACTGTGTAGACCAGGCTGGCCTCAAACTTCTAGAGATCCTCCTGCCTCTGCCTTTCAGGTACTGGGATGAAAGGTGTACACCATTGTGCCTGACTTGATTGTCTTGATTGTTAATTGGTGTAGGAAGACTCATCCATTGTGGGCAGCACCATCCCCTAGGCTGGGGTTCTGAACTGTATAGGACAGGAGAAAGCTAGCAAAAAACAAGCAGTCAGCATGGGCGCACTCTGTTTCTGCTCTTGACTGTGAATATGATGTGCTTAGATGCTTAAATTCCTGCCTTGACTTCCTCAAAATGATGGACTGAAACCTTGGACTGTAAGCCAAATAAATCTTTTCTTCTCCTAAGTTGCCTTTTTTTCTGTTAGACCTGACTGGCTGTTGTGTAAGTCCTCTGTCACCTTATTGATCTGTCTGGTTGGTCTATGCATATATAGCCATGAAAGGATTTTAAAACAATAGCAACTTGATTTCAGTTGTGTATACAGCCTCTATGAGGGTCGAGGGAAGGAACTTGTCTGGGGTCACATGACTGCAACAGCAATTCCAATCATGTGTGAAGTTCAAAGGTGCACCTGATGAGAGCATTGGGGCAGTGTCCAGCGAGCACCAAAGACATTTGTTTCTCCTGGTTCCAGAGTTTGAGAAATTCGGTAACCATGAGTCAGTCCATTTGGTTCCTGGAGAAAGCCATCTTTCTGCCTCTTCTTGTGTATAGTCTTATATATTCCTTGTCCCAACAACAGTGCACATTTTGGAACATTCTGGCAAAAAACCAATGATCGCTAATTTTCAGCAAAGGGATTCTGCTAAATGAATAGTCAACTACCCCCTGATATGTATGATTATGATTATCCTTCCTGTGGGGCGTTTACCCACCACCCCCACAGTTCCCCAGAGTTTTCTTGAGTGCGAGCAGCAGCAAATATTAGATAGAAGGATTTATTGCGGAGAATCTTGCGGAGATAAACAGATAGAAAATAAAGGATAGCCTCGAGAGGGCCTGGAACCTATTCCAACGGGCCCCAACTGTCTCTGCCCCAGGGTTTTTATAGAGACGCCAAGGGGTGGAGCAAAAGACCTCCTTCCCCAGCACAGCCAAGTGCAGACCATCTCAGACACCTGTACTCAGGCCCGTGGTCCTAATCATCCTCTATGCGGACCTGCTGGGTAAAGCCACGAGGAACCCGAGAACGGGCTCCCACACCTTCCCTTGGATTTGATGAAGCCATTTGAATTCCTCCAAAGTGCTCTGTGGACACTTCATGCCATGTTTATGCAACAATCATAAAAATCAAGGGCTTTTCTTCTGGAGTTTACTCACAAATCCCACCTTATTGACAGGTACACATCAATGCAGGACTGAGCAACAATGATAATTTTGTAACAGCAAAGATGTGTCAAGTTAATTATGTCAAAACAGCAATTTGTCTGTTTCCTCTCTAAAGTATGTAATTATTATTTTGGGGTAGGGCATGGGATGTGCCAGCCATGTTGTTAGAGCCAAGGCTCACCTTCTGGAGCAAAGTTTCCATTTTCTTTTGAGAAGTATTATTTGAGAGTTTACATTTGGCAGGATCTGTTACATGGTTGCCCTCCAAAAAACTTTTTATACATTCTCAAGAAAGTTCTAGAATGGTGTCTCAGGTGGAAATACTCCCAGAGTATTCTCTCCTCTTCTTAACTTGTCTGTCGGGATCTCTGTCCAGTTAAGAAGAGAAGCACATGAGAGTTTCTTTCCTCATTTTTTTTAAGATGACTTATTTACTTTTTTTAAATGCACATTGGTGTTTTTTCTGCATGTATGTCTGTGTGAGAGTATCATATTCCTTGGAACTCGAGTTTCAGACAGTGGTGAGCTACCATATGGGTCCTGGGAATTGAACCCGGGTCCTCTGTAAGAGCAGACTGCGCTCTTAACCCCTGAGCCATCTCTCTAGCCCTTCTCTCATTTCTTAAATGTCACCTTAAAAATATACACTCAGAGACTCTTCCTCAGTTGAGGCTGAACATTTATTATTTATTTCCACGTAGGTGGATGTATACGTTTGCATGAGTGTGCACTGACCAAAGGTCAGCCTCAGGTGTTGTTCCTTAGACACTGTCCCACCTTGTTTTTTGAGACAGGGTCTCTCACTGGCCTGGAGTTCACTGATCCACTTAAGCTAGTTGGCCGGCAAGCCTCAGAGATTCCCCTGTTTCCACCTCTCCAGTGCTGAGGTTATTAACCTGGGCTACCACATTTGGCTTTTTATGTAGGTTTTGGGGTTCAACCTCAGGTCCTTGTGTTTATGTGGCAAGTGCTTTACTAAGCTCTCTCTGAAGCCCCGAGGCTGAGCGTTATTATTTATTTATTTATTTTGGTTTTTCAAGACAGGGCTTCTCTGTATAGCTTTGTGCCTTTCCTGGAACTCACTTTGTAGACCAGGCTGGCCTCGAACTCACAGAGATCCACTTGCCTCTGCTGGGATTAAAGGCATGCACCACAACCGCCCGGCCTCGAACTTTATTTATTTACTTACTTTTAGATTAAGTGTGTGTTTTGCCTGTGTACATGTATGTGCACTATGTGCACACAGTGCCCTGGGAGACCAGAAAAGGACATGGGATCCCTTGGAACTGGAGTTACAGACAGTTCTGAACTGCATGTGGGTGCTGAGAACTGAACTAGAGTCTCCAGAAAGAACAACAGTGCTCTTAACTGCTGAGCCATTTCTCAAGCCCCAAGGCTGAACATTAAAAATAAACCTTTATTTATTCTTTGAAATTTTCATACATGTATATAATGTATTTTGATTATATTCACCTCTGATCCTGTTCAACTTCCCCAGACCCCCCAAATATCTCCCTCTCAAATTCATGTTCTCCCCCCCCGCTTTTTTTTCAAGACAGAATTTCTCTGTGTAGTTTTGGTACCTGTCCTGGATCTCCATTTGTAGACCAGGCTGGCCTCGAACTCACAGAGATCCCCTCTACTCTGCCTCCCAAGTGCTGAGATTAAAGGTGTGCACCACTACCACCTGGCCCTTTCTCCCTTCCTTTTCTTTTCTTTCTTTTCTTTTCTTTTCTTTCTTTTCTTTTCTTCCTTCCTTCCTTCCTTCCTTCCTTTCTTTCTTTTTTTTAAAGAATTATTTATTTTATTTTATGTGTATGGGCATTTTGCCTGCATAGATATATACCCCACATGCATGTCTGCTGCTGGGATGGATTCCCTGGAACTGGAGTTACAGACAGTTGTGAGCAGTCATGTAGGTGCTGGGAATTGAACCTGGGTCTTTTAGAGGAGCAGCCAGTGCTCTTAGCTGCTGAGTCATCTCTCCATCCCCTCCCTTCTTCTCTCTCTCTCTTTTGGTTGTGAGCCTAGCCTTTAACGACTGAGTCATCTTTCCAGCCCCCCTCTCTCTCTTTTATGACCCACTGAATCTAATTAGTATTGACTGTATGTTCACGGGTCTGGGGACATCTGGTCAACCTGACACCGGCCATACCCCTAAAGAAAACTGTCTCTTCCTTTCTCAGTTCCCATCAACTGCCAACAGATTTTCAGTGAGAGGTGGAGCCCTGTGAGCCCCTCCCTCACTGTTCTGGAATGTTGACTGGCTTACTCTTGTACAGGTCTTGGGCCAGAAACCAAAATAACTGTGAGTTCCTGAGAGCAAATGTCATGTTATATTAGAAGATAGCATTTAACAGCACTGCTCCCATCCTCCGGCTCTGACACCCTTTCTTATACCTCTTTTGCCATGTTTCTGAACCCTGGAATTGGGAGGGTGTAGGTATAGATGTCATATTTAGGGCTGAGCACTCACAGTCACTTATTGTCAGCACTTTGGCTAGCTGGCATGTGAGTGCATTCTAGAAGCCACACATTTACTAAACGTTCCGAGTACAACCCAGTGACACCTCATGTCTCAGGAAGACCTCATGTGCTGTGGGATGGTACTTTTGTATGCTGTGAATATATGTGGCTCTCACTGGTTGATAATAAAGCTATTTGGCCAATGGTGAGGCAAGATAAGTTTAGGCGGTGCAATCAAACTGAGGATGGAGATGAAGAAGGGTGGAATTGGAGATGTAAGCCCGCCACCCAAGGAGATGACCGGTAAGCCACAGGCCACATGAAATACATAGATTAATAGAAATGGGCTAATTTAAACGTAAGATCTGGTTAGTCATAAGCCTGAGCCATCCGCCAAACATTTATAATTAATATAAGCCTCTGAGTGATTATTTGGAAGCATCTGCAGGACAGGGTGGGACAGAGAAAAGCCTCCGTTTACACTCATGTCTTGGTAAACAAGTCAGGTTTGTCGATTTGGGGGGCTGTGACTGTGGATAAGTTGTCTGCTTTTTTCCCCTCATCTATTTTCTACTTTTTCTAATTTTTTAATGTACACACCATGAATCTGCTATGTTACTTGGCCAAGGACAGTATTCAGAACCAGTGTCACCCAGCAACAAACAATATGAGGCAAAGGGTGAGCCACTGAGCCTTAACCCCAGAGCACCTTCAAGGCTCAGCTTCATGCTTGGGCCACTGATGAGCTCTGGGAGCCACTGAGATGGGAACTGTGATCATCTGCTGTCCCTGGATGAGAGACGCTGTGATGAGTCAAAGCCTGAAGTTCAATGACAAAGGTTTAAGTTAATGTATTTGTGACATGTTCCCCACAAAAGTCCTAATGCTGAAACACTCAGGAAATACTTTAATGTGGATGTTTAATACTGTAATGTGGATGTTTCGGTTATCCCTGATTCTCAGCTTCAGATGGTCTTCAGTGGCATTTCTGTATATTTTTGATTTATCTGTTGCCTGCCTCTGAGGGGAGGGGGACAGAGATTGCCACACAGCTAGAGGCAGACAAGGGTAAGAAGTCTGAAAGGGCCATTGATGTAGGACTTGGGATCCGAGAATTTGAGATCTTATTTTATAACATGTGATTTGGATCTTTTCTTCTTTTCCTTGCTTATTTTACTGTTAAGTGCTCAGAATATGATTAAAAACCTCCACATCCAATTCTGATCATAAAAGAAATATGTGTTAATTTTAGGAAATTCTGTGTTTGTGTGTATCATGCATTATCGGATGGTGCTGCAATACTATGTTGTATTCTCTCTCTCTCACATACACACCCCACATATGTGTGTGTGTGTGTGTATGTGTGTGTGTATTTGCGACAAGGTTTCTTGTGGTCTAGGCTGGCTTCAAACTCACTACACAGCCAAGAATAACCTTGAACTTTTGATGCTCCTGCCTCTACTTCCTAAGTGTTCACATACCCAATTTTATGTGATACTGGGACTGAGCTCAGAGCTCTGGGCATGCTGGGCAAGCATTCTATCACCCAAGCTACACTCCTGCCCCTGTATTCCATAATTATATGGAATAAGGAGCCACTTTTTTCTGTGGCAGTATGAACATAGGTCAGTGTGTTGGTTGAGGACGAAGGCTTTGTAGACACGGAAAAATGCTTCATGAACTCACATGTGGAAGCTAAAATTAAATTTTATCCATAAATAAATCAAAATCAAATGAAAATATGTTGCAAATATGACTGCCATATGACCCAGCTGTACCACCTCTAGGGATGCAGCCAGTGGACTCCACATCCTACCCCAGAGACACCTGCTCATCTGCTTTTGTTGCTGCTGTGTTCACAACAGCTGGGAAGCAGAGCCACCTAGATGTCCATCAGTGTTTGAGTGGGTAAAGAAAGTACACATATGGACAACAGGTTTTCCTCAGCCATAAAGGAAAATGAAATCATGACATCTGTAGGCAAACAGCTGGAACTGGAAATTGTTATCTTAAGTGAAGTATTTCAGAAAGACACATTTTAATTTGTGTATGTGTACATATGTGTGTGTCATCATACAACTGCAAAAGGGACCAGGAGAGGGGAAAGGGAAATCTTGGGAGAGGGATAATGACGGGGAGCAAGAAGGAAGAAAGGCTTCGGGTGTCTGTGGCATGAAAGAAAAAGCAAGTAAGGAAGGGGCTGGAAGGGAGGGGACAGAGGAGACGGGAGAGGTGTAGGGGGAAGGCCAATAAAAAGGAACTGTGGGGGCCGGGGACATGGCTCAGCTGCTGATAGAGCGTGTGTCTGTCATGCATGAAGCCATGGGTTCCATCCCTGTCACCTCACAGATGACATGTGCTGGCGCATGCTGGAATCCTGGCACTTGGAAGGTAGAAACAAGAGGATCAGGTTAGCCTTGGCTTCATAGTTAGCTGGAGGCCAGCCTGGGCTACATGAGACTGTCTCAGAACAACAAAAAGAGATGTATGTATGCAAATGCCATAATGAAAACTCCTACTTTGTATAGGAATTTAAAAAGAGTAATAAACAGTAAGGATCAAAACAGAAAAGGTGAAGAGCGAACTTCCCACAGATCCTCCTAACCATGCCGGCTTCTTCCCTTCCCCTCAGGATCCTTCAGACAACGGTTTAAAGTCATACACCGAGCAAACAGTCTTATTATAAAAATGCAAACAACACTCAAATATATCCGCAAATGCTTATTTACTCCAAGATCCTACTGCACTTTCCAAATGTTGAATGCATCTCCTGTTTGGCACTAAGCCAAGGGACGTTCTTCCGTGTCAGAATGGCAAATTTATCAGCAAACCAAGAGCTGCATTTCCTGGGGCTATGACCCTAATAAAATTTATTAGCCATTCCCTACAGAAGGCAACTGTGCACAGTTTGTTACTATTAGAATTTGATATATTCACCATGTATTGTGTATTTTTGATTACTTACAAATAGGTAAGTGTCTCAATGTAGAATTGTTGGGGGTAATTTTACAATCATTAATTATTACTATTTTTTTTTTTTTTGTGTGTGTGTGTGTGTGTGTGTGTGTGTGTGTGTATGTGTGTGTACCATGTGTGGGAATGCAAGCCCATGTGTGTGACAGCATGGATGTGGAGGCCAGAAGACAACTTTTGGAAGTCAGTTCTCTCCCTTCACTGTGGGACCCAGGACTTGAATCAGGTCATCAGGTTTGACCAGCTGAACGATCTCATTGGTCAGGGTGAGTTGTTTAAAAATGCTGGTGTGGAGAATAAACAAAGGACGTAAAGTTAAGACTTGAGGCAAGCGTTGAGGATATAGCTTCGTTGGTAGAGGATGCCTAGCATGTGTGAAGTCCTGGGTTTAATTCCTAGTACCATATAAACTAGGTTTAATGTCGCAGGCCTCTAATCCCAGTATCTGAGATGTGGAGGTGAGAGGATCAGGGGTTCAAGGTCATCTTCATTTGTATATAGAGCTAGAGGGCAGCCTGGGTTACATGAGACTCTGTCTCAAACAAACAAACAAACAAACAAGCAGGTTTGAGACACTTGCCTAAAGCATTCCGCACAAACATTTAAAAAAATTTTTTATTTTTATTTTTATTTTTTTATTTTTTTTATTTTTTATTTTTTGGTTTTTTGAGACAGGGTTTCTCTGTGTAGCTTTGCGCCTTTCCTGGGACTCACTTGGTAGCCCAGGCTGGCCTCGAACTCACAGAGATCCGCCTGGCTCTGCCTCCCGAGTGCTGGGATTAAAGGCGTGCGCCACCACCGCCCGGCTTATTTTTATTTTTATGTCTATGAGAATTTTGCCTATAAGTAGTCCATGTACCACTTGGGTGCCTAGCGCCTTCAGAGGCCAGAAAAGGCTTCAAATTCCCTGGAGCTGGAGTTACAGATGGTTATCTGTTGGGAATCGAATCCGGGTCCTCTGTTAGAACTGTCATTTCTCTTACCTGCTGAGACATCTCTCCAGACCCAACACAAACATTTTCAGATATTCTGAAATTGGAGTTACAGGTGTTGTGAGATACCAGTCTTGGATGCTGGGAACCAAACTCAGGTCTTATGGAGGAGCAGCCGGTGTTCTTAACTGCCAAGCTTTCTCTTCAGCCCTAGGAATTTAAAGTTTTTTTCCGGGAGAGGGCTTTTTGAGACAAGGTCTCACTATGTAGCCCTGGCTGTCCTGGCACTCACTCTGTAGACCAGGCTGGGCTTGAACTCACAGATTCACCTACCTCTGCCTCCCTAGTGCTGGGATTAAAGGCTTGTGCCGCGACTGCCCAGCTGCCTTGATGATTTTTAAGTTTTTAATTAATATAATACTTGCAAATGATAATGGGATGGAGGCAGTTAATGCGTCTTTTTTATTTTATTGACCCACTGTTTGCCGTGGTTTCAATGCGGAATGTGTCACAGGCTCGTGTGTAATGTAAATATCTGTGTTTTCCGATGCTCTCAGGCAAACCCTGTGAAAGGGCTGTTCAACCCCCCAAAGGGATTGCGACCCAGGGGTTGAGAACCGCTGCTTTAGGAACTGGTGCCTTTCTGGAGGAAGTGGGTCACTGGGGAAAGTGGGCTGCTTCCTGAGTGGCACTGTGATGGGACCAGCTGTCTCATAGTTCCATTGCCCCAGCAGGGAGTCACTTCTGCTGTGTTATTCTGCCTCCCCACGATGGACTGTGCACTCTCAAACGTGACCCCAAGTCAATCTCCCCTCCCCCCTCTCCCCCTTCCTCTCTTCTCCCTCCCTCTCCCCTCCCTCTCTCTCCCTCCTTCCTTTGCTCTCTTTCCCTCCATCCCTCTCCCCCATCTCCTCTCCCTCCCTCTCCCCCTCTCCCTCCCTCCCCCCTCCCTCCTTCTCCCCCTCCCTCCTCCTCTTCTCCCCTCTCTCCTCCTCCTCCCTCCCTCTCCCCCTCCCTCATTTCCTCTCTTGCTCTCTTCTTGACAGTGCCTAGCAAAGTAACTAACAGACTATTAAAATCAGGATGAGAGGAAGGATGAAAACTGATCCAGAAGAAGTTTTTCTTGAACCATGGCTAAGATTTGGGGAAAAGTACTTGCATTTCTGTATCATCTATTGCCATTGAGGTGGCCAGACGGTCCCTGTATTAGGGCAGAAAATATAACAAGAAAGGAAATGCGACTCAGGAACATGATGACGAGATGGCCCAGTGGTTAAGCGGCTTTGCTGCTCTTCAGAGGACCTGGGTTCAGTCCCAGTACCTATCATCAGGATGCTCACACTGCCTGAAACTCTAGCTCCAGGGTAATGACACCCTCTTCTGAACTCCAGGGGCCCCTGCAGGCATGTATGCATGTACATATGCACACATTCACAAATAAATACAAATAAAATTAATCTTAAGAAAACGGAACTAAAAAAACAAACAAACAAAACCCCAGAACAACCCATGCTTCTTAAACGTTGTCACTGTTCCCTGGCTGCGTAGGGGAAGGGGAGACAGGGACCCTGGGACACTCATACCATTTGCCACCATGTGCTCATTTCACCCTTCTGTCTCACACACACTAAACTGTTCTGTAGCCCAACTGGCATTCTATCGAATGAATTCAAAGACTGCCAATCAAACGTTTGCCAAAACAGAAGTGATTTAGCACCATTTGATTTTAATGTTTACAACATAATTAAGTGTAAATTAAAAAATGCTACATTTTATTTATTTGGGGTGTGTAAGGGAGCTGTGGTACATGTGTGGAGGTCAGAGGACAGCTGTGGGGGTCAGCTCCCTCCTTCCACCATGTGGGTCCCAGGGATTGAACTCAGGTCATCAGGCTTGGCAGCAAGGGCCTTTCCCTGCCGCGCCGTCTCACCGGCACTGGGTGTGAATTTTTGTGTACATAAAGTGGATCTTGTAGTGTCATAAATTTGAAGTGCTCTGCTCTCTTCCTCCCTCCCCACTTTCCAGCAATCACGAATGGAGAAGCCGTCTGTGTTAACGTCATGCTCTGTTTTTTAAAGAACAACTTCTTTCAGGTATGTTGTAACACATGCTTCAGGGGAAGCATGGCAATTTTTAATTTTTAATTTATGCAACATCTATTTTTTTGTTTTATGGTAGAAACATGAAGCCACATATATAAATTGACTGCTAATATTCTTAACCTTTGCGTTTGCACTCAAGAGAATACAATGTTTTTTTCCTGGAACGGATTTATTTATTTATTTTTTAAAAGAAAGTCAAGTATCATAACTCTTGCCTTCCTGGCTTCGTTCTTCAAACTTGAGAACATTATTATTTATAATAATGTCTGAAGTATTTCCTCCCCAGAGACCACCTGGGCTTTGTTCGTTTGCATAATGACCTAGGCTTCAATAGTCACATCTTGTGAATGCTGATGGTAAAATTGATGTTTCTGGGTCTCCAGGCAGGATTTATTCTGTTTGCAGCTTAGTGGAGACCCTTCACTTTCTCAGTGAAATGTCTGTGCCTCCCACTCCTGCTCATCCCAGCTCTGTGATCCACTGCTTTTGCCTTACAATGGCATAGTTGTTGATTTGGGAGTTTTTGGTTTGTGTGTATTGGATGGGTTCATGTGCACACGTGTGCAGGTGTGTAGAGGCCAGAGTGTGGTGTCATCTCCCTGTGCTATTTGTGACGAGGTCTCTGTCTCACGGTGCCTCACCTCTCAGGGCCGACTGGACAGTGAGTCCCAGGAATCCACCTGTCTCTGCCTCCCCAGCGCTGGGATTCCAAGCTCATGCCATCACACCTGACTTTTTAAGGTGGGCTTTGGGGATCATACCTAGGCTGTCTCCCCAGGCCGCAATGTGTTTTGATGTTATTGGTCATAAGTCACGAAGTCCACAGATTTCTCTGGCTCATATCTGCTTATTTACATATTTACCATTAAACTTTTAAAATTTATTTATATTTTATGTATGAGTGCTCTGCATGTACACCTTCAGGCCAGAAGAGGGCATCAGATCCTATTATAGATGGTTGTGAACCACCATGTGGTGGCTGGGAATTGAACTCAGGACCTCTGGACGAGCAGCCAGTGCTCTTAACCCCTGAGCCATCTCTCCAGGCTCCCATATTTACTATTTTGACATAAATGGCTGCATCACTTGCTCCTTACTATTTATCTGTCAATGGACTCTGAGGATGATGCCTGTTATCATGTGAATATGAAATGCCCTTGTAGGCTCCTTATTCGAATGCTCCATTCACAGAGGGTGGTGCTGTTTGGGGACATTCTGGAAGTGTCGGCGATTGGACAGAGCTGGAGGAAACAGTCACTGAGCGTAGGGCCTCGGAGGGTATGTTACCTCTGACCATTTCCTGTCTCTCACCTTGCTTCCTGTTCAACCACGATGTGAACGGCTCTACCGTGCCTTCACCGTCATGGTGGACGAAACCTCTGGCAACTCACTGAACGAACCTTTGCCTTCTTCATTGTCTGTCGGGGATTATGCCACAGTTCCACACCACAGCTCTTGTGGATAAAGGACATGAACCTTGGGGTGCAGTTCTCTCCCTGACACACTAATTTCATATTCTTTGGTAGTAGGATTACTAGCTCATCATACAAGTTTTGTATCATTAAGTCAATGTGTCCCAATGTGTTTTCCTGATTTCTGACTCCTTACAAAACAAAACCATTTATAAAGGTGCCTGTGTTAGTTTGTTTTAAATGTCAACTTGCCAGAACCTAGATTTTCCTGGGAAGAGAGTTTTAACTGAGGAATTATTTAAATCAGATTGGCCTGTGGCCATGGCTGTGGGGGTTTGATTTGATCAACTGTTAATTGATGTAAGAAGACCCAGGCCACGGTGGGTGGCACCACTCCTTAGGCTGTATTGTGCAAGCTGAAGAAAGCCAGCAGGCAGCAGGTAACACTGGTGCCTTGGTTTCTCTCTGCTCTTGGGTGTGCTGTGATTAGCTGTTTGAGTTGCTGCCTTGGCTGCCCCACATGATGTTTTGTGGCCTAGAACTGTCAAACTAAATAAATCCTATGTTGCTTTTGATCGAGGTGTTCTGTCACAGTAACAAGAATGACATCCATCGGCTTTGTGGGATCCTGGAAAGAAATTTTCTTGGGGGAGGAGAAGGGCTCTTATCTAATAAACAATTTGATTAAACATAGACATTATACGCCTCATGGGCCTGTGTAATGTATGGGGAACATCTGAGAAGGGACAAGGTCTTTCGGGCAGGTGGAGGTCCCACAGAGTGTTTGTGAGCTGCTGTCTGTGTGTTAATTCCGCATCCTCCAGGCAGTGTGATGTGCTTCACAGCGCATCATGTCCTTCAAAGCCTTTCAGCACTGGGATCACTTTTAGCTGGAAGCCCTGCTGCCTTCCTTTTCCCAACCCCATCGACAGGGTGAAAGGTCCGAGCCCGCTTCTGGTTTGAAAACCTGTCAAAATCCACCAATTCCTGAGCATGAAATTCCACCAGTCTCTGAGCTTGAAATCCCTCCAATCCCTGGGCTTGGCTTGAAATTCCACCAGTCCCCACCCTGGAAATCTCCACCCTGGAACACTCTTCCCTCCATGAATCCCTCTATAAGCCTGTCTCCTGCTCAATTCCCTGGTGCTTCTCACCCAAGCAGAGGCGGCCACCCTCTTGTGTCTCACTCAATGAATCTCTTGTGTGAGGTTTGTTGTGCAGTGTGACTGTGTGGTATTCCTTGGCTTCCTACTGCTAGGATACCTTTCCCTTCAGAGCTGTAACATGTGTACTGGGGAAACCTTTCTCCCTCAGAGCTGTACCACTTACATCTACATCCTCAGTTCCAACCCAACCTCATCTGCTGGACCAACTGTGACCCCCGATTCTCTCAGGTTCTTGCCATGCTTCTTAACAGAGACCACAAAGGAAAGCATTAATGTTGTGAGACAAAACTTTTCCTGGGGACACCTAACACACATGTCTACTCACCCCAGAAAGGTGAAGCAGCCATTCCCTCTTATAACAGGGCTGACCTTAACAGGGCCAGTTTTTTTTTTCAGGGGCTGGTTTGCTAAGACCTCTGCCCCATATTACCTCACCATCCTATGTTGACTCATGTCTGGCTTCAACCAGACCCTAAGGAAGTACATCCAGTCTGGTAGCCAATCAGGGTCCTAACTGGCCATACGTGGGAACTGTTCTTGCTATTTTCAGTCAAACAGACCCCCTGACACAGCAACCACAGTTCTGACCAGATGTCATGAGCCAATCATAAAATGATTCTGGTACCAGTAAGGGTCTCTACCCAATCACTTCAAAGCACACTTAGCCACAGCTGGAGCCCCTAACCCTGCTTGAAAGGAGCCTGTGAGCTTCCCTCAGGGTTGTCATTTTGCCACTTCTTCAGATGGTTTGACCCCAGCATGCTGGAATTTTTATTCATGAGAAGTTAAATGCCCTTGTTGATTGCATACATGTCTGGTGGTCTTTTGTAGGACTTTTCATGGACCCTAATGTTGCACAAAATCCTAATTGGTCTTAATAAAAATCCAGAGCCAGATATCAGGGTGAAAGCTGAAAGATCAGAGAAGCAGAGCAAACCATAGCCACCACCTCTTACCTCACCAACTCCTCAGCATGAAAGAGAGACTGAGTTCCTGTCTCCTCCTGCCTTATATTCCTTTCTCTGCCCAGCCATATCACTTCCTGTCTCAACCTTCCTAGTGCTGGGATTAAAGGTGTGTGATCCCAAGTGCTGGAATTAAAGGTGTGTGCCATTGCTGCCTGGCTGTTTCTCTTTTAGACTGGATTAATCTCGTGTAGCCCAGCATGGCCTTGAACTCAGAAATTCAGATGGATCTCTGCCTCTGCCTCCCAAGTGCTAGGATTAAGGGTATGTGCCATCACTGCCTGACCTGTAAGGCTAACTCAGTGGCAGGCTCTGTCCTCTGGTCTTCAGGCAAGCTTTATTTTCTAGATTACAAACAGTATATCACTACACTCTAACAACAGGGATCCCACGAAAGACCAAAGTAACGACACTACTCAAGTCCAACTTGGTGAACCAATGAGCTTTATTGGGGTCACTTACAGGAATATGGGTGAGGGGTCACCCACAGGAGCAGAAATGATTCAAACACAGCTGCATCACCAAAGCCCACCCAAGCATGGGTGACAGCTCTCAAAGCTGGGAACCTGGAGCACACTGCACAGCCTGCAGGCAGCTCCACTGATTGGAGCGTGTCCTTCCCAAGTGACTCTTTTCTAAACTCCTTCCAGGCAGCCGGGTTGGTTTCTTCTTCCAGGCTGCTGTTTTGGTCTCAGTCTTTGTAGTTTTTCTCCTCTAAGAGTCTTCTTTGCAGCTCAGCTTCAGTTCCTTTGAGGGACTCTCAGCTTTTATTTCCTGTGGCAGGGAGGGGCCTAGTGAATCTGGTCAGTTTCAGGGACTTCCTGAAGCTATTTTCAATTGTTTGCCTTTGTGTTTACAGAGCTTCTCTGCAGGATGGAATACTTCAGTCTTGGAAGAAGCTGTTACACAACAATTATCTTCACTTAGTCAGGATTTTTTTGTCCCTGGGACCAAAAGCTGGAGCAAAGCAACTTAAAAGGAGGTACGATCAATCATGGTTTCTTGTGGGGAAAGGTGTGTCACAACAGCCTACATCATCCTGGGATAGGAATATAGGAGGAGACTGAGGCAGGATTAGCCTCCAAGGACATGCCTTCCAGTTAGGCCCCACTGCTTACCTTTTATCATGTCCCAATGACACCATCATGCTGTGAATTCATCAGGATGAATCTATTTGTTAGGGTCCTGGAGAAGTTCCACAAAAGACCACCATACATGTATGCAATCAACAAGAACATTTATTATACCAGCATGCTGGGGCCGTCCATCCTATACAAAGGCAAAATGGAAACTACCTCGAGAGAAGCTCACAGGCTCCTTTTAAGAGCTAAGGGGAGTTCCTAGGGCAGTTAGGTCATCTCAGATATGATTGGCTTAAGCAAGTGGCAACCATATTAGTATGTTCTAATTAGTTAGGGGTAGTTAGGGGCTGGGTAAGGCTACAGCTTTTCCATTTTTAGGCTGGCCTACACAAGTCCCAGGCTTTGTTCTTATTTGGTTATCACCTTGAGCTGTTGTGTGTGTGTAGGCTCAGGCCTAGTACGTTCAGTTCTCCTTGTTCCTGTTGCCAGAGGCACCAGTGATTAATTGTCGTTTGTTTGTGGCTTTCTCAGAAACCGCCTGCTCAGTTGAGTCACTAGGACAGGCTGTCATGGTATTTGCCTGGCCCTCTCAATTTCAGGGTTGTCATGGTCCACTGGACTCCCCTCCCTACCCTCCTTTTTAAAGGTTTTTGAGGCAGGGTCTCTCTGTGTATCCCTGGCTGTCCTGGAACTCACTCTGTAGACCAGACTGGCCTTGAACTCACAGAGATCCACCTGCCTCTGCCTTCCAAGTGCTGGGATTAAAGGTGTGCACCACCACCGCCTAGCTGTATGGTCCACTGGACTCTTGAGACAGTCTCACAGACACCCCAGAAATATCGGAGCATCTCAATGCAATCAAGCTGCTATTCCGCTTTAACCACCGTACCCAGTATCTGCAGAAGGACACAACAGTCATGTGTTTTCTGATTTTGGGAAGTTTGTCATTCAGAACTTGAGTGCATGGATGGAGAAGGACTTTGCCAACTCTAGGACTCAGGTGGCTATTGTCACATTCCTGGTGTGTTAATCTCACCTGACTTTCCTTATATCATCACTAATGGGAGAATGGGCATGAAAGGTGAGCTCAGGCACACAAGGCCTATGACCCACCAGGGAAAGCAAATGCCAGGGCTATTGTGTGTAACAGGCAGGTAAGGATATCAATTGGAAAAGTCAATTGATATGAGGGGCACAGTCTTGCAACCTCATGCTTGAGGCAGGTGTGAGTACCAGAGGACCACCTGGTGTGTGGAATGCTGCTTTCACTGACAGTGTAAAGTTGTTCTAGAGAGAGGCAGCACTGTGGTGTGTGCACAGATGGGGAGAGAACCTGGCACTGTGTGTGTGTGTGTGTGCACAGATGGAGAGAACCTGGCACTGTGTGTGTGCACAGATGGGAGAGAACCTGGCACTGTGTGTGTGCACAGATGGAGAGAACCTGGCACTGTGTGTGTGCACAGATGGAGAGAACCTGGCACTGTGTGTGTGCACAGATGGAGAGAACCTGGCACTGTGTGTGTGCACAGATGGAGAGAACCTGGCACTGTGTGTGTGTGCACAGATGGAGAGAACCTGGCACTGTGTGTGTGTGCACAGATGGGAAAGAACCTGGGACTGTGTGTGTGTGCACAGATGGGGAGAACCTGGCACTGTGTGTGTGCACAGATGAGAGAGAACCTGCCACTGTGTGTGTGTGCACAAATGGAGAGAACCTGGCACTGTGTGTGTGCACAGATGGGGAGAGAACCTGATACTGTGTGTGTGCACAGATGGAGAGAACCTGGCACTGTGTGTGTGCACAGATGGGAGAGAACCTGACACTGTGTGTGTGTGTGTGTGCACAGATGGGGAGAACCTGGCACTGTGTGTGTGCACAGATGGGAGAGAACCTGGCACTGTGTGTGTGCACAGATGGAGAGAACCTGGCACTGTGTGTGTGCACAGATGGAGAGAACCTGGCACTGTGTGTGTGCACAGATGGAGAGAACCTGGCACTGTGTGTGTGCACAGATGGAGAGAACCTGGCACTGTGTGTGTGTGCACAGATGGAGAGAACCTGGCACTGTGTGTGTGTGCACAGATGGGAAAGAACCTGGGACTGTGTGTGTGTGCACAGATGGGGAGAACCTGGCACTGTGTGTGTGCACAGATGAGAGAGAACCTGCCACTGTGTGTGTGTGCACAAATGGAGAGAACCTGGCACTGTGTGTGTGCACAGATGGGGAGAGAACCTGATACTGTGTGTGTGCACAGATGGAGAGAACCTGGCACTGTGTGTGTGCACAGATGGGAGAGAACCTGACACTGTGTGTGTGTGTGTGTGCACAGATGGGGAGAACCTGGCACTCTGTGTGTGTGCACAGATGGGGAGAGAACCTGGTACTGTGTGTGTGTGTGCACAGTTGTGAGAGAACCTGGCACTGTGTATGTGCACAGATGGGAGAGAACCTGGCACTGTGTGTGTGCACAGATGTGGAGAACCTGGCTGTGCCCACAAGCAGGGTTCATTTTAGTTCACAGCTTTTTGTTGCCTTGTGTATAGCGTTAGTGACAATCATGGACACCCAGTGGTTCGCTCCCTTGGCAGCTTGATCCTGTGCATCACATGAACGAGATGCTGTGCTGGCCAGCAGGGAGCTATCTGCTTGCAGGCTGGCCTTCTAGAACTGAAACCCCAGGGCAGCCTCATGCATGAAGTCACGGTCTCCCTGGGCCATCTAGTGGACACCATGAGTGAGGTAAGAGGACAAAGAGCACCGTGAGGGACAGCCAGCGTCAAGTCCATAGGGTCCTCGTTGGCTTTGGACGTCAGTCACCTCTGTAAGTGTCACTTGTAAGAGGGGACTTCCAGCCGGGCGGTGGTGGCGCATGCCTTTAATCCCAGCACTCGGGAGGCAGAGCCAGGCGGATCTCTGTGAGTTCGAGGCCAGCCTGGACTACCAAGTGAGTTCCAGGAAAGGCGCAAAGCTACACAGAGAAACCCTGTCTCGAAAAACCAAAAAAAAAAAAAAAAAAAAAAAAAAAAAAAAAAAAAAAAAAAAAGAGGGGACTTCCATATTAGAGGAGGAAGGGACTTAGTGCACATGGAAGTCTTCCCAAGTTTCGGGATGTCCCTCTTCTTCACTAGACGCCTCGCCCTGTTCTCAGGCCTCCTCCGGCGCTAACCCGTCCCTTGTGGTGGCCCCAGGAGATAAAGACTTCTGTCAGCTCTCTCATTTCTTTTGTATTTGTGGCCACTGAGGCACAGAGAGGTTACCTGGTTGCCATGGTAACTTGATGAGCCATAGTGGTCCCAGTTTGCCTTCTCTGGCTGTCCTGACCAGAAGCAACTTGAAGAGAGGAGAGTTTATTTCATCCTACAGTCCGTCATGAAGGGAAGTCAGGACAGAAGTTCAAAGCAGGAGCTGAAGCAGAGGCCACAGAGGAACGCTGCTTGCTCACTGGCTTGCTTCCCAGGGCTTGTTCAGCCTGCCTTCATACACAAGCTAGGCCCCACTTACCATGGGGCGGCACCACCCACAGTGGGCTGGGCCCTCCCACATGCATCATTAGTCAAGAAAATGACCCGCAGACTTGCCTGCCTGTCACTCTGAGGGAGGCAGTTCCTCAGGCGAGCTTCCCTCTTCCCAGGTACGTCTAGGTTGGTGCCAGGTTGACAGACACCGTCTGGCACTGTACTAGACTGCTGTTTCATTTCAGGCACCTTGACTCCAGATATGGCTGCTGTCCCCCTCCCCGCCCCCCATGACTTGGGCTTGGCTGTCTGCTAAGGGTGAGAACATTGGTTGTGCAGGACCACGCTTCTTGTGAGTGCGTGTGTCCCACTGTTGTGTGTGTGTTTGACCTTTCACTGCCCGGCTTGTCTCCACCCATAGAATTTCTTCCTCCTCTTGTAACAATGTTTCAACGTCGTTTCCAGGAGCCCTTTTGCCCTCGCAAGCACCCGTCAAAGTGTGCTGTCCTTCCATGGTAGAAACCAAAGGACTCGCGCAGTTATTTGAGTGGGAAATGTGCCCCATAGACTCATATTTGAACTCATGGTCCCCAGCTGGTGGCACTTTGCAGGGAGGTTATTGGAACTTTGAGGAGATGGAAGCTTGCTGGAGGAAGTATGTCACTGGGGGCGGGCTTTGAGGGTTTACAGCCTCACCTCACTTCCTGTTCTCTCTCATGCTTCATGACTGCTAGGCTGGTCTCCAGTTCCTGCCACCACACCTTCCCTGTTGTTAGAGGTTCCGTCGCTCTGGGACCATGAGCCAAGGCCAGCCCTTTCTTTCCCAAGCTGCTTTTGGTCATGGTATTTTTTTCACAACAAAATAAAAGTCACTGATGGTATCATTTCCAGAACCTTCTCATTATTCCAGTGTGGCCAAAATGGGCGAACTTCCTGTGATGGTTTGGATATGAAGTGTCCCCCAGAAGGCTCAGTCCCCAGCTGGTGGAGCTGATCATGGAGAGGTGATTGAACTCATGGGAGCTATGACCTGATCAATGGATTAACCCCTGAGAGATTTGTGAATGAAGGGATTGTTGGGGGAAGTAGAAACGGTGTAAGGCGGGGCCTGGCTGGGGGGAGGTGCTCCTTGGGGGTGTGTATTTGAAGGGTATATCTTGGCCTTGGCCTCTCCCTCCCAGTCTCTTTCGGCCTCCTGGTCATGATGAAGTGACTGTTTCTCTACGCCCTCCACAGTGTCCTGTCCACCACACTGTTCTGCTTTACGGTGGATGCAGCTGACCACGAACCGAATCTGAATCCATGAGCCAAAGGAAACTTGCCTTTCTTAAGTAGTTTCCACAAGTGTTTGGTCACAGCGGCAAAAAGTAACCCATTCTCTCACCTCAGGCCTATCAGCCTCTCACCAGTCATCGGGGAACACGGTGAACAAGGGTCCAGAGACCGTGGTTCCTGGTGGATGGTGCTCCATACGAGGCTCTGTCTTGCTTTCTATTATTTATGTGTGTGTGTGTGTGTGACATGCATGTCAAGGTATACATGCAGAGGTCAGAGGTCAACCTGCAGGAGTCAGCCCTCTCCTTTGGGCCTCAGGGATGGGTTCAGGTCGGGAGGGTCGACAGTCAGTGCTTCGGTCCATCTCCCAGGCCCGAACCTCTAGCCTGCTTTCCACCTCTCAAGTCTGATTTGGTTTCCACTTCCTCCCCCTTTGTCTCGTAGCCTCTTCCGCTGGACTCCTCCTGTCACGTCCCAAGTGTCCTTTTGCCCACGCTGTGCCCCCCTCTTTATCTAATATTACCCTCTCTTGGTCTCTTTTCCAGGTTTTTAAGACTCTCCCCACATTGTGTACATATAAGTACATGCTTGTATTATAGGCTCAGGGAGAATGTGTGGTGTCCGTCGTCCTGAATTTGGGCTACCCCACTCAATGCTTTCCAGATCTATTTTCCTGAGTCCATTTTCCTTTTCAGCGGAATACGATTCTGTTGTGTAGTAAGTACCACATTTTCATCCTGCTCCTCTAGGCTGATCCCATCTCCTTGCTGTTGTGGATATGGCCACAGTCGCCTGGAAATACAAGTGTCTGTGTGGGAGGGTTTGGAGTCCTTAGGGTATATGCCCAGGAGTGGCATGGCTGGGTCATACGGTAGATCTAGTTCTAATTTTTGGAGGCCCCCCCACTGATTTCCATGAGAACGCTGCACGCATTTGCGCTCCAGTGGATGTGATTTTGATCCCACCTTCTCTCTCCTCTTCAGTCTCGCTCTGTTTACAAGCAGGTTTTCATTTTATTTATTTGATGGTTGGTTTGTGTTCGTGGCATGATTTTGGTCTTCCTACATTTAAATGAAAGTCAAGCTGCTTAAAGACGAATGTTAGAAAGATAAATGGATGGATGAGATGGTCATATGCTCAAGACTCTGCAGGGCACACCCTGGGCGGGTGCTCTGGTAATCCTCCTATGATAAAAAGTTCCCTGTGCCTGTCTTTCTGAGAACCTTGTTTTGGGACCCCTGTGGTTGATTTTCTGACTGTGCTTCAGACTGTCTCAACTCGGTAGCTTTGAAATACTTTTCCCTTTTGTGAGCTGTTCTGTGTTCTGACCAGAGATACAAAGATTAACGACAGCATGGAGGTTGTGCTAGGCCTGGGTACTTTCTTGAAATATGCTGAATTTGGCTTTCTCCTCATCTCCAGTCTGCCTAAATATGGCTTTAAATTTGGTAGTTATCAGTGTCATCATTGGCCCCTAAGACGACATAGCAGCTGTGCCCCGAGCCTGAAGGAGATGAGCATGTAAGGGCCAGTAAATGCGTCTCTGTCGTCATGTATCTGGAGTCGTGGTAGCAAGCAGGGATTTCCAAACAAAGGACTTGTCTGAATAAGGGAAGTGATGGAGAGTTGACGTCTTGATGTTCCCTGAGAAGAGAAGGCTGTTTTAAAGACTAAGACATGGCATTTCACTCATCATAAAGGAAAGTCAATAACGAAGATGGCGGCACTAACAAAGAGCACCCCGATTTAAAGGATCATATTCTAAGCACAGTCGATTTTATCCACAGCAAATCCGAAACAGCATTTTCTGGAAATAGGTCAAATTCCGAGCGTTTTGTATACATAGTGTGCCTCACTAGAGGGCGCTATTTAGTTGTGTATTTAACATTTTCTTTTTCTTTTTACAAAAATAATAATAAAAATGACGATGGGGCTATGAATTCTGATACAATTCTTGTTGAACATGTTATGAGATTTCCTCCCAGACATTGTTTTATTTTTCAGCTTCTATGTGTGAAATTCCATTTTAAGAAGTATAACATGACCCCAAATCCGTCAGTATGTGTGAAGTCCCGATGGCATACGGGGTACAATAGAGGCGAAAGACGTAAGTTTAAATTACCGCAGTCCCAAAGGTCTTTGGGCTATTGTGTCTCTATATACATCACCACTCAAAGGAAATAAATTGTAAATATTAATTCTGTCTGCTTGTCCACTTAAATCCTTTGTGAGAGACAAAGAGAGGCCGTGTGGTCTGGGAATGAGACTCTGTCCAGTTTTCCAGGGACTTCTGTTATCTGAAATCATTTCCAGGACAATCTTTCAATTTGTTTTTCAGAAGTCTGTGTCTGAAGCTCATCCCGCCCACGTAATAACTCTGACCCACTTTCTCCCTCTTTGATTCTTTTCCGGCTTCTTTGTCTTTCTCTTTAGACTCAACTCAGACCCTGCTGGATGAGACACCGTCATTTTAAAAGCTGCACTGAGCCACACCACCTCCAAAAAAAAGCAAATGATACTCTCCCAATGGTCAGAAAAGAAAACAGCACAAATCAATGGCTTTTCCTTCCTCTCCCTCCCTCCCTCCCTCCCTCCCTCCCTCCCTCCCTCTCTCTCTCTCCTTTTCTTTTCTTTTTTCTTTTTGAGATGGGGTCTCTCTACGTAGCCCTGACTCTTCTGGAACTCACTCTATATACAGGCTGGCCTCGAACTCAGAGAATCCCGGCTACCTCTGCCTTCCTAGTGCTGGGACTAAAGGTGTGCACCACCATGCCTGGCAGTTTTTCTTAATTTAACTTGTCTCACTGTGTTCCACATTTCTTAAGCTGTTATGGTTTAAAGCTCACATTTCCCTGTGAGAGTGATAGAGTAGGCATGTGAAATTTAGGCCCCTAATCCTTAAGAAATGGATTTCTGCGCTGTTCAGAGGTCTTCATCATAGTGTGCTTGAGAAATCTTTCCTGAAGTCATTAAAATCTTTTCCTAAGTACCCATGTAATACATGGACAGATGTTTTGACAAAATTCAAGCAATAACCATTTAATCAATGACTTATTTTGTATATAACATTTGTGTACATGCATGTGTGCCATTGTGCAGTTTTCGTGGCTATACGTGTGCATGTGGAGGCCAGAAGACAGCTTCAGGGGTGTTCCTCGGAGCTGTCCACCTTGTTACCTGAGGCAGGGTCTCTCATTGGTACTTGATTTGCTTGTGAGTTTAGGAAGCAGTGAGCTGCAGGATGCTCTTGCCTCCGCCTTTCTGGTGCTGGGAACACAAGTCACTGTGGCCTGCTCTCTCCATGGACGTAGGAAGGGACCTCAGCCCCTGTGCTTGTGGCAAGCACTTTATCCGTTGAACTCTCTCCCAGTCCCTCATCACACATTAAAAAAGATTTGTTTTTATTAGCGTGCATGTGAACGGATGCCGCACGTGTGCAGGTGCCCGTGGAGGCCCTCCGCAAGAACAGCCAGTACTCGTAACTGCTGAGCCATCTCTCCAACCCCAGCCCGAGGACTTTTAAAAGAATGGTTCATGTTGTTCCAGCTCCTCCCACTGCCCCTTTGTTCCTGCACTACCACTGCAGGATCCCCCGAAATGTTGCCCATTTCCAGACTCACCTGTTTCTCTCTCTCCCTCCCTTCCTCCCTTCCTCTCTCTCTCCCTTCCTCACCCTCTTTCATCTTCATTCTTTGACCTCCTCTTTCCACATCCGATCACATGGCAGACCTCTGAGCCACTCCACTGTCCACTCTGGGAGGAGGAGGCTGATTTGTGTCCTTATCTCATCCTCTGGGTGCTGGGGCTCCCCTCCGCTCCCCTCTGCACCCCTCTGCTCCCCTCCGCTCCCCTCCGGTCCCCTCCGCTCCCCTCCGCTCCCCTCCGCTCCCCTCTGTGGGCACAGACTCTACTGAACTTAGATTTATTTTTTGTTTCAAGCCACAGGTGCTCATAGATTTGGCTTCTTTTTTTAGCTAACCAAACAAAATTTATACCACCCCCCAAAACAATCACCTTCAGGTTAAAAATTGGAAGATGAGGGTCTGGAGAGGGGGCTTGGAGGTTAAGCATACTGGCTGCTTTTCCAGAGGACCTGGGTCCACCTCCAGCATCCATGTCAGAGATCTGCTGAACTCTCTCTCTCTGCTACCCTCTTCTGGCCTCTACAGGCAGTACACACATATACCACACACAAACATGCAGACAGACTCACACACCTAAAATAAAAACAAATATTAAAAAATAAAAACAAAGCCGGGCGGTGGTGGCGCACGCCTTTAATCCCAGCACTCGGGAGGCAGAGCCAGGCGGATCTCTGTGAGTTCGAGGCCAGCCTGGGCTACCAAGTGAGTTCCAGGAAAGGCGCAAAGCTACAGAGAAACCCTGCCTCGAAAAAAAAAAAAAAAAAAAAAACACAAAAACACCAAGGACCAAGGAGACGGCTCAGTCCGTAAGCTGCTTGCCACATAAGCGTGAGGACCCAAGTTCAATCCCCAGAACCCATATAAAAGGTTGGGCGTGGCATCACGTGCTTGTGAGCCTAGCTAGGTCGGTGGAGATGGGAGGAGCCCTGGTGCGTGATAGCCCATCAGCCTAGCCTACTTGGTGAGCTCCAGACCGATGAGAGAATGTGTGTCGGAACATGGGACCTGGTACCCGGGGAGGAGCACCCGAGGTTGACTGACCTCTGCCCTGCACACACTTGAGGTTCCACATGAGTGTGCACTCACGTGCACACAGTACATGTGCACACATAAAACAAAACCCCCATTGAAGTAAACAAAACAAAGCAAAACAAAACAACCCCACCGGGAAATGTCCCATGACTTTGAACTCCCAAAGGGAACATGGCTGCAGTTCTGAGGTATCTTGTATATCTTTGCCCATACATATTTTGTGCCAGCGGAGCCCACATATGTCACCACTGGGAGTCTGTAGTGTGACTGACTCAGTGGATGAGGGTGAGGACAGAGGCTCCTCCTGCCATCCTGTTGGGAAAGCACCTGATTGCTCCTTAAAGATGCTGAGCCCTACTTCCCAACAGGGAAACGGTGCACAGTCCTTCCTGAGGGCGACAGACCTGTTTTCATCACATCTCACTCTGCACTTCAGAGGAGTCTTGAACTCGCAATCTCTCTGCCTCAGCCTTCCCAGTAGCTGAGGTCCCAAGTGTTCACCACTATGCCCCCCCCCTTTAGCTTAGCTTCTGGAATATGCATTTGTACAGTCTCCATGTAGCATAGAGGAAGTCAAACAAATGGAATGTGCATATCGAAACATGCTCACACCTGTCTCCATTTGTCAAGACACTAATCAACACCACAAGATACTTCTTCACAAAGCTCTGCTATCCCTGTGCAGAAGAATGGGGAAGGGTGGGCCAAGGGGTGGACTGGCTAAAGAACGCATTTCTGTTCATTCTTTAGGGAGAATTTAGCTTCTGCTTTTATTTTCTGAAAATTTTCTAAAGTTTTTCCTTTTTTAAGTACTGCATTTATTTATATTTATTTATTTACTTTGTGGTGTGGTGTGGTGTGGTGTGGTGTGGTGTGGTGTGTGTGTGTGTGTGTGTGTGTGTGTGTGTGTGTGTGTGTGACAAAGCACATGTGTGGATATTTTGGGAGTCAGATCTTTCCTTCTACCTGTAGATTTTGGGGATTAAATCCAGATCTTCAGGCTAGGCAGCAAGGACCCTTCCCCGCTGAGCCATCTCACCAGCCCTTGATGTTTTCAGCACCGGAAGGTGGGGATCATATTTGTTTGAGAATGTTCATCTTGCATCCTGGGAAAACTCACCCCCCTCCCACAGTAAGGGATTTTATTGGCTAGTTTTACATCAATTTGACACAAGCTAGAGTCATCAGAGACGAGGGAGCCTCAGTTGAGGAAATGCCTCCATAAGATTGGCTTGTAGTCAAGCTTGTGGGTCATTTTCTTAATTAGTGATTGATGTGGGACCCAGCCCATTGTGAATGGTGCCATCCCTGGGCTGGTGGTCCTGGGTTCTATAAGAAAGCAGGCTGAACAAGCCATGGGGAGGAAGCCAATAATCAGCACTCCTTCATGGCCTCTGCATCAGCTCCTGCCTCCAGGTTCCTGCCTGTTTTGAGTTCTTGTCCTGACTTCCTTTGATGATGAATGATGATGTGGAAGTATAAACTGAATAAACCCTTTTCTTCCCAACTTAATTTTTGGTTATGATGCTTCATTACAGCAATAGAAACTCTAACTAAGACAAGAATCAAGTGTATCCAGAAAGATTAAGGACAAATAGATTTTTCCCCCCCAACTGGAGATGGCTTAAAGCTTCAGGTTCTGCAATACATTTTAAATAAAAATTTTAACCAACTATAGCTTAGTCTTTTTAAATTTCCTTTTTTGTATGTTTTTTATGGCTTGATATCCATGTTCTGAGTCCTTATCATCTGCTATGAAGAGCAGAGTGTCACTTTACCAGCCTCCCTTGCAGCTAGGACACAGGCACTGCAGGACAGATTCCTGTGGAGCCTGAGTTGAGTGTGAAAGCATAGGCTCTACCTTGAAGAATACAGACGGTAAGTGAGTGTGGGTTCCTCTGGGGTTCTGGAGCTACTGCTGCAGGAGTTTTGCAGCGTGTTACCCCAAACCTGGGAGTGTGGTCTAAGAGTACAGTCTGGAGGGGTCGTGATATTCGCTTGAGCCATTCTGTGCAAAGTCCTTTAAAAAACTCGAAAAAGTTGTTCTTCGCACAGGATTGTTTGGGTGAAAAAATTTCTACCTTTTCACTCAAAGTTGTTTGTGTTGCTTGTAGCTCCAAGTCTTGACTTTAGAACGGGACATTGGAAGAATGATGAGGGAGGCTGGTGAGATGGTGCAGCAGGTAAAGGGCTTGCCGCCAAGTCTGGTGGCCTGAGTTCAGTGCCTGGGACCTACGTGGTGGAAGGAGAGAACCAACTCCCATAAGTTGTCCTCTGCCCTCCACAGCTGAGCGGTGGCATGTGCACCTCCCATGACAAGTGTGCAAATAAATACACACATTTAAGTTAAAAAAGGGGGGTGGGGAGAGGAAGACACTAGATGAGGTGCCTGCAGTGTGATCTGCACTCAACAAATGTCCCTACGGATTCTTGGTACAGTAATAAAATTTAATGGCCTCAGGCAATTCATAGAATCCATTAAGCAGTTGAAATTATGCAGGCTCAGTAATTACAAATTTCAAATAAAATTAAGCACCACTTTTACATGGGATGGAGTCCTCAGTGCTGGCAAGGGGGTGGGAAAGGAAACACCTGGGGTCCCATCAAAGCAAACTGGGGGGAAGAACCTCCAGGAGCAAGCTGTGCAATCTACACTTTCCCATGCTTCCCCTGTAGGGATTTCCTTAGGGATGTTTGGACACGTGCGTGAGATGGGCGTGCATGAGATGATGGGCATGGAGGATGCTCCTTGCACTGTTGCTTGTACATTGAAGCACACAGCTGCCCATCAGTGGGATTGGCTGGTGTAAATCATCTCACAGTGTTCTGTGTGGTTTAGTGACACACATTCAAATGGAGGAAGTGATCTTTAACTGTCAACATGGAAATGCACCCATAATAACCAGTACTCATTTGTGGAAATTTGATGGGGACTTGACAAAGTGTTATTCATTTAAGTTCCAACTCAAGGGAGTGATGGTTATAAAAGTTATCCAGATGGATATGAAAATGTCAGACTCTTGCGAATGAAGGTTTTTTAAAGAAGAATGATTTTATTTTATTGTATGTGTGAGTACATGGACCATGTGTGTGAACTACCCACTGAGGACAGGAGAGGACATCAGAACCCCTGGAACTAGAATTACAGATGGTTGTGAGCCACCATGTGGGTGCTGGGAAACTGATCTCAGCTAATCTGCAAGAGCAACCAGTGCCCTTCACCACTGAGCCCTCTCTCCAGATCTCATGAAAGTTTTATTGAAATATTCAGCGTATGTACGAATCCACACAGACCTGGCTTAGGCCACATCTGTCAAAGATTCCATGTTTCTGGTGCAGAGTGAGAAAGGGGACAAGTTACAGCTATTCTTTTTTTTTCTTAGTTGGAAAATTTGGATCATCAGTTTTCACCCATTATCAGATAGCTCATACCGATGTGGTGTGTTATTGTGATTATGGTTCCTCCACAAGGAAACACAAGTGTTCCTGTACACAGATGGTTCTCCTGTTATTGTCACGCCTGCTGGTCCTTTGAAGTGTACTGAGTGAACTTATTTTCTTTGGAGGGAGGGAGAGAGGGAGAGAGAGAGAAAGAGAGAGAGAGAGAGAGAGAGAGAGAGAGAGAGAGAGAGAGAGAGAGAGAGAGAGAATTTTTGCCCCTAACACTGTCATGTGTTTTCATTAAAATAATATTTATTGTGCCAGGCAGTGGTGGTCCATGCCTTTAATCCCAGTATTTGGGAGGCAGAGGCAGGTGGATTTCTGTGAGTGAGAGGCCAGCCTGACTATAGAGTGAGTTCCAGGACAGAGAAACCCTGCCTTGAAGAAAAACAAACAAACCAACAAACAAAAAATTGACTTAACAACAACTAATAATTTTATCTGTCTGTCTGTCCGTCCATCTATCTATCTATCTATCTATCTATCTATCTATCTATGTATCTATCTTGGCGAGGAAAACCACTGAAACCATTTCCATTAGGAGATGAAGTTTCTGTTTATAGTAATTTGTAGTTCCTGTAAGCAGCACCTTTCCTGTGTCTGGATGGAGGCTGAGGTCTCTGGGCTCCTTGGGTCTCAGGTGCAAACTTTTCCTATCTCTCAGGCCCTGCTCACACTGTGGGAGAAGCCAGGCAGGTGGTATCAGGGTTGACAGTAAAGCCACTTCTGGACCTTTATTCTTTGGGGACCTCCCAGGCTGTAAATCTGGACTCTAGAGGATCTGCTTCCTAGATTTTACTAGGTAGAGGACTGTTTATGAAGCAGTTTAGCCACACTCAAAAGAAAATACAAAAAAAAGAAAAGAAAAGAAAAGAAAAAGAGAGAAAGAAAGAAAAAAAAGAAAAAAGAGAAAAAGGCAAATAATTGGCAAAAAAAACCCCATAAACAAAACTCAAACCAAAACCAACAATGACAACAACAATGACAAAAGGCCCAAAGACTCATTTTTTTGTTTTTTTCCTGTTTTTCTGTTCAGTGCACTTGTACTAAGATGAAAATAAACTGGTTTGAACCCGTGCCTAAAAACTCAGTGCGCCTCGGGAGGCCAGGATCTTTAGTCTTCAGACAGAAGTGTCAAGGGCTTAGAATGTCAAACCAGCATGCTGCTTCCACTCGGATGGCCCTTCCTGAAGATCCGCTGTGCTCCAGGCACGTGGGCAATACTATTCAATCTGTTCTTTTTCCTTTTCCTCCTCCCTCCCTCCGTCCCTCCCTCCTCCTTCCCTTCTCTCTCCTTTCCTTCCCCAGTCATTTTTTAATGTCTGCACTGGTGTCCATCAGGCCATTCTTTCTTCTCCCTTGTCCCCAGGACCATCCCCCCTAGTCAGTAGGGTTGAATTAGGCTTTCTCTGAGAACTGATTTCCCAGTGTGCAGTCCTTTCTGTTGCCCAAGCCTATGGTCCCTTTGTCACTGCTCTGTGATTGGCAGGTGTCAATCAGTGTGTCAAAGCTGGACTTAGGGAAGGGCAGTTGACAGCATGATGGGCCAATGTTTGTGTAATTTCAAGGAATGTCCTATGTTGATTTATACAATATGTAAGTGGGGACAGCTGGCCTTTGTCCTTCTCCCCAGGGAGTTGAGAAGTCTGGGAATAAAGCTCCTGTTGGGGGAAGCTGTGGTGTCAGGGACAAGGATAGAATCTCTGGTTAGTGGAAAAATACAGACCCCCGATAAGACAGGGAACTAGATCATCTTACAGTCAGGTTGCCTAGCAACAGGACATTGAGGCAGAGCCCTTGACCCTTTCACCCTGTAAACATCCTATACAAACATCCTGTTAGCTTGCCCCACCTTATGCAGATGACAGCTTCTTGCTCCCCCCACCCTGCAGGAACTATATAAATCCTCTTGGAGAAAAATAAAGTTGCACCTTGATCAGAATCTAGACTTGGTGTATTTCCTTGTATCTCCTGTCCCTATCATTCCATCCTTAGGGTGGTCGAGAACCCGTTGAAGCCCTGCAGGCGGGGCACTGTGGCAAGGGGTAGAGGCTGCCAGGTCCTGCTGAGAGTCAAGTTCTGGAATCCAGGAGTACCAGAGGCCGCCTCTGTCCTTAGTACTTTCTAAGTTTCCTGGTTTTCATTTTCTTTATTTGAAACAGGGTCCCACGTAGCCCAGGCTGGCCTAGAACTCCCTAGGTAGAACTTGCTCTGTAGTTGAGGATGACCTTGACATACTGGCTCTCCTGAGGGCTGGGGTTACAGGTGTGCACTGCCACACCTGGTTTGTGCAAGCTAGAGATGGAACCCTGTTTGTGCAAGCTGGAGATGGAACCCTGTTTGTGCAAGCTGGAGATGGCTTCCTGTGTGCGAGGCAAGCACTCTGCCCACTGAGCTACGTCCCAGCCTCTATATTTGATATTTTCATTTTTTTTTGGAGTCCCTTAACCTCCCTTTTTCTTGTGCAGTTCAGATAGGATTTTCTGCCCTGTCTTCCCAGGTCTTGTCACTCATGGCAGTAATACGTCATCACACTATTGCTTCTCTTTTACGGGCATGGAACCTAAGTTCCAGCAGTCCGTAGTCTGTATGAGACCTCCTAGCTTTCACCTTGGGCCAGCACCATCCCAAAGCTCCTCAGCATCCCCACTGGGAAATCACTTCTATCCCACACTGGCTGTGCTCTAAGTCGGCAAGCCGGGTTCCTCCACCCTGTTAGTGAGTGTGACTCTGTCACTCTCGGGTCTCAAGCTGAGAATCTTCATTGAACTTGGGCAAGAGGAAGAGGAATGTTTCCTCAAACAGACTGATTTTTGGACTTGGCATTTTTAATGAGCTTTTTCAGAGTTGGTTTCTGTAACCTCTGTGGGTTATTTATTTCATCACACGTGGCTTAGATGCAAGATGGCTTTGATTTGGTTTCTGGGTGACTGGTATGAACCGCATCATTAGGCAGTTGGAGGAGGTCTGACTAATTATGCAAAATAAAAAGGAAAGGCTGCATCCGCCTCTCCTTTGGAAAACATGCTTTGCTGGGCCCTGGATGGGCTCACGCAAATGCACCGCTAGCAAAACGTGCCAGAGGCAGATGAACCTGGTGGAAGCAGTTTTACCAAGTGCCTCTGTGACAAAAATATCTTCAAAGGGAGTTCTATCAATTTTATTAAGCTGCATTGTGCACTTTACACGACAAGCGTATCAAGCACAATAGCATTTGAATTAGCAATCAAGTTTTAATAGTATTTGACACTTCCCCACCTTGTACTGGCAGAAGCTGTCTCTCTGAGGGAGATGCCATGCAGGGAACAGTCAGCCCCCGGCAGAGAAATGGGTGGTGTCCGAAAGTTCATGGATCTTTTTTGAGAACATATCACCCCATGGGAAGAATGGTACTTTACATCCTGGGCTATCTCAGGAGCGTTCATTTAGCCCGTTTTTTGTCCATGAAGAGGCTCTGTGGAGCTGGAGGGAGGGGTGCTCAGCAGGTGAAGGCCTTGCTGTACCAGGGTGAGGGCTGGAGTTTGGATCCTAAGCACCACGTAAAGCTAGGTGGGTGTGGTGGCTGCTTGTAATCCCAGCATGTGGGAGGTGGAGATAGAGGAGCCCTGAAGAAAGCTGGCTAGATAGCTCAATCGGTGAGACCCTGCATGAATGTAGACAGTGGAGAGAGGTAGGAAAAGACACCGGAGACCAACTTCTGGCCTCCTCATGCATGCAAACAAAAGTGGGTGTTCACCCCTTCCCACACATGCACACACACACACACACACACACGTGCACACACACACACACGTGCACACACACATACACATGCCGAATAAAGAGGTTGTATTTGCAAATCTCAGAAACCAATTTAAGCGAAATAGAACATACTGGAAGAGAATTGGGGATTCTCAATCAGTGGGAAGGTTGAGGACCCAAACTTTCCATAAGTCAGCCCCAGAGTGCTTTAAAGCAATGCCCACAGGACAGGCTGCCATCGTAGTTTCTGTTGTCCTTATGACTACCAAAAAACTGCTTCTGTTTTTCTGCACCTTGGCAGGTGGCTCTTATCTTGCCCAATCTCGTGGCATTGCCTCCAGAATGATTGTTCCTTCATTTAAAAAATTACATCTATTTATGCTCCCTCCCTCCTCCCGCCCCCTGTATGTGCAGGTCAGAAGATAACTTCCGAGAATCAGTTTTCTCCTTCCATCGTGTAGGTTCTGGGATTGAACTCAGGCTGCCAGGCCTGTCTGCTACAGGCGATGGTGCTGCTAAGCCAACTTGCTGACCGAAGCCATGATTGCTGGGCTTCCACCTCTCTAGTCCCCTCCTGCTCCTCAGCACTCTACCTTCTGAGTGTGTCTGGAGTCAGACCATGCTCACTGCCCCCTAGTTATACTTCGGGCCCAGGGTTCTCACTGGCTGGTGTTTCTGTGGTTCACCTGGCCTTCCCCTCACGGTCACAGTATGACAGCTGCACACCCAGGCTTCCTGTTTCTGTATAGTTTTCAGGTGAAGGAAGGCGTCCCGTGTTCAAAGCTGCTGGCTCCGCTGGCGGGAGTGGGGGATGGGTGAAGGCATCTGGACTCTCCATGTGACTCTCAGAGGTAGTGATGACTAGAACATTTAGGTTTTCTCCTGGGATGATTCCTTCCTCCTCACCCCAGGGGATGGTGGGGTGTTTTTGATCTTCTCTGGTGACATATGAGGCTTAACTATCAGAGGCTCAGGATGCTACAACATAGCACCTTGGGAGGAGGGTCCCTGGCTTGGAGGAGCTGAAGATAGGTAGGCAGCTGCACCAGCAGACTGACTCCCAAGCACGTGGGGACAGGCTGGAAGTGGAGACAGATGAATGTCTTGTTCAGGTAGCTGAAGGGCTGGTTCAAAATGGCTGGTTCAGAACTATCTAAGAAGTACAAGTCAGAGCCAAAAAGAAACAGTGTCTTTTGACTGTTAGGAAGGCTTGTATGTATGTGTTTCCTTTTTTTTTTTTCTTTTTTTGAGACAGTGTTTCTCTGCGTAGCTTTGGAGCCTTTCCTGAAACTCACTCTAGCTCAGGCTGGCCTCAAACTCACAGCGATCCGCCTGCCTCTGCCTCTGCTGGGACTAAAAGCGTGCGCCACCGCTGCCCTGTGTGTATGTGTATCTTATTGTATAAACGACAACAAGATAACAGCAGGGGTAATGACAGATGTAGAGAACTCGGGGCTCCGGTGCCCTGCCACTGGTGATGCCAGATGGTGTAATTACAATGAAACGCAAAAACGAGAATGGCCATATGGGATAACAATCCCGTTTTCAGGTATTCATCTCCAAGGAGTTGACATCAGAATTCTGAAGAAACTTGTTTTTTCCCAAAGGCATTGTTTACAGTATCTGGGTTCTGAAGAGAGTCTGAGGGTCTATTGCTCCGGGAATAGATGAGGAAAACATGGCCTACTCATACAGTGGACCATCACTCAACTTTGAGGAAGGAAATCCTTTCCTATCCAGCGATGTAAGTGAGGATTTTATGCTACACAGAATGATCACTGGAAGGTCAGTGTTGTATGATCCTTTCATAGCCAAATTCAGAAAATAAAGTAAAGTCATGGCTGCCAGAGCCTGGAGACTTGGGAGCGGAAAGTAACTGTTCAGTAGGCATGGGGTTTCAGTTCAGCAAGGTAACAATGTTCCGGAGACCAGTCTTACAACATGGTACTTCCTGTTAATACCGTTGCATCCTTAAGAGGGGAGATCTTGTGTTATATGCTCTTTCCTACCACAATAGTAGTTAAAAAAAAGTGTTTGGTAGCATCTTAGCTTTACCTGTCAACTTGACACATTTTAGAGTCATCTGAAAAGGAACTTTCAGTGGAAGATTTCCCTGATCAGACTGGCCTATGGGATTGTCTTGATTGTAAATTGATGTAGGAGCAGCCAGCCCACTGTGGGCAGCACCATTCCCTAGGCAAATGACCCTGGACTGCACGGGAAAACTAGCTGAGCCTGAGCCTGAGTGAGTGAGCCAGCAAACTGTTCCTCCATGACTTCAGCTCCAAATTTCTGCACGAGTTCCTGCCCTGCTTTCCCTCAAAGATGAACTGTGACCTGGAAGTAGAAACCAAATATACCCTTTACTTCCTTAAATTGCTTTTAGTCAGTGTGTTTTTTCCCAGCAACAGAAAGGCAATCAGGACAGGTGTTCTCGTGCCTTGCACCCATCCAGACCACCTCTTTTGATGAACTCATCCCAAAGCAAGCAAGAAGGCTGGCATTTAGAACTCTTGCTATTTTTGCCGACAGCCTACAGCTAACAGCCCTCACCTGTCAGCCACAACAGCAAGAGCCCCTTCACATTCTCAATGGAGATAGCCTTACAATGGCCAGGCAGCCGTGTTCTGTGAGCAAGCTTTTAGAATGGCTGCTTTCATTAGGGGCAAAGCGTGGACCATAGCCTCACCCTCCAGAAGACAATGACTGGCTAGTCATGACAAGAAAGAAACGAGAGATAAGAGTGGAAGGCAGGGATGCAGGAGAGTGCTCTTTACAGACTGGCAGGAACCCAGGAGGCGACTCAGCTCGGGTGCAGGCCAGTTCCACAAGGAGTGTCTCTAACACCTGGGGGCAGATGTTCCTGGGTGGATTTTTGTTTATTTGTTTGAAACCCATCTCTTGAAATGTTCTCATAAGCTGTGTGAGAGACTCTGATGAAGGATAATGAAAACAAAATGACAGGCAGATGAATTTAGCTGCTGCTGGAGAAATCTTGTAAGTTATTCTCAGCGGCATGAAGATAAGGAGATCGAATAATTGAAAGAGTTGAAAACAGCTCCAACCAGAGACTTAGGAGGAAGAGAGAGCGGGAGTCAGCTGTGGAATGCAGGGTTCAGATAAGAAGAACCTTTCTTCCGTGAGGAGGAAACCGTCCATCGTGGAACCCAGATGACCTAGCTCACTGCTTCTTAACCTTGGCTGCACGACAGAATCCCCTGGGGATACTACCAGCTCTGGTGCCCAGTGACTTACTTCCCAGGCCAGTACAACAGGGGTAGGACCCATTAGAGGACTTTAGGGGCAGATCTAGAGAAGCATTGCTTTGAACAAGGTAGTACCTGGAGAGGTACCTCCCACATTATAGAACAGGCTGGAATCAGAACCAGAACAGGCTGCACGGCACGTCGCACCTATTCCTTTGAAAGCAAAAAAAGCCCAGGGTGGCTTTAAGAAAATGACTTCATTGACTCAGGACATGGGAGTCTAGTAATGGGACTCAGCACAGGGCCCAGGACCCCGAGATGCCCCAGGACCCCCACGATGCTGTGAAGACTTGTCTGGGGTCTCCATTTCTTTTTTCCTCCTTCTGTTCACTTCTCCCCCTGAGGCCTTTCTCATGATGGCTCAAAAGTTCCAGCCACTTCAATGCAAGGAGCCTCTCCATTCAGCAGTTCCCAGATAGTCCTGGGAGACTTTCTCATTCTCAGCTAGGTAGAATGTGCCTGTTTATGAGCAGTGATTGCTGTCTTGGAAGACTTGGGCTAGACTGAGTGGACAGGTGTGAGAGAAGAAATGTCCACTCTGGGTGGGCCATGGCTGAGTCCAGCTCTTGCCAAGCTATGTGGGCTGAGCTTGTGGGTGAAGTGGTAACTTTTTTTTTCTTTTTCAGTTTTTCGAGACAGAGTTTCTCTGAATAGCCCTGGCTGTCCTGGAACTAGCTCTGTAGACCAAGCAGGCCTCAAACGCACAGAGATCCACCTGCCTCTGCCTCCCAAGAGCTGAGATTAAAGACGTGTACCATTATGGCCTGGCAAGCTGGTAAATATTTAACAGTGGGATCCAGGGTGGTGCAGGGAGTCCTGCCCATCCGTTCCCACCATGGCTGATTTCAAACTATTCACGTAATATCTAGAGGCTTTGAAAGTTCCTGATAACGTACCAGTGGGTCCCAGTGAGCTGACAGGAGCTGGTTCCACCACACCACGGGCAGAGACCAAAGGGGAGGTGGTTTCCTCCTAGCTAATCATCCTTCTGGCACCAGCACCAAAATAACGGGGAACAGCTGTCATGGCATGATAGTTGGGAGACAGAGAGAGACAGGAAGAGGCTGGAGGATGGCTCCTTATCTCCTCATCCCGCTCAGATGAGCAGGAGCCTTCACGGAACAGAGGCATTTCAAGAGCTCTGTCATCCCCATGAACATGCTAGGAAGTAGGCTCTGGAAGGGGATCCACGAACCCTTCACCACCCGTTTATTATCTACCAAAGGCAGATCCTGTCTCAACTTTGGGATACAGAAACAAAGTGGTCCTCTAGTGTGGAAGGCTGGCATGCAGGAGGATGTCATAGGCTGTAAAGAAAGTGCCATGGAAGAGGAAAAGTGGCATCTGGAAGGAAGGAGAGGATGGAAGGACCGAATGGGTAGTGGGTCTAGGGGAATTCTCCCAAGGCAGGATCTACAAGGATGTGTGGGAACTTGATGGGGTAGAGTGGGCCAAGCTGAGGACTCAGCATTTGAAAAGTCATGGGGTATGAAATAAAAATTAAGTGGTTTCAGATGGAGGTAGCTGGGAGGTCATCTGGGGGCTGGCTCTTACGTTAGGTGTTGCACAAGTTGGATATTGTCCTGCTGGCTTTAAGAGACCAATTCAAGTGTCTCCAGCTGGGATGAGGACCCTGGGGCAGTCAAGTTGATGACAGAGAAGGGGAAAGTGTGGAGATCTGTGGGACTTCATGAGAGAAGTGGGAGGAGTCAGGAGGGCTATGGAAGCTGCATGGTGGCCAATTGGACATGGAGGGAGACATAAATCCAGGAAAAACACTTAACTGTTTTGAGCCAACACTAGTTTCAGACCATTGGGAAAGGCAGGCTTCAAAATACAAGAGGGACTTAAACTTCTCATTGAATAGTAGGACGTTGGCCATGCCAAGGGTCTTACTGCCTTCTTACCCTACCTCGGCCATTTGGTAGGGCAAGAAGGAGGGCATGTTAATGGCTTTTCCATCACTGTGACAAAAACCCTCATACAACTGACTTAAAAGAAGGAAACAAAACATTTAAGTTGTCTCTGTGTGTGGGTGCCCCAGCCAGCGGGGTGTCAACAGGGGCGACCCACCTGCGGGAGAGAATGAAAGGGATGGGGGAGACATGAAAGAAGACAGCAAGACAGTGTTCTGATCAAGCTGCAAATTTTATTCTCCTCAGCAAGGCTTATATAGCATGGGAGGGGGAGGGGGCAGGAAGGAGGGAAGGGGTGCACGACATGCCGTACATGCAGGTGAAGGGAGACGTGCAAGTCATGAGGGTGTTGGGCTAGGTGGTAAGGTCACTGGTCAGGGCCCATTGTTCTCTTGCTATGCTACCTGACCTGCCTGACCTGTTCTTTATCTTTGGGGGCATCTGGTTTAGGGCAGGGGCTTGTTCTCTGGCCTAGCTAGTACTTTTCCGTGGTCCATGTTTGGTCCCTGACATATGGGTGTTTGCACAGGAAGGAACCCGTGGAGCTGGAGTTACAGGCAGTTATGTATTGCCTGCTGTGGATGCCGGAGCCTATCTCAGGTTCTGAGGAAGAGCAGCAAATGCTCTCACCAGCTGAGCCAGCTCTCCAGCTCTCCAGCCCCAAGAAGGAAGTGGCCTGAGTTCAGTCTCCAGAACGCACGTGGTGGGAGAAGAGAACAGACCCCACCAGTTGTGACCTCCGCACTGTCTGTGACCGCTTGACTCCTTGGCCTTTGGATCTGTGTCAGAGCAGTGAGGCCAGCAGCAAATCCTGGCAGCCAATATGTGGCATGGCAAATCCAGTCATCTCATGGTGACTGGAGAGCGAAGAAAAAGAAAAGAAAAAAGAAAGAAGGAAAATGGGAAAGAAGGAGAAGAATTTCCTTCTCCCAGAGAGAGGGACTCAGTGGGGTTGAGTTCCTAAGGTGACGAATTTGAACATGGCTTTATTCTAACTGTAATGATTAAGTCACAACTTAGTTGGATATAGAATTCTTGGTTGGAAAGAAATATTCTTCTTGGTATTTTGAGGAAGCACATTTTTGTTTTCTAGTTTCCAGGATGGCTGTTGTGGCCTGGTGGGTAACACTTGTGTTGTCCTTAGAGCTGAGATTATGACAACGGAGCTTGATAATGGATTTTCTACACATTCGTCTTAGAGACTGATGTGTCTTGGAGTTTTTTCTCTCTGGTTTTGGGAAATTTTCTTGAATAATTTCTTTCTTTCTTCTTGTTTTGTTTTCTAGAACCCTTATTACCTAAATGCTTTATCTTGAATTTTCTTAGTGCCTTCCATTTAGTTTTCTACTCCTCTGGTATCTGAAAGAATCCTTAAAATAAACTTCCAAGCTAGCTTCTAAAAATACGTTTAATTAATTTATATATATATATATATATGGTTTCATGTAGCCCAGACTGGCCTGAAACTCCCTATGTAGCTGAGGATGACCTTGAACTTTTGATCCTTCTGCCTCTGTGTCCCAAGCGCTGGGATTATAGGCACGCACCACCATACCTGGTTTATGTATTGTTGGGAATGGAACCCAAGGTTTCGTGAATGCTAGGTCAGCAAGTACTCTGCCCTGCTAATCTGTACACTGAACTCCTGAAGGTATTCCAGTTGCTGTGTTATATCTTTAAATTGTTTTACATTTGTGTGTGTGTGTGTGTGTGTGTGTGTGTGTGTGTGTGTGTGTGTGATGACATTAGCGTGGAGGTTGGAGGACAGCTTGCGGGAGGAGGTTCTCTTCTACCATCTAGGCTCTGGGACTGAACTCAGGCCATCAGGCTTGGTGACAAGCTTCTTTATCCACTGAGCCATTTCACATCCCCAAAGTTGTTCTCTCACTCCATGAATGTCTTTTATGTGTATCATCATGAAGGTGTGCATGTGGATGTATATACACATGTATATACACTCAAGGACAACCCTGAGTGTCATCCACAGGAGCATCATCTGGCTGATTTGAGATGTGGTCTCTGATTGGCCTGGAGCTCACCGATTAGGCTAGACTGACTAGCTAGTGAGACCCAGGGATCCTCCTCTCTCCCTCTCCCCATGATTACAAGCATGAATGAGGCCGGCTTTGTGTGAGTGTTGGCCTAGACTCAGGTCCTTGGTGCCCGCAGAGTGAGCACTGAGCCTTTCTTCCTGCCCCCACCCTCTCCTCATCCACTTTATGGTCATTTTGTTGAGGTGAGATGGAGGGAATTCAGGCTGCCTTTTCCCGTTGGAGACTTTTTTCAGACTTCCTACCCATTTGAATATATCCCTTCCACTTCTGTCCCATGGTTCTGCAGCCTGGTAGGGCACCACGACTGAACTGGTTTGTTTTTTTTTTTTTTTTTTTTCTGTGTGTGTGTGTGTGTGTGTGTGTGTGTGTGTGTGTGTGTGTGTTGTTTTTGTGTTTTGGTTTTTCAAGACAGAGTTTCTCCATGTAGCTTTTGGAGCCTGTCCTGGAACTCACTCTGTAGACAAGGCTGGCTTCAAACTCACAGAGATTCACCTGCCTCTGCCTCCCAAGTGCTGGGATTAAAGGTGTGCGTCACCACCACCTGACTGACTGTGGAGATCTTAGGGACCGAAAATTCCAGCTGTGCCAGGAGTCAGCATACATTTCTGTATTAGAGAGATGCCTTGAAGCCTTGAAAACACACACACACACACACACACACACACACACACACACACACACACACACACACACAGGAGTCAATATATACTTTCCCCTCACAGGATTAGAGGGTGCTTTGAAACACACACACACACACACACACACACACACACACACACACACACACACACACACACCCAGGAAACCAGAAAACCCCTCAGTGAAAACATCTCTAGATAATTTATCTTTTAATCTGTTAAAAAATGTGAGCCCTTGATCCATCTTTAGAAAAACAAAGTTGATTTTATAATGAAACTCATCCCCGTGTGTGTGCTCAAAAGGCCTTGTGTCCAATCTCTGGTTGTGGTATGAATGGATTTGAAACGGTCCACTTCACCAGACTTGAACATTGGAGATATCCAAAACTTATTACCAGGACAGGGAGGACTGTGCATGGGCTCCACATCGAGGATCATGGTGGTCACTCATGATTACTCCCAGGACTGATCTCCAATCAGCTCCCTTCATTTTGGAGAAGGCATTTCCCACAGGGTGACTTCTTTCTTTCATCTATCCCTCTGGATGTGCATGCGAATCCTGTTTGATTTAACCTAGCAGCTGCATTTTAATTTTTTGGCATTATGTGATGCGCAACCCAAATGGATTTTCAGACTCATCACATGGCCTTGCTGTGTGGGTGGGAGGCAGAGTGACCTTTACAAGTGGCCTCGTGCGTGGCAGATCTAAAATTTGGGCCCCCAAATGGAAATTCTCATACTATTTTCCTTTCATTAGAGGAGAAAAACAGAATTCAGCTGGACACATGCACTAAAATTAGATCCTTAAGTAAACAGTCCGGGTCTTAATAATTCATGGGAAGATGCCGAGCAAAATGAGGAAAATAATGGAATCAGGGTAGACAAACACCACGTCCCTTTGAACCGTCCCAAACGAATCATCAGTACTGTGCATCTGTGATGTACAGGACTATTAATGAGACAGAAGGCGTTGGGATGGATAAATAATATATCACATGGAATTCACATGTTCTGGATAACGGAGGCCCCTGACACGTATCGATTCGTCTTGCGTCAGGTGCTGTGTGTTTCCCTCTGTCTGCTGTTTGTCAACCTCTGCTTTGGGTTTAATAGATGTTGTGGTTTGCTGTGCTTAAAAAAAAGTATTTTGTGGCAAAGAACCAGGTGAAATGCAAAAGTAATTATGAAAAAAAAACAAAAACCCAGCAAGACCAGCGCTGCCTGTGTGGAGGCGGCCCACGCAGTGATGTAACTGTTCATCCATCATTCCCACTGTGGCTCGGCCTCAAGATTCAGGGAAAGAAAACGGCCTTTGGGAAACTTCCTGTTCAAAGACTGCAAACTGATTAGGGTGTCCACCACTGGGGATGGGAAAACATTAGCACGAGGAAGTTATGGGGAGGGACGTGAAACTAGGACTCAGGAAGTGGACGACAGGAAATAAAACATCCACCCGAACTGCAAAACTGGATTGAATAGAGTTAGTTCAAAAAAAAAAAAAAAATCATGAGTGGCCTAACAGAAGTAGACGTCATTAGCTGTGGCAATGTCTTCGACAAATAAATAACAGTTGAAAACAATAAAATTCGTGGTAATGTGTGGCACTGTAATATTGATGGCAGCAGTGGGGAGCGCCTGACAGCTGTTAAACAGATGTGGCAATTAGCAAACCTTATGGTCACGCTGCTGAGATTATTATGCAACACGTTCCCGAGCAAAATTAGCCGGCTTCGTTCTTTGTGTGTCTGTCTCCTCGTGGAGCAGTAGTGAGTGTGAGCCTCCATTTAAACAGCTATAGCCTGAGCCATAGAAGTGTGTGTGTGTGTGTGTGTGTGTGTGTGTGTGTGTGTGTGTGTGCGCGCGCATAGATACACATATGCATTTTTTTTGATGTCTTCTGAAAGATTTAGAGAAACTCAGAATTTTAACAAGAACAATACCAACTCGGTGCTGTAGCAGATACTTCAATTACAATCGCTAATGGACAAATTGAGAGATAAAAAGACTTTTCTATCATGTTGAAATTCAATGAACAGTTTTCAATTAGGCTCAGGATATAAAAGGAGGGAAAAAAAGGAAAAGTGACTCTTTCTTGATGTGAACATTGCCGAGAAAGATGAGAGGGACTTTGCTTTTTCGCTCTGCTCAAGAGAGGCAGATAATACTGCATATTTAAATTATAAATCAGGTCTCTATCTGCCAACTGAAAGCAATATCAATTAGAACCTAGGTGGATGACGCTTTAAAATGCCTTATATTTAATGATAAAAGCACGACTGTTAATCTCCGCGGCCATCAAAGGGATAATTTAAGGTAGTAAGAAATCAGAGAATGATGTCACAAAAATAGGCCCTTGCAGCTTTTTGGATAGTATTATCGTAATTAATGTACTTCAAATGACTTTTTTTGTGTGTGTGGGTTATGAGCTTTCAGGAAAGCATTTATTGCAGGCATAAAATATAAAACTCTAAAGAGTGGGTTTGACTAAGGTTGACTTGGAGGGTCCTTAGCCTTTTTGCCACAGTAATTCCTGTAAAATAATAGTTTCATTTACAGGCGCAATTTATAATGGTGGATTTATGCCAGTTCATCGGATATAAATCATGGTAATAGCATGATCTATTGTATGTCACTTGAGTGAATGCAAATTAAATATCGTTAAATTAAAGAAAAACTGTTAAAATAACATTAGGTTGTAACCGGAGCTTCTGGAATAAAGAGAGCTCAGGCTTAGGGTGAAGTTTTGCTCTGGGAAGTCTGATCTAATACCAGAAAGTGTCGCTCAAAGCAAATATACACACGCAAATAAACATGTCAATAGATGCCAGCAGGAGACAGAGTCGTAAATCCATTCTAGAGTATTCTTTCACCCTAAATCCTAACAGCAACCTAAAAATTAAAAACCTCTTTTCAGCAGAGTTTTGTTTGCTGTGATTATATAATCTCCCCCTCAGCAGCTGCAAATGAAGTTTCCTAATTTTCTGGTGATTGATTTTTGCTTTTGACTTGTGCGTGCTCTCTCCCCGACTCCCTCCGCATTTCACAAACCAGTAGTTAAGTCGTTCCCAGACACAGCACCACCCTGCACCCAGGCCCAGGGAGCGCACAGACAGCTCCCGAGCCCCAGTGGATCCCTGGCGCTGCCTCTGTGGGCAGACAGACTCAGCGGGGCCCCTTCCAGCTCTCACAGTCGAATGTGGCTCTGGAAAGCCTGGGTCATTAATAAACAAGAGTCATTAAAATGCAACGCTCCATCAGAGCCTCTTCCTCCCACAAATCAGAATTCTCTTTCTTCCAGCTCGGAAGTTGATTACAACTCATCTTCAAAGCCAACCAGCACCATTGTGCTGAGATAAATGAAGAGAGCGAGGTGGGGGCTGGGGGAGGAAGCAGGGATCCAGACACTGTGATTTTTCATTCTACGTAGGAAAACTCTGTACACCCCAGGCCACGCTGTAAGTGGACTAGACTCAGAAAAAACAAGTTGGATTCTGGTGTGTGTGTGTGCTCCTTTACATGTAACCCAGCACATTGTCAGAACTCAATAAATGTTGATGGATGACAGGGTGACATACCCATTATAACATCAATTAATTTGCTGTCAGGAGAAAGTGGGCCCTTCAAATTATCCAGTCATAATTGCGTTGGCTTAACTAGCAATCCCCCTCCATTGCGGGTTACATGAGGAGTTATCAACACACAGACCTCAGGAAGATTCAATAAGAGGCGGCATTTTTTCCTCCCTGTGTGCCATGATAGAAAAAAATGAGGTGTAATTTATTGTTGTGTCTGGTAAGGTACAGATATGTGGTTATCCTGAAGGAAGCAATGTGGAGCTGTTGAAAGAGACCCTCCAAAGCAGACTTGGACAAGAGGGACTGGAGACAGGCAGTGTTGATTGCTAAGTACTTGGCTTAAGGTCTCGTGTGTCTGAGGCAGTGGGTGAGTAGGGACAAGGCCAGAACATCACCCACTACAGGATTAAAATCCGAGCGAGGGGTGTCGGCAACCCTGGCCTCAGGAGTAAAGATAAATCATGTCCTGGTTTGGCACTGTGCTTGGAAACTTGAAGGTAGCACAAAAACCCAAATGATCCCAGAGGTAGCACTTTAAATAAATGCAGGCTGAGAAACAGGACCACATGGAGCCACGTTCAAGTCTGGGCGAGAGGGAGAATGTGTAACCATTGTTTGGAGACTTTTACTAATAAGTACATTTTTGATCATCAATCTGCTTTGCAGATTATTAAAGAAGTTTGGGAAAATGTTGAAAAACTAAAAAGTCGGTGCATGAAATCTCACAACAATTTTAATTTATTTTTTGAGACAGGGTAACTCTATGTATCCCTGGCTGGTCTGGAACTTGTTATGTAGATGAGGTTGGCCTTGAGCTCCTGGAAATCGGCCTGCCTCTGCCTCTCCAGTGCTGGGATGAAAGGTGTGGGTGACTGCACCTAGCCAAGCTGAGATATTTTTACTTCAGGAAAGAGTCATTATGATTCTATTTTTCTGATGTTAATGGAAACAAACCCATCATTATTATCCTTGCTCATCTATTGCCATTCATTTGTTCATTCTCTGTGTGGGTGTGGGGGGCATTGGTGTGCCTTGGTTAGAGGACAGTTTGCCCTCTTCTACCATGTTGATCTCAGGCTGTCAAGCCTGCCGGAATGCATCTCTCCCCCTTGGGCCGTCTTTCCGGTCCTATTCATCTATTTATTTATTTATTTATTTATTTATTTATTTATTTATTTATTTATTTATTTATTTATATTTAGTTTTAGGGTGTGCTTCAAAGGTTTACAACACACTTACAATGGGATTATATAACATTATAATGGGATGATATAATATTTTCGAAATTTAATTCTGAGAAAGATCACAAATTACAAATAGCTAAAAAGCCGGGCTGGTGAGATGGCTCAGCAGGTAAAGGCACTTACACCTGGATGATGAACTCTTGTCAGCCTGAGTTCAATCCCCGGAATCCACCTAAAAGTGGAAGTTGAGAACTGACTCTATACGGTTGTACTTGGACCTCCACATGTATGCCATGCCATGAGTGACACACACACACACACACACACACACACACACACACACACACACACTGATAATAAATGAAATTAGGAAAATACATAAATCTTACTCATATTCTCCACTTTGCCTCAGGTACTAACATGGATCTACATAAGCCCTGTGATTAGTGTGGTTGTAAATTTTATTTTTTTGTTTGTATATCTATGTTCATGTGTGTATGTGTTTATGTGTGTGTGTGCGTTCATCTCTGTGTGTGAGCATGTATGCCCATGTGTGCGTGGGTGAATGTGTGTGTGTGTGTGTGTGGGGGGGGTGTATGTGTGTGTATGTGTGGTGTATGTGTGTATATGTGTGTGCATGGGTGTGTGTGTGTGTGTGTGTGTGTGTGTGTGTGTGTGTGTGTGTGTGTGTGTATGTGTGCAGGGACACAGGACAGCCTCAGGTATAGTCTGTCAGATGCTTATTTTTGTGTAAGATGGGATTTCTCATTGGCCTAGAACTCTGCTACATAGACTTTGCTACCTGGTCAGAAAGTGTTCATGGGTCCACCCGACTCTCCCTCGCATCCCACCGCTGTTGGGATTACAGGCATGTACATCAGACCTGGCCGTGGAGGTGAGTTCTAGGGTTTAGTCTCCGGTCCCCACACTGGCAAGGCAAGCACTTCACGGAGCTCTCCCCAGCCCTGATCCTGCTTTCAGTTAAAAGGGCCATTCATCTTGGTTTACTATTATTTTTTAATTTTGATTTTGACTTTTTAAAAAAGATATGATTCATATTGAGTCCTAAGATTTGGTTTTCGTGTCCTCTGAAGTTCTGTGATCCCCTTTCCTAGACCCAGGCCTAAAGTTTGTGATGGGTTACTTCATGGTGTCTTCGGTGGCTCCGCCTGAGACTTGTAGGGTGGATAAAGCCGAGTGGAGGGACTTTTGGTGTCCACTCCACACAAGCCCCCCAGCTCAGATGATTATCGGCGACTTTGTACTTCAGGCCTTGGACACTGAATCTGCTTCCTCTGGTGCTGGCGTGATGCTCTGTCCACAGGGCAGCAGCTGAGGGCTCTCGCGCTTGGGAGGAGTCTTCAGCCGACATCACAGGGCACTTGGCTGGCAAACGCTTCTTTGCTGTTGGGCCCCATACATTCCCCGAGAGTCCCGCAACAGCCATGTGTTGAGTCTTTTCTTGTCCCTGCATAGCTCCCACACTGCTTTATCTATGTCTCCTGGGACTGACTCTTCAGAGACTCCTCATCCTCTGAACCACTCTCAGAGGGCCCAGTCTGGGACCCTGAAACTCAGAGGTGTCAGATAAGAAATGCACTGAAGAAAAAAAGAAAGAAAGAAGGAAAGAAAGAAAGAAAGGAAGAAATGCACTGAGTTTATCCTTATATTTAAATTGTTTTTTGAGACGGGGTTTCATGTAGCCCAAACTGGTCTTGTACTTGCTATGTAGCTGAAGATGACTTTGAATGTTTAAAAAAGACTTACTTATTTAATGTGTGGGTGTGTATGTATGTGCGCCATACGCTTTCAGTGCCCGTGGAGACCGGAAGAGGACACGGGAGGACACTGGGATCCTGTGAGGCTAGAGTTGCAGGTGGTTGTGCACCCCTGTGCAGGGGTGCTGGGAACTGAACAGACATTCCCACAGGCCAGTAGAATCTAGGCAATCCCTCAAATGAGACTTCCATATCAGGGGACTCTAGGCTGTGTCAAGTTGACAGTTAAAGCTAACTAGGAGAGAGGTCATGTTTTTAAAGTCCCCACCACACGGTTCATCTCCTGTAAATCTACCTTCGGTCTGTCTGTCTCTCCATTTAATTAATTAAAACATTATTATTTGAAAATTTAATACAGTATTTTTTTTATCATATATTCCCCACCCCCAATACCTCCCAGATCCTCCTCTCTCCCTCCCTACCCAACATCAAGTTCTCTCTCTCTCTTAATAAAATCAAAATAAAACAAAAATAAAAGAAAAAACCATGAGTAAACTTGGAGTCTGATTTGTGTTGGCCAGCTACTCCTGAGCATGGGGCCTGTCCTAGAGTGTGGCTGATATTTTTAGTCGGGATACAGAATAGCAGGCTTCATGAGGACATTTTTCATACACACACATCCTGTGCCTTGCTCAGACCCCCACTACCCTTCACTAATTTCCATTTCTACCTAAGTAAACTTTACGAAGCTGTCGCGTCTAAGCGAAACTTTAGCCTTTGTAAGCCCTTTTGAGCAGTCAGCGGGGTGTTCTGGCTGGTTGGTCTGGGATGGCTCTTACATTCTGTAGGTAATGGGTGGGTCTAATTGCCTGTTAGTACAGATTTTTTTAAAGTTGGGCAAGACATAGAAAAGCCGAGCAAACAAACAACGTAAAACAAAGCCACATGAAACATGTCAGGGGTGGTGTGAAGAACTGGAATCAACATTCAAGCTGCACGCGCGTCTCAATTTTTCTTTGTTACTGTGTCAGTGTTTTGAAAAGTCTAAATTATGCTTGCAAAAACTTAACGTATGCATACATATGTATGAAAGTCTACAACTTAGCAGGGCGGGGAGACAAGCCTAGTAGTGAGTAAGAGGCGGAGGAAGTGGTAAGAGTTGGTTTCTTACAGGGCTGGAGTCGTGGGTCGTTCTGGCAGCTTCTCTGGGTGGTGTATACACAGATCTGAGACCTGTAAAAGTGGCTTCTTCTGCTCTCTGCTTCAGCTGGCATCCTCCTCATCCACGCAGTCCAGCCCCTCTGTCTCTCTCCAGGCTCATGACTCGGAACCTGGTGTCCTGTCTTCCCAGGGTTCTCAAATCAGTTTTGCCTCAGAGAGCATTTTCTTCTTTTTGTTGCGGTTATAACTGAAAGAATGTTATTGACACCTAGTTGGGACAGGCCAGGGATGCTAATGAACGTCAGCAGGGCATGTGACAGGCCCCCTCCCCAATAAGGAATTGCCAGCCCCAAACACCAGTGATGTTCATGGTAGAGTTTCCAGTCTTATTTTTCCCACTCATGGATTTTCAATTTAGTACCCAAAGCAATTTTTATTTCCTAAAACATAAATCTTTTACTTTATAAACTTCACTTCTTTGCCTTAGACTTTTACTTAGTTCTCATTGCCTGCAGGGTAAAAAATCTGAATCCTTACACAGGAGCATAAAACCTCCATTGCCCACTTAGCTCTCCCTCTCTTTCTCCCCTCCCCTCTTCCCACTTGGAGTTGATAGGTAGACCACGTCTTTGCTCACTGGTTGGACCTAGCATAAGGTGTTTTCAGAGTGAGGGCCAGTCTCTCATCTCACTTTGTGTGGTGGTTTGAATGAGAATGGCTCCCATAGGCTCACATGTTTGAATGCTTGGTTCCCAGTTGGTGGAACTGTTTGGGAAGGATTAGGAGGTGTGGCCTTGTTAGAGGAGGTGTGTCCCAGGGGGCAGGGCAGCCTTTGAAGCTTCAAAAGACTCACACCATTTCTTGTGTGCTCTCTACCTCTTCCTTGTGGATCCAGATGTGAGCTCTCATATGTTCTTGTCACCATGCCTTTGCTCCACCATCACAAACTCTAAACTTTTGAACCCTAAGCCCAATGAAATACTTCCTTGTATAAATTGCCTTGCTTATGGTGTTTTGTCACAGTAAGAGAAAAGTAATGAAGACACCTTGTCACCTGTGTGCCAGAGCCATTAGACATCAGCTTATGGATTAGTTTCCTTGTGCTGGTTATTTTGAATGGTCATGTTGGTACAACCTGGAGTCACCTAAGAAGAGAGTCTCAACTGAGGGACTTCCCACATCAGATTGGCTTATGAGAAGGTCTTTGAGGGACTGTCTCAATTGTTGATTGATCAAGGAAGGACCCAATGGTGAGTGGTACTGTTTCATAGGCAAGGCCCTGCACTGTGAGGAGGAAGGTTTGCTGAAGCAAGCAAGTAGGCAGGTGGTGTGGCCAAGGAACATTGGTTTCTCTGCTCTTGACTGTGGATGTGATGTGAATGGCTGGTTTAACTTCCTGCCTTGACTTTGCTAATGATGGACTGTGACCTGGAACTGAAATACAACAACCCCTTTGTCACTTTGGTTGCTTATTGGTGGGGGCTGAGCACATCCTCAGAAGGGAAACTGGAACACTTCCCTGATGGCAGCCACCACTTCCAACACTATGATTAGTCCCTTTGGCTGTGATCGCTTGGCCTTAGAGGGCAGGGATTCTGTCTGCGTGTCCTCTTCTTACAGGTCCCGGTAAGGTGCACAGAGGCTCTTAGTAAATACTGTTGATGGTGGAGCGCTTAGGCTAGCTTTTTAACGTAAATACAGAGTGTTCTAAGACATTAATCAAGGTAGGCTGTGTTCTGAATGAGAGATGTCCCCTATAGGCTCTCGGACTGGAATGTTTGGTACCCAGTTGGGGCTCTGTTTTGGGGGGGGCATGGAACCTTTCAGAGATGGAGCTTTGCTGGAGGAAGTACATTCCTGGGGGTGAGCTTTGAGTGTTTATAGTCTCACCCCACTTTCTGTTACTTCCTGACCCTGCTATCAAGGACTCTTACCCTCTGGGACCACAAGCCGAAATCAACCCCTTCCTCTCTAAGTTGCCTTGGTCATGACGTTTTATCACAGCAACAGAAAAGTAGCTGATTCACAGACAGACACGATCGTTCACATCTCTGGGTTGCGAATATTCCAATGTGCTGTGTAACGACACCAACTAAGAAATAAGGAGAGAGAGAGGAATCCAAGATGGCGGAACTCAGGTGATGCAATATCAATGGTTGTTTTGAACTCTGGATAGGACAGAGGATGACAACAGTTCCCTGTTTTTGAGGTGATATGTTCCAAAGCCCCCTAGTGGATATTCAAAGGTGTTGACAGTACTAACTCTGTACACACCATGTTTTGCCTGTATATACTGTTATGGTTTTGGGATATGAAGTGCCTCCCTCCCCCCAAGTCTCATGTGTTGAAGCTTAGGTCTTCAATTTAATGATCTGAGGTTTGTTGGGGGTGGGTGTTGACATAATCGTGGATTAATCCGTTGGGAGATTCAAGTTTTTCACTTGGTTATTATTGTATGTGTGTACATGTGTGGGTGTGAATGCCGTGGTACATGTGTGGAGGTCAGAACAACCTGAAGCAGTCGCTTCTCTCCTCCACCTTAGGTGGGTTCTTGGGGTTGAATTTAGGTCTCTAGGCCTGCTCAGCAATGATGAGCTGTCTCCTTGGTCTTGGATTTTATTTTACTTTTTGAGACAAGATCTCATGTATCCCAGGTGGCCTGGGCCATCTGATTTTCCTGCTCTACCTTCTGAGTGTAAGGATTGCAGGAGTGGGCCACCATATCCAGGGCTTCATGCATACTAGGTAAACACTTTACCAACCAAGCCACATGCCCAGAGTTGTTGTTCACAGATTCTTAATTTGATTGCAGCATTAAGAGGGAGTGGTAGCTGGGAGGCAGGGCCTATTGGAAAGTGGTACTGTGCTTTTGAAGGCTATGTTTATCCCTGGCCCATCTCTGCTCTCTCTGTTTCTGCTTCCTGGCCTCCACGAAGTGAGCAGTTGCTTTTGTTACACACTCCCACAGACATGACATTCCACCTCACCACGGTTCCACCACCACGCCACTCCCCTTCACCACAGTCTGACCACCATGACATTCCACCTCACCACGGTTCCACCACCACACCACTCCCCTTCACCACAGTCTGACCACCATGACATTCTGCCTCACCACAGGCCCACTCTGTGATACACCACCTCACTATAGTCCCACAGCCACACCCTTTTGCCTCACCATAGGCCCTTTGTAGTGGAGATGGCCAAGCGTGGATTGAAATCTATGAAACAGGGACAAAACAGTCTCCTTCCTTAAGCTGTAAATCTCAGTGTTTTGCCATAAAAATGGTTGCTTTAAAATTAAAAAAAAAAAGAAAAAAAAGAACTCCTGACCATTACATAGACATATCTATGATAAAAATTGAGTCTATAAATGAGGTGCCATGAAAGACCAATAACAATAATAAAGTTAAAGAGTTATAGCAATGTTCAGTCCCAAAAGTTGTATGAATGTGGTTTGTTTCTTTCAAAATAACTTTTACATTTGCCATCACATAAATGAAGCTCTTGACAATTTCTCTGTGACATTTCTACATTTCTGGTGTCTTTATTCATGTATTTCAGGATATTATCAAGTAAAATAAAATTTATTTAATTGCTAGCACTGCATACTTTGATGATTGGTTTAATAATGGAGACAGTGACTGGGATTCCAACAGTGGGTAGCATAGACAGTGTGGATACACTGGACAAAGGACAACCCAATACACAGTGTGGGTACACTGGACAGAGGACAATCCTGTACACAGTGTGGGTACACTGGACAGAGGACAATTCTGTACACAGTGTGGGTACACTGGACAGAGGACAATCTCATACACGGTGTGGGTACACTGGACAGAGGACAATCTCATACACGGTGTGGGTACACTGGACAGAGGACAATCCTGTACACAGTGTGGGTACACTGGACAGAGGACAATCCTGTACACAGTGTGGGTACACTGGACAGAGGACAATCCTATACACAGTGTGGATACACTGGACAGAGGACAATCCTATACACAATTCATGTCCTGAGCAGGACAGAGCAGGATAGTTTGTGATTTCACCATACTACTAAGGACAACAAGTGACTTAAAACGTGAATTATGTACCAGGGATGTAGAAGAGTGCTTGTTGAGCATGCACAGGGACTTGGGTTCATTTCCCAGTACTAACTCTCATCCTTCCAAAAGAGTTCTCTTTAGCCTTCAAGTTTATAAATATCCACAAAAAATATTTCTTTTTTTAAAACATAAAGTGAAATAAACTTAATAAATAAGAATAAAGTTTGGCATGATAGTGCATGCTAGTAATCCTAGCACTCTGGGGACAGAGGCAGGAGGAACAGGAGATCAAAGGCGTCCTTATCTATAAAACAAGGGCAAAGCCAGCCTGTACTACTTGAGACTCTGCCTCAAGACATCATCATCATCACCACCAACAGAAACAAACACCCCCAACAACAACAACACCCCCAACACCCCCAACAACAACAACAACAACAACAACAACAACAACAACTCAGATCCTTATGAAAGGACATGACTTATTTCTAGACTTTTGCATTTAGTATTTTTGCACTGGCATTGACTACAGAAGACGGAAATATTAGAAAGTGAATGTGTGGGTGATAGTGGGGGCTGTGGTTATGATATTGGTTAATTTTTTAATAAGACAATGAACGATGTTGTCAAGAACTGTGGAGGGCCTGAGATTTATCTTCTTGTGGGCTGAAAGGTTGGCCTGCAGCAGTCTCCTAGACAGGAATGGAAGACATAAGACCCCTAGGTCGGAACAAAGGGCATCACTGTCAAAGCCCAGCGGGCAGCCTGTGCCTCAGTTTCTGCTGACTTCTTTTTTCCCTTCTGTCCTATGTGGGCAGCATGGAGTATGTTTGTGAGACTTTTCCTGGGAAGACTCCAACAAACATCATCTCATCCCAGATGGGGCACCCATGACAGACCACCAAAGTCTAACTTGTTGACTTAATGAATTTATTGGGGTTACTTACAGGAAGAGAAATGACTCAAAGACAGCTGTGTCACCAAAAGCTATGTGTCACCAAAAGTATGGATGAGTGTGGTGATATTTTATCTGTGTACCCCAATAAAGTTTATCTGATGATCAGAGGAAAAAGCCAGCCATTATAGTAAATATAGAGGTCAGGCAGTGGTAGCACATGCCTTTAATCCTATCACTCAGAAGGCAGAGATCTGTTTTTGATCTCTGTGAATTCAAGGTCACACTGGGAATAGAGCCAGGCGTGGTGGTACATACCTTTAATCCCAGCACTAACCATAAAGGTCTGGAGGTCTATACAGACAGACAGGAGGTGACAGAGCTGGGCAGGAAAAGAAAGTGATGTAGCTGGGCGGAGAGAGGAAGTGAGATGCAGAACAGAAAGGCATGTAGGTGTGGGTATACAGGAAGTAGGTCTCTTAGGCTGAGGATCTCCAAGTGGTGATAACGTGGCTGGCTTCTTTCTGCTTTTCTGATCTCTTGGTTTTAACCCCAATAATCTGGCTCTGGGATATTTATTAATAAGACCATTTAGCAATTCATCTACAGATGAGGACTCGAGAAAGCTAGAACTCTGGAGCTCTCTGTATGACTTGCAGGCAGCTTCACGAGTCAGAGAATCTCCTCTAGGCATCTGGGCTGGTCAGAGAGTCTCTTCTCCCAGTGCACCTTCACTGTGTCAGTAACACTATAAAGGAGCTTTGAGAGTCTTGCTCGTTTCAGGAACGTCCTGAGACTTGTGAGTTGGTTACCTCTGGAGTCCCATGAGCCTCCTTCCTCCCTCATCCAGGGAATGTTTCAATTTAGAGGAAACTAGTACTCAACACAGTCGCTTTGGTAAGTGCAAACTGGGTAGTGGGTTCACTTGGTAACTGAGGATCATTAGGTTTGTGTAATCTCCAGTATCTCAAGGTGGGTTCTAGAAAAGCTGCCCCTTGCCTCAAAGGAAGCCATATTTTTTTCCCCTGGTCAGGAAGCATACCTACACTCTGCCCTGGAGGTGTTCACTACCTCTTTTCTTAAAACTGCTTGCTATCTAAACATCCCCCAGAAAACAGTGAGACAAGTGATGTCCTAGGACACGTGCGTGTGCTGTGGAGAACTGTCCACCCCAGTGTCACAATGATACATTGGACTGTCAGTCAGGCAGGGATTCAGTCTCCTCCCTGCCACTTGAAGACTGCAGTGATGTGTCTGCATAGCCTCATTTGCATGCAAGATGGAGAAGCGGGAGAAAGTGCAGCTACGTGGTGGATTTTTATCTTTTAATATATTATTTTTATTATTACCAGATAATAATATACAAAATAACGGGGTTTAGTTGAACATTTTCAAGCATATTTTCAAGACTGTGTTTTGATTGTATCCATTTCACTATTTCTTTCTTTCATCTCATGTTTTTTTTTTTTTTTGGTATATATAACATTTTGTTTTAAAGTTAACTTATTATTATTATTGCCTATGCATGTGTATGTGTATGATGATGATGATGATGATGATGGTGGTGGTGGTGGTGTGTGTGCACTCACAACCGTGTGCCTGGGTGAGCATGGGTGCCACACCATGCACATCAAGGTCAGAGGACAGCTTTTGGGAGTTGGCTCTCTCTTTCCACTGTGGGTTCCAGCTGTGTAACTCAGGTCACCAGGCTGTGCATAATATTTTGCTGGTTGATCCGTCTCACCGACCTCTATGTAACATTTGAAAATACCTTGCTCTGGGAATGGTACCAGCCCCCTCACCATAGATTCCTGGACTGACTTTTCGTTGCCCAAATATTTCCTGATTTCATCCGTCTTCGCCTTGGAACTGCCATCTTGCTTCAGGCTGTCTCCTTCTTCATGTACCAGGGTCTGTGGCGATGGCTTCCTAAGAGGCTTTCCTCCCTTTTCCAGTCATGTTCAGCCTCCTGAAGCCCCATGGGTGTTTAATCTCTTCAATGGAAACGGCAATATCTCTACCTCACAGATCTTTTTGGAGAGTGTGTGGGATGATGTAAATCAGCACAGCAAGGGCCGAGACTCATTTAAAGTCAGTCAGGATGGGGCTGGAGAGATGGCTCAGTGCTAAGAGCACTCGCTGCTCTTGTAAGGGACCCAAGTTCAGTCAGTTCTTAGCACCCATGTTGGGTAGCTCACAGTTGCCTGTAACTTTAGCTCCAGGTGATCCCACCCCTTTGCCCTCCACAAGCACCCACATGCACAATACTCCCCCTACATAACTTAAAAAAACAACTCAATGCTTTGTACACACATGCATACATCTGCCTCATATATGTGGAAGTAAATCCTGGGCTCCCTCTATTGGTTACTTTTCTTGTTCTGGTGACTAAATGCCTGACAAGAAGCAACCCAGGGTTTATTTCAGCTCACAGTTTGAGGGTGTCATCCATCATGGTGGGGAGGGCAGGGCAGGAGGAGAGTGAGGCAGCTGGTCATGTGGCATTTACAGTCAGGAAGCAGAGGGGCATGAACACTGGTGGCCAGCTTACCTATCCTTTTTATTTAGTCAGGGACTCCAGACCATAGGATGGTGCTGTCCACATTCAGGGTAGGTCTTCCCAACTCATTCAACCTTTCTGGAAACACCTAGGGATGTGTTTTTATTTTTATTTTTGTTTTATGTGTTTTGCCTGTATGTATGTCTGTGTGAAGATGTCGCATCCCTTAGAACTGGAGTTACAGACAGGCGTGAGCTGCCATATGGTTGCTGGGATTTGAACCTGGGTCCTCTGGAACCCGGGTCCTCTTAACCACTGATCCATCTCTCCAGTGCCCCTCCCTTATCCCCCAATTTGATTTCTTACAACTCATATGTATTTGGAGGTCAGATATTCAGAGTAAAAATCCTCTTCCTGGTGTTGAGTCAAGTCCCAAGTACATTCTACTGAAAGCTACTGTGCAAGGAGCAGGGTTGAGATGGGAGGGGTAGAGATGGGAAGGGTTGAGATGGGAAGGGTTGAGATGGGAAGGGTTGAGATGGGAAGGGTTGAGATGGGAAGGGTTGAGATGGGAAGGGTTGAGATGGGAAGGGGTGAGATGGGAAGGGTTAAGATGGGAAGGGGTGAGATGGGAAGGGGTGAGATGGGAAGGGTTGAGATGGGAAGGGTTGGGATGGGAAGGGTTGGGATGGGAAGGACTGAGATGGGAAGGGGTGAGATGGGAAGGGGTGAGATGGGAAGGGTTAAGATGGGAAGGGGTGAGATGGGAAGGGTTAAGATGGGAAGGGGTGAGATGGGAAGGGTTAAGATGGGAAGGGTTGAGATGGGAAGGGTTGGGATGGGAAGGGTTGGGATGGGAAGGGGTGAGATGGGAAGGGTTAAGATGGGAAGGGTTGAGATGGGAAGGGTTGGGATGGGAAGGGTTGGGATGGGAAGGGGTGAGATGGGAAGGGTTGAGATGGGAAGGGTTGAGATGGGAAGGATTGAGATGGGAAGGGTTGAGATGGGAAGGGTTGAGATGGGAAGGATTGAGATGGGAAGGGTTGGGATGGCAAGGGGTGAGATGGGTCATTGTTTACCCTTCAGGACAATATAGTGTGAATTATTCCCTTTGCCAATCACACTCACTTCCCTGGGCTTGTTCATCTATAGAGCACATCAGAACTTTTTACATATGCGTTTGGAAGCTTTCCTCTGTGATTAATTAAACATGTTTGGGGCAAGAGAGGAGAAATCAAATTACCACATGTTCGATAAGTATATGATTAAAAATATTTATTATGCTGATGCAGGAAAGAATAATATGTTAAACAGATAAGCATGTAATAATGCATATTTTCCCCATAAAATTTAATTTATCCCTTGGGCTGGATATAAACTTTCCTTTTGAACATCTTGCCTTCTAACTGGGGACTGCTGAGCTAAACTTCTTATTTTTTTTACAGCAAATTGATCACTACTGTAATATTTCAGGGGCAAAATGATCCTCACCAGTCAGTTTGATTTCAAAGGCCAAAATTTATAGTTTTGTTTCTGATTTAATGATAAAGGTTTTTAATGTATCGAGTATTTTGTCACCTATCAGCACATGAGGTGGAACTTCCAAATGGAAAAAAAAATTCGACAAAGAAGTTAGCCATAAATAATTTACTGCAGAATGACAAAGAGGTTAATATTCCCTCGGGGCCGGTGGGGAATCACTCAGTTTTCTGTCCTTGTGCACACATGTCCTCATCACTATGGAAGATGTGTTTTATAATCTTTATGCTCCCAGAAGAGGAACTGCAGAAAATGCTGGAAACCCAAGGCTATAAGCACTTCGCCTAAGTGTAAAGGAAACTTTGTTATATGCATGTTTCCCCTTGTACCCACTTGAGTTCATCTGTAGTGGATAAAAATGTAGTTATTGCACACTTCTGATATGTTGATAATAAGTACAAACTGTGTGACTCTCTGTGTGTGGTGTATGTGTGAGTGTACATGTGTGTGGGTCCCCATCCGGGGATGGTGTATGTGTGAATGTGCATGTGTGTGGGTGCCCATGTGGAGGTGGTGTATGTGTGAGTGTGCATGTGTGTGGGTGCCCATGTGGAGGTGGTGTATGTGTGAGTGTGCATGTGTGGGTGCCCATGTGGAGGTGGTGTATGTGTGAGTGTGCATGTGTGGGTGCCCATCCGGAGGTGGTGTATGTGTGAGTGTGCATGTGTGTGGGTGCCCATGTGGAGGTGGTGTATGTGCGAGTGTGCATGTGAGGGTGCCCATGTGGAGGTGGTGTATGTGTGAGTGTGCATGTGTGTGGGTGCCCATCCGGAGGTGGTGATTGTGTGAGTGTGCATGTGTGTGGGTGCCCATGTGGAGGTGGTGTATGTGTGAGTGTGCATGTGTGGGTGCCCATGTGGAGGTGGTGTATGTGTGAGTGTGCATGTGTGGGTGCCCATGTGGAGGTGGTAATTGTGTGAGTGTGCATGTGTGGGTGCCCACGTGGAGGTGGTGTATGTGTGAGTGTGCATGTGTGGGTGCCCATGTGGAGGTGGTAATTGTGTGAGTGTGCATGTGTGGGTGCCCATGTGGAGGTGGTGTATGTGTGAGTGTGCATGTGTGTGGGTGCCCACGTGGAGGTGGTAATTGTGTGAGTGTGCATGTGTGGGTGCCCACATGGAGGTGGTGTATGTGTGAGTGTGCATGTGTGTGGGTGCCCATGTGGAGGTGGTGTATGTGTGAGTGTGCATGTGTGGGTGCCCATGTGGAGGTGGTATATGTGTGAGTGTGCATGTGTGGGTGCCCATGTGGAGGTGGTATATGTGTGAGTGTGCATGTGTGGGTGCCCACGTGGAGGTGGTGTATGTGTGAGTGTGCATGTGTGGGTGCCCATGTGGAGGTGGTGATTGTGTGAGTGTGCATGTGTGTGGGTGCCCATCTGGAGGTGGTGTATGTGTGAGTGTGCACGTGTGTGGGTGCCCATCCGGAGGTGGTGATTGTGTGAGTGTGCACATGTGTGGGTGCCCATGTGGAGGTGATGATTGTGTGAGTGTGCACGTGTGTGGGTGCCCATCCGGAGGCCAGAGGATGTCATCAGGTGTTCTCCTCTCTCACACGGTTGGCCTTATTCCTTTGACAGGGTCCTTCACTGAACCTGCAATCACAGTTTTCCAGGTAGGCTGGCAGCCAGCAAGCCCCAGAGACCATTCTTCCTCTGCAGGTGTATACAGTCGTGCCCATATTTTTACATGGGTACTGGGGATTTGAGCTCAGGCTTTCGTGTTTGCACGAGGAGGGCTCTTATCTACTGAGATGTCTCCTCAGCCCAGGTGTAGACTTTAATGATGAGAAAGATCCTGAGTCAGGGCAAGTACTCCCCCACTGCTGCTTCCAGCCAGGACACTACAGCAATCAAATTGTGACTGTCACATGAGTCAGGAGGACCGCATTGTCCTCCCTCAGCTCTGTTTTCTGGGGTTCTGAAGGCTTTGTTCCCACCTCCTTTGCAAGTGCGCAGCACAGATTCCTGACCATCTAAGTAGATTAGTAGAGAGAAGCTGTCTTGAGGACTGTAGCGAATTTGTAGAAAGACTGAAGTTTGTCAAAGAAAACAGAGTGGGGCGAGATGCAGCATGCAAAAGAGACAGTGTGGGCAATCTGCTCTGACCGAGTTGGACCTGTGTGTAATCTGAGACTGCCTTCAGAGGGGTTGGTTTGACATTAAACTGGGGAAAACAAATGTGATTGTCTCGGCTTTCACCACCAAACATTATTTCCCCCCAAACAACACTTCCATCACACAGCGGCATCTACCTGTCCTGGCAGAGCTGAACCATTGATCTGGGGCTTAACCAGGGCTTAGCTGTGATCGTCTATTTCATCACAGGGAGCATGCATGTTGAGTCAGCAAGGCCAAGTGTACTTCTCAGAGACATCAACTCCAGACAGCTGGGGTCTGGGAGGTTCTTCTTGTTTTTAACCTTCACTCAGATCCATGTTTTAGGGAGGGAGCTGGCCTTTTCTACCTATGACATTAAGCATATCTGTTTGGACAGTGCCCTTGAGTGACAAGTCTCACTGATAATTTTAAATGGAATGTCAGCCCCTGCTGTGTCAAATCCGCTAGCATTTTATGAGACGCCCGCTTCAGGGTATGGTCGTTAGCATTTATAGAATCCTTAGGATGGGCTTAGTCCTTGGGTTTAAAAACTTTTCTTACTATTCTGTGGCATTAAGCTGTTGCTGCACAGAAACCAGCTACTGGCGTGATATGTTCATTGTTCTTGTTCAGAATGGCCCCGGGAGGGTCCTGCTGCCTCATTGGGATTGGTCACATATCTGTGGGCTGGCTCTCTTAGCTGGGCCACTAGGTGACCTGGTGATGCTCACTGTCTCTCCCATTCTTGGCAGGCCAGCCTGGGCACATTCCCATGGCAGAGGCAATGGAACCCACATTGCCCAGGGCTTCTTTGAGGCTCAGGCTGGGTACTCCAGCTCCATATTTTCATTGTATTCTATTAGCCAAAGCAAGACAAGGTATCAGACAAGGTGGAAAAGAGGTTCTACTTGGTTTTACCTTATATTATGAATAGTTGAAAATTTTCAGTTATTTTGTGTGTGCGCGTGTGTGTGCGTGTGTGTGTGCGTGTGTGTGTGTGTGTGTGTGTGTGTGTGTGCACGTGTGCCTGTGTGTGTACAGGTCTGTGTGCCTGGGGGGAGGCCCAAGGTTGACACTTGCTGTCGTCTTCTATTGCTTTCTACCTTACTCTGTGGCTTTGATCGACCAGGAACTTGCCGTTTAGATCAGGCTGGCCTCAAACTCACAGAGATCTGATGGCCTCTGCCTCCCAAGCGCTGGGATTAAAGCACCACTACTCCCAGCTTCTTCATCTGTCTTTAAAAAATATTTATTTTTATTTTTAATTATATGGGTATGTGTGTATCTGTGTGTGGGTATGTGCATGAGTGAATGCAGATTCCCTCAGAATCCAGAAGAGGGCGCTGGATCCACTGGAACTGAAGTTACAGGCAGTTGTGAGCTGCCTGATGTAGGTGCTGGGACCTGAACTCTCTGGCCCCTTGACCTTTGCTTTTTAAAGTCTCAATAAAAATGTATTTACTTATTTTTTATTACATTTATTTATTTATGTGTGTATGGGGGAGTTGCATGCCATAGCATGTGGGCAGAGGAGGCCAGTGAACCGTTCACAGGAGTCAGTTCTGTCTTTCTATCTTGTAGGTCATAGGAACAAACTCATGTGGTCAGGCTCGGCAGCAAGCGTTTTTTATGAACAGTCATCTCACTGGCCGCACAACCTGTTTTTGTGACAGAGACTAGGACCGACCTGAAGCTCACCCATTTGGCTGCACTGGCTGGCCAGCAAGCCGGGGACCTGCCCGGCTCTGCCTCCCTTGCACTGGGATTACAGACTTGCACCTGCATTATGCTCCGCAAGGCTCTACCTTTTTAAAGAGAAAAAAAATGCAAAGTGACTTTGCAAAAAGTATAAACAAAGGGCTGGAAAAGGGTTGGTTCTCCCACAGCTCTTTCATCACAGAGGACTGCAAGGAGGTAGCTGTCCCTCCTGTTTGTGGCAGAGCGTAAGATGGCACAGAGTGAGGGCAAAGTAACAGAGGTCGCAGAGCTGGCTAGGGGGAGCTCCCGGAACTGCGAGAGCCTGGTCTGTTTATGACCGTTCCGGACAGTTTGATTAGAACAGACCCTCGAGTCGATCATGGACAAACACTCTGGAAAATGACATAGTGTCGTGGTGGAGGACGATAAATGTTTGCGGCAAACTGAGCTGTGCGGTGGGATTTTATTTCCTGTAATTCAACCACATTGCTGACTGGGTGTTCTCATGCTGCTGAGCCAGCAGAAAAGTGAAACTCAATTCTTTTCAGAGATCCGAGCCCTGGGGTGGACAGACATTAGTGCTGTCGCTGCTGTGCATCAGGCATCCTTTCTGTGTGTGAGCAATCCTCGGCTGTGTGAAGGAGCCCGTCTTCCACTACTGAAAACCAAAATTGGGCTGGGCAAGAATGCACACTAAGGAGGCTGAGGCAGGTGGATCTCTGTGAGTTCAAGGCCAGCCTATCTACATAGCGAGTTCCAGTCCACCCAGGGCTGCATATGAGATCTCATCTGAGGTGGTTTGAAGGAGAATGGCCCCCATAGGCTCATATATTTGAATGTTTGGTCTTTGGTTGGTGGAATTGTTTGAGAAGGATTAGAAGGTATGGCTTTGTTGAAGTAGGTGTGGCCTTGTTGGAGGAGGTGTGTCATTGAGGGTGGGCTTAGAAGTTTCAAAAGCCCAAGGCATTCTCTCTCTCTCTCTCTCTCTCTCTCTCTCTCTCTCTCTCTCTCTCTCTCTCTCTCTCTTGTGGCTGTGTCTCAAGATGTAAGCTCTCAGCTCCAGCCCCAGTGCCATCCTTCCTGCTTGACATGCTCTTCACCACGATGGTCTTGAACTCTTAACCCTCTGGACTCTTAACCCTTAGTACCGTGAGCCTCAAATTAAGTACTTTCTTTTTTTTTTTCTTTTTTTTTTTTTTTTGGTTTTTCGAGACAGGGTTTCTCTGTGTAGCTTTGCGCCTTTCCTGGAACTCACTTGGTAGTCCAGGCTGGCCTCGAACTCACAGAGATCCGCCTGGCTCTGCCTCCCGAGTGCTGGGATTAAAGGCGTGCGCCACCACCGCCCGGCAAGTACTTTCTTTTATAAGTTCTCTTGATCATGGTGTTTTGTCATGGCAACAGAAAAGTAACCAAGACACTGTCTACAAACAAATAAACAAATATTAAAACAACATCAATAAAACCCATCAGCTGAGTGCGTCATCAGTTACCTGGAAGTTCTGTGTCACAATTCAGAGCCCCAAACAGGACAAGACAGGAAGTACACAGAGCATGTCCCAGTCACTGCCAGTAACAACGGCCAGGGCCGGATTCAAGTGGTGGGGGTGGGAGGGGGGAGCGGGAGGGAGGAAGGTGTTTGCACCTTGGTATTCGGTGTCCAGTATTGGCAGAACCAAGACCCGTCATTGATGGTATCTGCGTCAACATTGCTGCCATGCATTAGCTCCTGGTTGGGCACTGTTCCGATTGCCAAGGCTACAAATGTGGTTCTCTGACGCACTTAGAATATTTTACATGTTCACATGTGTGTATTTGCACACATGTGCCTGCATGCGTATTTTGTGTGTGTGTGGTGTGCACACATGTGCACATCAGTGTGGAGGTCAGAGTATGACCTCTGGTGTCATTCTTCAGGCGCCTTCCACTTTTTGGCAGAGACGAGGTTTCTCAGTGGCCTGGAACTTTGCCAAGTCGGCCAGTTAGGTTCCAGGGATCTGCTTGTCTCTGCCTTCCTTCTCGCCACTGCTGGGGTTATAGATCAGGCCACCATTGGGTTGTGGTGTTCTGGGGATTGAACTCAGGTCCCCATGCTTATGAGGCAAGTGTTTTACTGAGTGAACCATTTCCCAGCTCCTGGAATTATCTGTTGCTGCCCGCCACCATTGGCCCTCATCCTTTCCAGTTTGTCCTACATTTGGGGCGTTCCATTGTGTCCAGGCACAAGAGGTCCTGGGTTAGGGCCACATTGGAGCATACTGGCATATCCATTGCCGCATTTACCCTCCAAACTCCGAAGCTTTCTGTTTCTTCTCTGCCGTGTTTGTGAGGAAGGTGTTGGGGGAGGCTACCCTGCTTGTCTGGACACTCTGTTGTGCTTTGAATGTGACCTGTACTCCACAGGCTGATAGGTTTTTGGGGATGTGAGTGGCTCCTGAGGACTCTGCCTTCCTGAGTGGATGAACCCACGGATGGGTTCCCAGTCGGAACCTTGGTAGGTGGCACCAGTATGAAAGGTGGGGCCTGGCTGGAGGAAACAGGTTTTCAGTGGTGTACCTGGTCCCCAGTCCCACTTTGCCTTGGCCACGTGTTCCTGCAGTGGTGACATTCTGCCTTGCCTTGAGCCTAAAGCAGTGGGTCTGTACACCAGTGGATGACAGCCTCTGTGGTTGAGCTCCAAACGCATCCTTTCTGCTCAGGCTGTGGCTCTCAGGCATTTGTCCCAGCTGTGAAATCTGATAGTCACCTGCTATGCCGTCATCCCTTTGGGGGCTTCCTGCCTTTCCAGTGGCCCATAGGGACTGGAAGGACAGGTCCCCTCCTCTCCAAGCCCTTGGTACCTGCCCTCCTTTCGTTCACTCAGATTCTCCCTCGATTATGGGAAACCTTTCTTTTACACATTTCCCCAAACACATGAGGATTTATGCTCTGCCATGGACTAACGCGCCTGACCATTTGATTGAAAGGGAGGGAAAAGGCTGGGTTAGACCCCTCTTCCTGTGGAGCACCCTACAGGAAGCTCCCTCCTGGAGAATGGGTTCCAAGCACACAGCTTCGGTGTGCCGTCTCGGTCTCTCATCTTCCTTCTGTTCCACACGACCCAGGTTCCAGACGAAGGGAAGAGCCACGTGTCCTGAAGCCCCTATGCTTTCCACAAGCTCAGTCTGCCACCCCACCCCCCAAACCTTTAAGAGTCAGAATTCTGACTTAACTACCCTTTGAGAAGAGCTGAAGAGGAATCCCCAGTGGAGATGAACATCAATATTATTTGAATAATAGTAGCCACTTCAGCAAGTGGTTCATTTTCTGTTCTGGAAGCTTTTGGTTGGCTGGAGTAAGTACTTCATAATTTGAGTTTTTGGACTGTGGGGTTAGGCAAAGTTGTTTGTTCAGGAATTAAATATATAGGACTAGGTGCGTGGGAGGAACTCAGGTTCCCGGAAATAAACAGAACGATAATTTTAATGTCATTTTAAATTTAAGTGGGCTAGAAATTACCTATGGGGATGTTGCCTGTTTTGCTTCCCTTTGTCTCGAGATGGTAATTTCCTGGCATTTCTTCCTTCTTTCAAGGCGTTTATTGAGATTTCTCCATCTGTAAGAAATTATGCTAACCAGGGATTCATGTGTACAATGGAGTGCTAAGCAGGTGGGAATAATGGGGTGCAAGGGGAATAATGGGGTGCAAACACAAAGCAGTTTCAGTTTGTCTTTTACCCTGACTTAAAACTTTATTAAAGTGGGAAGCTTTTCTCAGCCCACTCTACAAGGCTTTCCTGACTCTGTGTGTGTGTGTGTGTGTGTGTGTGTGTGTGTGTGTGTGTGTGTGTGTGTGTGTATGTACGAGAGAGAGAGAGAGAGAGAGAGAGAGAGAGAGAGAGAGAGAGAGAGAGAGACAGACAGACAGACACACAGACACACAGACACACAGAATGTGGAGGTCAGAGAACAACTTTCAGGAGCTTGTTCTCTTCTCCCTCCATGGTGGTCTCTGGGATTGAATTTAGCTCATCAGCCTTGGTGACAAACGCCTTTATCTTCTGAACCACCTCACTGGCCCTTCATAAAAATTCTATAGTCATTTTACCCAACAGTCTTTGTTAACAAAGAAGCATATTTTGCTACATATTATAAGCCTACCTTTGAACCTGGCTTAAAATCAAATCCCCTTTCCCTTATATATCCTCTTCAGAATGCTGCAAGCCAACCCCATCTGTCTCCCTTATACCTCAGGGTTTGTGAAGATGGAGGAGTTGCAGGCAAAGTTGGTTCACACATTACTGCTGGATGGGGGATGGTTTCTTACGGTGGATGACCAGGGACCCTCTCCTTAAGGTGTGGCCCCAAGTCCTCTGGCAACCCCTCCCTGCCTTGGTGGAAGGCTCACACTGGGATGTCTTTCTTTATACCCTGTTCATGCTCAGGTCATCCAGGTCCCCCGGTTCAGTTTGGCGGGTCTACAGGCACGGGATTATTGCCCTGCATGACAGCACCTGGCTGTGCGGGTCTGAGTCTCTACGAATACAATTCCAGCTCTCGAGGGTCATGCTTCTCTGAGTCTGTCTGGGACTTGGAAGGGAAGATGTCTTCCACATGGTACTGAGAGAAGAGCAGGTGAGACTCAAACAAATCCTCGAGAAAGGTGAGTCAAGATGGGATCCTGTCTGGCCAGTGAGAGAGCTCCATGTGCAAAGGCTCTCGCCACCAGGCTAACGGCGTGAACTCCACCCCTGCCACCTACATGATGGAAGGAGATAATCCACTCCTGTTCATTGTTTTCTGACCACCGCACATATACCATGTCATGTGTGCCTCCCTACAAAAAGAATAAACGTGAAAATATGATTAAAAAATACAGGTTCCAGCCACAGGCTTTATTACAGGAGCGGGGCTGAGTTTTCTGAGAGGTTTTACTTCAGCTGCCACCATGGTGACAGCGGCAGCAGCTGTCGGAGGCATCTCTGGAAGGAACACGGGTTACAGGAACCCAGTGCATCCAGCTGGGTTATGACAATCCGAAATACCTGCCGCGCTTGCCAAGGGTCTTCTTCCACCCTAGCTGAGGACCATAGCGGAGGAGAAACAGAGTCAGTGTCTCCTCGGCTTTCTAGAGACACATGTGCAGTCTTACCAGACGGGACAGGGTGAACTTCGACGCCCTGCAAAGCCCCCTCCGAGAAGGTGAGGGACTGAGGTGGGTTATTCTGTTTAATGAGAGTTTCTGGGCTCGCAGCTCCGCTCTGCATTTTGTTTTCCTTGTTTAGTATAAATGCGATCCAATTTAATCTGCATATAAACACACCCATTGCATATTAAAATCAACATATTATAAACACGAGGCTGAACACTTTCTTGAAGAAGCAAGCTAAAAAAAATCCATGCATATTAATATCACAGATAAGCCAATTATTATATTGAATCGTAAATAAAACACAATATGATTAAGCTAAATCTGAGCTCTTCGTAAAGTCAAATGTATGATATTAAGATCAGGCTATTTTAGAAACAATATCGTGAACCCTTGCATTTTATATGCAATGTGTTTAAAATTAATTTCCCAGGGCGATATCTTATTTTGTCTCACCTATACTAATAAGGTTCATGAAACATTGATATTACTTAATATCACAATGCAGAGAGGATGCCATTTCTCTGCTCTTAATTGAGGCAAACCATATCACTCAGTTTCATGGTTTCCATGGCCACCGTGAGGGTGCCCAGGTATGCAGAGTTCTTGATGACGTCTTGGAAGGGGATGATGCTGACCTGGCTTGTTAAACCCTCGGCATTTCATATCATCTAGTGCTAATAACCTATGTAATAAAGTAAGTATTTTTCTGGCCATTTGCTACTTGCCAAGTCCTCTGTACAGTGATTATTGGACTTAGTCTTATATTAACCTGGGGGTTTGGTATTATTATCAGTGCCATTACATGGGAAGAAAAAATGAGTTTAAAAATTTTTAATTTTACTTTTTATGTGTCTGAGTGTTTTTTCCTGCATATATATCTGTGCACCACGTGCATACAGTACCTGGAGGCTAGAAGAGGGGATCAGATCACCTGGAACTGGAGTTACAGATGTCTGTGAGCCAAATTTAAGGGCTGAGAATCAAATTTGGGTCCTCTGGAAAAGCAGCCAGTGCTCTTAACCATTGAGCCATCTCTCTGGCTCCAGGGATCACTTTCCACTCAGGTCAACTGTTACATGGGACACTACTGATTCAGCACTGTCAGGAAATCTGTGTGTGTATGTGTGTGTGTATGTGTGAGTGTGAGTGTGCAGAGGAGGATTTCAGGTATCTGCCCCTATCACTTTTTACCTTATTCCTTTTTTCCAGACAGGGTCTTTCTGTGTAGTGCTGACTGTCCTGGGACTCACTCTGTAGCCCAGGCTCGCCTTGAACTCAGAGATCCACCTGCCTCTGCCTCCCCAGGGCTGGGATTAAAGGTGTGCGCCACCACTGCCAGGTTTACATCTTATTCCCTTGATACAGGGTCTCCCACTTTATTCCTTTGATGCAGGATCTCCCACAAAACGTGGAGCCAGACTGGATGTCGGCAAACCCCAGTGATCCTCCCATCTCCTCAAAATGCCGGGGTTTCGGTGTGCACAGCCCCAGCTGACTTTCTATATGCATGCTGGAGATCTGACTGCAGGTCAAAGCACTGGCTCTGCAGCACCCCACTGTCAGAGCCGTTTCTCCAGGCCCATGTCTTCAGATTTGTCAAGAGGAGCTAGCAACTCAAACTTTTATCTGAGATCACTTGATTTTCTTTCTAAATACTAGCAACTAAACAAAAATAACAGTGACCACTCTAGTATGCTACACCGAGGGACAGATGACGGATGCCGTCACACCAGGGTGGCTCCCAGGCTAACAGTGTGCAGCCTTGCTTTGTCTGAAGCATCCTTCTGCCCTTGCTCTGGGTCCTGCTCACTGCTGGTGGGTGGACATTGGTGCTGAGCTTGCTGGTTCTGGTGTGAGAACTCTGGGTGAGTCTCCATGCATAAGAATGGATGCATGATTATACAAAAAACAATCCACAGGATGCTCTTTTTACTGTAGGTGTTACATGTGTGCAGGTGAATGTGTGTATGTGTGTGTGTGTTTACATGTGCACATATGCTCACATGGAGGCCAGAGGACAGCCATGGATGTCATACTCAGGAATGTCTCCACCATCTTTCTGACAGAATTCTTCACTGAACCTGGAGCTTACTGAGGTGAGGTTGGCCCCAGGGATTGGATGTCCTAGCATCCCCAGTGCTGGGATTGCCAGCAACTATGACCGTGCCCGGCCTGTTCTGTGACTTCTGGGAATGGAGCTCAGGGCTGCAGGCTTGTGCTCTCTACCAACAGAGCTGGCTCCTCCGGCCTGAAAGGATGCTTCTGTTGTTATTTCCCCTCTTTCTGTGCACATGCGTGTGACATACCCTGAATGCAGGGAAGCCACAAACTAGGTCATTTTCTTGGACAGCAAAATTCTCTGAAACAAAAGCAAAAAAAAAAAAAAAATTGATCGTTTTGTGCTAAAGAAGTACACGCGTTTCCCTGCAAACACTCAGGGTTTAATATATTACAACCAAGTCTGACAAAAATGTAAAATTCATGCACCCTGAAAACGGAATTTTTATTAATTTAAGCGGGAATCCTAAATCAGTTTTCCTGTAAGAATGCAATCAACTGTTTAGTTTCCCTTCAGACAGACTTGACCTCTGCAAGGAACACAGTTATTTGTTTTAATTTCTCCCCCCTTCCTTTTTATAGAATTCAATAATGGTGAGGTAACAAATGAGAGGGCAAACATACTCCAGAACACTCGAGGGCATACATGGGCGGATAAACAGTGAAGCTGTTCCCCAAGCCCTGTCATTGGTCGGTCCATTTGACTTTATAATTTGGGCTGTCTGCTTATTACTAAATTTAACTTGTGTATGGAGAGTGCACCATGGAACTCCAGCCAATGGTAAGCTTAGAATACGAAATACCAAGGTACCCATTTCATCTGTACTTCTGTCTCCTTGGGTATCTGTCCATCTGGGTCTGGAGCTATTGAGCACAATCTATCAAGGAAAGCATGGCCAAGCCTTTGTTTCTTCCCCCTTTTTGTTTGTGGGGACTGGGTCCCCCGTATTTTTCAGTCACTCTCTCTCCTCACCAGCAAATGCTCCGGTGCAGATGGCCCCTTTATTATTCCCTCTAAACTTTCTTTGTTCCCATCTCCGTCTTTTATTATTTCTCCTGTGTCATCAGAAACTGACTGCCAGAGTCTGCCAATTAGCCTTTGTCTGTCAGTGCCAGCCTCAGCGTCCCGAGGAGCTAATGTGCAAGGCAAGGGACAGGCTTATTTCCTATGCAGCACTGTGTCCCTACGTAGAGACATGCCATTACTGACAGAAGAGCTGAGGATGGGCTCCGGTTAGCTACTGACAAACTTGGTGTGTGCGTGTGTGTGTGTGTGTGTGTGTGTGTGTGTGTGCGTGCGTGCGTGTGTGTGTGTGTGTGCGCGTGCGCGCGCGCTGCGCGCAAGTGTGTGTGTGTGTGTGTGTGTGTGTGTGTGCTGCAGTGTATTGGGGAAGTGAGGTGGGTGGGTTTGGAAGCCACATTCTCTCACACCAAGAAGCAAATTGAACTCGCCACCTACCTTGCCACATCTGCGTTCGAACACCTACGGTTCTAGCTACCTTGTCACATGGTGGCTACTGTCAATTGGTACTGGTGGGTGCAAATGGGCAGGCCACAGGACTGGAATAGTCCAATCGTTGGTCTCAGTTTCTCAGCTCTTCACCATAAAGTGCCCCTGGCTCTCAGTGACTGTTTCTTGGTGTCTTTCAGAATCTGGTAGAGGGTTTATGGGAACACTTAAAAAAACAAAACAAAAACAAAAACAAAAACCCCCAAACCTTGGGCATCAAGACAAATATTTTATGACATTTTAGAATTACAGAGATGAGCAAGCAGAGACCGTGAAAGGAGAAGTATCTTGTTTGAGGTTTCAGAATCAATAAGTGATCGAATTAAGATTTGAACCCAGACCTCCTGCCTGCACAGACCAGATTTGTAACCACAACAGTTACATCAAAATGATACTCTAGGCTGTTTGGCTGAGGGGGAAATACCTTGTCTCTGGATTCTGACCTTTCCCATGACCTCTCACTATCAAAGTGTTATTTAAACAGTATTTGGGCTCTGGGCTAGAGAGATGGCTCAGTGGTTAGGAACACTTGCTGCTCTTTGGAGGGCCTGGGTTCAGTTCTTATACCCATGTCTGACATCTCACAGTTGCCTGTAATTTCACCTTCAGGGGATCCGATGCCCTCTTCCGGCTTCTGCAGGTATCTTCACACACACACACACACACACACACACACACACACACACACACACACACACAAAATATTTAACAAAACATAAAGAATAAACAAAAAACATTGAGGGGCTGGTGAGATGGCTGGGTGGGTAAAAGTACTTGCTGTATAAATCTTATAACCTGAGTTTGATCCCAGAATCCACTATGGAAGGGGAGAACAGCCTCTTGAAGGTTGCCCTCTGCACCTCTGCCCACACCCTGACATGCACACTGCCCCTACAACAATAATGAATAAAATAAAAACTAAAAAAGAAATATTCTTATATACTATCCAAGACTTTTCAACAATATTCATAACCGCATATGCGTATGAGCAGCATTACCTTTTGAAATGTGATTTCTAGAAGTTGGCCATCTGTTAAGAAGAATTGAGAACTTTGAAAATGTTGCTTCAAATATGGTGATTTTTGGTGCATGCAAAAGTTTAGGGCCAGCATCATCTTTGGCTTTCTCCACCTCCTTGGGACCTCAGTCACTAGAGGGAGTGACGCAATGCTGGTCACTGCCCTGTGTCATAGCTGCAACAGCCCCTCACTCCCGTCAGCATGCCTAGGAGCCTCCCAAGTACACACTAGCCACAGGATTGCCACTCCCCCAGGAGCAACGGCCTTTCCCTCTCTTCTCCCTCCTCCTCCTTCCCCCTCTTCCCTCTCTTCTCCCTCCTCCTCCTCCTTCCCCCTCTTCCCTCTCTTCTCCCTCCCCCTCCTCCTTCCCCCTCTTCCCTCTCTTCTCCCTCCCCCTCCTCCTTCCCCCTCTTCCCTCTCTTCTCCCTCCCCCTCCTCCTTCCCCCTCTTCCCTCTCTTCTCCCTCCTCCTCCTTCCCCCCTCTTCCCTCTCTCCTCCCTCCTCCTCCTTCCCCCTCTTCCTTCTCTTCTCCCTCCTCCTCCTTCCCCCTCTTCCCTCTCTCCTCCCTCCTCCTCCTTCCCCCCTCTTCCCTCTCTCCTCCCTCCTCCTCCTTCCCCCTCTTCCTTCTCTTCTCCCTCCTCCTTCCCCCTTCTTCCCTCTCTTCTCCCTCCTCCTCCTTCCCCCTCTTCCCTCTCTTCTCCCTCCTCCTCCTTCCCCCTCTTCCCTCTCTTCTCCCTCCCCCTCCTCCTTCCCCCTCTTCCCTCTCTCCTCCCTCCTCCTCCTTCCTCTTCTTCCCTCTCTTCTCCCTCCCCCCTCCTCCTTCCCCCTCTTCCCTCTCTTCTCCCTCCTCCTCACTCTTAGCACTGAGAACTGAACCTTGCCTTACCGCAGCACGTGGTCCCAGCAACCTGGCTCGAGGCAGGAGGGAATGAAGAAAGGACAGCTCAGAGACACTCGTGTAGAAAGGCCGGCTCAGGTGGGCCGTGCTTGCTCTGATGAGTGGCACTGACCACACAGCAATGGGAACCTCAGTGAATTTATTAGGTGCAGCAGGAGGAAGGGGAGTTGGCGAGTCTCTTGGGAGGTCTGCAGCTCTGGAGGGAGCAGTCTCAGGCTGTAAACATCTGGGAGGAAGAAGCTGGAGTAGCTAGTCTTTGCACACAATGGTCAGTCATTCATAAACACTTATTCTTGCACACACTGTCAACATTCACTCTTGGACTAGAGAAATGGCTTTGCTGTTTCTTAGACTGACCCATACGGGGAAGACTTTGCCAATATTTCATGGGTCTGAGGCTTTGTTTTTTTAATTCTTAATTTTTATTTTTCCCAAGACAGGGCTTCTTTGTGTAACCTTGGCTGTCCTGGATCTTGCTTTGTAAACAAGACTGGCCGCAAACTCAGGGAGATCCACCTGCCTTTGCCTCCTGAGTGCTGGGATTAAAGGTGTGTGCCAACATCAGCGACCTGGTAAGGTCTTGGTTCTTAATACAGCTGGCTTGCATTAAACAATACACATCCACTCAGGACTTCACTAATTCAGGACTTTACTCGCTCCCTACAGAACCTAGGGCTTGTCTATGCTAGGCAAGCACTCTACTGTTGCCACATCTAGCTTCTTTTTTGTGAGAACTCTTTGCAAGAGAAACTATGGGTTGGAGGATATGGGTGGGAAATCAGCTCTGTGTTCTTCTGAGTCCTAGCAAGAATCTTAACCAAAACTGCATCCTTACTGAACATCTCTGTGAAGAGAAGGGTAGGTCTCATCTTCCTTAGATTCTCTGAGAAGTAAGACTTGAATGAGTTGTCTTGCTGGGTGGTGACATCAGGAAATATCTGGAAGGAGTTGGGGGTTGAGACAGAGAAAGAAAGTGGAGTCATCAAGGCATCCACCACCAGTGAGGGATCCCCAGAGAAGGAAGGGAGTTAGGTATTGAGACCCTAATCCTATCCATTGCTGATTGAAGTCTGCTTCTACAGGAGACTTAATCCCTGGTCTACCAAGCCAGAGGCTAGAGGAGCCCCTCATGCCAAGAAATGTGGATGCTATGGGTGTCAGATATCAGCCCGGCACACATACATGTGAATGAAAGACAGGCTGCTAACTTGTGGATTTCTTAGGTAGATTTGCATGTCTCTATCCATGTATCATGTGGCTCATGCCTGCACTGTGGAGGCAGAGGCAGGCTCTCTATGCCATCTGTCTTTCCATTTCAATGCTAGGAAAATTGTATCAACTCAGAATTTGCCAAAAGGGTTTTTTTTTTCTTTCTTTCTCAGTATTGTTGTTGAACCAGCCTGCACCCAGGAGTTTAAATTAGTGAAAGGACATTTCTCCTCCACTCCTTTAATTAGCAGGCTGTCTCTGCTTCCATGTGATAATAAGAATATCGAATCAGAGGGTTGGAGCAATGACTCAGCTGTTAAGAATTCGGTTGCTCTTGCAGAGGAGGACCCAGGTTCAGTTTTCAGCACTCACATAGTGGTTCAGAGCCGGCTGTAACTCCAATTCCAGGAATTGCTGCCCTCTTATGGCATCTAGGGGTACTACACTCATATGGCACACACACATACATTCAGTCAAACACTCATACACATAAATACAAATAAAGCTTTAAAATTATTAAATCATAAAACCTTGGGTTGGGGGTCATTTTTATTTTGATTTTGGTCATTTCCTCCCCTCCCACTTTCTACCATTATTTGTGTTCCTCTTTATTTTAATTAGAATTCAGTCTTTGATTGAACCTAATCTCTCTCCTCAGTACTTTTCTAACCTGTGTTCAGCAGTTTGCAGAGTCTCAAATAAACTGGAAAGAATCCTTCCTGTCAGTGAGATGGGAATGGCATGTGACTCGCACACGGTGGCCCAGGCTTCATCTCAAAGTTTGGTGTCATTCTAGCAGATGGAGATGGAAGGTTTTTCTTGGAAATCATCCTGCCTCCCAGTGACTGAAAAAACAAGCTTTTATTTCATTTTTATGCTACTGCATTTATTGGTCTTTTCTTCCTGCACACTAGCCGTCCCCGCCACTCACCTTGCCTGTGTCTGGTAGTACGTGGTTCTTCTATCTCCTCGCTCTGTGCTGCTCAGCTCCTTGCTGCTGCCTGGGCGAGCTATGGCTTAACTTCTCCCTGATTTCTTCTTCTGTAGAGTTGGCATGATAAAACCCAGCTTGTAAGTCCTTACCGTCATCAGACTGCATGCCTTACAAGATGCTTAGTCCAATGTCCGTAACACAGTAAGACAGGTGATCAGCTGCAGCTTCCATTACACAGCAGTGACACACACGCCTGTTCTGGACACAGGAGCAACACACACACACACACACACACACACACACACACACACACACATGCACACGCACACGCACGCACGCACAGTGGATTTTTTTTGCTGGTTTTTGAGACTGCGTGCACATCTAATGTGAGATTATCAAGTGGCAGATTTGTGGTTGGTCTGTGGTGTATATATGCACCACAGCATCAGTACGAATCTACATACACAGTGTGTGTGTGTGTGTGTGTGTGTGTGTGTGTGTGTGTGTGTGTGTGTGGTGTGTGCACACAAATGCCATGGTGCCCATAAGAGGTCCATTGAAGTTGGTTCTCTCCTTCCCCCATGTGGTCCTGGGAATTGAACTCAAGTCATTAGAGTTGGTGGCAAGTGCTTTACCTGCTGGACCATCTTGCCAGCCCACAATCTAGATTCCAAAACATCATTTAACCACAGCCTGATGGATGCCTATGTCACATGTTAGGCGTCTTTCAGCCTTTTTGATCACTGATGATGTAGTGTCTGCCTCTTCTGCAGGAGATGAAGTCACAGTCACTTCGGGGTGATTGTTCTCAGTGCCTCTTCCTCCCCCATTGGCTCCTGCGGCTCACCTCTGTGAGGATGGCAATGGATCTCTATTTGGCTCTCTGTGGGGGGAGAAAAACAATTAGAGGAGTTGCTAACAGCCCCTGGGAACTCACTATGCACAGGCACCTCATTGCAAATGCCTTTGCTCACCTGCAGAGCCCGGCTTCCGTGACTGGTGTGATGGATGGGAGGACAGTGAGTGAGCACCAGTCACTGCAGGGCGAGGCCGCGGGCTGGGGACCCTGTGCCTAGAAAGGGGAATTCCCCTGTAGGGTGCAGATGCCGCCTCTGCCACTACGTCCACCTTCTCTCCAGACTCTTAGACATTATTACCGAGTGACCTCAGTGTTGCCCCTGCCTCTAGAGCTTCTGAGGTACAGACTGGACCTTGATTTGAGGCTCAGGTGGTCTACACTCATGGTTCCCCTGGAGAACAGACACAACCTTGGTTCCTTTTCCCAACAGATAGCAACTGGTGTTCTCTAGTGGCTGCAAAGGACTGAGTGCTGACTTCCTGAGTTGAGTAGGGCTGTGTCACCGTTAATCTTAAGTGGGAGTGAATATTGCACACACATACGTACACACTCTTTCACACATATCACACACACATACATCATACATACCCTCACTCACCCTCATACACATACACAATTACATCCCCCCACACTCACTCTCTCACATATCACACACACATATATCACACACACACTCACCCTCACACACATCACACACACATACATCACACACACTCACTCACACATACATTCACACCAACACTTACATACCCATCCACAGACTCACCCATGCTTCATACATACTCTTTTCCACACTCTCACACTCTCCTACACAAACACATAATCACACACCCTACACACATACTCATGAACGCACTTGCTCACACACACTCATTTGCACACACACTAACCTTCACACTCACATATTCGCACTCCTATACACTCACACATTTTCTCTCACACACATTCACTCCCACGTATTCACACAGAGTCACACACCCTCCCCCATCCCGCCCCTCTACTCCTCTTCTTCCTTTGGTGTTTTGAGACAGTGTCTCACTATAGCTCAGGCTCAATTTTCCTGCTTTAGCCAACTGCATGCTGGGATTGTTATGCCACACTATAGGATTTTTCTTTTCCTTAAAACAAACAAACAAACAACCAGCAAATACTTATTATTATTATTACTTTATTTCATGTGTATAAGTTTTTCACTTACATATATATGACCAAGCCTGGTATTCTCAGAAGACAGAAGAGGACTTTGAATCTCCTGGGACTGGAGTTATTGATGGTGATAAGCTGCCATATGAGGGCTGGGACTTGAACTCAGGTCCTTTGGAAGGACAACCAGTGCCCTTAACCACTGAGCCATCTCTCCAGTCTGAAATTTTCTTTTCTTTCTTTCTTTCTTTCTTTCTTTCTTTCTTTCTTTCTTTCTTTCTTTCTTTCTTTCTTTCTTTCTTTCTTTCTTTCTTTCTGTCTCTCTCTCTCTCTCTCTCTCTCTCTCTCTCTCTCTCTCTCTCTCTCTTTCTTTCTTTCTTTTTTTTGAGGCAGGGTTTCTCTGTATAGCCCTGGCTGTCCTGGAACTCACTCTGTAGACCAGGCTGGCTTCGAACTCATAGAAATCTTCCTGCCTTTGCCTCCTGAGTGCTGGGATTAAAGGTGTGCAGCATCACTGCCCAGTGGGATTTTCTTTTGGAGGCCGTTTCTTAGCTTGTGTAAGGCCCCTCCTGATTCTTCAGCTCCTTTTCTGGTGTCACTCTCTATTGACCTTGCCTGGGCTCTCTCTTCCCTCCCTGTACTGTCCTCTAACCCTGTGTGGTACCTAAGTTCTGTACACACATCTATTATCTCATGCAAACAACCATCGAAGTTATTTTCCTGGAAATACCTTTCTCCTGTGTGTTGCACCTTGAGGAATGTATTTTATTTTTACCTTATATTTCTAAACAATGAGTGCTAGCATTTATTGCACTTATGAGGCACTGGGCACTTTGCTAAATCTTACTATGCAGTATTTATTCATGTATCAAGACAAACCTGTGGGAATGTTTTCCGTTCTCTATCATTCAACTAGCAAACATTTTTTTCTTTTTTGTGGGGGAGAGGGGCATCAATGGCTGTAGGAGGCACTGTTCTAAATCATAGTCAATACATGAGGACCTGTCCACCTGTTTATAGAAATAAAGTTTTATTAAAACATAGCTGTAGCTAGAGTTTTCCTGCCTGGCCCACAGTCAGGACAAATCTCTGTCACCCGCCAGTCCCACAGCCACTCAGACCCAACCAAGTAAACACAGAGACTTATATTGCTTACAGACTGTATGGCCATGGCAGGCTTCTTGCTAACTGTTCTTATATCTTAAATTAATCTATTTCTATTAATCTATACCTTGCCACGTGGCTCGTGGCTTACCGGCATCTTCACATGCTGTTTCTCATCATGGCGGCTGGCAGTGTCTCTCTGACTCAGCCTTCCACTTCCCAGCTTTATTCTCCTCCTTGTCCCGCCTACACTTCCTGCCTAGCCAATGGCCAATCAGTGTTTTAATTATTGACTAATCAGCAACACATTTGACATACAGAACATCCCACAGCACATAGCCATGGTCAACTACTCACATTCGTCCACTCCACAATGGCAGTGTTGAGAGCTGCAACAGAGAGGACATGTGCTATTAGGTCTGGTGAGATGGCTCAGTCGGGAAAGGTGCTTGCCACCCAGTCTGACTACCTGAGTGGAAGGAGAGAACTGACTTTTGCAAGCTGTTGTCTGAGCTCCATGCACACTGTGACATTCACACCCATTCATGTGCAAGCATGCACACACACACACACACACACACACACCACACACACACACACACACACACACAAGTAAGTATAATTTAAAAGATTCATTATTTGGCATTTTTTTTGAAAACCTTGTTAACTGTCATTCTAGATGTTGGCGACATAGCAGAGAACAGAGCAGAAGCAAACTTCTGCCACATGGAGCCCCCGGCCCACATGAATCTGAGATCCACAAGTGTCTGTGCTGGATTTTGCAGCCTCTCTTTCAGCTGGGTGTGTCCACGTGACAGGGCCAGCCAACAGGATCTGTGCGGAGGTGCTGCAGGCTCCTCGCCCTGCTGGCTCACGGCAGTGCCCTCTGTGTGATCATCATTGTTCTTCCTGGACGGAGACGGACACAGAAAGTTGACACTGCTCTCGGACGAGGGTCCTTTATCATCCTGGTCTAGAATGATAGCACAGAACTGATGCCCCCTCTCCCCTTCTCCTGGATATACTCATCAAGAACCACTCAGCATTGCTGTATCTGTGAGAAATAGGCTCAAATAGCTTTTATCAGACTATAACCTACAAAACTTGGCCCTTCACATAAAAAGCTTGCCAAGCCCTTGCTTTAGAGTTAATTGATATTCTAATTTTGTGTTAGTTATTTTAAACCCCTTTTCATGTCTTTGCACATCTGAGTATGTGTGTACAATGGCTCTTTTATTTTTTTAAGACAGGGTCTCACTATGTAGCCCTGGTTGGCCCGTAACTCTCTTTGTAGATCAGGCTGGCTTCAACTCAGAGATCTACTTGTCTCTACCTCCGGTGTTCTAGGATTAAAGGCGTGTGCCAACACAGCCTGCATGATGGTCAGTCTAGGTTGTCAACTTGGTCACATCTGACACTGAGGTGCATCTCTGGGTAGTGTGTGAGCACACTTGCAGGAAGGATCAGCCAAAGTGAGAAGGACCCAGAGTGGACTGCAGCTTCCGGCAGCAGCCTGAAGCCTCTAAAGAGTCCAGGGCAAAGGGGACTGCTCGCTAGCCTATCCCAGTCCTTGTGGGTGAGCGTATCTGTTCTAGTTTCTGATGCTGCCCCTGCCGTGGCTGCCATCTTCAGCTGCCATCAGACTCTATTTTCTTCAGGTTCCAACCTGGAGTGAAGACCAGCGACTCCAGGAAACCTCTGGGCCGTCAGCACCAGATTGGGACTGCCGAGACGGCCAATGTGTTGTCGTGAGCAGTCCAGGGTTCTCAGCCTCTCCAGTGTTCAGATGACCGTTGTTGGGTTATGCAGCCCTACTGTGGTATGCAGCCTAATGAATCCCCCTTTAAACATCTGTACATTCCATCGGTTCTGCTGCTTTAGGGAGCCTCCCTAGCACATGAAGACATACCTGTGTATAGACGCATAGTCCATGTCTACAGATACATAGTTTAGGCAAAGGGAACATTTTATATAACTGATGCTCATGATATAAATGTCTTGGACATTTTCCCTCTCTCAATAGTTATAAGCACTTTTGTTGTTGAGTTTTCTTTCATGTGTGTATGTGTGTGTGTGTGTGTGTGTGTGTGTGTGTGTGTGTGTGTGTGTGTGTTGTACATGTATAATATATGTGCAGAAGTGTGCACAGGTGAGTGCACAGGCAGTCTGGAAGAGGATTCGGCTGTACTGCTCGGTCATTCTCTCTGCTATTCCCTGGAGACAGGGTCCCTCACTCGACCCAGGGCTAGGCTGGGAGTCATCAAGGCCCGGCGATCCTCTTGTCTCTGCCCCCCACAGCAGCGAGCTTACAGTATGTGCTGTACTTGGCTTTTTAGGTGGGAGCTGGGGATTCAGACTAAGGATCTCATACTTGCACAGCATGTACTCTTACCTGTGGAGCCATCTTCCTGCCTCGCCTGTATTTTGAGTGAAGTACACATTCCACTGTATGGGGATACAGTAATGCCTTTGATCCTCTGCTCTCTTGATGGCTGTAAAGCTGGTTTCCAATTTCTGTCAACAATTTGAGTGAGTTTTCACAGTACCTATGGAGTCGCAGCCTTGATCCGTTTGCTTTTTAGAACTTGAAGTTATTACTGTAGAGAGGCTGACTTCCTTCAGCGCTGGCATTTCTCACACACAGTAAACAGGACCAAAAATACCTTCCGCATTTTGGATCTTAATTATGCATCGATACACTTAGTTAAAATTCACATTGTCAGTAAAAGGTAAGGACCACGTTAGATTGTGGGCGCTGGCATCGTGGTTCACACACATTTAAGCTTTAAAAAATCTGTTGGTACATTATGGTAGTTTTTCCAGAAAGAAACACGAAGTTTGAAAACGCGTTTTGAAAAGAAGACAGAAGGAGATATGAACCCCGTGGAAGAAGTCCAGCGCATTCTAGAGCAGGTGAAGCCGTGCACAATTAAAAATGGAGCCAGCATCACACCTCCATAAGCAGGCTGTTTCCCACAGGCAGCCCCCCACCCCCCTGAGAATTTGGCAAAGTCAGAGGATGAAAGGCCAAGGTATCAGATTCCAGGAACAAACCATTTTGCAAAGCCAAATGCTCAAGCTTTCATGATTTGAGGTCAAGTCCTTCCCAGACTTGAGCTTTCTTCTGGGCTCCAAGGTGAGAGTCTCATTTTTGCTTTTCTGACCCTCAACAGATTCCCTTGGAGAGACTCACCATCAGCGGGTTGATGCTGATTTTTCTCCTTGTTTGGTGCATCTCCAGCTATGAGCCCTGTTTTCCTCACCCTGTACTCCATGTTCAGTTTACTTCCCTTACAGATGGACGCATTGTGAGATGGCCTCAGTTCTCATTTTGTCTGCTGTCCCGGAGCCCCCGCCCCATCCAGGGACCCTCCCGCTCTCCCTCCTGTGGCAGTGTGGGGCTTTGGGGGATCCTGCCGCGGTCCTCTGTTCTTCTCCTCACTGTCACCACCTGGGCTCTACTCCCTTGACTTGGCTGCTGTCCTTTGCTCTGAGTCTTTGTTTTCAGGGCTGACCTGTTGCTTCGTTGGGGTCCTCTTTGTTCTTGGAATCATCTTAAGGGACATTGTAAACATCTAAAGAAAGAGTCAGTTTCCCTTATGGCTCCTTCCAGTCCCCTCCCCTCCTCGTGTCTTTTGTCTTTCCCCTAACACACACTCGCTCTCTCTCTCCCTTCCTCCTTTCTCTCTTTCTGCCTGTGTCTGCAGGTGCTTGTGGAGGCCAGAGGACACCTTCCGTGTTGTTCTTTGGGTGCTCTCCACCTAGAGTTTTCATTTCTTTTCCTTTCTTTCCCCCTTTTTAAGACAGGGTCTCTCAGCTTTGTTATACTGCTTTAACAAGTATAACATGCCAGCAATCCCCAGAGATCCACCTGCCTTTGCTTCTCCTGCACTGGGATTATAAACTCGTGCCTTTTTGCCTAGCTCCCCCAAGAAAGGTTCTGGAGAAATAAACTCAGGTCCTCAGGCTTGCAAGTCAAGCATGGAACATGCCAGCAATCCCCAGAGATCCACCTGCCTTTGCTTCTCCTGCACTGGGATTATAAACTCGTGCCTTTTTGCCTAGCTCCCCCAAGAAAGGTTCTGGAGAAATAAACTCAGGTCCTCAGGCTTGCAAGTCAAGCACGTCACCGACTGAGCCTTGCCCTTTGCCTTTGGAAGTGGACCTTCTGTCTTAGGAAGGTTACCTAAGCATACACCACTGAGAATAATGTGTGTGTGTGTGTGTGTGTGTGTGTGTGTGTGTGTGTGTGTGTGTGTGTGTGTGTCTGTGTGTGTGTGTGCGCGCGCGTGTGCGCGCTCAATTTCTGGCCAACAGGAGGTAAGGCATGCTCTTTGCCACTATTCTTGTCTAGAAAGGCCATGTATGGCTGGCTTGCTGGAGCATGGCACGGTGGTTGGTGTAGAGCGCGGTATTTGGACTCACTGCAGTCACTGTGCATTGGCTGTGGCAGACTCGGTGATCAGAGACACAATAGGAAAGAGATCAGCGTCCCCCGACAGCAAAAGTAGGAAGAGACACAGCCGGAGCGCAGAATGTGGTGGTACATGAGACTGTGTCCCCACTTTTGGAGGTTGTCCAAGGGAGGGAAAGGCCAGGAGGGGCATGTGCTCAAGTGTGCAATGTACTGGACTAACAGTGCATTTAACTCCAAGTGATGAAATTTGTCCAGAAGTGACTACATTTCTGCTATCATGAAAACTGGGGACTTGAGGTAAAAAGATTGAGGACTGAGGTAATGACTCTATCAGGACCCTGAGGAACTGAGGTCACACTTCCAGAACCCATGTGGAAAAGCCAGATGTGGTGGCACAAGCTTGGAATTCCAGCCCTCAGAGGTTGAAGACGTGATGGTTCCTGGGGCTCACTGGAATGTGTATGATATATAGTATGTATCTACCTCAGCTTATTTCAATTCTTTTTCAAACAAAAATCTTCGATGAGATCATCGTGTTTTTTTTTTAAGTTAATAATACGCTCACAGCTTTGTTATACTGCTTTAACAACAAATATAAGCATCCAGGAAGGGATAAAATGACGGTGATCATGCGGCCAGAGGCCCTCTGGAAAAGAGCCTGCAGAGGAAGACACAACTGGAGAGTGTCCTGCCGTGCTGTCCCAGTTACTTAATCCTTCACATCCACTTGACCCAGTCTAGAATCCCGGATCAGATTAGCCCTGGGCGTGCCTGTGGGCATCATCTTGATTATTAATGGGAGGAGGGTCCAGTCTACAGTGGGTAGCACCATTCTGTGAATGAAAACTCCCAAAAAGAAACCGTGTCTGGTTGTGAAAAACAAAACACAGCAAACAAACAAACAAAGAAACAAACAAAGCCTCTGTCTGCAGAAACAGACTGGCTGCTTAGAATTTCAGTCCAGTGGAAGGATTGGAATGTTGCAGGCCAGAGACTATCTTATCTTGAGCTACCTCCCTGATCCCCCTCTGTGTCTGAAAAGGGTCTTCTGATAGCAGATTAAAAAGCTTTTAGAATCTATTAATTTAGCAGGCAGCTAGCTTCTACCAATTCAAAAGCTCAGGATGTCATCAAGTAGGACCTTGAGCCTATGGGAAAACTTCCCCCATCTCTCTGTACCAGCCTCTCTGATGTACCCACCAATGTAATTTAAACTCACTTTGGTTCATGGTTTTCTCTGTCCTGTAAAACTATAAAAACATTATGAAAGTGCTTCCACATTGGAACATGGAGCTTGGGGTAACCTAAATCTGTGCTCCTGGGCCATGCTCCCTCAAAATGGCTTCAGAATTGGCTCTTGTTCCCTTTAAGACGAGAGCTGTGGTTTTTGTGTTGATGGTTCCATAGGCAGGTGGGCTGCATAAGAAAGCTAGATGTGTTTGAGCCTTCGAGCAAGTCAGAAAGAAGCGATCCTCTGTGCTTTCTGATTCAAGTTCTTCTTTAAGTTCCTTCTGTGATTTCCTGAGGGAATGTGACCCTGAAGTGTAAACCAAATAAATCCTTTCTTTCCCTTGGCTGCTTTCAGCTGGAATGTTTTATCACAGCCACAGAATGAAATTGGAACAGGTGCTTCAAACTCAAGTTGCCCACTTGAGACCAGGCTCCCTGGGTGGTTGAGGTAGTCATGGCACCCAAACCTGAGTGTGCAGGAATAACATGGTTGTCTGTAACTAGATTCAATCACATGTACACATGTCTATATGTGCGTGCGCGCACGTCATCCACCTTGTTTTATGAAGCCGGTTGTCCTGACTAGTTTAATGTCAACTTGACACAATCTAAAGTCGTCAAAAAGGAGACTTCACTTGAGAAAATGCCTCCATCGGATCAGGCTGTAGGCAAGCCTGGGCGGCATTTCTTAACTAGTGATTATGGGGAGGTCCAGTCCATTGTGGGCAGTGCCATGCTTGGGCTGGTGGTCCTGGGTTCCGTAAGAAAGCAGGCTGAGCAAGCCATGTAGAGCAAGCCAGTAAGCAGCTCCCCTCCATGGCCTCTGCATCAGCTGTTGGCTCCAGGTTCCTGTCCTCACTGCTTCTGATGATGAACTGTGAGTGAAATAAACCCTTTCCTCCCCACATTGCTTTTGGTCAGGGGGAGGGGTTTCATCCCAGCCCTAGTGACCCTCACTAAGACACGGTCCTCCAGTCCACAGACAGAGATCAGGATATCTTGTGTAGCTCTGTCCTGGCTGAAAAGCCCTGCAAGCATCCCATTTAGTTTTTGATCACATCAACCTAGTGAAAAGATTTGGGTGGGGGTCAAAGTCTCACCTTCTTTCACCTGGAAGATATCATTAAAGGGCTTCTTATTAGCGACTGGGTATGCTCCTTGCCTGCGGTCCTCCATGCTCCTCCCTGCTAGGTTTACTCCTGATGTTTCTTCTTTTCCTTCTGACAGTCTTGCCCCCAACCTCCCAGTCCTGGATTCACCCTTCCTAGTCCCAACCTCCCATGCCCACTCTCTCCCCATTCAGCCCTCCTCCACATTCTGAATTTGTGTTAGCCTTTTATTATTCTCTCTCTCTCTCTCTCTCTCTCTCTCTCTCTCTCTCTCTCTCTCTCTCTCTCTCTCACACACACACACACACACACACACACACACACCATAGGGCAACTTTTGCGAGTGTGGGTCCTAGGACTCAGGTCATTATGCTTGTGGCAAGCACCTGTACCCCCTGAGCCATCCGGTCAGTCCTTTTTCTTATCCTTTTATTTTGCCCCTGGGAGCTCTTGCCTGTGACTCTGAGAGAGGACAATGACCACGGTTCCACGTCCAGCCTGTCAGTTCAGATACAGCACTACACGTACAAGGACCACACCAGACCACGTTGTTCCAGTGCTTCACTGGTGCTGCACCTGTAGCCATGTGTACTGGTGAATAAATGCATTGATGCTTTTCCTAGCATGGGACTGTAGGGAAAACTGGGGTTCAAATGACTCAGGAGACAGTTCCAGAGCTGTGCAAGTTGGGAACTTCTGCTACACAGAAGTTTCTGAAAGAGGCTGATGAAATCCTGCCCAGCACCCACACCCCCTGAGTCCTCCAGCCCCTCATGCTGTGCTCTCTTGCAGCTCGTTGGCTGATTACTCAAAGCAACTCTCTGCCCTGAAAGAGTGTAGACTCTCCTGGGAGACCACACTAGGAGCATACCTTGGGGGACTGTTGGGATTTTGTTATTTGAGGTGGGAAGACCTTCCTACTGTAGGTGACATCACTTCCTGGGTGGGATCCTGGACCGTATGCGTGCAGAAAGGGAGCTGAGCAGCAGCATGCATCCATCGACCTCTGCTTCCTGATTGGATGCAGCTGCTGCAAGCTCCCTCCACCTAGATGTTTCCCTCAGGGATGGACTGTGCTCTTGAGCCGTGAGCCAGAACAAGCTGTGTCCTCCTTAAGTTGCGTTTGTGGGGGACTGTGTCCTAGCAGCAGGGAAGAACCTAAGACTCTCCCTCTTAGGTTCTTAGCTGCCCGGGTGTGCTTGGAGCAGTTGGCAAGATTAGTCCTCACTAAAACAGGTGCATATGGATGGGTAAATGCCCCAGTTCACTTGTCCCTCAGGGGGCAGTCCTGAGGTGTGTCCCCTGGGTGACTGCATCTGTCTGGAAACAGTATTGCTTCTTTTTCCCTTTCCGGTCTCACTTCCCACCTCCCTGTGAGTCTGTTCCTGGACCACCCCCATGGAAGGAATCTGCATCCAACTGTATGACTTAGAGAAGTGCACTGTCAAACATTTGACAGGAAGCCGGGAGAGGGACTGTGCTGCAGCAAGGACACCAAGCACCTGTACTCTAGCCTGCTCTTCCTCCCCTGGTATGTGGCTTTTTGTCCTCTGTCATGTGGGTTCAGGACTGTGAGGAGCTCAGCAGGTACACCTAGGCTGTGCACACCCAGTGGGGAACGCTGGTGGCCATGGGAAGGGGGAAGGAAGGGTAGTGGGTGGGAAGGCTTTTTCCTTGCACTCATCTCTCTTCCTAATGAGAAAAACATCCTTCCCATAGTGCATCTCTTTTGTGTGTGTGGGTTCATGTGCGTAGATGTCATTCATGCAAGTATGTATGGAAGTCAGAGGACAATGTTGAGTGTTGTTCCTCGGGAGCCACCTCGCCCATCTTTTCTTTGTTGAGACAATGTCTCTCGATGGCCTAGGTCTTGCCAAGTACGCTAGCCAGTTGGCTAGTGAGTCCTGGGTGTTGCCCTGTCTCTGCTTCTCCAGGAACTAATAACAAACACATACCCTCACATCCAGCATTCTTATATGGCTTTTTGGAATCAAACTCAGGACCTCATATTTGCAAGTGCTGTAGTCACTGAGATATTTCCCAAGCTCCCAGAATGCTGTTCTTTGTATCTCTTAGGTCAGAACTGGATCACATGGCTGGCCCATGCTGCAAAGGAGGATGGGAAAGCAAAGGCCGGTCTTCCCAGGCCCTGGGTGCTAGTTAGGGCACTGGGGATGAGTATTTCACAGCAGGGCGCATTTCCTCTTTTGAATCGGTTTTGTAAAGATGGGCAGGAAGACCACAACTCGATTTGTCAGTTCACAGGGACAACACGGAGTCAAATGTGCTTTTGGAAAGGAGGTTTAATGTGTTCATGGCTGAAAAGTTTAAATTTTACAGCGGAAGTTTGAAATCCCTGTAAACGGCAGAGATGAAAAGGTCGGCATTTCAATCTGTTTCCCTTACCAGATGGCTTCCGGTGAGCTGAGCCCCGCGTGTGTTCAGGGCTCCGTGGCTCCCCATAAAGCTGGCAAGGCGGTTTACGACATCAACGAGTCCCGGGGTGAATTACTGCGGGTCCTTGGTTCCTCGCTCAGCTCTCCTGCCATCAATTATACGGCTGTGTGTGATGCTGATGAGGAAGGTGTCAGCAGAAGAAGCACACGCCGGTGGCTGATTGAAAATAATGTCCGGGACAAAGGTCCACCAGGGGAGCCGAGGATGGGCCCATGCACTCACGGAAGTCAAGGGAGATATAGGCTTTGATAGTTGGGGATGTCACATGATTGAGAGAGAGTGATACATCATAAGTTTAAAAAAGTACACACTGGGCCTGCCAATGTGGCTCAGCAGGTAAGGGTGACTGTGGCCAAATTCATGGGACAATTTCAATCCCTGAAACCTACCCAGTGGGAGGAGTTAGCTGACTCCTGCAAGTTGTCCTCTGACTTTCACAAGGACACTGTGGCACACACATTTGTGCAGGTGCACTGCACACACACACACACACACACACACACACACACAGAAAACAAAAATGTAATAAATAAAAATACACTCTAAGAAGCCACTGACTGTTGCCTGCTGTAGAGAACATGGACACCTCTGCAGCTCCTCCGGGAAGGCCTAGCTCACTTGCCACTGGGTGCCGTACATCCGTTTAAGACTGGAAAAAAGTAAGTATTCATCACTCCTGACCTCTCAAGGGTCAAAATGACAGGAACCAAGGGTTGGCAGAAATGCATTTTTCTCTCCTGGAACATGACAAAATTAGGTGTGGCTTTAAAAACATGGCATTGTTGTGGCTGGAACATTTTCTGGGCAACGAAATTCTTCTAGAAATGGTAGAAGACTTGAAAGAATTTGAATAATTATTTGAGGGCAAGCTTGTCCCATCACTTCTACAGTGACTGTGTTGTGTCAGACACCTGGACCTGTGGCTAACCTGTGGCTGCAGAACCTGGAACACTGTTGGGGATACTTGCCAACTCTGAGACACCAAAGTGCCACCTTGATGCTAGGGAGCATTTTTCCCACATCATTTTTTTTCCAGACAGAGTTTCTCTATAGTCCTGGCTGTCCTGGAACTCACTCTGTAGACCAGGCTGACCTCGAACTCAGAGCTCCACCTGCCTCTGCCTCCTGAGTGTTGGGATTAAAGCCGTGCACCACCACCGCCCTGCTCCACGTCACTTTTTTTAAAAAGGTTTATTATTTTTGTTTTATGTGTATGGGTGTTGTGCCTCAGTGTACATGTCAACACATTATGTGTGTGCAGTGCCAGCAGAAATTAGTTATATAAGGCTGGGAGCTGCCATGTGGGTGCTGGGAATTGAACCCAGGTCCTCTAGAAGAGCAGTCAATGCTTTTGACCTTAGAGCCGTCTCTCCAGCCCCTGGGGAGCTTCTTTGAAGTATGTTTTGTCATCTTCTGGATGTACCTAAATAGCTGTGCTGAGCATTGTGGATAAGACCCGCACAGTGTAGTAGCCATCAACTGTGTGAAAGAATTTCAGTTTTTTAAGAAATACGTATTTTGTTATGTATTTGTCTGTGTGTGAATGTGCACACACACATTTGGGCGCCTTGGAGACCAGAAGAAGCTATGGTGGTTTGGGTGAGAATGGACCCCAGAGGCTCATATGTTGGCCTGCTTAGTCCGTAGTTAGTGGAACTATTTGGAAAAGATTAGGAATTGTGGCCTTGTTGGAGGAGGTGTGTCTTTGAGGTTTCAAAAGCCCACGCCAGGCCCGGTCTCTCTGTGCCCGTTGCCTGGGGATCTCAGCTACTGCTCCAGCACCATGCCTGCCTGCTTCCCGCCATGATGATCAAGTTAAGTGCTTTAGTTTGTAAGAGTTGCCTTGGTCATGGGGTCTCATCACAGCAATAGAACAGTGACTAAGATGAGTGATGGGCAATTGTGGGCTGCCTGATGTGGGCTCCAGGAAGCAAACACAGAACACTGGTCCTCCGAAAGGGCAGCCGGCGCTCTGAACTGTTAGTGCCTTTCCAGCCCCAGGGCTGTTTTAGTTTAGTGGGTTTTTTTGTTTTGTTTTGAGCCAGGGTTTCTCTGTGTATCCCTGGCTGTCCTGGAACTGGCTGTTTTAGTTTTAATTGACATTAATTATAATTATAGCTTAAATTCCAGTCTGTGAGTCTCACTGGCCACATGTGGCTGGTGGCTGACACCGTGGGTAGCAAAGACACAGAGCACTTCCGTAATCCCAGAGAAGGCTGGATCAGGCTAAAACAAGGCAGTGACTGCCTCCCACCGTGATGGAGCAACCAGGACAGCTCCCACCCAGCAAACTGACACTAGCAATCGCCAAGTCTGGTTTATGAAGGAAACAAAGAGCTCCTGTCAGAGACAGACTTACGGTTCGCAGGGCCCAGTGAGGAGCCGAGAGCGGTGGGCCCGTGTCAAAAACATCAAGACCCTGAGGCTGGTGTGGTGCAGGCCTGTCAGCTCAGCACTAAGAAGACTGAGATGGGAGGAGCGTGAGTTCAAGGCTAGCCTGTGCTACATACTCAGACCCTCCTGCCTCAGAGCAAAGTAAAACAAAAAACTGAGATTCTGAATCAGCGATGACAAATAGCATTATACGGAGTATGAGGCTCTTCCCACGCGAGCTGCACCCCCAATCTGAGAGTGACAGACTAAAGCGCAGGGGTACGGAGACCCACAGATGTGTCTAAAGGGTGTCAGGGGACAGTGACAAGAATCCGAGGCACTAAAGATGAGAGAGTGCCCGTGAGGCTGTGCATGCAAGGTCACAGAGCATTCCGGAAGGCTGCAGGGAGGTCAGAGGGCAGGAGCTGGGGCCAGAGGCCGCTGTGTCCTCGCAACCCAGGGCCAGGAAGGTTTTTCCTTCTTTTCTTTTTCAGGTGTACTTTACCGTGTGTGTGTGTGTGTGTGTGTGTGTGTGTGTGTGTGTGTGTGTGTGTGTGTGCACACTCGTGCATATGCACGTGGGTGCCTGTGGATGCCAAATGAGGTCAGGTTTCTTGGAGGTGGAGTGACAGGAAATGGTGTGGTGAGTATTGGGACCAGAATACTGGTCCCCTGCAGGAGCAGCCAGTGCTCTGAACCATTGTGCCGTCTCCCGGACCCCAAACTGTTCTTTCTGTAGTACAAATGCTTTGGCTTGGTTCAGCGTAGGACTCTTCATTTTTGGGATAAAACCCCAAACTCCCAAAGACTTTAAAATTAGCATACGTTAATTATACACAAGTTAATTGGCATACATTAGTTATTCATAATAGTCATCCTCATTATAACATTTTCATACATGAGTATAGTGTATTTTGATCATATTCATTCTATTCCCCTTTCTTTTTTCTTTTTTCTCTTTTTGAGACAGGGTTTCTCTGTGTAGCCCTGGCTGTCCTGGATCTTGCTCTGTAGCCCAGGCTGGCCTTGAACTTACAGAGATCCACCTGGCTCTGCCTCCCGAGTGCTGGGATTAAAGGCGTGTGCCACCACTGCCTGGCCCCATTCCCCTTTCTTGTCCCTTCCCACTTTTGCTGATCCCTTCTTCCTAACAAGTCCTCCTTCTATTTGTGTGTGTGTGTGTGTGTGTGTGTGTGTGTGTGTGTGTGTGTGTGTGGTGTGATGTGTGGGTTTATGAATGTGTGTGATGTGTGTGCTTATGTGTGTGTGTGGGCTTATGCGATGTGTGCATGTGTATTTACATATGTGTGGTGTGTATGTGTGAATGTACTGTGTGTGGTGTGTGTATGTGTGTGTATGAGTGTGTGATGTATGTGTTTATGTATGTGTGTGAGATGTGTGTGTATGGTATGTGTGTGTGTGATACGTGTTTATGTATGTGTGTGTGTGATGTGTGTGTATGTGGTGTGTGTGTGTGGTGTGTGTGTTTATGTATGTGTGTGAGATGTGTGTGTATGTGTGTGTATGAGTGTGTGATGTATGTGTTTATGTATGTGTGTGATGTGTGTGTATGGTGTGTGTGATACGTGTTTATGTATGTGTGTGTGTGATGTGTGTGTATGTGGTATGTGTGTGTGGTGTATGTGTTTATGTATGTGTTTATGTATGTGTGTGTATGTGGTATGTGTGTGTGGTGTATGTGTTTATGTATGTGTTTATGTATGTGTGTGTATGTGGTATGTGTGTGTGGTGTATGTGTTTATGTATGTGTGTGAGATGTGTGTGTATGGTATGAGTGTGTGTGATACGTGTTTATGTATGTGTGTGTGTGATGTGTGTGTATGTGGTGTGTGTGTGTGGTGTATGTGTTTATGTGTGTGTGTGAGATGTGTGTGTATGGTATGTGTGTGTGTGATATGTGTTTATGTATGTGTGTGTGTGATGTGTGTGTATGTGGTATGTGTGTGTGGTGTATGTGTTTATGTATGTGTGTGTGAGATGTGTGTGTATGGTGTGTGTGTGTGTGATATGTGTTTATGTATGTGTGTGTGTGTATGTGGTGTGTGTGTGTGGTGTATGTGTTTATGTATGTGTGTGTGAGATGTGTGTGTATGGTGTGTGTGTGTGATACGTGTTTATGTATGTGTGTGTATGTGGTATGTGTGTGTGGTGTATGTGTTTATGTATGTGTGTGAGATGTGTGTGTATGGTATGAGTGTGTGTGATACGTGTTTATGTATGTGTGTGTGTGATGTGTGTGTATGTGGTGTGTGTGTGTGGTGTATGTGTTTATGTATGTGTGTGAGATGTGTGTGTATGGTATGTGTGTGTGTGATATGTGTTTATGTATGTGTGTGTGTGATGTGTGTGTATGTGGTATGTGTGTGTGGTGTATGTGTTTATGTATGTGTGTGTGTGATGTGTGTGTATGTGGTGTGTGTGTGTGGTGTATGTGTTTATGTATGTGTGTGTGTGATGTGTGTGTATGTGGTGTGTGTGTGTGGTGTATGTGTTTATGTGTGTGTGTGAGATGTGTGTGTATGGTATGTGTGTGTGTGATATGTGTTTATGTATGTGTGTGTGTGATGTGTGTGTATGTGGTATGTGTGTGTGGTGTATGTGTTTATGTATGTGTGTGTGAGATGTGTGTGTATGGTGTGTGTGTGTGTGATATGTGTTTATGTATGTGTGTGTGTGTATGTGGTGTGTGTGTGTGGTGTATGTGTTTATGTATGTGTGTGTGAGATGTGTGTGTATGGTGTGTGTGTGTGTGATACGTGTTTATGTATGTGTGTGTGTGATGTGTGTGTATGTGGTATGTGTGTGTGGTGTATGTGTTTATGTATGTGTGTGTGTGATGTGTGTGTATGTGGTATGTGTGTGTAGTGTATGTGTCCCAGTGACTTCATCTGGCTTGCTTACTGGAGGCTGGGGGAGGGGTTATTTACAGGAGCATGTGCGGCTTTCCAGTGGCACACCACTGAAGAGAATGGGTCCCTGTCCTTTGGACTCATTTGGAGGATGTGGGTGTCTCTAGGTTGGAATCCTTAGGAGACAGGCTGAAGTCTCTCTTTTTCTTTTTGAGGAGAGGAGAGGAGTGTGAGTGACCGGCTTAGAGTCTCGATCTGGCGCTCTGCTGCGAAGGAAGTCGGTACACATCCTGTGGGAGCCCCTCCTGGAGGCAGGGCTGGCCAGGAAGATTCCAGACTGTTCCAAGTGTCAGAGAAAGCGTTGCCTACTTGCTTCCGCACGTGCTACTTCCCGAGAAGGTGTTTCATCAACAGAAATGCTGATTCTCTGGCTTTCTCACGCTAAATTTAGAAATGACATTTGCATTTCCGAAGATCAACAGCGCCCGCTTAGAAACAGCTCCCAGAGCTCAGCGGCCAAGTGAATAGTTTTCCTTTCTTGGCTGTTGGGAATTAGCAAAATTAGGACGTGCCTGTAGCGGGGTAGATGAAGATAGTCTAATATAGCGAATGCATCCTTTTTAGGAGGTAAAAATGAATTGTACCTTGACTTTCAAGAAGGTTGTGGGTGGGATTTACTCCCTGTACTTTCTACCTCATTCGTTTAAACTATAACTGCAGGGACTCTAGCTAAATATTCCCTGTATCCCCAACTCGCTTCTTCTTCCTGGGTCCTTCTCAGTGCCCATTTTGTCTTTATTTTTTTTTAGGGGGGGAGCAGTGGATGGACTAATTTTAATCTGAAAGTTTCTTATTAAAATTTATTTATTTATTGTGCACAGGCATGCGTGTGGGTGCACACAGGTCTCAGGGTGTTGTGGAGGTCAAAGGGCAACTTGCAGGTGTTGGTTCTATCCTTCGTCTGGGTTCCAGGGGTGGAACTCAGGCCGGCAGGCTTGGTGGCAAGCACCTTTTACCTGCTGAGCCATCTCGGTGGCCCCAAACCTGAGCATTTCTGACGCCTCATTGAGAGTTCAAGTTTAGACAGAAGTTCCTTTTATTCCACAGCTCGCCATTTCTGATTGTGGCCCTGTGTGCTTCTTAGTCTGGCCAATGGAGTTCAAATATTTGAAGTGTTACACTGACATTTTTCCATCTTGGCAGAGTTCTTACAGTTATTGAGCAAAGGAACAAACAGCTTGTTTCCTGGTCAAGAGGGCGGGAAACTGTCGACTCCCATCTGTCTGAGGGGTTGTCGATCTCCTTTTGGTGGTAATGTTCCACTGCTTTCCAGAGTCTATGAAATCATGAACGTGTGTTACCATGAGAGGGCAGTGTGTGCTCTCTTCAGGAGCTCACACAAACCCTGCGTACAAACCCTGCGCTTCCCTGTCGTAGGTAAAAGGATTTGTCTGGCAAAGGGCAAACCCATTAGGCATCAACATCCTGCATTTTCTTGTGTTGCTTGTCATCATGGAAGCAATGATTGGAAAGTCCTGATTACTTGCACGATCTCGACAGTGCACGTCTCCAAGCATTCGCTTTCCCAGTTACCGCTTTTGGTTTTCACCTGTGCTAAACACACAGCAAGAGACTTAGGAGCACTTTCCCTGGGTTGCTAGGCAAGCCTGTCTTCACTCTGGTCCTGAGGTAACAAGGCAGCAACAGCTAAAGTTTAAAAAAGAGCCTTTATTCGCCTTCCCTGGGGTGGGGGTTGTCATAATGTTCTGGAAAATTCTCGCTGACAAAAACCTAAGGCAAACATACATGAACAATTAGGAATTATTTTTTTCAGACCTGTTTTTTTTCTTCCTGAGATATCTAAAAGAGTAGGAGCTTTGTTTTGTTTATCTGGAAATCGAAGTCCAGAGGTAGCATTGGTTCGTTTGAAATATGGCTTACTGCAACACCATAGAACCTCAATAGACAGATCTCTTTGGCCAATGGACCTGGAATTGGTAAAATCACGATTGTGTCATGTTCCAGCCTATGTTTGTTCAGGTGTGAAGCAGTGAAGGAAGGGTCCGGGACACACTTTTCTCTTTTTATACAAAGTTAAGCAAATGAATTGCTTGCTTTAGAACTGTGGGGCAGAGTCGCCTCTGGAGGCTGCTGGGTGACATTCTGCTGACTGAGGGTTCATGCTGCTGCTGTTCTGCCAGGCTCTCTAGAGGGCGGTAAGGGTTGGCTGTTCTTTGTGGTTTTTCTAAGATGAGGGATCTTCCCTGGGCAGCTGCAAAGGTCAGGGAGGGCAGCCGGTGCTGCCACAGGGGGAGAGGCAGAATGTTCCAGAAAGGTGATGCTGGGTCCTCTTAGGGCTTGAGAGCTGATATCTGGTGATGAGGGACAGTAAGAGCTTTCTCCTTTTCCCAACAGGAAAGTTAGAGGGAATATGGTTACACATACACCTTCGTACTAATGGCTGGCTGGGGATTCAAGAATTCGATGGCTCCTAGGACGGCTGCAGAAAGCTCATGTTGACAAGCCCTGGCGGGGAGTTGGGAGGGGAAATTTGTGACCCTAGGGTGACCCTAGGGTACTCTACCAGGGACAGTCATGCTCCTAGGAGACATCTGGAGAATCACTCGATGTTTTTATTCAGAGAGAAGAGTTTGTGGTGTCTAGGGATGAGAGGGCTCCTGTATTGATGAAGAAGTATTGATACCACACCCCAGCAGAACAGGGTGAGAAGCGAGGATAGACTCACTGGGGAGGGAGGGGAAGAAGGAGGGGACTTAGGGAGCCAAGCACAAAGTACAAAGTTCCAGGAACCAACTGAGCGTGTGGTGAGAGAGGACATTTAGGTGAGGTGGCCGAGTGAGGTCCTTTCTGAGCTGCTGGGAGTTTGGGACTGGGCCTTCCTGGAACTCTTGGCTGGCCTCATACACTAAGCTTTGCTCAACCTCCTGCCTCCCTCCTTCCCTCCTTTCCTCCCTCTCTCCCTCCCCCTCTCCCTCTCTCCCTCCCTCTCCCTCTCCCTCCCTCTCTTGAAGCAGGCCCAGCATAGAAACAATGATGCTCCCTTGTGGAGGCTTGTCTCAGGAACAGGAGTTCCCCAAACAGAACTTTTGCAAAGGGCAGACTTTGGATGGGTATTACAGAGCTCACGGTTCTGACTCTTAACCAGGGGTAATTTGGTGTCTGGGTGATATTAACCATGTCAGGAGACACACTTAGGTTCTACTGACTGAGTTGGGGTGTTGCAGGCACTCAGTAGGCAGAGGCCATGGATGTGTTTTAGATTGTGCAGTGTAGAGGGAGTTGCCCTCTGCCCCAGGCCCTATCTGCCCTCGTCACTGAGATTGTTGCTCAGGTTCAGATGGACACGATGCAGTTCCCATCCTTGCCTGCCCCAGGTCAAACATGTCCCCAGTTTGAAGAATTTACTACCCACTAGCTGTGGTGCTGTGTGCCTTTAATCCCAGCATGCAGGAGGCAGAGGCAGGTGGATCTCTGTGAGTTTGATGCCAGCCTGCTCTATATAGGAACCCTCTCTCAAAATCAAAACCAAAACCAAGCCAAACAGACAAACAAAAAACCAGTTCATTCTTTGCAGATGGAAGGATGGAATAATGGGAATCACATTTATTGTGTGTGTGTGTGTGTGTGTGTGTGTGTGTGTGTGTGTGTGTGTGTGTGTGTACAACTGAGGTCAGAGGCCAGCCTTGGGTGTCTCTCTTCCTCAGGAGCCGTCTGCTTTTGGTTCTTGAGACAGTCTTTCACTATGCCGGCTTTTGCATGAACTCGGGGTTTGAATTCCAGTCCTCAGGTTTTACCTATGGAGCCATCCCCTCTGCCCCTGGATCTGTATTCCCCACGTGCAGGCTACCTTAGGCTTCGGAGTAGTCACATGTCAGCTCCTCACTAGCCTCTTGGTTTGTCTGTGGTGCTGGACAGGGGGGGCTGTAGGTTGTGAGCCTCTGAAGATCACACACAAGGTCACACAATGCCCTGCTGGCCCAGAAGCAGCTCTCTTGTAGAAGACGTCTGGATTTATTTACTTATTTTTAAAGATTTGCTCATTTTATTTTATGAGTATTTTGCTACTTGCATGTATATGCACCACATGTATATAGTGCTTGTGGAGGCCAGAAGTGGGCACTAGACCCCCTGGAACCAGAGTTCTAGACGGCTGTGACCTGTCATGTGGGTGCTCGGATTTGAACCCAGGTCCTCTGCAAGAGCAGCCAGTGCTCTTAACTACCAAGCAGTCTCTCCAGCTTGCTAATGTCTGTTTTCGGCCACTGCTTTCTGCATTTTCGTCTGCCAAAGTTTGGGAATTAAGTCATCACTGTCAAAGTCACCGTACTCAGGGGAGAACAGAGCTTTCTGTGGCACAACGCTGCACCGCAAACTAAAGCTAATTCTTTAAAAAATTATGACATGACATCATGCTTTGATGTAATGTGATGTGACAGGCGGTGAGCTTCATTTCTGTAAGATCTCCTCAACATAAAGCAGGAAATGGATTAATATGGTTTACACTGCCCGGGACCCCAGAGACTGGACCAGACACCCCATCAGGCTCAGCCATGTGCCCTACACACCGGGGCGGCAGCGTCCAGCTGGGTGCTTAGATCCGTTTGGTGTGTACAGTTTGGATTCCACATTCTCTCTGAGACTCTCTTAGGGGTCAGGATGGAAATGAAGAGTGGGAGGGGGAAGGGGTCTAGGTCACCTGATTCATGCTACTGAGTTATGTGACTTTAGAGTGGGAATTCCCATGGCTTCCTGGAGCATGGCCTGCAATCATAGTTCATCTCATGTGAAAGGAGGCTGGGTCTTTAATGGTTGTCTGGTTCTGGGCTAAGAAAACCTTTGAGAACTCCTATGGGTTCACTGTAATGAATAATTTATTCAACTAGCCTGGGAAGGGGTAGGGACAGCTTAGATGGTGTCTATTTGGCCATCCTAACCCAAGGCATCTATTTCTTGGTCCACAGATGGGCATAGAGTGAGAATTCTTCTCAGATTAGGAAGGCGGGGGGTCCTAGAAGAGGGTTGAAGTGAGTGACTGGTTGGCTTGAGGTAGCTTGGCTGGTTCCAAAGCCTGCGGTCTGTGGTTATAATAACCTCCCTAAACTCATCGTGAGGGGAGCAATGCCCAGTGGTAAGTTTAAAAGCTGAGTCCAGATGAACGTAAGCCTGGAAACTCTGTCGGATGGGAGAAGAGAATGAGTTATAGAAGATACGGGAATGAATAATTCTCATTGGAGGAGAGTTAGTAGAGGAGTGACTGCATCTCATCCTGGTCCAGACGGCTCAGTAGCATCTCCCTGCAGCCCCGTGTTGGGGGATTTTCTTTTGTCTCTCTGTGTGTACATGGATGTGTGCAGATTTGTGTGTATGGGTACATGTGTGTATGTGGAGGCCGAGGGCAGCCTCGGGTGTTGTTCCCCAGGCATTGTGCTTGTTTTTCAGACAGAATCCCTTACTAGCCTGCAGCTGACCAGCTCGGCTAGGCTGGCAGCTAGTGAACCCCAGAGACCCTCCTGTCTCTGCCTCCTGAGCACTGGGATTACAAGTGCACTTGACTTTTTATAATGTGGGTTCTGGGCATTAAACTCAGGTCATTAAACTCATGCTTCCACAGCACACACTCTACCAACTGAACCGTCTCCCTACTCCCTGTGGGCATTGGAGGATTCTGAAGTTGTGTGTGAGTCTAAAGAAAAAGAGTCACAATTGATTGGCAATGTCTTCCGGGGATGTAGAAGTTCTGCATGACAGCACACGGGATACATGTTCAGAACAGCTAATTCAAAGGCATGCTTGTTCTGGGGTTCAGAGATGGAGGGAGGGAAGGAGGGATGGAGGAGAGAGAGAGTAGAGAGAGTTAGAGAGACAAGAAAAAGGAAGAAAAGGAGAAGAGGAACAGGAGAGAGAGAGAGAGAGAGAGAGAGAGAGAGAGAGAGAGAGAGAGAGAGAGAGAGGCATGACTGATTAGTAATGTCTACCATGGGTGTATGAGTTATGGGAGATAACACACTTCTCTATCGACAGCTTCTGACTTAGACATAGTGTGCAGCACTGACATACATCATTTCTCTAATTGTCTTTGGCAGGTGCCTGTTTGATTTTCTCTCTTTATATTTTTATTTGCTTGTCAGGTAACCTCTGACCAGGGAACCAACAGCTGAGAAAGTACATCAGGAACCGTGGAGAATGTGGTTTGCTGGTTCTCATGCAGGTTCAACATCAGCCAGCTTTCTTGTACAGCTGAGGACCACGGGCCCAGGGAATGACTCCACCCATAGTGGGCGGGCATTCCTACATCAATTAACCATCAAGACAATATGATTGGCCCATCCCCGCAGCTGAGACTCCCTTCTCTAGGCTGTGCCCAGGTGGCAGTCAGCGCCGACTAGGACAGTAGAGGAACCAGGATCTTAGGCAGGACACCAGCAAGAACTTGGTGTTTGAGTGCAGTGGAGAAGCCTAAGACTTTGGACATGTGAAGATAAGAGCGAGGACAGCCAGGAAAGAGGACATGGGGAGGTCACAGCAGAGAAGTGACATCCAGGGTACCCCATGAAGGTGACTCTCACAGGGTGAAGGGTCTAGGAAGGATGCTATGGAAAGACTGAAGGTGAACAGCCCACCAGGAGCTGTACCAGTACCAACACACAGAGTGTAGAATCTACACGCTGGCCATACTGAATTGCCTGGAACGTTCTGGAATGTCTATTGTGCTGCCTGGAGAGCTGCTCCGTAGGCGCCTCTTCCACCTGCTTTCCACTGTGACCTGTCCCCACTGACACCCACCCCACTGTCACCTGTTGCCAGGGCTAAAAAATTGCCATTTTCCAAGGCTGGAAACTGGGTGATGAGATAAAAGTCATTCTAATTCCAGAATGTTCCTTACCCTTCTCAGAGTCTGTGCATGTGAAAGAGGCTTGTTTCTCTTTCTCCCTTTCCTTCCTTCAAAGAGGAAGTTGTATCCTTTGGACCTTGGTGATGGTTAGGGAGAGAGAGAGAGCGGAAAAGGATGTTGTAGAGAAAACAGAGTACCAGAGGGAAGGCCTGGGCTGTGGGGAGCCATGGAGGAGATGGGGGTATTTCTGGTGATCAAGAGATATGGATGAAGCTCACATTATATATGTGCACTGCATGTTCCCTTAGCTGGGACCCAGATTGGGACCTGCATAGGCTACCAGTCCCAGTTCACCACTTCCTGAGTATCATCTATAGGGTCACTTGGGTCATATTCCACTTTCTCACCAACCATCTGAAGACTCATCACCAGGAGTTGAGTTCCAAAGTCATCCCGTAGAATCAAAATCACTGATAGTTCCTAAGCTGTTGCATGAATGTGGTCACCATTAGCAAGTCCAGGATTGGAGTCAATGTTCACACAGATGTCAGGTCCCCAGAAAAAGCTCCAGATGTGAGGGTCAGCTTGTGATTAGAAAGATAGGTCGTGTAAGAATGCGTGTGTGTGTGTGTGTGTGTGTGTGTGTGTGTGTGTGTGTGTGTGCATGTGCACTCGTGCTGGGGATCCAAACTCAGGTCCTAATGCTTGTGCAGCAAGTTCTTTACCCACTGAACCATTTTCTCAGTGTAAGATGGATGGTCATGCTACAGGCAGGATGCAGGTAGAGCACCCTCAGGGAGCCTGACTTTGGTGTTCTCTCTGACATCTGTCTGTCTCCTGCCAAGCACAGTCCTTGCAGGTGAGTTTGGTTCTGTCTGCCCCTCTTTGCCTCACACCTACTGCTAATGCAGTCAGACTTGGGTGCGTGGTCTGTGACTCTATGAAATGCAAGCTGTCTTAGTTAGAGTTTCTACTGCTATGAGGAGACACCATGACCACAGCAACTCTTATAAAGGAAAACATTTAATAGGGTGGCTTACAGTTCAGAGGTTCAGTCCATCATCATGGTGTGACATGGTGGCATGCAGGCAGACATGGTGCTGGAGAAGGAGCTGAGAGTCCTATATCTTGTGCAGGCAACAGGAAGTGGTCTGTCTCACTGGACATGGCTTGAGCATATATGAGACCCCCACAGTGACACACTTCCTCCAACAAGGCCACACCTACTCCAACAAGGCCACACCTCCTAATAGTGCCACTCCCTTTGGGGGCCATTTTCTTTCAAACCAGCGCACAAGCATTGTGGACACTTTGGGATGGCTTCCCAGGGCTGTGACATGTTGGGTCAGGAGGACCCCTCTGTAAGATTTCTGCTGCCTATGTGGTCATTAAGGAGAATATGGAAATTATTTTGGTAGTTAGGAAGAAAAGCAAACTGGATTCATATGTGTCTGCTTCCTGACTGCACAGATCTGCCTTGGAGATCTGGAAGGTTCTGGGGCATCGTGTGTACTGGCTTTCTGGAAGCCAACTAATAACTTCTCATTACCAAGAATAAATAAAAGAGAGTGGGGTTCCACCAGATGGGGGTGAATAGCTTCAGGCTCAGTGGGTGAAGACTGTGTATTTTCCTATACTGATGCAGCTGATGATATTCTGGAAAGTGCCCACGAAGCTCTATGTGACCATGGAGAAAGGGGGACCTACCTGGTTCTTAGAGTGCTAGAATTGAATGAGTGAATGGTGAAGTGAGCCCTTAGAGACTGTCTTGGTTTTGTTTCTGTTGCTGTTATAAAATATTCTGACTGAATAAACAAAACCAATCAACCAAACAACCAAGCCTTCTACCCCACCAACAAACAAAACAAAACAAAACAACAACTCAGGGGAGAAAAGGCTTTATTTCAACCTACAATTCCAGGTTACAGTTCTTTATTGTGGGGAAGTTGAGGCAGGAACTTCAAACAGCTACTCACATCCCATCAACAGTCAAGAACAGTGAGAAATGAATGCATGCCTGCCCACTTGTTTGCTTGCTTGTGCTCAGCTCCATCTCTAAACTTACACACAGTTCAGGACCATTTGCCTAGGGCATGGTGCCACCCACAGTGGACTGGGACTTCTCGTAGTCTAACCCAACATAGACAATCTGTCATCAAGACCCTCTTCCTGGGTGATTCTAGGTTGTTTCCAATGGACAAAGGTAACCAGCACAGAGGTCAAAGCCATTGAGGTCATAGCCTAGTTTATTGCCTGCCAGATTTGATGTGATGCTTAGCAGGCATCAGGCCAGTTTCTGCCAGTTCCACCATTTCTATCCACCCATTTAGCGCCCAGCTTTCCTCCACCTTTTGGGTTTCTTTCTCTCTTGCTTTCTCCTCCCACGCTGCTGTTGTGTGATGTCAAGGTGAAGACTTGACCTTCTGATGGCAGAGACAGTCAGCAGCCACCTATGGTGCCTGCTCTTCCTTGAGGTCCTAGTCACGAGGCTTCAGAGACATGTGACATTTATCCTCCCCACCCCCATCATGGCTCTCCATCAGTGTATGTCACAAGTGTCATGCAAGCCCTACATGATGAGGAGTGTCACTAGAAGCTGGTTTTGGGAGAGGGCATGGAAGAGCTGGAGAAAATGAGCCCACTCATGCACGCCTTGACAGCCAGAGAGGACAGGCAACTCTTTCTCTCCATGAAAGCTGCACTCAATGACTTCATATTGGCACACGTGCCAGGCTGAAACTTACCTGGACTCTGAGCTCTGACCATGGCCTTCTTAGTCCATAACCTTGGCTGTAAGGGTTGTGGGCAGTGAGGTTATTAAGACAAACTGCAAACACCAAGCAATTAGACAAGAAATCCAACCACTCAGAGCAGGGAACGCACAGATAGGGTCACCCTACAGGGCATCTGGCGACTGGGGCTTTAGCGGACTCTGCTGACGCCACAGCTGTCCTAGAGCAGCCTGGCAGAGCATGGCCTTTCAGAGTATGTCTATGGAGACGATTTAAAGCAGAAGAGATGGAGGCAGCTGGAAAGAGAACTGGCTGTTCCTTGACTTGGCCTTAGCTGCTGCATTTCATTTATGTGTTTGCTGGGCTCTGGCATGAAGGAGGTTTCCAGGCGTCCAGCAACAGCCCCCAGTGTATGGTCCAGCACAGTGAAGGCCTGTTTCCATCCCACAGGGAAGGTGGTTTGTTATGAGTTTTCTGGAGATAGCGTGTGGGGGGCACCTTCCTCCTTTGTTTGAGACAGGGTCTCGTATAACCCAGGTTAGCCTCAAACTCATGGTATAGCTGAGGCATGTAGTTAAAGATGACCTTGGACTGTCTCTGCCTCCTGAGTGCCAGGATTACACCACTAGGTTTTATGCAGTGCTGGGATTGAACCCAGGGCTTTGTGCCTACCCATAAGCCCTCTGTATCCTATACATGAACTATATGAACTACATCCCTAGCCCACAGCTCCTTTGTAAGTGCCATCTGTAAGGATAATTTGACCATTTCCAAATGTCACTTATGCGCCACCCATACAACCCAAACCCTGGGTATATTGCTGCTTCTCTGTGTTTCATCTTGTGCCTGGCCACACTGCAGCTTCAGTTTATTGGATGTGTATGTGGGGATAACTTAAGTCAGTTTAAAAGGGCCTCTTTCCTAAAGACACACCTCATCTCAGGGGGTTTCTAGGCCAAACACTCCCCAAATTTCATCCTTCTCCCCCTTCTCTCTGGTAAACCAAGACATTCTCCCATTTCTGAAGCTTTCCTGTGTTGTGTGTGTAGAGCAGAAATAATATGTTTGTGTGCTCGGCATCTGGACCATCCATCTCATGTCTCCCAGATGCGTCTTTTAGTCCCTGAACATCTGGGTTCCCCACTTGCAAACAAATCCAAGATTACCCAAGAGTTTAAGTTAGACTTTCAGCTGGATAAATTGTCTCACACATTTGGAAGGGAAGGCTGTGTGATCACATTTGGATTTTAAAGCAAGGCCATTGGAGGCACTAGCTCCATTGTATATTTATGGCTTGATATTGTGTATCATCTAGATTTTTGATTTTTTAAAAGAGATTTATTTATTTATTTAGGTTTTTTGAGACAGGGTTTCTCTGTGTAGATTTTGGTGCCTGTCCTGGATCTCGCTCTGTAGACCAGGCTGGCCTCACACTCACAGAGATCCTGGGATTAAAGGCGTGTGGCACCACCAACTGGCAAAGAGATTCATTTTTATTTATGCATATGTGTGCATGTCTGTGTGAGTGCACGCTGCATGTGAAGCAGAGCCCAAGGAGACCAGAGAAGGGTGTCAGGTCACCTGGAGCGCGAGTTACAGGAGGTTGTGAGCCGCTTGATGTAGGTGCTGGGAACTGAATTCAGGTCCTCTGGAAAAGCAGTAACTGATGGCCGAGCCATCTCCAGCTCCTGAACACAGCTTTTACAGGGGTGCTTGTGAGTTCACTCACAGCTCTGGAGGACAGCAAGTCTGAAATCTGTGTTGATGGGCCAGAGTCAAGATGTTGCCTCTGCCTTGGTGGCCCCTGGTATTCCTTGTGGCCACATCCCTTCGCCTTAGTAATCACATGTCCTTGTCTTCTCTGTGTTGAGAGTCCATACCTAACTTACTCATACTTCAGAAATAGACTTTACAGTATCAGGTAGCATTGTTAGTTTCAGCTCTTAGGATGTGGGTGTCTTCTGAGGTCCATTGTTCTTCCCATCATTTACATATGTTCAGATGTCTATGAAGGAGGTTCTACCTCAGACCTAGAGCCAGGTGCTCAAATGTTGCCACCAGAACTGCCCTAGGTCTTCTTCCTTCATCTATCATTCTCAGGTTGGCACATCCCTTGAGCTGGTATTAATAAAACACCACCAGGCACTGTAGACAAAGGACAGACTGGTTGTCCAGGTCAAATGCTTGTCTGTTTCTGTCAATCAAGCGTGGCCAGGCCCATCTGTCTGTGAGTGTTCTATGGTTGAGTTAGTGATTGCAGCGGAGAGCCGGTGGCTTGTGATGCCTCTGGTAGTCACTCCTGTTGTCCCAGGGCTTAAGGGCTTCTGCTCTTGACTGACATCCTGACAATTAACCAACTACAGTTGGGAAAAAAAAACCCAAAGTGGCAGATAAGGCTCAGACTTGAACGGGTCAACGTGGCCAGGGAAATAGAAATCTCTAACAGGGTCTTGTGTCCACTTTTGTTCCTAGTTAAATCCCGCTTAAAACACATGTACTTGGGAGGTGGAGGCAGGAGGTTCAGGAGTTCAAGGACATCTTAGGCTACTTGGTGTGTTCAAGGCCAGTCAGCTTGGTTTACATGAGTTCTTTCAAAACACACCTGAAGTAATAGCAACTAAACTAAACCAACCAACCCAATGCCTGCCCCCAACACCCCGACAAAGCAAATGGACCAAATAAAACAAAAATCCATGAGCACAGTTGAGAGAGGGCTTGCTTTCCATAGATCTCAAGTCAAATGCCAGAGCAGGGCAGAATGGATACTGAGCAAGACCAGAGAATGCACCACTGAAAATGCCTTGCTTGGCAAGAATAGAGGTCCCCACTGAGAGGAGGGGCCTCGAAGATGCAAGTGAGAGGGGATGGTTGGGAATCAGGGATAGTTCTGGCATCAATTTGGAGTGCCACATAGTCCTCACAGCCAAGTACAGGGGACAGTCAAGGGACAGGTAGAAGATTCCAGAGAGTGTAAGGGGATAGAAATCCGGGGGGGGGGGCAGGGAGGGTGGGAGGAGGGGGGAATGAGCCACAGAGGCAGCAGGAGAGGAATCTTATAGGGTCAGGTGCGTGGTAAGGGCGAGGGGAGAGTTAACTCCGTCAGCAGAACGGGCTGACCCAAATGGCTTCTGGGTCTGCATCCGCTGTGAGACGGTGTCCTTCCTCCAGCGTTTAAATGGCTCTCCTGCTCCAAACATTCTGATCCCAAGTGCAGGCCCCACCCCATGCCCTGTTCTCTAGATCAGGATTTCTGAGAATAATGAAACTCTTCCGTTAAGAGCTTTGAACTTACAGGAGATTGTTAAAATGTGCTTAACTCTTCATCTTCACGACCAAGACGTTGTTAAATGCTTAAACCGTTTTATCATAATTTTGCTTTTCGACAAAGTATTTTGAGATAATTTTTTAATGGAAGATGCCATATAAAAATAAATTGGTTTGAAATGGCAGAGGCTTTAAAAAGATTATCATAGATTGATAAAGTGGGTCACCTCCTTACGTGTTTGGCACCGTGCCCAGGGAGGGAAAGTTAAAAAAAAAAGAAAGAAAGAAAGAAAAAAGGAGAAAAGAAAGAAAAAGGAAAGAAAGACACAATAGTTGGGAAAGGGCAGGGAGCATTTAGCTCAGAAAGATGAGCCCTGTAATGTTCAAAGAGAACAGTGACCTTTCACCCTGCAAATGGTGACCTTTGTCCTCGTGCCCTACATGTATTCTGGGGGGGAAACACTGTAACACTTTTAGGTTTCTGATAGCTGAAAACAGTGTGCCTATGTGTGGCCCTCAATGAAGAAATAAAAACACAGTGTGGCCATATGATTGCCTGTACTTAATATTCCAGGGAAGCCGGGCAAGTGTTAGAAGAGGTGAAACAAGAAGGACCTTCGCCTCCGGGCAGTTAGTACCTGTCTAGAAAACTGCTCGGCCTGTCAATATATTGATGCTTGCCTCTATACACGGCAAAGTCTTTGGGCTACAGCGATGGGCCTCTTCCCAGCAAAAGTCTTTGCAAAATTATTGTGTTAAGATTCAATATCGATCAGCCTCAGAATTTGGGCTGAGTGCAGATATATGGGAAATGTGGACCAGAATAGTGCCCAAGTCACTGTTGATCTCCAAGATTCCATGGAAGGTTCCAGAAGCACTCCTTGACCTCTAACCCACCTGAGCTATTTGCTAAAAAGACATCATCCTTGATCTTGCCGTAGACAAGGTATGTCAGGGTCTGGGAGTTTGATCAGGTTTTTTCTCTTCAGAGTTTTAAGCTTCATTTACATGTTGACATTTAAATTTTATTCATTTTGGATAGATGATTATAGATTATTATAGATTAGATTATGTACATTCATGAGTAGAAACTTAAGAGATTTAAGGTAACATGTAGGGACATACAAGCCTGGGTCTCTGATTTTCCAGGTTTTTTTTCCTCTTCTCAGATGCAAACACTGTTGCTCTATCCTTGTATGGATATTGAAAGCCTGCCAATCATGTGTCCATCTCTGTGTGTATGATAACATATACCCCTGAAAAGAAAGAGTAAAGACAAAACAGACTGCGAACATACATGTATACATATGAACACATATATAGCTCTATAGAGATACATTTAAGATAGAAAGCACAGCAATTATATACATGATTACATGAGTTTTCTTTAACAATTTTCTTTTTAAATTTTATGTGTATGGGTGCTTTGCCTGTGTGTACACATACACACTATGTGTATGCCTGGTGCCTGGTGGTGGCCAGAAGAGGGCATAAGATCCCCTGCAGATGGAGCTACAGATGGTTGTGAGCTACCATGTGGGGGCTGGGAATAGAACTCAGGTCCTCTGAAAGAGCAACAAGTGCTCTTAACCGCTAAGCCATCTCTCTGTTCTTCCCCTCTCCCATCCCCTTAAAGCTTAATTCTGTAGCTCCTCATTCAAAGCAATCTTGTTAGGTTTTGGCTGTTGACTCCATGCTTCGTCATTGATCAGAGTCTTCCTGACGGATATCCAGCTCGTCTCCAGCAACTACCAATGACAGACAATGCTGTAAGGGATATTTTTGTCATTTTTATATAGGAGGAGAACATAAAACACTGTAGTAGATGGACCTTTGAATTTCAATTCATAGAAAATGAACCTTGGCTTGTGTCAACAGAGAAAGAACTTACTAGAGGATTTACAGAAGGCGAGAGTGCAGAGAACCCAGGAAACAGTCAGACCAGTCAGTGGAAGGAACTGGTATCATTCAGACAGGCCTGGAAGAAGTAGGATCTTTGGTAGAAACTGGAACTTCGCTCAGGAGCACAGAAGCCACCATTTTGGAAACTGGATGCAGCTCTTCAATGCCCCGTACCTTTGCCTAGGAGATGGTATGTGACCCAGTTTTAATTTTTTAATTAATTAATTTTGTGTGTGTGTGCGTGTGTGTGTGTGTGTGTGTGCGTGCGTGCGTGCGTGTGTGTGTGTGTGTGTGTGTGTGTGTGTGTGTGTGTGTGTGTTATGTCAAAGACTCTGATATTGGAGCTTATGTATTATATCTGAGCTCCAGGGGAGTCTGGGAAATCAGAATTAGGTGACAGTGAGATTTTTCTCTGACACCCACCAAGTTTCCTAAGTGAGTCTAAGTCTTACACAAAAGGAGTCGTGATCATTGGTTTCTCCTCAAAGCCGATACAGGGAACTTCCTTGGAAGTTGACCCCAGGAAGCACAGGTGAAGGCCTGGGAAACTGAGGCAGGAAATGCAGGAATGACAACAAGGAATGCCTTAGTGTGTTCCATCCAGGACTATGTTCCCTTGTGGGGGTTCTGAGGACCTTCATAAACACACGCTGGAACTGACCCAGGACTTCTGGGAAAGCTAGAGGCTGTGTCCATTCACAGCTCATTCTCTGCTAGGGTTTACTCCCAGGGGCCTCCTGTGGGGAGAACCATACAGTCCCCAGGGAGGGAAAGAGTCAGGAAGGCTTGAGATGGGAAGCATCAAAGGGTAGACTCAGGTTGGTATGAGGTGGGTAGGTACAGTGTCTGCTACTATGGGCTCATTCGTGGAGTAAGCAAAGAAGGGTTGGCTGGGAAGATCTGAGTAAGGAAGGAAAGAAGCGCAGATACCTTCCCTGGTCAAAGCACTCGCTTTACAGAATGAGAACCGGAGTTTGGGTCCCCAGTGTCCATGTAAAAAGCCAGGGGGTTAGCCGGGTGTAGTGGCAAACATCTTTAATCTCAGCACTGCGGAGGCGGGGTAGACAGATCTACGTGAGTTCGAGACCAGCCTGATCTATAGATGAGTTTCAGGCCAGATGGGGCTAAATAGCAAGACCTTGTCAAAATAAAGAAAACAAAACAAAGCAAAGAACACCAGTTGGGTGGGTGGCCCGGACCTCCAATCCCAGTGCTGAGGAGGCAGAGACAGGAGGACCCTGGAGCTTGCTGGCCACCTAGTCTAGCTAAACTGGTTCAGTGAGAGACTTTGCTTCAAAAAAGGTTAAGGTGGGAATGATTGAAAAAGACACCTGATGTTGACATCTAGCCTCCTTACGTGTATACCTACAAACACATACAAACAAGTACACAGACAGACAGACAGACAGACAGACACACACACACACACACACACACACACACACACACACACACGCGTGCGTGAAGAAAAACAACACACACGTAAGCAGAAAGTTAAGGCTAACTATGGTTCATTCATTGATTGCTCAACAAATACCTTCTTGATGTATCTGATCCCTATGAAGACTATATAAAACCTGATCAATAGTGCGAGCATCGTCTTCTTTGTTTACTATCGATAGACATCAGCTAATACGAGGCGCCAGACAGTGTTTGCTTCCTTGTCAGCCGGCAGGAATGTATTTCTATATGCCAATTTCTCCCCCTCTTTCTGAGCTGTACTGATGAGCACACACGAAATCGTGGCTGCGCCATTAGGTTTGATGAATCCATATAATTGCTGCACAAATATTTTGAATTTAATTGCATGCAATGTAGTTAACACTCAGTCATCATTGCCAATAAGGGGGGCATTGGCAGAGATAATTCAAAACAGTGGGAAATCCAAAATCATTATGGGAGGCTTTGGAGGCCACATTTGACGCAGGGCAGCTGAATCACCTATGTAATTCTATTTTGTTGAAGCTAGGAGGAAGATTTATTTTCATCTGAAACAAAAACATGGACTGATGGGAGAGAAGAATTGAAATGTATTCTGGGTGTTGGTGAAGGCTGGCACTCGAAGTTTTCGGCCCATAGCCCCTTTTGGATAATGTAGAGTCCGGTGGCTCAAATCTCATTAAATCAGGCCATCCTCCTTGTTGCTCCTGCCTGTTAAAGCTCCAGCCACTGTATTAAGACATTCACAGAGATGAGTTCACTCCGTCCTCAGAGCTACCATGATTAGGGGGATAGTGTGCAGAGGAACGAAACTTCTAGAATCAAACTTGGTGGTTGTCATGGGAGTTTACACCAAGTTATTAGTTCCGTGAAACAGGTCAAGCCACTAATACCAGACAGGATGAATTTCCTCACGTGGTGATAGCGATAGCGGTAAGCCATTGATTATTGACAGCCCGTGTTGACTATGGGACAGGCTACATCAAACACTCTCATGTCTGGACTGAGTTAGTTTCAAAGTTAGCTTATGGGACCTGCTCCACACGGCTGCAGCCTGAGGTCTTATTTTTTTTTCTATTTTCACGAGACAGGGTTTATCTGTGTAGCTTTGGAGCCTGTCCTGGATCTCACTCTGTAGCCCAGGCTGACCTCGAACTCACAGAGATCCGCCTGCCCTTGCCTCCCAAGTGCTGGGATTAAAGGCGTGCGCCACTACGGCCCTGCATAGCCTGAGAGGGAACCTTCCAGAGCAGTGCTTCTTAAACTTTTAAGTACTTCTGAGTTGTTTGGACCTTACTGATGTTGGTCAGGTAGGTGTGGAGGCTTGAAAGGATGCTCGCAGTGATGACTTGGGGGACACCCGTTGAGGAGCAAGGAGATAGACTCTTGGTCAAGTGTTTTCATTTCAGCTTATTTTCTTTGTATCTGTAGCAAGTTTGGGAAAGAAGTGGTTCCTTTTGCTCTATTTGCCGTCCAAGGTCCAATTGTACTGTGGGATATCTTTTTGTATGTGGTGAATATATGTTGCTCTCATTGGCTAATAAATAAGTTATTTTGGCCTATGGCAAGGCAGCTTAGAGGCTGGTGAGAAATCAATGCAGAGAGACGGAGAGAAGAGGAGAAGAAGGGCGGAGTCAGGCAGAAGCTGCAAGCCACCGTCAGGAGAAGCAAGATGAGAGGGAACAGGTAATGCCACGAAGCCACGTGGTAAAACATAGATTAATAGAAATGAGTTGAATTAAGAGCTAGTTAATAATGAGCCTGAGCCATAGATCATATAGTTTGTAGTTAATATAAGCCTCTGTGTGTTTATTTTATAAGGGACGTGGGTGGGAGGGACCGCGGGTGGGAGAGATTCGTCCGGATCGCAGGGAAACTTCTGGTTACACAATTCAGACTTCAGATTTCCACAAAGTCTTCTAGCCCCCTGGATCCCTTAGACAGCCTTCTTCAAACTTCCAGTGGGCATGTAGTTATAGTCTGAGAAACATCATAGGAACGTAGCTACGAACACAAAATCCAGGGATACTCAAGCATTTCACTTAACTTTAAAGTGTTCTTCATTTGATATTTGATATTCTTTGATAATTTCACACGTGTGTATAATGTACCTTGATCATATTTACTTCCCATAACTCCCTTTCATCCTTCCCATCCCCTCTAGGGCCCTTCTTCCTCACTTTCTACTTTCCTGTCCTTTATAAAAAAAATGAACCGCTGAGTTTGGTGAGAGTTGCGCGCATGGAGCAGAGGCGTGGGGTTGTTTACCAGAGCATGGGCAACGTGGCAGTGGCTACACCACCAATTGGCTCTCTCCTGGCAGCCACTAACTGCAGAGTGCACCTCGGGGAGGGGTGGGGCCTCATAAGCCCCTCTCCAGTCCAGGCTGGAGTTCTGACTGGTTTGATCTTGTAATTATCTCGAGAGATTCTGAGTGCAGCAGCCATGTCTTGTCCATTGGTCAGCATTTCACGGTACCCCTCCCCTTCCTCCAGCTCTGACATCATACGTAGCATAGAACCCTTTAATGCTGGCTAATTTCCGTCTGTGGACATTTAATGTCTTGTATGCTTATCTGTGTCACCATCTGTAACAACAGTAACCAGTCGCTGAAGATTCAGAACTCAGGCAGAATGACTTCTCATTTGATCTTCATTTGTCCCTAGGAGGACACCGTATTTCTAGTATTTACTTTAAGCCTTACTTTGCAGATTAACATCCAAGGGTCGGGGGTAGCCTAAGCGAACTCATGGGTGGTGAGTTGGATTGAACCTAAGCCTTCTACTTAATTCTTTTAAAATTGAAGGTGGTGGCGCACGCCTTTAATCCCAGCACTCGGGAGGCCGAGGCAGGTGGATCTCTGTGAGTTCGAGGCCAGCCTGGTCTCCAAAGCGAGTTCCAGAAAAGGCGCAAAGCTACACAGAGACACCCTGTCTCGAAAAAAACCAAAAAAAAAAAAAAAAAAAAAATTGAAGTTTTTGGCTGGGCGGTGGTGGCGCACACCTTTAATCCCAGCACTCGGGAGGCAGAGCCAGGCGGATCTCTGTGAGTTCGAGACCAGCCTGGGCTACCAAGTGAGTTCCAGGAAAGGCGCAAAGCTACACGGAGAAACCCTGTCTTGAAAAACAAAAACAACAACAACAAAAAAAAAAACTGAAGTTTTTGGGGTAGCAAATGCAGCATCATCTCCAACCCCTGACATCCAATCACCCTGGAAGACAGAGATGTTTTCAGGGTCTTCCTGTGGTGCCCAGGCTTTGAACTCCTGGGCTCTGGAGAGTCATCTCCCAGCCCCCAGCAGCTGGGGCCATCGGCATGAACCATTGTAAGTAAGAAAAGCAAATGAAAGTCATAAAAGAAAGATGTTTTTCTTACTTCAAACAATAGAGAAAAAAGATGAAAGAGTAACCAGCAGAAACAAATGCTAATGACTTTTTTTGTACATTTCTAGATGCTTCTTTGACGTATGTATTTAAGCAGATTTAAGGGCAGTCATGTTAAATTTTGTACATTTCTGAGCATATTATATATAATGTTCTTCAGCTTGCTTTTTTCCTTACATGCAATGAAATATCACTGACAGCAAGTCGATGCTGTCGTAAGCGATCTTGTCTAATTCTAACTGGCGTTTGTGATTACATGTTTGTGCCCTGATTTGAGTGGCCAGTCTTCTCATGTAGTCCAGACTGGTCTTGTACTCATTAAGTAGCTGGGGATGTCTTGAGCTCTATCCTCGTGCCTCAGTCTCCTGGAGCAAGGGTTACAGGTGTGCACTACACCATCTCTAAACATCCCCATGCTTGTGACTTACCAAGGGAGTGGGTGAGGAAGGAGAGCTGAGGGAAGGAACCATGTAGCCCTCCAATCCTCCAGGGATGACCTCGAGGTGGGGGGTATCTCAGGCTTTTGAAACGCCAACCTAACTGGTTCAGTGAGATGCTAGCAGTATGAGCTAAACATGTTTATGTGGCCATTGGTTTTCTATGTGAGCCATATTACAATGGGCATTCTCTGATTTGTGTCTCTTTGTGCCCCCCCCCACCCCCAATTCTTAGATATGGAAATTCTGGAATGAAGGCTGTGGTAGAAAGTTAGGCGCCCACACAGTATCTAGTCTTTCTTCCTCCTGACTGACAAAACAGTTGTTGGCTAGGCCAAAAGGCCCTGTTTAAAACACGCCGCTGCTGTCCCTGAACAGAGAGACAACTGTGACCAATGAAATGTAAGTGAGGTCCACGGACCATCACAGAAGATGAAACAGAAAGATGGCAAGAGCCAGAGGTTGGGGGGGACGGCGCAGAAGAATCTTCAGGACGAGGTGGGATGGCTGCACTCTTGACTCGAAGCAGCTGTGGTTGTCTACACAAGATTAAGACAGTCAACATCCCAGCATGGAGGGGGAGGGGCTTGCAAGGTACCACCCCTATCTGAGGAGCTATTGGCAGCTGATGACTGGTGTGGGGAGAGGACTGTGGCCACTTGTAAGTTGTCCACGCTCAAGAGGCTGTCCCCGCACCTACATACATACAGGCAGCACTAATTGGACCCAGTGGGTTAGAAAAAAGGACATGTAATGGGAGACAGGCTAGGAAGGGTTGGAGGGGGAGCTGGAAGATGGACATGATCAAAATACTTGTATATATGTATGAAATCTCAAAGATTAAGATAAAAATATATTTATATATGTAGATGATGTCATGGGACAGAGCTTTTGAAGACAGCTCTGCCAGGGTGTGGGATGCGACATCCACGCTTATGTAGGGCATGACTTTTGTGTATCTCAGCCCCTTTCTCCCTGCCCCTTGATTACCTCCTAAGGGTTCTATCTATAGAGATCTGTTGTGGCTTTGGATTTCAGCATAAGACATTTTTCTTTTTTCCAGCAGGGAGACCTTTCAGCTCATATCACGGACCATACAATCCCCTCAAAACTGTGCCCTACAGGTACCATGTGAAATGTGTGTGTGAACATAGCCCAACACCCAAGCACAGCCCGTATTCTACGGTAGTCCATGTACCGAGCAGGCAGCTGACTGTGCTGGCCTCTTCAGCCATCATTTGCTCGCCCCCAGTTTCTGATCTTCTGCTTATATGTGACGCTGTTTCCACACCATTCATGCTGATGGATTTGTTTGCTCTGGGGACTGGCGGGACCATATGTACACAAGCAACTGGGCACAGAACACGGCACGCAGGTGCTCACCATGGGTGTGCTCAGTTTAATGCTTAAGTTGGTATCCACCTTGGTTTTGTTTTTGTTTTTTTAGAACTTGGCTCCTTGTTAGTATAAGTGGGCCATCTGTGTTCCACACCCATCATTTTTACACCACTAGTATTTACTCCTCTGACCCCCTCACCTAACAGTGAGGTTGCTTCTGATGTGGGAATCAGGGTCTAAAGTCAGTGTGCAATGAGTATTTGATACAAACCACTGTGCCATGACAGCATTCCTTCATTTGAGCAAAACAAGCAACAAACAACAAACAAACAAACAAAGACAACTGGGACTGGAGAGACGGCTCAGTGGTAAAGAGCACCAGCAGCTCCTCCCGTGGGGTGAGGGTAGAGTCCCAGCACCCACATGGTGACTCAAGATGGTCTGCCACTCCAGTTCCAGGGCATCTGCTGCCCTCTTCTGGGCTCCACAGGCACTGCACACGTGTGGTGCACAGACACACATGCAGGTAAACAGCCATACAAGTGAAATAAAATAATAAAAGACACTTGTTTGTACATGTGTGTGTGGTGGGGGAGGGGGATAGAAGGGACTTGCATGTGCATGTGGAGGTCAGAGGTCAACCTGCAGGAGTCAGCTCTCTCTCTCTGAAATGTGGGTCCCAGGGATGGAACGCAGGTCCTTAGGCTTGGCTGTAATCACCTTTACCCAATCAAGCATCTTGCTGGCCCCATAATGGCATTCCTTATACAAGGAACCAGTTACAGTCCCACCAGAACCTGGACCACAGAGCAAGGAGCCACTGTGTATGATCATAGACTCACAGATATATACCAGCATCCAAGACAAGACAGGAGAAAGAGTCAATCCTCTCATCTCTGGACCCAGGAGAAAAAAGCTGAGGGTTTCTCTGTGGTCTGGAAACTTTCTAGAATAGTGGTGTATGGAGCAAGCAGAATCATGTTGATATGCTGATGATTTGTGTTAATGTGACTGTGAGGCTAGCAGAGGCCTGAGACCATTTCGAGTCTTGTTAATAACAAAAATATTAAGTCTATTGTCTTCTCCACCAAGATGGGAAAGATGCCACTGTGAAGAAAAGCCAGAATCCACATGAGAAACATTGTCTGTAGACTTCCCTTTCATCATGCTGTGTGGCTGGGAGGAGCCAGGGGAGAGAAAGAAGGTGGTAGGTGGTGGGATGGTGGGTATCCACGGGGGAGATGGAGCACTAGGGGTCTGCATGTGGGTATTGAAAATGCAAAGTTGATCACTGATTTGTAGCTGCAGTAAGAGCAGGTGCCCAGACTCATGGTGTTGGTGGTGGAGTTCTGAACTCTGGAGATGACATGATCCCATGTGTGTGTGTGTGTGTGTGTGTGTGTGTGTGTGTGTGTGTGTGTGTGTGTGTGAGAGAGAGAGAGAGAGAGAGAGAGAGAGAGAGAGAGAGAGAGAGAGAGAGAATAGGCACGTGGTCACTGGACTAGTATTACTGTAAAGCCTCCTCTCTGAGAAACTGTTATTGTTTTCATTTCTCATCCGGTGCTGGAGGGCTTAAAAATGCATTGTGAAGGGCCTTTGTGTGTGTGTGCGTGTGTGTGTGTGTGTGTGTGTGTGTGTGTGTGTGTGTAAAGACATTTTATGTATGTATGAGAGAGGGGGTATGTGCAGAAGACACACACACACACACAGAAAGAGAGAGAGAGAGAGAGAGAGAGAGAGAGAGAGAGAGAGAGAGAGAGAGAGAGAGAGAGAGAGAGAGAGAGCGCGCACAGAGATGCACAGACTGATTTCTAACAAACTATAGCTCGTTCACTCACCATAGTGACTGTATGTCCGGCCCCCTCCACGTCTTGTTGGTGTCTCTCTGGCACCTTGATTCATCTTCTATTTCCCCTCTCTTTGCCTGGAAGTCCTACCTATACCTCCTGCCTAGCTATTGGCTGTTCAGCTCTTCATTAAACCAATCACAGCAATATTATCTTCACACAGCATACAAATGTCCCACAACAATTTATTATCATCATTGTTACTATTAGTTTGCATAAATGTGGGGCTACATATACCACAGTGTATGTGAGGTCAGAGGCCAGCTTGTTTCTCTCTGTTCACCTGTGGGCCCCAGCGATCAAACACAGGTCACTATGCTTGAAGGTGTTGGCCTCTATCTGCTGAACCATCTCACTGGTCACAAATTCTTCTGTTGTTTGCGAGGTGTATTCCAGGATAGCTAGCCTGTGAGCTTCCAGGGGTTCCCCTGTCTCTGCCTCCCTTTTCCATGGGAGCCCTGGGGTATGATCATGTGCTACCATGCCTGACTTAATGTGGGCAGTGGGATCCAGAGTCAGGTGCTCACACTGGCATGGCAAGCCCTTTACCTACTGAGTCATCTGCTCAGCCCCAAACTCATTTGTAAAATGAGCAGAAAGAAATGTCTCTTAGAGGCATGCGGATTGACCAGGCATTCTATGTCAAGTGTCCATCAGGTCAAAGCCCGTAATGAGCATTTAGTAATGTTTCTGCTGCTCACTGATGGCACATAGGAGGGGTCTGGCAAACAGGGAAGTTCAAGATTATGGGTCACTAGCACCTACCTTGGTGTTTTCTGCATCTGAAGGGACCATCTTTCTGAGATGTCACACTTCAGATTATGACCCAGTGGTAAAGGAAGCTCACGGGAAACGGATTTTCTTCTTAATGACCTTAATAGCATCAGAGAGAATTAGCTTTCCCAGACCCAATCTTGATGCAGCTATTTTCAAAGCAGATGTTTTTATGGTTAAGGGAGGTGATTGGCTTCCTTGGGTGTATAAATGTGTTTCCAAAGCATTTTTTTCCCCCTCAGAGTGCAAGGTTGTGTGATTGCTGCAGATGTGCAGGTTGCTGGCTCCATTGGGCATGGGAGCCACAGCACTCTGGCTTTTCTTCACCAGAGGGACTTCCTCTCCCACATCTCAATTTCCAGGCTCTAATGCAAAGCAGGCTTATTTGCTTTGACAGGCAACTGCGGGATAAACAGAAAGGGGCAGATTTATGTAGTCAGCTAGCATTCCACCTAACAGGAAAGGAGATGAAGGCATGTAAAAAAAAAGTCTCAGACACCATGAGGCTCCCCTCTAGAGTTTTATTTCCAAGGAGCCCCAGAAAACAGAATGAGAGAACACTCGCAGAACACCTGGAGAAACAAATATTGATTGATTGACTTATAATCATGCCATTGTCTGCCAATAACTCGATGTCATTTGGAAAAAGAGACATATCATGGACCTTCATCCCTTTTCTTTCAGGGTATTGTTGCCAGAGATGTTCAGATAATTTTGGAAAGATGATCACATTTCAAGACCTCAAACCAGTGGTTCATCTTTCTCTGAACTTGAAATATTTCTAGCTTACAGTACAGTCTTAATGGTAAAGACAGTGCTGGAAGAGGAGAATAACAGCTCTCCTTGTTATCATAGGCTGTGTGCCTTTGGGTAAAAATCAGTTAAAATACAAAAATAAAATATAGATGGAAGAAGCCATTTTGGTTGGGTGTGGTGGTGCACGCCTTTGATCCCAGCACTCAGTGGGCAGAGACAGGTAGATCCCTGTGAGCTTGAGGCCAGCCTGGGCTATATGGTGAGAATGTGTCTCAAAACAAATCAGATCAATAAACAAACAAAACAAGAAACCATCCTGTAATCATATTAATGCTGTCAATTGTTTTTGCTATAGAGTTGAAGATTTTGGTCAGCCAGTCTGTTCCCATTTCTCTCTATTTCTCTTTTGTGTGTGTGCATGTGTGTGTGTGTGTGTGTGTGTGTGTGTGTGTGTGTGTGTGTATGTGTGTGTGTGTGTATGTGTGTGTGTGTGTGTGTGTGTGTGTGAGAGAGAGAGAGAGAGAGAGAGAGAGAGAGAGAGAGAGAGAGAGAGAGAGAGAGAGAGCGAGAGAGAGCGAGAGAGAGAAAGCGAGAGAGAGAGCACAGGTGTGTGAATGACAACAGAACCCCTATAGAGGTCAGAGGAGAACCTCAGGGGTGGGTCCCCCTCTTCTGCACTATTTGAGACAGGATCTCTGTGGTTCATGGCTGCACCTAACAGGTGAGGTTGCTTGCAAACCTTGGAAGAGTCTCCTGTTTCTGACTCCCATCTAGATGGAGGAGTTCTGGGATTACGGATGTGCCGTGCAGTGTGTCCAGCTTTAGGTGGGTTCTAGGCAGCCAAATTCAGGCCATCATGCTGTGCAGCAAATGATTGCTTTACCCACTGTGATGGTGTGCATGAGAACCGTCCTGCCTAGGCTCACGCATTTGAATACCTGATCCCTGTTTGGGGAGGTCATGGAACCTTTAGGGTGGAGCCTTCTGGAGGAAGTACATCACTGGCTGCAGGCTTTGAGGAATTCCATCCTCACCCCACTTTTAGTTTGTTTTCTGTGCTTCCTGTGTGTGGATGGGGAGGTCGTCTCTCAGCTTCCTGTGCTAGCCACCTGCTCCTGTGTCTCCCATGCCATTATGGACTCTCCCTCTGGAGCCATAAGCCAAAATGAACTTTTGGCCACAACTTATTTCTGGTCATGGTGTTTTGTTACAGCACCAAAAAGTAACTAATACAGCCACTGAGCAATTCCTTACAGCCCCTTGTACTCATTTCCAAAGCACTACAGCCTTTAAAGTTTTAATTCCTTACTCAAATTGTCTCTCCAAGGAGCAGTGGTTTCCCTGAAGGTCCTTGGAATGAAGCATCCTGGGTAAAGATGGAATGGGCATTATAGAATCTCCATCTTGGTCAATATACGCTGGGATGAGACTCCATGCTACTATTAATACTTTTACCTGGTGTTTGCTGTGCATGAGGTTGGGGGCCAAGGTCAACGTGCATGACCCCAAGCTGCACGTGAGAGTGGACACGGTGCTGTTTGCTTGCCAACCCTGCCTGAAACAGAGAGGCTGGGCTGCCCTGTGCCATGGTAACTGTCTGGCATAGAGAGGTTGGGCTGCCCTGTGCTGTGGTAACTGTTTGGCATAGAGAGGCTGGGCTGCCCTGTGCCATGGTAACTGTCTGGCATAGAGACGCTGGACTGCCCTGGGCCGTGGTAACTGTCTGGCATAGAGACGCTGGACTGCCCTGGGCCGTGGTAACTGTCTGGCATAGAGAGGCTGGGCTGCCCTCTGCTGTGGTGGCTGTCATCACTGAGGTTAGATATCTGTTTTTATGTCTACCCAGGTCTGAATTCCAGAAGCAACTCAGCCTGTTCCAGGACTGTGTCCCCTCACTTCCTGTCTGTGGCTGTCAGATAGAGCTGACCCCATGACTGAGCTTGGTCACAGAGGTGGCTTTGAGAATGGACACGTGACCAGCATCAGCCAATAGGACTCATCCCTTTAATTTTGTGGGAGGGTTCAGGCCTATGGTGTGCCTATGAATTCTGTTGGGTTGGATTTGTATTATACTTTAACATTATGAGTGCTGGCACCAGACTCTGAGGACATATGGGGGAGGCAGGGTGCTGCAGCCCTCCAACTCCTTGGTCCCTGAGGGAGGGTTTTCCCTGTTTCATTTTCTCCAAAGAGATCTCAAGTTTCCAGTGCTTTCAATCCAAGGAGTCTGATTGGTTGACACAGTGGACTGGACCTTCCCACACTAACCTGTTTAAGACAATCCTCCACAGCTGCCCAGACAGTGTAGACAGTCGCTTACTGAGACTCTTCCCTTCAGAGGTGATTCCAGCTCCTGTCAAGTTGACATTAAAGCTGAGTGTCACAGTGAACCTCTTGCAAAAGCAGAAACTGTCAGAGCTGAAGGACAGCCCTGATCCTCCATGCTGTGGTGGGGGTGTGAAAGTCTCCCCCAGGATCACGTGTTTGCACACACAGCTTCCAGCTGTGGACGCTGTTTTGGACCAGGGTGCACAGCAAGTCGACGTAGGTCTGTCGACTCGGGGTTTGCAGGTTATAAAGTGGCCCTGCTTCTCGCCTAGGCTCTCAGCGTCCTGTTCTAGCTGCATGTGAGGGGCCTCAGCCACAGCTTCTTGCTGCCTTTCCTGGCATGGCGGGTTGTACCCCCAAAGACTGTGAGCCCCATGATAGCTTGCTCCCATGTTGCTTCTATTGGAAATTTTGTCCCAGTGATGAGAAAAGAAATCAACAGACTTCATATGAGAGGGTCTGTAATGGAAACAGAATTTAGAATTTCACCCCTACTTTCTGATAAATTCATTTACGTTTTTCCCTATAATTTTTTGAGATTTATTTATTTTTATTTTATATGTATGGGTGTTTTGCCCACATATGTGTATATGCACCATGTGCATACAGTGACCTCGGAGTCCAGAAGAGGGCATCAGATCCCTTGGAACTGGTGTTGCAGATGTTGTGACATGGGTGCTGGGAACTGAACTCCAGTTCTCTGCAAGAGCAGCCAGTGCTTTTAACCCCTGAGCCAACTCTTCAACCCCTTCTCTAGAATTTTAATAACATGAATTCATACAGCAGGTGCTGTTTGTTTATTTGTTTGTTTTCTTCTTTTTCCAGTTTTGAGGCTTATCATGCTCTCACTTGGTTCTGTAGCTCACTCCTTTCTGTTGCTGAGTCCTGTGCTGTTCCACTGTGTGAACATGATACCATTCAATTGTCTGTTCTCTTTTTGAAGGGTAGATGTACTGATTTGGGGCAATGACAAATTAAACCTTTATGAACATTGGTACTTTTCCTAGTCTCTTAATAGCATTTTTCAAAAAGCAGACATTAAAAATGGTGTGAGTGTGTGTGTGTGTGTGTGTGTGTGTGTGTGTGTGTGTGTGTATCGAATTTTTTTTTTCAGTGCTAGGGATTGAACCTGTAGCAGAGAGATACTCTTGCCACAGGTTCAATCTTCAGTCTTGCTTTTTAAAAATCTTGTCTCTCAATTTTTGTCTTGGAGTATTTAGACATTTCATTAAGTGTGAACACTGCTCATGTTTGTGTTTAAAACCTGTCATCTTGTTACTGGATCTCTATTTGTCTCAAATATTCTTTGTGCTCCCATTTTGTCTTCTTCTGGGTTATATAGTAAATACATTTCTTGTAGTCCTTTGAGTTGTTATTTTACTGATTAGGGTATTTAATACTGTTCTTTCACTCATCACCGTCTGTCTTCAAGTGACACTGGACCGCTTCACATACAGAACAAAAACCTTAGTTACACCTTTCTATTTGTCCCTTCATAACAAAAATCACAGTAGCCACGTGTTTGATTTACATGGGTTTGGTAAACCTCAGAGAATACTGGCATTATTTTTGCTGGTAGAGCATTTGTCTTTTAAAGAGAGGCAACCAAAAAGGACAGTTTTTACACATCTCCTCAGGAGTCATGTTCTCAGCTCCCCGACCACATTCCTTTGTGCAGTTTTACATTTTCATCTTGCGTCATCTCTGTCTCATGGTGTGAGGCTTCTTTAAAGTTCTGCTGTAGTGTAGCAATGCTGAGTCTGTAGATGCTCAACTTTGTGTGACTGAGAAAGAACTTGCACTCGTTTTGGAATTTATGTTTTACTGGGCATGACATTCTTAGTAGCTCTACCAGGTCCCTGTGGTGTTCTCTCTGTTGTTACTCTGTTATGCTGGCGTGTATGGTGAGTCTTTTGCCTCTGGCTACTTCTAGGTTTGTTTGTTTATTTGTTTGTTATTTTTATTATGGCAGGATAGATATGTGTTGTGCATGTGGCACACACTCAGGTAGAGATCAGAGGACAACTAGCAGGAATCCGTTCTCTCCTTCTCCCATGTGGGTTCCAGGGCTTGAACCCAGGTCATTAGGCTTGGCGGAAGCACCCTCCCCTTGAGCCATCTCGTTGGCCGTTTTAGGCCTTGTATCTGTGTGCTGGCCTAAGCAGTTGTGTTGTGTGTTGGATTTGTTTTCTTTACATCTCTCATGCTTTGTGGTCTCCACCTGGTTGGAAACCCCCATGCTGTCCATCGTCTCTTTAAATCCATTTCCCTTCTTCTCTGTTTTCTTGCCTGCAGGAACTCTAGTGAGCTCTCCTTTCGGCCTCTTGGAGTCGATCACAGCTTCCTGTCGCCTGCTCAGTTCCTTCCGTGGCTGTGCGTTGATGCATCGTCTCCTGCAGTATAACCCCTTGCGAACGCCATCCAGTGCTTTTCATAGCAACCTCTGCCGCTTTCACCTGAAGGGAAAATTTCTCGAAGAAGTCTATGTTTCACATCCCAACTAAACACTTCCAATAAAAATGCACATTTATTTATCCATCTCTGTAATAAGTCACTTGTCTTGGAACACACAGGATCGGAGGTGAAAACATCCATGAATCCAGACTGCAGCCTGCGAATGCCATGGTTTGGGTAATTGTAATGTCCACGTCACCCTGCATTCTCCTGGCCATTGACTCTGCAACCATCCACTGCTCAGCAATTTATCCCCAGCGAGAGGAAAGTTCAAAGACTGATCCTCTGGTGACAAGGTTCTCCTGTGTTCTGCTCTCTTCAGTCTCATCAGTCCACAACAATAGGTGTCTGTCATTCATGGACCACATGATTTGTGCCTAGTTGTTAGAAGCTCTGAATGTGTTCGTGTATTCATCTCCAAAACAGCCTGTGGGTAGCCAAGTGTGGTGCATGCCTGTCATCCCAGCAGTTGATGGGGGAATAGGAGGATGAAGAGTTCAGGGTCAGCCTGGACTACCTAGCAAACTTGAGGTCAGGCTTAAGCTACACGAAACTGTGTTTCAAAACAGCAACAACACCACACTATGGTTCTGTAAAGAAACACAACTATTGTATGAGTTTATATATTAAAAGGGGATTATCAGACTAGCTCAAAGGATGTGGTCCAGGTAGTCCACCAGTGGTGGTCTCACATTGGAGATGTTGAGGACCTGGTAGTTGTTTGGTACATGGTCCATGAGGCTGGATGTCTCAGCAGTCCCAATGTGGCGCTGGAGCCCTGGAGGACTCCCAGAGAGCTGCTGGACTTCAGTCTGCACGGGAATCCTGAAGAACGTAGTTCTAGTATCTGTGAAGGAATGTCACCAAAACAGGATAGACCAACTCGCCAGCCAGTGAGGGCAAGCAGGCCCAAAGCAAAAGCTACCTTCTGGAAAATACCTTCAAGCAGGAACCAGTGGCTGCTGTTACGAGCCTCTGTCTATCGACGGGCTGACACAAGCCGTTGGTGTCTGGAGTCTACATAGTTGAACCTGACATGGGATTTGAAGTGAGGGTCACGCGGGATCCGAGTTTTGAAGGTCAGCTTTCTTCTTCTTTGTTAGCAGCCACTGACAAAGCAGTGTGTTAAGTAGGGCAGCTACTTAAGTTCTCAGCAGAAAAGATTTATTCTCCCCCACGTAATTTCACTGTTAGTCAGCATTCCGGCGCCAGCATTAGGCTGTAGCAATCTAGGGGGATTTTTAGATTTTTCGAGAGAATGAATCATGGAGGGGAAGCTCCTGGGTAAAGCCGGAGTTGAGCTGTTTATGTTTTGAGAAATGTTGATCACACTGCAGTCAAGTTGGACCCCTGTGTTCATAACAAAGAGGGAACAAGAGGGAAGGGGCTGCTTTTGTGTGGGTTGAATCTCTCTTAATAAGGAATAATGGGCATCAACCCCTAGTTATTCAGCAAGCCAATTAAATTAAATTAGCTCAGTCGGGAAACAAAGCCGAAATCCTTCGGCTTCTCCATTTCTGCCTCGGACTCTGCGGTCACAATCCAGGACGGAGGAGCAGTAATGCCGCTGGAGGAGGAACCACTTGGCCGGTTTCTTCTCCCCAGGGTAAACACTCCGAGAGTGCCCCCCTCACTGAGTGACTATAGAGAACCTTTCTCTTCTTTACAGTCACAGCCAAACAAGCAGAATTAACATCTTGGTGTCTCTCCCACGGCAAGTGAACGTTACAGTTTGAGTCTGTATGGTATTAAGCAACCACCCTGTTCTAGTGTGCCCTTGTGGCTGCGATAGACACCATGACCAAAAGCAACCTGGGAAGGGAAGAGTTGGTTCCAGCCTGCAGCTCTCAGGTCACACTCCATCACTGAGGGAAGTCAGGACAGGAACTCAATCAGGGCAGGATTCTGAGGTAGGAGCTGATGCAGAAGCCATGAAGCGGTGCTGCTTACTGGCTTGCTCACCATGGCTTGCTCAGTCTGCTTTCTAAAACACACCAGGACCACCTGCTTAAGGGCGGCCCTGCCTACAGTAGTGGGGCCTCCCACATCAATCATCAGTCAAGAAAATGTCCCACAGGCTTGCCTATCGGCCAGTCTGATGCTAGAACTTTCTCAGTTGGGGTTCCCTCTTCTACAATGACTCCAGCTTGTGTCAGGTTGACAAAAACAACCAACACACCTTCCCTTGGGAATTTCCTACCACTCAGCGTATTTGAGGCCCAACAGGGATGGGCCATGCCAGGCCAGTAAAGAATACCAGCTTCAGAGAGAGGTGTTGGGTCAAGAGTTTTTCTTTCTGGGAGCCTCCAAGATCCAGTTATGGGTTTGTGCAAACCCTGTGGCCTCATATGATAATGCTCTTTCCCACTATTATTGTTAGGAGACATTAAATCAGTCAGATTCACGAGCAACAAGAGGTCAATGTCTGATTGAAATTCATAAGGTCAAAAAGGAAACTAAAAATCAATTTATAAGATATGAAGATTTAGGCTCAAGCTATATCCACAAGCCATAAAATTTCACATCCATAAATGTAAGAAAATCAGTTATTAAACTTGAGGGGCGAAAGAAGACTTATTAAGTTTTACACACACATAAGGCGGCTAACACATAATTTTAGCAGACATTACTGAGATCCTGTGTGTAATATAAGCGATGATGGGCTAAAATGCTAAATGGTTTAGCACTAAATTATTAAGTGATGTATCCCCGAGGTATTAAACAGATCTTGAGGCAGAGCAGGTGCCTCTCTAGCGAGACTGGAGCATGGGTTTAAGTGCATATTGATAACAAATGCACTTCACAAGGAAAATACTCTCAGTAATATTTTTGCTGCAGGAAAGTCTGGTGTCACGATGACTAAATGCTTCTTCTTGACAAAGAAATGTTCTTCTCTCCCATCCCCTGTTTTTAAAGGGAAAAAAATTAATCGTGTTAAATGTTGGTCCCTATGGTGCAGAAAGGGAATTCTGGTGGGATTTGGGTATTTCCCTGTCTCTCTCCTTTCGACATCTCTACATGCCTGAAATAGAAACTGGGGTTAAAAATGATCAGCTACGCCAGCAAAGCACAGTTCGTGTGGCAAACGAACCACTGATTTTGTCGGGATGGATGAGTGCAGGGAAAACGCTGAGGTGGATGGGTGCAGGGAAGACTCTGAGGTGGATGGGTGCAGAGAAAACTCTGGGGTGGATGGGTGCAGGAAGACTCTGAGGTGGATGGGTGCAGGGAAGACTCTGAGGTGGATGGGTGCAGGAAGACTCTGGGGTGGATGGGTGCAGGAAGACTCTGGGGTGGATGGATGCAGGGAAGACTGGGGTGGATGGGTGCAGGAAGACTCTGGGGTGGATGGGTGCAGGGAAGACTCTGGGGTGGATGGATGCAGGAAGACTCTGGGGTGGATGGGTGCAGGAAGACTCTGGGGTGGATGGGTGCAGGAAGACTCTGGGGTGGATGGATGCAGGAAGACTCTGGGGTGGATGGGTGCAGGAAGACTCTGGGGTGGATGGGTGCAGGAAGACTCTGGGGTGGATGGATGCAGGAAGACTCTGGGGTGGATGGGTGCAGGAAGACTCTGGGGTGGATGGGTGCAGGAAGACTCTGGGGTGGATGGGTGCAGTAAGACCCTGGAGTGGATGGGTGCAGGAAGACTCTGGGGTGGATGGGTGCAGAGAAGACTCTGGGGTGGATGGGTGCAGGGAAGACTCTGGGGTGGCAAACTTTGCATAAAAATTATGGCTGCAGTCACAGCACCTTTAAAACATTCTCTTTGCCCCCCCCCCCACCCATTTCCACTTTTGTTCTGGTGAGAAAAGGGAACCCAGGGCCAGGGAGCTGGCTCAGTGGCTAAGAGATCCAGTTGCCAAACCTGACAACCTGAGTTCAGTCTTTGGGATCCACACAGTGAAAGTAGAGAACTGAATCCTTGAAGTTGTCTTCTGATTTACACACACACACACACACACACACACACACACGCACGCACGCACGCACGCACGCACGCATATGTACACACACACAGATGTAATAAATCATAAACAGAGAAGTGGAAAGCCAAAGAAGCCTAAAAGTTTGCATCGTCATTAGAGGTTCAGATCGACAGTCACAGGGATGTTTGCGGGTGAGCTGAGGCCAGTTTTCTTGGTCACCTCAAAGATTTATTATTTCAAAAATTTATGTGTGTGTGTGTGTATACACGTGTGTGTGCAGGGGCTTTTGGAGGCCAGAAAAGGGCATCTGATGCCCTGGAGCTAGAATTATAGGTGGTTGTGGGTCTCCACTTGGATGCTGGGAACTGAACTCAGGTCCTCTGCAAGACCATCTAGCGCTCTTAACTGCTGGGCCATCTCTCCAACCCCTGTTGGTTATTTTAGAACTCATGGGTGTGGAACATAATTTGCACACAGAGCTCTGGCATGCATGTGTGTGGGTAACACTTCACAGGTCACATCTGTGAAAGGCAGAGGTGGCAAAAATCTAGGGAGTACAATCCAAGAGTTTGATGCTAAAATGCCCAGGTGTTCCTTGAGAAGGAACCAATGCTAGAATTTATCAGTTGTAATATAGGACTGATTAATTTAACATCATCTCCGATATTACTTTATGAAATGATTCTCAGGCTATGGTCCAAAAGATGATTGGAATTTTTCATGACCTGGGCAGAAACTAATCTTTTTTTTTTTTACTTTGTGGAGAAAAAAAAATGATCCACCAGATAGAATTTTGCTCATTTATTTTCCATCTTTTAATTTTTTTCTCTAGCTGCCCGAGAGGGCTAATAGGTAACTCAGTGGATAAACAGAATCAAGTGATAGTGATGAAAGTAGCCCTGGAAGACCTGATTTAATTTGATAAACATATCTTAGGAGTGAAAGTGTATTTACAGTCCCCCACAGTAATTGAGTTGTGATTTGGGTAGAATTTTATAAGGTACATAGCACTGTGCATTGCTGTAGCACCCTGGGCTTCCACAGCCTCTGGGTGACTTCGAGAGGCTGGGACAGCATTGGTCATGCTGGGAGATTGAACCACACATCATTTGTTTGGCAGTTTTATTTATATAACCAAGGGCAGGACTGGATATGGCCTCAGGTGCGGCTGTTTCCAGTCACTCTGGTGATACCGTGGGGCTTCCTTTTCCTTCATTATTTTGGTACTCTGGTGGGTTTATTGTTTGGGGGTATATGAAGCTGTTGGCATTGGTAATTCATGCCATGTCTTAGGTGAGGGTTTCAGACTCTCTGGGATCACTTTCTATGCAGTCCTGAGAATGTTTCTGATTGGTTCTGCCTGGCTCATCAGACCAAATGTGAACCAATCACTGTGTTCATAGTAAGGCATTTTGACTGAACAGACTGGATCTACACTGGGTCTGTAGACTGAAGGGGGAAGGAAGTTCCTGAAGAAGAGGAAATGGCTCTTCTTGAGAGGAGAGGACATAGAGAGGAGACTCAGGGTCAGAAAGGGCACCGATGGAGAGACCAGGAATCTACCCTGCAAGGCTGATTTAACTTATTCAATTCTTCAACTAGGGCTTGGCATGAGGAAACACTCAAATGAATGAATGCATGCATGCATGCATGAATGAATGATGTACTCAAATGGACCATGGGAATCCAGAATTTGGTAGCAAATATCATTAATATATTGGGAATGGTGTAGTGGGTTTAAAAATGCCCTCTTTAGCACATTCCTCTTAGAGAAGGCCATCTGTTCTCCCGTCTGACTTGGGGACAGGACCTGTTTTGACATATGCTAGTCTCTCTGACATGGTTGCAACAAACCCGAGGGCAGCTGGGGGACAAGGAACCTGTGGAAGACGCTGAAGCTCCTCAGCCCACCTCAGATGTGCCTCTGAGAACCCAGACCACTGTGAACCCCCAATATTGTCAAGCAAGCCTGGGACAGACTGGCAGGGGCCACAGTCTCTCATTTACAGGCTCACAAACTAAATAAATCTTAAACGACTTAAATTCACAGTGTAGACAAGGGTGACCTTGAATTCGCTTACTTTTACCTCCCTGGGGCTGGGATGCGATGCGCCCAGTTTTTGTGATGCTGAGGACCTAAACCCATACCAGGCAAGCATTCCACCAACTGGGCTGTCCAACCCACTGAGGTTTTTTTTTGGGGGGGGCAGGGGGTTATGATAGAGAAGCACACAGGTTGTTATCAGAAAGGAAAGACTGCCAGAGTCCAATCCCCCTGGTGACAATTTGTTCCTTGTTATTGGTCTCATTTTCATAGCCAGGAGGTTTAAACTCTCCAAGCTCATGCCTGGGTTTTCCGTTCCCCTGGCCTGCAAATATATGCTCAACATTTGCATTTTGATCAGCCTGTCTGCATTTCCCCGCCAGATCTTCTACAGAGGAGGAGCGGGGGAGCCTCATAATAACCTCGTGACTTTAGTGTCACATATATATCTCAGTTAACGCCGACACAATTGTTCTTGCTGACGTAACCTGAGCTAAAAATTTTCACAGCCGAGGATTGATCATTCCTGTAATGGAGAGCTGAAGGAAATATGGGTCCCCTGCTGCCTTTCAGAAGTCAAAGCAGACAGGAGACAGGATTGAGGTAAATATAAAACACACAAAAAAAAAACAAAATAAACAAACAAAAAACCCTCCAAACTAGAACATGTTCTATTTTAGGAGACACCATCTTAATTTTTGTTTTCCCTTAAAAAGAGAAACTATTATTGCTTTGGAGTTTCTTTTATAATAAATATCAATAAAATTGTTTGGGAGTTAAAAAATTACATGTTTCTTGGATATGACTTTCAGGTGAAGTTTCATGAAATTGCTCTGTAGTCTGTGTGCATTTTTACAATAGTCAAGTATAAATTATGTCACACCACATTATAAATTGTTATTAAAATGATCTGTGGTGTAACTAGCAGGGAACTTAAACATAACTGTAAAAAGGGAAATAAAAATCTATTAATGCAATAAACCTACTTAATAAAAGTTACTTTCGTATTCAAAAACAAAATATTAAGGCGTGCTTCAGATCTGAAAGTCAAAAATGAAGGAATAAATTAGCGGGGGTTAAGAGCCTTGCCGCAGCTGGCTAACAAAACTCCCGGGGATTATAAAATTTCATGCTCTCGTAATAAAAAGGATAAAGGATCGGCTAGAAGACCACTAAAAGTTCAAATAAATGAACATAAGAGAGAAGAGAAAGTCTGACATGATGGAACCTGCTAATGTGTAAAGACCGGAGAGACAGTATTAAAGTGTTGGAGTCCGGAATTAAATGCAAAATGAATTCGGGGAGGAGATTAATAGAAAATTATAAAGGTAAATGAGTTCGCTTTCAGGGTTTCAGAAAACTTCAGCTATCTCATTATTTTTCTTAGCACTTAAGGAGAAGCAGAGAAAGACAAATTAAAACCGGGCATAAGCCATATTGGAGTGAGTGGGAGAGCCGATTGCAGGCTAACCCCATACCCACCCCTCCCCATATTCCCTATACTTGACCTTCAGTTGTTAAGTACCACATGACAGCCCCCAATAAAGTAAATCCTCCCATGATCCTTTGCGGCAAAATGGGATCATGAATCTAAGGTTTTGTTCAATTACGTGGGAAATGTATCTAAAAGGAGGGGGTGCTTCTTCTTCTCCCCCTCCATCCTTCCTCAGAGCTCGAATATGTTTATGACAGCAGATATTCCAGCAACAATTTTGGACCAGAAGGTGGTCCTAGAATGACAAAGAATGGAGGAACGACAGGATGAAAGGAACCTGGAACTGGGTGCTGTGACCCAGTGTTTCTTAGTGCCAGCCTTAAGAAACCTCAGAGTCAAAGCAGATGTTACTGGAGTGACTTCTGTGTCTAGGACGGCAGCTTTAGTGTTAGAGGCAAGGCTGTGGTGGGGGTGCTGAGGGTGTGACCCATCTAGGAATCGGTGCTGATGCCAGGGACAAGTCATTGCAAGACAAGGTCCATTCCAAGTACAATTCAGCACATGAGGTCTGCAGAGGGCGAGGAGACAGCTCAGTTGGTGAAGGATTTGCCTTGCGAGCATAACTGACGGAACTGAGATCCTCAGAACCGAGGTGAAAAACCAGGCATGGTGGCACATGCTTGTAATCCTAGCGCTGGGGGGTTAGAGATAAGAGGACCCCTGGGGTTCGCTGGCCAGCCTGCCTAGCCTACTTGGGGAGCTCCGAGCCCATGAGAGACCACAGATCACAGGCGTGCAACACCACACTGTTTTATTTGATGCTGGGATTCAGGACTTGGCACATGAAATGCAGGACTCTCCCCTTGAACTCTGGGCGACCTCTCACCCCACTGCTATTGATTTCCTCTTCCTGTCTGTGGCCACAGCAGTAGGGAGGGCACTTGGCACTTGTTTGCTCTTCAGGAAACGCCCTCACCCTGGCCATAGAAGGTGCCCTTTGCCCTCAGTGTAGACTCAGTTTCCTTCATTCTGAACAGCCTGCTGATACAGGGAAGTGCTTCCAGAATGAGCAGTGGTGTGCTCGCAAATAATGACACGGAGACTTAGTATTAATTATGAAAGCTCGGCCTTAGCTTAGGCTTGTTCCTAACTAGTTCTTACAACTTAACTTGTATCTTTTAATCTACGTTCTTTTACATGGCTTGGTTACCTTTACTCTGACTGCCCATCCTGCTTTCTCTGCATCTGGCTGGCGATTCTACCTTTATCCTTCCCAGCGTTCTCGCTCTGCCTGGAAGTCCCGCCTACCTCTCCTTCTTAGCTATTGGCCGTTCAGGTTCTTATTACACCAATCACAGCAATCCATCTTCACAGTGTACAAACATCCCACAACACAGTAGTAGAAGTTCCCCCAGAACCCTTTGGGGGAGAGAGTCTTCTAGACTTTCCTTTCTTATGTTCTCCAGTAAGTCCCCCCGGCATGCATGCCCCCCCACCCCAGAACTGCCACTCTTCCTGTGGGTTCCCAGGTGCATCCTTGTTTGATAACACCTCCCTTTGCACACACCAGGCAGCTTTCTAGTTCCTCCCTTCCATCCTTCCACAGTGTTTATTCTCTGCACTGTTGGTTGTGTCCCGGGCAGCAGGGATACAGCAGTGAATAAAAGCCGCAGAAACGACTTTATTCCTGGCTCCGTCAGCTTGCTGGTTCCTAACACACCCCTGTGGAACCGTTGGTTGCTAAGGCTAAATGGTGTGCTAGGCTGATGAGGGTTGTTCGACTGGACTCAGATTTTATGTGATTCCCGCTTCTGTTCTCATAGACCTAGACGTGCTTGTGAAATTAACAGTGACCAGAGGCAACAGAGTGGACAGGAGCAACAGAGGCGCTGAAGTTGAAGGTCAGTAGGAGACGGGAAAAGATGGTTTTTGATTGGAGACTAGACTTTCTCAATAAATACGAATGATGACTTGGCTGTGTCTCAGTTCCAGAAGAAAAACTGTTTGGTAAACACAGCCAGGGAAGAAACAATATTTTAAATTAGAAAGAATTGAACAGGCTGGGTGGAAGATGGAAGTTCATGAAAGACGTGTCCTTTACCAGGCTTCAGCTCCTTCAGGCTTCCAACACGGACTGAAAGCCAGGAGCTTTCCAGGCATCCTCCAGGTCTGCAGAGCAAGGGTGAAACTGCTCACGTGTCCAGTCTTGTGACCTGAGCATCTCCTGGGGTTCCAGCTGCTCTAGTGTGAAGACAGCCGTCACCATGCCGTCACGAACAACCCAGACTACGTCAGGGGTGCCCATCTAGCAATCTGTCTCTCACACATTGTCGTTCTGCTGGTTCCTACCGTGTTCCTGCATCCCAGCGCCTCAGGCCTATCTGGGGAGAGGCTCTGGTGAATGGCAGTGGGCACACTTGGCCCTGAGGATGCCGCGCCTACCTTCACAGCCAGCTGAAAGCAGAAACCCCATCATTCTTTCTTTCTCTTCCTTTATTTGATTTTTTTTCCTTCTCTATTTTTGCTGTACTGGAGATTCAGGCAAGTGCTCAGCCCCTGAGCCGCATCCCAGTCTCCCATCATGCATTTCTCTAGTCACAGTGTCCAGCCATGAACTTGGCATGTCGCAGTCCCTTCAGTAACCATCAGTTGGGTTGAACCAATCTTCACTCCATGTACCTCCCCAAACCTCTCACGATTTATTGGTAAAAAATTCACCCTTAATTAGTGAAAAAAAACTGCCTGTGCATTGATAAATTATTCACCTTATAAAGCCCTCTGAGCTCTTCAAGTCCACTGTAAATAATTTACATTCCGACTCGTATGGTTTCCAATTTGTTTATTAATGTTATCCTGTAGAGAGAAAACAAACTAAGTGAATCCGCACTAACTCACTTTGCAGATCATTTGGAAGAAGATAAAAGATGCTTCTCTTCTCGTGTGAAGATGTTGAGGTCCAGTTTTTCCTGTTGGTAAGCAAAGACTTCCCGTGAACAGAGCTGCGGCGTTCTCCCCATCACCCTTTACCGACTCCCTGCTATACACACTGTAAGGAGTGACACCTGAAGCTCTCGGACTGCGTGTATCCTCTCCACACCTGTGGTGGTTTGAATGAGAAGCCCTCACTTACGTTTTCTGGACATCTGAATACTTGGTACCCAGTTGACGGCATTGTTTGGGGAGGTTTAGGAGGTATGGCCTTGATGGAGGAAGTATGTCCCCAGGGGTGGGGTGTGGGGTGGGTTGGGCTTTGAGGTTTCAAAAGCTGTGCACTGTTTCCAGCACATTCTTTCTGCTTCCTGTTTGCAGTTTGATATGTTAACTCTTTGGGCACCTGCCACCTGCTACCTCTACTTGGCTGCCATGAACTCTTACCCCTCTGGAACTGTAAGCCAAGTAAACCTCTATAAGTTGCCTTGGTCATGGCACCTCTAAGAGCACAGGGAGCAGGGAGCAGGGAGGGCCTGGGGTGTTGAGGAAGCCTCTACCCATCTCCCAGGCAGCTCTGGTCACAGCCATATCCCAGACTTTGATAAGGCCTGCACTCATGACATTAAAATCGGAGTCTAGGGCTGGTGAGAGAGTCAGTGGGTAAAGTCACTTGTCATGCAGGATGACCTGAGTTGGATCCCAGAGTCCACATAAAAAGTCAGATGTGGTGGCACATATCTGCAATACCAAGATTCCCAAGTGTGATGGGAGGTGTGGATGGGAGGGTCTCCCAGAAGCTTGCAGGCTAGACAGTGTGGAGTACACAGCAAGAAAGACCCTGCCTCAAACACAAGAAGAAAAGGGTTGCCAGTGGATGCTAACATCAGTAGGCACAATTCAGTGAGAATCAGGTTGTCTGTGTAGTCTCAGTCCAAAAGGGGACACCAGGAGATGCCAACTGTGTAGAAAGGAGGCAAGTGGAACTGTACAGAAACTGCTGATGTTGCTGCCTTCACCACAGCCCAGTCAGCAGTCCATACCTTGTCCTGATTCCGTGTACAGCTGAGTTGTAGGCTGATACCGCTCACTCTGCTCTAAATGCAGCCCTTCCAACCAATCACTGAAACCTCCGGCAGACCTGGGCTAAGAGATGTTTTATAAAACAGCTGGGTGGTCCTCCCCAAACACATCATGGTCACAATAGACAGATGGATCAGGGACCGGAAAGGCAGAAGCTAAGGGGACTTGACCATGGTAAGGGTGATAGACCAAACCTTGACCCGGAAGTGGATGCTGATGGTTGCTTGTTAATGCTTGAGTAAGATCTGTCAATTATTTAACCATTATTGTTTTGATTTTGATGCCTGCCTTTAAACCTGCTTATTTTCATTTGATGCGTAGGTGTGTTTGCCTCCATGTATGTCTGTGCACCATGTGTGTGCAGTGCCCGTAGAGGCCAGAAGAGGGCATCAGATCCATTAGATCTGGAGTTACAGACCGGTGTGAGCTGCCATGTGGGTGCTGGGAACTGAACCTGGGTCCTCTGGAAGAGCAGCCAGTGCTCTTAACCGCTGAGCTGTCTCTCCAGCCCCTAATTCCTGCTTTTCCTCAGTGGACAATGAGTCTGAGGATGTGGATTAGTGGGGAGAGCAGTTTACTAGAATGCTCCCACCCTGGCCACTGTGTAACTAGGTGTGATCACTCACACCTGTAATCTCATCAAGGAGGTGGAGGCAGGGGGATCAGAAGTTCAAGGACATACTCAGTTATGGATTCCAGGTCAGCCTAGGATTCAGGAGACTCCGACTCACAAAAGCAGCCACAGCCACACTAGTAACTGAGCTGCAAGTGCTGGTTTTGTGGAGTAACATTTGGGGGAAAATTGGGGAGGTTCATGACTTTTGAAACTTTTCTCCTGTCAGTTTGAAATTATCTCATCGTGAAAAACTAAGGAAAACAGATCCCAAAACTTCACTTAACCCCCTAGTTCAAAGGTCCTCACATAGGGGTTGCCCTTCCCCTGGGAGCTGAAATTTGGTAACGCCTGGGGACAGTTTTGCCTGTCTCAGCTAGGGGCTAGGTGTGACTGGCACCTGGAGGAACACCGTAACCCTCCCACAGTGCGTGGGGCGCACCCACAATGAAATGCGTGTGGCCCCAATCTCACCCCTGGTTTGACTGGGAGACTGTTCTAGGGTAGCTCAGTTTAAAATCTGTGCAATCAAGGAATGTCAAGAGGAACTAGGAGTCATGCAAATGTGTCGCACAGCCTGCACGCGAGTGTCTAAACTGCACCGGAATGTGAGTTTTGGCTCCCTGTCTAGTTTCACACTGTGGAGTCTGTGAGTTCACGGGCAGCGTCGACTCAGGGTGAGAGGCGCCTGGCGGGGAGTTTTGTGACTGCACACAGGCAGTTGAGAGGCCATCATTAGCAAACTATTTCCGTTCTCCCTGCTGGTCTAAGGCAGGCACACTCATCTGACCATTTCTAATGAGTTATAGGATATTGCTGCGTGGAGGGGGCTTGCTGTCAAACACTGCCTGGTGGGCTTAGGGAAGGACCAATCCTTCATTAATTAACCTTCACTTTCTATGTAGATTCACTCATTCAGATGCAGGTAATTAAACCAAGGTCATTTCAAGGATGGACAGGAAAAAAACAGCTACTAGAAAGAGGAAGAATTTTTGGGTAGAGGGTTTGGGATTCTATTTTTATCTCTGGGCAGAATTGTGGAATCATCTTTTCTTCACTTGTAACTTTTTTTTTTTTTAAAGTGAGAGAGTGTTACGTTCACCTCAGAACCAAATCTCAGGAAATTTTAAAAGATTTATTAGGCTAGTTACATCATGTGGGCTTCAGAAATAAATGTTGAGAGAATAAGTTAATTTAAGGAATATTCACGATGCAAAGGAAAGAATACAGAATTATACTGGGGACAGGAAAGCATTTTGGGGGGCCAGGAGGATGGGTTTTATTTCTATTTATTTATTTATTTATTTATTTATTTATTTATTTATTTATTTATTTATTTTTAAATTTTATTACTTATTTGTGTGTGTGTGTGTGTGTGTGTGTGTGTGTGTGTGTGTGTGTGTGTGTGTGTCCTGGTGCATGCTTTTAGAGGTCAGGTGGCAATTTTCATGAGCCCAGTCTCTCCTTCCACTGTGGAACCCGGGGATCAAACGTGGGTCACCAGGCTTCCGTGACAAGTGCTTTTATTTTCTGAGTGGTGCAAGGAGCAGTTTTAAATGACGGTGGTCTCCTGGCGGGAGTTCCGTGTCTCTTGGTTTTTGTTACTCTGTTTGGGGTGAGACAGTGTAGAACACGGATTTGGAGGCGTGCCCAAGTGAAGTATGCAGGAGTTTACAGTGAGTCATAAACACAGCTAGGAACACGAGCTGACTATCTCATCTGTTAAATGGGTCCGACGCCAGTCCCTACTCCAGGGTTGTCGATGGGAAACTACCAGGGAGGAACCCATCCTCAGGGTGTTTCCCGGGAAGCAGCCGCCCACCAGGTAAAACCCACACCGAGTCAGGCACTGCGGCAGGGGTTTCTTTATTGCCATCACCTTTCTGAGTCAGGAAGTGTGGTTGCTGTTCTTGCGTCTGAGACACAGAGACGACAAGTGAGTTTCATCAGTCACACAGCCATTAGGTAGGGAGTCGGGAGTTGAACACAAGAGTCTGCGCAATCCCAGAGAACTGTGGGCTCTTAGTTCACCTCATATGGCGATTTCAGTACGTGATTAAAGCCAACACACCGTGGGATGTTTTCCTGGTAAAACAAATGGGTCTTGGGTTGTGGAAGTAATGGCCTTTTGAAGCTCACCAGTGGTGTGTTGTCGTGTACTAGCCACTGAGAAGTGCCACCTAGTGGGCAGACGAGGGATGACAAGATAGCCTCCTCTGCTCTTGAGACAAGGTGGATTCTGTCTCGTCTTGGTCTCTAGAATTTTCATTATAAAGCAAAAGTGTGTGCCGTGTCATAGTATCAAAACCACTTCCCAGTTCTGACAGGAATGTATTGAGAACTGAAGTGCTCCATTAAAGTTACAGTATTACAATGGAAGCCAGATCCATCTAGCATGTTAGTGTCCCTTAGAGGAGAAGTATGAATCTCTCGGCTCATCCTGCTGAGCACTTTGCTTCAGTCATAACGACGAAATGCTTAATTTGTTAAACATATACAGAATCAGAAGCGGAGTCATTCGGTATCTCTAATATCGCTAGCAGTTATTAAAGTCAGTTTTTATCTGTTTAAACAGGTCATTAAAAAAAAAAAGAATGGCGTCGGAGGAAAAGGGCTGTGTCCTTTCCCCTGCAATGTTTAACACACGCTCCAATTTCTGATTAAGAGGCAATGGAAGTCAGAAGCACGAACAGCTTAGCAGGCAGAAACTGAGTCCTGGCCTGGCTTCGGCATCTGCATCGCGGCTAAGGCCGAGCAACATGCAAGTCACAAAAATCTCTTCATCAGTTGACACAGCAACTATTTAAGTCACAGGTCTTGTTCCCGACTCCTCTAGGTGTTTCTGAAGATTCTGGACTTTTCCCCTGACCTCTAACTATGTGAGTGCTGAGGACGTGCGTCTCATTCACTGAAATTTTGTTTCTCTGATTTTTCTTTTCTTTTTCTTTTTCCATGTAACATCCATTCCATCAGAAGATAGAACCTGCTGTGGGAGAAGCCAGGAAACTTGTACAGTGCCTCTGACTCTTAGAGAGCAAATGTGAATTCCTCACCTTAGAGAAAGAACACTATCTTAATCTTTTAAAAATCGGTTGTTTATTTTTATTTTCTATGTGTTATGAGTGTTTGCCTGAAAGTATGTATATGCACCACATGGGTTCAGTGCCTAAAGAGGCCAGAAGGGTGTCAGAGCCCCCAGAACTGGAGTCACAGAGAATTGTGAGCTGCCATGTGTGTGCTGAGAATTGAACCTCAGTCCTCCACAGGAGCAACAGGTGCTCTTAACTGCTGAGCCATCTCTCCAGCCCCGCTATGTTATTTTTTAAAAATTGATTTTGCTAGCCGGGCGGTGGTGGTGCACGCCTTTAATCCCAGCACTCGGGAGGCAGAGCCAGGTGGATTTCTGTGAGTTCGAGGCCAGCCTGGGCTACCGAGTGAGTTCCAGGAAAGGCGCAAAGCTACACAGAGAAACCCTGTCTCGAAAAACAAAAAAAACAAAAAAAAAAAAAATTGATTTTGCTAACCTAAAAATGACCAAGAGTGCTTGCTATGGCATGATTTTTTAAATAGGTTGAATGGTGCAGACCTGTATAGACTCATTTATTTATTTATTAAATTAATTTATTTAAAGATTTATTTATTTATAATGTACACAGTGTTCTGCCTGCATGCATGCCTGCACTCCAAAAGAGGGCACCAGATCTCATTACAGATGGTTGCGAGCCACCATGTGGTTGCTGGGAATTGAACTCAGGACCTCTGGAAGAGCAGCCAGTGCTCTTAACCTCTGAGCCACCTCTCCAGCCCCATAAGCTTTTTATTTCTCATTCATGTTCATCACTTTTCACTTCTGTGATAAGTATCTAGTAGACATTGGCCAGGTGTGGTGGCACATACTTTTAATCCCAGCACTCAGGAAGCAGAAGCAGGTGAACCTGGCCAGCCTGGTCTACACAGTGAGTTCTGGGCCAGCCAGGGCTATGAAGTGAGACTTTCTCTAACAAAACCAAACCAAACCAGGAAAAATGTATTGGGGCTGGTGATTTTAGACACTCCAGTAAAAGTCAGCGACCCATTGCTTTGTTAGGTGAATGGCTGGCAGAAATCCCCTTCCTATAGACTGTCTTTCCATTACTGTTTCTTTGCTTTGAAGAAGTTTTATTTTTTTCCCTGCTTTGACACAGGGTCTTATTATGGAACACATGATGGCTTTGAATTTACAAATCCTCCTGCCTCAGCCTCCAGAGTGTTCATTTACAGGTGCGTCCTAGCACATTTGGCTACTACAGTAGCTATTTGAATCAATGACATCCCATCTGTCAATGAAAACATTTGAATTATGTGTGTGTATTCCCACCATATGGCCTCTGAGATCAAACCCAGACCATCAGGCTTGGTGGCAAGCCCCTGTACCCACCGAGCCATCTCTTCTATTTAGAAATACAGTGCCTAGATCTTGAAGTGTCTCCGCCATGTTTCCCTCCTGTGGTTTCAAAGCCCCTGTTTCTGTTTCCAGCTGAGATGCACATGGTGAGAGATAAGAATCGAGTTTTTATTTTCACATGGGACTGTCCAGTTTTTCCAGCACCATTTGCTAAAGAGGTTCGTTTTCTCATTTGAATGTCTATTTTTGGTACCTTTGTTAAGACTCAGATAGCATGGGCCATGGGGTTATTTCCGGTCCTCTCTCCTACTGCATGGCCCTCTCTTCATGATTTAGCCATTTCACTCTCTCTTTAGCTCCTTGCTTTGGGAGCAGCTGGCTGTCCTGTTACAAGATGACTCTGTGGAGACCTCGGAAGGTTGGGGGGCAGGTGAGGCACAAGCATGGGAGAGGCGCCCTCCCTCCCTCCAGCCTTCAGATGAGACTCAGGGCCAAGTGAGTCCTTACTGTAACTGAATTCAAGACATCCAGATATGGAGATACTCAGTGAGATTTTTGAGCCCTGTCCAGATCTTGTCCCTCAAAAGCCATGAGATAATATACTATTGCTGTTTCAAGCTGTTGAATTTGGGTCAGATTACAGTAATTAGTAATTACAATAATTAGTAAATGTTGTAACATATCACTTTTCAAAGTGCAAAGGATTCTGGGGCTGGAAGATGGTTCCATGGGTAAAGTACTTGCTGCATAAGTGCTAGGCCCTGAATTTAGATCCCAAGTATTCAGGCAAAAAAGCCAAGCATGCCATGGCATATCTGCAACCCCAGCCCCAGGTGGGGCAGACATAGGTGGATGCCCAGGGCTCACTGGCCAGTCAGCCCAGCTGAAACAGTGAACTCCAGGTTCAGTGAGAGACCCTGTCTCAGACATCCAATATTGATCTCTCTCTCTCTCTCCACACACACACACACACACACACACACACACACACACACACACACACACACACACGCCTCCCTCCAAATATACAGAATTCTGAATTCTAAAAATCTGTAGCCCGAAGAATCCAGATCAGCCCGATCGGCAGTGAGTGCGTCTGTAGGACCGGCTTCGCAGTGTGTTTATGCTAATTAAATGGCATAGTATTTGTGAAGTGCTTAGAAGAATGACTGGTAGGTTGAACTCATTAATAAGTAGCCACTGCTTTCAATCTTACTGATGTTTGTTCCTTAGTCATTTGTTAATTAGAGTCGAACACAAATTCAGGTGTTCCCATTATCGCTTTTATGAACACATTATTCTGCAACCTGCTTCCCCCGCTAACAATATTTTATAGTCTTCCATGTCAATATAGGTTTAAGTTATTTTTTTAATTAACTAAATTCCCCACTGATCAATATTTATATAATTTCTCATTTTTTTCTTTGTTTTTGTCACTATGGACAATGCTGGAAAAACATCTGGAGAGTATTTTCAACTCAGCTGAGAAGTCAGAATCTAATTTTTAAAAAGTCAGGTTTCCAGAAGTGTGTAATTTACACACAGTGAGAGTCGATGTTTTCAGTGTGTGGGTCTACGTGCTTCGTGGGAGGAAAATCGTGGAGTAACTCCCGTCGTAATCAAGCCGCACCACCATTCCGCCGTCCCCAAACAAAGTCAGTTTTGCCTAATATCTTTTATTTAAAAAGGTAGCAGCTAAGAAAACATATCAGTGTACCATTTTTAGCCACCATCCTGTAAGGACACCCTCCTCCACGCCCCCAACCCCCCTACCCCCCGTAACATCAAAGAAAACAAAACTCTGCTGAGCTGGGAAGGTCTTCAATGACTCTCTGGCTTTTAAACCTTTGCCAAAAGTGTGTGAGCTTAATTAAGTTAAAATATTTCAAAGGGAGCAAGGTTGTAATAATTTGTTTACAACACAAGCCCCTCTTTGATCATGGATGTTCACTTTCATAGATGCCCTGTATCATTCTTGGGATGAGTGATAAAGTAAATTAACTTCGTGTAGGAAAAAAAAAATACAGGAAATTAAAGCAGTGTCTGAGGTGAGCTGCCCGATTAATAAGGGAACGCCGTGGCTTACTGACTTCAGGGATGAGTGGGTGTGCACAGTCTTCAGGCAATGGTATGGATTGCTTAGATGTTGGGTAAAATTATCTGAGAAGACAGCTTTAAAAACATGCCCAGTGTCCCTTTCTCTGGTGTCTGCATGGACCTTCTTGGTTCTTGAGAGGACAGTTTCTGGAAATTCAGTAAAGCCTGATGCAGTACCCTGTCTTAATTTGCCTAGAAAACTTGAGGGAGGGGCCCTTGCCCCTCTGAGGCCACACTGAGCCAGAAGCAACTCAACACAACACCACCCTGCCAGTTTTCCTATTTCAAAGATTCTCATGGCTTGGAAGAGAAGGTATATAGCTAATCTAATCTTAGTATTTAAGGCTCCGGGCTCCAGCCTCCCTCCCACAATTCACATCTGTCATGATTCCCCTCTGTCCTAGGTTTCATTGGTTTTCCTTCAGGGTGTCATTACTGTTAAAAAGGGGTAGCTGGAGGGGCACTAATTACAAGTAGGCAGGGTGGCCTGAAAACTGCAGGTGGGAACTTAGACCTCCTGAGGAGAGAGCCACAGGGGCTGTAGAAAGGATAGATTTCAGGCAGTCCTGGTGGTTGACATAGGCCGCTTGAGAAGTGGAAGATACAAGTTCAAAGCCCACTTGGGCCACCAGGTGAGGTCAAGACCAGCCTGGGCCATTTAGTGAGACCCCGTCTCATAGTAAGTGGCCGGGGGATCGTTTAGTGGTAGACTGCTTGCCCGGCATGCCCGGGGCCTATGTTCCATCCCAAGTACCACAAACCAAACGAGAGGGAAGAAAACCAAACCAAACACATAGCTGAACCGGGGGAACCAAGCCTGCGGCGGGTCATCGTCTCTGGCTCCTGTCCAAGAGCCTCCAGTGTCGCTGCTGTCACTGTCACTCTGACCATGCTCATCTGCTCAGCTCTTTGGTGGCCACAGGGGGAAGTGTGAGCATGGGGATTGTGAGTTACTAGTGCGTGACCTCGCATGGGAGGGTGGGAACTAGAAGCCGCTAACCAAAGTGATGCGGGAACTTCGAAGGAATGGTCAGTTGAGTCTGTAGCTCAAATTTCTACACCAAGAAAAATCACAAACGAACAAAGGGCAACTGTAATTGTTCTTAAAATCTCACAAGCAATTAAAGTTTCATTTAGCAAAATAATTAAACGTTACAAAATTTAGACAGCCTCTCACTGTGCAGCCTTGGGTGGCCTGGAACTCACGATGTAGACTAGCGTGGGCAGGAATTCACAGAAGGGTCTTCTTCCTCTGCCTCCTCTGCTAAAGAGAGCACCACTGCTGTGGCTGTTGCATTTAAATATATTTAAAAAAATGAAAATACAAATGCTCTAGAAGAAATCCTGAAATATTTACTTTGTGACATTGGTCCAGTGTTTTAAACGTGACTCAAAAATCCAGAAACTGCAAAAAAAAAAAACAAAAAAAAAAGAGTTCAGGGCGTTAAATGTATTATTAAACATGATCGCAGACACCAAAGTCAGGCAGCTTCGTGCCCTGCTTCATCTTCATCCCACGGCTGCAGCTGTCCAGCTGATGTTCGTTCACTGTCCAGTGTGAGCCAGCCCAGGGGCAGGCCTGGCACGCACGTGGTCCCGGGGCTGCAGACTAGGTCCACACTCCTCTCTCCCTTCGCTCTGACACCCGCCTTTACTTCCAATTTCACTTAGTGGGTCAGCTTTGTCCTGCCCTGGTCCCCTCCCGGTCCTTCCTAATGAACTGGGTGGTTTGGAGTTGGAGCCCGGGAAGCTGGGATTGCTGTAGCCCTGGGACTGCCTTCCTTCCGGTTCCTCTTTTCATCAACCCCTGTGGGGAGGGGATGCCTCACCTCCTCTGTCTTTGTTATTGTTGCTTCCCCCCACCCCCTTTCCTCACTTGCTCCTTCCGGCTCTACCCTTAGTGACTCATGCCTCAGCACACACGGTGCCATCCGTGTGCCTTTATTTCCCCCAAGTTCTTGGGGTTGTAGAGGTGACTGTTTCGAATCGGCAGTCATAGTGTTTTGACTGTGTGTCCATCATCTGTGGTTGTGTTTGCAGTTAGTGTTCTACTCTGAGAGGAGAGCTGGAGCGGACCTGCAAATGCGGGGTGAGGGTTTAGCTACCAAGTGACAACTCCAGTTAAGTCTGGAGACATGACGTCCCCACCCTACTCCAGCCTAGTCTCACTGAAACATTATGAACACTTCCACTGAAAAACATGAATGACTATAAAAAAAAAGATCCAACCTAACCTGAGGTGTGCAAATACCAATAAACACAAAGTAGATGAAAAATCAAGGCAGCGTGATAGTGAAAGGCAGACCAAGGAAGGTTGTCAGGGGCTGGGGGAGGGGAGGGTATGGGAAGGAGGAGGGTGTCAGGGGCTGGGGGAGGGGAGGGTATGGGAAGGAGGAGGGTGTCAGGGGCTGGGGGAGGGGAGGGTACGGGAGTGAATATGGTCAAAGAAGTTGTCTTTATGAAACCCAGTACTCTACACAGTGACTATAACCAATAAATAGTACCACAGGCAAAGTGACTCGTTAATGGGTAAACTGAGGTACTGTGCAACATTCATCACAGATGGGAGTTAGCTCTTTCTGTATAGGACCATAGTGACCATCAATCTTGGGAAAAATCTTTAATGTTAGGAACAGATGACCTACTGCAAAAGACATCTTATGAAGAGAAAAATCAAGAAAGCAGAAGCTGCAAGTATTTATGTTCAAGCACATTGTTCTGAAAAATTGCGTATTTTTAGAGTACTGTTTTTGGATACATATGTGTGACATATATCTGCACGCCTGTATGCTTGTGTGTGTAAATAAAGGCATGCACATGGCATATCATAAACATGTGTATGTGAGCACAGGTATGCACATAGCATGTCATAAACATGGAGATCAGAGGACAATCTAGGGTGTTGGTCCTTACCTTCTGGCTTCTTTGAGGCAGGGGCTATGATTTGCCACTGCACACACTAGGCTAGCCAGCTCTAGCTTCCAGAGACACACAGAGAGATTGTTCCAGCTCCACCTCCCATCTTGCTGCAGGAGTGTTAGATTGCAGACGTGGGTGCCATTACATCCTGCTTTTAGATGGGCTCTGGAGATTCAGACTCAGGTCCTCATGCTTGTGTGGCAAGCCCTGAGCCATCTTCCTGCCCCCCCATCCCTTTAAATAGGAGCAATTTTGATTCTGAAATCTGTTATTGACAGTCGAAATGAACTGGCACAGAAAACAATGGCCAAGAACCCTTTCTCCATCATTAGAGTCCCATGGAACTTTGATCCCAGGGACAAAGGAGGGACTCCTGGGACAAGGCAGGTTCAATCCTGACACCAGATGTCAGTCACTAATTTGAATGAATTTTCTTAGAAGGAGTCTATGGTTTCTGATGGTGTCTGAGACCCAGGGCTGGAGCAGTAGCCCAGCTTAGGGGTGTGTCTTGAGGAGTCTCTTGGGGTGGCAATCAGATATCTTACTTGGACAGTATGACTGGGGCTGGAGAGTGAGCATCTGCTTCCACGATGGCCCACGCATGTGGCTGTGTGGGAGATGTGATTTTCTACAATGCCTGGACCTCCGGTATATCCATGGGGATGAGGTGATGTTGCTGCTCGAGAGTCCTCACAGCATGGCGCCTAGCTTCTCACAGAACAGGGGTTGCAGGGACACAGTGTATAGAGTAGCCTCGGGAGTGAGTGCTCAGCTCTAGAAACTCCTCCTTCTCCTCTTCTTTCTCCACTCTTCCCTCTTCCTTCCCTCCCTCCTTCACCTTTCACCCTCCACCCTCTTTCCCTCCCCTCCTCTCCTCCTCTTCCTCCTTCCCCTCTCTCTCCTCTCCTCCCCCCTCTTCCTCCCCTCCCCCACCATCCTCTTCTTCTTCTTCTTCTTCTTCTTCTTCTTCTTCTTCTTCTTCTTCTTCTTCTTCTTCTTCTTCTTCTTCTTCTTCTTCTTCTTGTTCTTCTTCTTCTTCTTCTTGTTCTTCTTCTTCTTCTTGTTCTTCTTCTTCTTCTTCTTGTTCTTCTTCTTGTTCTTCTTGTTCTTGTTCTTGTTCTTGTTCTTGTTCTTCTTCTTCTTGTTCTTCTTGTTCTTGTTCTTCTTCTTGTTCTTCTTGTTCTTCTTGTTCTTGTTCTTGTTCTTGTTCTTGTTCTTGTTCTTGTTCTTCTTCTTCTTGTTCTTCTTGTTCTTGTTCTTGTTCTTGTTCTTGTTCTTGTTCTTCTTCTTCTTCTTCTTCTTCTTCTTCTTCTTCTTCTTCTTCTTCTTCTTCTTCTTCTTCTTCTTCTTCTTCTTCTTCTTCTTCTTCTTCTTCTTCTTCTCTTTTCTATGTTCCAGGTTTTTACTGTGGCATCCATGCTGGCTTCACACTCATGGTTCTCTTGGCTCAGCCTCCTGAACACCCGCATTACAAAGCACATAACCATACCCTGCTTCATGCATACAAGACCTTATATGATACCCAGACAAGCCCTGTCCCCCATGAAGTCCAGAAGACTAGGCTCATGGAGGCTACCCAGACAGCTGGTTGCCGCAGGTGACTGGGTCCAGTGTTCCCGTCATTGCTTTGAGTTAGGTTCATTTGTAAGAAAATGAATCACCCTTTAATCTTTGGTTGTAAGATTATAGGATTCTTTCAGTAGCCCCGTGATGGGAGCTAGCCCACAGGTCATTAGAGAGAGAAACTATCTCCCAGTGAGCCTGCTGTGAACATTCTTGAAATTCATGGCACCTCTGGATTCTTAAATATTATTGGGTGAGCAATGGGAAAGTTGGCACTGTATGGGAACATTTCCAGAGCTTGATTCTGCCAGGATATCTCACCACCTTATAAACCCGGGCTTTGGAATCTCTATGTAAAGCCAGAATACCCTAACTCATGACCTCTATAGATAAGGAACTGATGGGTGGATTCACAAAGTCCCACACCAGAGAGTTGGGCCCAGACCATTGTATCCTTAAAGAGTTGGCCCAGGTGTCCTGATGCTGTAGGAAATCTGGACCACACTGTAGCAGCACATCAGGGCCTAAGCACAGAACATTCCCGTGAACTCATAGGAAAGAATTAATTGCAAAATGTGCCCCCAAGTAGCTAAACAAATTAACTTGCCATGCCGGATTATAGGTGTTAAACCAATTACATTTTAGGAAGCATCTGTCAAAAGTTGTGATTTTTATTTTTGGATTAGTTAACAGTAAGACGTTCCTGAAAGTTGTTTAACAGCAGGACTGATGGCCTAGGGAGACAGGCTTGAAACTGAGCCGGGAAATCATTGTTGAAGGCTAAGAAGAGCCTGCAACGGTACCTGCGTCTGCCTACCAGCAAATGTTTATGGAACCCATGCTGACTGGCTTTGCTGCACTATAATAACAGGACAAAATTTATTTTAAATAATGAGAAAACAGAAATATGGAAAGGAATTTAACAGAAAAGGATACTGATCAATGGATTGATTGTGGTGTGTGTGTGTGTGTGTGTGTGTGTGTTCCTCGGCTGTTGTCTGGAGACCATTGACTAGGTGAGGCTGCCTGGTCAGAGTCCCAGGAAAACTCCCGTCTCTGATTCTCCAGCACTGTTACAGGTATTTACTATGTGCTTGGCATTGCATGTGGATGCTGGGGCTCTGAACTCAGCTCCTCACGATTGTGTGGCAAGTACTTCCCACCAAGGCATCTTCCCAGTCCCCAGAGTTGGATGCTCTCAAAACTGTTTAATATGATTCAGTTCTCCAAGGTCCAATTTCTCTTTTAATTAGCTTTTAGGGAAATAGAAACATAAATACTGATATACGTGTAAATATATGTACATTGTTGGTGATATTTTTCCAGAAGCAGTTACTTTATGAAAAATTAGAAAAAAGAGAAAAATTGGAAGAACACAGTATTTACCTATAATACCCCCATAGAGCGATTGGAAATTGGTAATACTTTATTTCCATTCAAGTTTTTTTCTTAAAAAATGCATCAAATTTAATGAAATTGTTAGCATACTCAGCTTGTTCTTTTGTGAGCTGTTTTAAAAGCAGTATCCACGATAATTTCCCAGAGTCCTTAAACAAACTTGGACGATTTTAAAGGCCCTGTGTAACTAATTTCGTGGGTTGTTACTAGAGTCTCCCCATTAGGAGCATGGCCTCATTTTTTCAAACGACTCGTGTGTGTGTGTGTGTGTGTGTGTGTGTGTGTGTGTGTGTGTGTCTGTGTGACACACACCAGTGTGTGGGAATGGATGGACATGTTTTAGCATGCCTTCAGAGCAGGGGTCTTGTGATTTTAATACATGCTTGGATTGACAAGGAATAAATCTTTTTTCAAAAAAAAATGATTGAATGAATTGATTGATTATTTTTTTTTCCTGGCCTGGTTGCATTTCCCCCTCTCTCCCTCCTCTCCTCCCAGTTCCTCCTAGAATAAATCTTTTGTTGTTCCTATTTCCCAATCTCCTTCACATTCTTTGATTTCACAATGGCTGGGGTCAGATAAAGTTGATCACATTTTTTTTTTTTGGTCATTTTGAATGAGTGCTCTTTTCTTTTGGAAATCATCTGCTCATGTTCTTCACTCATTCTCCACAGGGATGCTTTCTCCTTTTGTTTTTTCCCTAGCTCTCCTCCTGATGTTTTTGAGATGGGGCCTCAAAATATAGAACACATTTGGTTAATACCCTAAACTTTCATTTCTAGGTATTTTTCAGTCAGTCCCCTTAAAATGTCTAAAAAATTATCCTGTCTTATCCATTCCGATGAGGGTTGCCCTTGACTGAATGAAGAACTGACTGGCCAGGAGAGGGAGTGGAGGGGACCTCCTGGGAGCCTATGGTAGCATCCGAGGGAGTGTGGAGCTTGCCAAGAGATGCACCGGACAGCCTGCAGCCTTGTTAAGTCTGAGATGCACCCTAGGAAGACCTTCTGAAGACAGGAAAGAGAGGGCGAGGCAAAGATGTGGTAAGCTCTCAATCACTGTTGAAAAACCTTAAGCATGAAAATAAAGCTCCCTGCTCCCCGTTTAAATGTCCGAGCGGATTTCTTCTTGAGCTTTCATGTATGAGTGAGAGTTGGGGTCAATTTCTAACTCTTGGTGTGGATTGATTTAAACTCAATTTGGAGAGTGGATGTAGGATAAAAGAAAGGCCACATAAGGGGCTGGAGAGATGGCCCAGTCCTTACCAACACTCTGCTTTTGCAGAGATCAGGGTTCAGTGTGATCAGCACACATTTCTGGTGGATCACAATTGCCTCTAACTCCAATTGCCGGGCATTAATGTCCTCTTTTGGCCTTCGAGGGCACCAAGACGCACATGTGGCATATACATATACATATATATATATATATATATATATATATAGGCACTCACAAAACACATAAAATAAAATGAAAAAATATTTTAAAAAAGGCTATGCCTCATTTACAAAATCCACTCTTTTTTTTTTTGTTTGCAGTTTTGAGACAGAGTCTCACACTAAATCTCATGCAGGTCTAGAACTCTTTATGTCTCAGCCTCTTGGGTGCCATCCTGCCTAGCTCAAAGTCTGGTTTTGAAAGATCAATTAAAAAGAGAGGCATTCATTCCATAGAAGATTTGGAATGGAATCTGGGGCTGGATGAGCCCCAGTGGGAAGAGCCACTTTTGATTTTGAAGGTGCTGTGGGCAGAGGGGCCAGGTGGCTTTGAGCCTGTGTTCCCGGTGGAAGGTTTCCTGCTATGAGCTCTTCCCCTGGGGTTGACATCATGATGAGGTTCTTCCCCCTGGGGCTGTGCCATCATTCCACCTCGAGGAATGGTGTCAGCACTGGTGATTGATTGCTTTGTCTCCTAGTAAGCTTTGAAACCATGTGACTATATACGTAATATAAAATCAGCTGTTCCTGTAGCCATCTTAGGCTGGTCTGGAACTCACTCTTTAGCTCTGGCTAACCCTGAACTCTCAGTGACTCTTCTTCCTTAGCTTCTCCAGTGCTGGGTTTATAGGCATCAGCTACCATGAGCTCAGAATTTCTAGTGTGTGTGTGTGTGTGTGTGTGTGTGTGTGTGTGTGTGTGTGTGTGTGTGTGTAGGGATATTTATCACATTTATCAGTGGCTGTGAAAGCCAGAAGACATTGGCTCCCCTGAGCTGGAGTTACAGGTATTTCTGAGCTGCCTGAAGTAGGTGCTGGGACCTGAACTTGGGTCCTCTGCAAGAGCAGCCAGTGCTCTCAATGACAGGTTCAGAATATCTTAATGTAAAACTATTTCCCTAAGTTTGATTTCAATTTTGAGATCATTGTATGTGTGCATGTGTGTTGAACTATGCATTTTAATTTTCTATATCACCATGTCACTGGGATATTTTTAGTGTTTATTTTGTATTTGGTCAATTTATTAAACTTTTATTTCTAACTGTTTTCCAATATTTTTAATCAAATCTCTTGAATTTTCTAGAAAATTATCATAGAATCCCTCAATACTTCTGTCTTGAACTTTTCAATAATCATGTATCAAATTATTTCTTAATACAACTTTATCAATCACATTCCTCGGGAAAGACATTCGCTAGTATTGGCCAACAATGCTTTTAATTTGCTCCTTAGTTTTGGATTTTATGGGGCTGTTGTTAAGATTTTACAAGTCTGACTTTATGTGGTGATTTGAAAGAGACGTCTTTCGTTTTATTTTGGAAGTTAACTTTCATCTTAAGTTTATTAAGAATGTGTTATGATTCAATGAGAAATTTCTCCCGCATTGCCTGTCATGTCTTTAGATTACCACGATAAAGACTCCAGCCTTCTCCATGTTGACATTTGTCTCTTAAAGTGCTTTGGAGCTCCGGCACTAGTCATTTTTAGAAAGTGTTCGTTTTTGTTTTAAATATGAAACTTCACATGTAAAATGCTCACCGATTGCCTTATGTCCATCAGTTCCTGTGGAGGACACAGCACGGTGAACATGTCAGACAGTCTCCTCCCTGCTGGATTTAGCAATCTGGGGGAAAACTAGAGGATAGTGAGGATTTAAGAATCAGGGGGGGGGGTTTCAGATTCAGGATTCTCTGTAGCAGAACAAAGCTTCAGTTCTGTGTGTGTGCATCTATGTGACGTGTGTATATGTGGATGTATATGAATGTGTGTGCATATGTTGGTGTATGCGTGCATGCATGCATATGTGCATGAATGTGTATGTGTGTGTGTGTGTGTGTGTGTGTGTGTGTGTGTGTGTGTATGTATATCCATGTGTGCAGGTTCACCTGTACATGTGTGTATGTGCATGTGTGTAGAGGCCAGAGGCCAAGTTGGATCTTGTTCCTCAGGCACTGTTCACCTTCATTTTTGAGACAGTGTGTTGTTGCCCTGAAACTTGCCAAGTAGGGCAGACTCTCCGGGCCCCTGGGCTCCAGTGAACCTTCCGTTTCTGTTTCCACAGCACTTACCTTGCAAGTACTAGGACCCAAGTTTGATCCCCAGTGGCCGCATTAAAAGAAATCCTCCTGTAATGGTGCATGCTTGCAGCTCTAGTACTGGAGAGGAGGAGGTGGGAGGGTACATACGAACTGGCGCACCCTGGTCCCCTGCACAATCAGGAGGCAGTATTGTATATTGTAAAATTAAAAATTAATTGGTGGAAGAAAAAAAACTCCCTTTAAAAAAGCTGACTAGTGTTTATCTTTGTGTGTATGTGTTGTGTGGTGTGTGTGTGTGTGTGTGTGTGTGTGTGTGTGTGTGTGTGTGTGTTGTGTGTTGAGTGTGTGCGTGTGAGAGAGTGTGGCCTGAGGAGATAATCTTGGTTGTTGGTCCTTACTTTCTGACTTGTTTGAGTCAGGGTTTCATGTTCACTGCTACGTATGACAGGCTAGCTGGCCTCTGAGATTCCAGGAATCCTCCTGCCTCAGCCTCCTGTCTCACAGTAGAAGCACCGGGGTATAGACATATGCTGTGGCATCCAGCTTTGTGTGGGTCCTGGGACTCAGGTTCTGGTCTTGCAGAAATAAGGCCAAATGTTAACTGTCTTCAGTGGCAGAATTCAGAAGTCTCTGGGTAATAAAAAACAAAGCAAGAGAAAAGAAATGGTCACTAGGTTGGTTTCCTGGGATTCTTCATAATGGGCCACAGAACCACACTTAAAAGAATTTCTTTGAACATTCCATGTGTGTGTACAATGTATTTTGATCACCACCACCTCCTCCCAGCCCCCCAGTACCCTCTATTTTTGAGGGTTATATTGTTAAGGTTTACTTTATTTTTAATTATGTGTGCGTGTGTGTCTTTGTGTGGCTATGTGCAGATCATCTGGAACTGGAGTTACAGGTGATTGTGAGCAGCCTGATGTGGATGTGGGTGCCAGGAGCTGAATTCTGTCCTCTGCAAGACCAGCAACTGCTCTTAGCCACTGGGCCGTCTCTCCAGCCCCCTTTTTGGTTACTAATGAACCCCTGAATTCAATTCATGCTGTCCATGTGCACATGCTACCAGCAGCTGAGTTCCCAGAGAGCCAATGGCAGCCATCAACTGCCAAGAGCCCCTAGGCTGAGGGTGGAGCCTCGTGGCCCCTCCCTCATTTATGCTGGAATTTCGACTGGTTTGCCTGATGCAGGTAGGAACCAACCTTCTTAACCCCCATTTCCCATGATGGGAAAGGACTGTTCCTGGCTAGTGAACCATCCTGTCCATGTGACTCAGCAACACACATCTGGGCAGAGTGATCACTTGCAAATGCTCCCCCCACCCCAGCATCTGTTTCATCTAAATAAAGGGGGTTCTCATAAACACAGTGCAGCCATGGCTACGAAACCCTATCAATTCATATCTCTCCACAGGCACAGACAGGATCGTCTTTGAGAAGAAGATGAGCTGTCTCCAGATGTTCTCTCCCTAGAACAGTACTTTATAAAAATAAATGGGTTTCCAGGACTATGAATGTGTCACAGAAAAACCAAGTAAGATCTCTCAGCTTGTCACAAAGCCTGGACTTTCAGGGTGACACGGGAAATCACTTTATGATGTCAGGAGGAAGACCGTGGAAACTGAAGCCCCCAACACAAGAAAGGGGAGGGCTGTGCACCCCTGCTTCAGCGCACATCCTGCAGTGTGCTTGCAGACGCCTCTCTGTGACGGGGACACCATATGAGCTCCAGGTAACAGATGGCATGGCCAAGTTTATAGCCATCACTGGGCTGGTCCGACTATAGAAACATCACTGCCCGGTGGAGGATGTCCATACAGACACGTGAAGTGTTAAATGGTAACACAAACCCAAGGGTACGTGTTAATTAATTAGTAGGCAAACGTGGTTTGAATCAGAAATTATGGCTTCCCGTTTAGGGTTTTTATGGGACTCCTGAGCGTGTGAACGAGTGGATCTCTGATCCTTGTGCCTTCCCTTGGGGTCTTGTCCCTTTCTTTGTCTTTCAACGTCAATGTGATAGTTTCTGTTTTATCTTACTATTTTTTATTTTGCTATATTTAAAAGAACGAATGAAGCCGGGCGGTGGTGGCGCACGCCTTTAATCCCAGCACTCGGGAGGCAGAGCCAGGCGGATCTCTGTGAGTTCGAGGCCAGCCTGGTCTCCAAAGCGAGTTCCAGGAAAGGCGCAAAGCTACACAGAGAAACCCTGTCTCGAAAAACCAAAAAAAAAAAACAAAAAAACAAAAAAAAGAACGAATGAACGAATGAATGAATGAATGAGAACCTAGCCACCAGGGTAAAAGTTAACAACTGAACTGTTATTTATACCTACTGGGAGAGGGGAGATCCATGTCCTTCAGTGGAGTGACACCAACTGTGTCAGCCGCTCCAGGACAGGCCTCATGCTCAGCTGTAGATCACTGAATGTATCAGCTGCTCCAGGACAGGCCTCATGCTCAGCTGTAGATCACGGACTGTATCAGCCGCTCCAGGACAGGCCTCATGCTCAGCTGTAGATCACTGAATGTATCAGCTGCTCCAGGACAGGCCTCATGCTCAGCTGTAGCTCACCAATATGTAACGGATTCCACAGGTTTGTTTGTGTGCTTTTATTTGGTTATGTTTTTTTTTCTTTTTTGGGTGTGGTTTTGTTTTGTTTTCTTGATTTTGGGGGGATACATTCTTGTACTGGCTCTTTGTTTTTTGAGAAAGAACTTTAAGTTGGTGGAAAGGGAAGGGAAGGGGATCAGGAAGGACTTGGGGGGAAGAATATGATTGAAAAAAATTTAAATTTAAAAATTGTTTTAAATAATAAAAAATATAAGAAAAAAGAAAAAAATGTCCCCCAGAGTTTTTGTGTTTGAAGGCTTGGTCTTCAGTTCATGGGACTGTTTGAGACTACAGGATCTTTAGGATGTGGCTGGAGCCTTTCTGGAGGAAGTATGTCATGGAGGGGGTTGGGGTTGGGGGATAGGGTGGGAGTGGGAGTGGGAGGTGTTGAAGCTTTATAGCCTTGTCCCATTTCCGGTTCTCTCTTCCTCTTTTCCTGTCAGGCCAGCCTCATGTTCCTGCTCCTCTGTCCTCTCTGCTTTGATAGACCATGCCTTTCCTAGAGCTAAGCCCAAGTGGGCCTTTCTCCCCTAAGTCGCTCTTTTTGGGGAATTCTGTCACAGCATCAGAAAAGTAACTAATGTTGGCATCAGGAGCTGAGAGGTTGTTGTGAACTAGACGAACCTGGGAAGAGGGCTGAGTCCCACGGGGACAGGGATAAGGTTCCCGAGTGGGCAGTCATAAGGGTGAGGAATTTTCGGGGGTCAGGGAGAAGATGCTGCAATTGTGTCGTAAGTGGACAGGTATGATTTTAAACTTTTCATGAAGGAAGAGTGAGTATATGTTGGGAACAGAAGGTAGTAAGGATCAGCGTGTATTTAGATAGCATGGTTCTGATGTGATGTCCAGTGTGAGCCAGTGAAAATATGGCTGACAGTGAACATCTGGGGAGCTGGGAGTCAGCATCAAATCAGATGTCTGGGAAACCCAATGTAACCTGTGACCTGTCATATAATCGCTTCAGGCAGGATGTCACCTTTGTGTGCGTTTTATGACTGTGGCCTTGAGGTGAGAGGCCAGAGTCCTTCACCTTTGCCAACCTGCTTGTGTGTGTCTGTAAGTCTGTCTGCTCACCTGTATGTGTTCCTATGGCTGCCTATGTGCAGCCTGTGTGTGCTGGGCATATGTTCCAGTGTCTCTGTGTGGCTGATATGTGCTGGTTACTAAAGTGTGTCTTATCTACCCACAGCTTCTTAAAATATCTCCAACATCCTGACCTCCCATAATCCCCTTCCTCTCCTGATAGCTGAGCATGGACCTCACAGGTTCCTTCAGAAGCCCTTGAATTCAGAGTCCATTTACTAGGTTGTTTCTCTGAGTGCCACCCTGTGGCATCTTGGAGGTGTGTGAGTGGTCCTAACAATGTTGCCAAGGGCTGTGGAAATCTCTATGATAATTAACTTTTAATTGAAAAGAACACTAATAATCCTTATAAAGCTTTGTGTTGTGGAAAGGAATGCTGCAGATACCAGTTCTTCAGATGGTCTCACCCAGCAGAGAGGCTGAAGGAGGTCCCTGCATCTGAATGTGTAAAGCAGTGGCTCCCAACCTTCCTAATGCTGCGACCCTTTAATACAGTTCCTCATGTGCTGACCCCCAACCATAAAATTTATTTCATTGCTACTTTATAACCATAATTTTGCTACTGTTCTGAATCATAATGTAAATATCTGATATGCAGGATATCTGATATGTTACCCCTGTGAACAGGTCATTCAAATTCCAAAGGGGTTGCGACCCATAGGTTGAGAACCTCTGGTGTGAAGGCCTCACAGATGTGTGTAGAAAGAGGGTATGCATGCAGTATCCAGGAGGCGAACATACCAGGCCCACTCTGTAGAGTGAGTGGTGGCCTCTGTGCTGAGTGGATCCTAGAAGTTGGGACCCTGAAATGTTGGAAAGTTGAGACACTGGAGAAGCATCTGGTCCTGGGCAGATCTGCAAGTGCTCTCTCCTTGTCTTACTGACATGCTCTTCTCTTGCATGTGGCCAAATGTCCTCATTCTGTTTCTGTTGCTGTGATAAGATATTCTGATCCGAGCAGCTCACACATGATTGAGCCTGTATGATAATGAGTATTCAGAAACGAGTAATGCCTGGGAGGTGCTCAGCAACCTAAGACAGAGCGCCTGTGTGGCCTGGGCGGGTGTCTCCATGATGGGTAAGGTGACCTGCTGACGTCCCACGCAACCTAAGTCAGAAGCTCATTTTTTAGTAAAAGGGGGACCTGTAGGTCCCTGGCCCCCGTTTTGGGTAACTGTTGCCTTGCTTGCTGACCTTGATATCCTCCCTATGCTAATTCCCTGCCAGGTTCCACCCTCCTGAATGCTTAAGGGAAGTTCCTTGTCTGTGTATCCTGCATATTGGGCATTAACAGCTTAGATGCAAGATTGCAAAACATCGGTAGCGAACTTCTGCCCTCTGGGGTTCTCCCATTGTGCTGTAAGCCTGTATTTAAGACTTCCTCCCTCCTTCAATAAACGACATTCAGCATAAAAAAAAAAGATATTCTGATTGAAAGCATGTTAGAGGAGGAAATTATTTTATTTTAGCTCACAATTCCAGGTTACAGTCCATCATTTTGGGAAGTCAATGTGACAGGATTCAAAGCAGCTCATCATGTCAAATCCACAGTCAAGAACAGAGAGAAATGAAGGCACACGTGTGTTCTTGCTTTTTTGATGGTGCTCAGCTAGGTTTCTCCACTCTCAGATATATCAGGACCCCCTCCCTAGGGAATGGTGATGCCCACAGTGGGCTGAGTCTTTCCACATAAATTAACTTAATCATAACAATACCCCCTTCCACAGACTCACCCACAGGCCAGTCCAATGTAGACAACCCCTCAATGAGACTCTCTTCTCAGGTAACTAGGTTGTCAAGTTTATAATGCGAGTTCCTCATCTGATCAGGCATACAGCTGCAGCAACTCTGACACCCCTAGGGGTTTCTTGTAGGCAGGTCTGGTCTGGACAGGCAAGCTAGCTGTGCTAATTTTGGGAACATCCATCTACTGAAGACATAAGAGTTGGGGCTAGACCTCCCAGGTTCCTTGACTCCCCGAAACTGATCCAGGGGCCATATTAACATTGTCTCCCTGGAGTTCAGTTGCTTGTAGCAGACCATGCTCATGACTGAACACCCTACTGGCCTCTCTTTCCTCTCTCGCTCCCATGTACAGGCTTCCACCGGGCTAAGATTCCTTTCTGTATTGCCCTTGGGTCCACATTCTTCTCTCCAGTGTCACTTTTGAGAGAGCCCGGCCTGAAATATTGCCTGATCCTAAATGTGCATTTGATGAGGATTGGTAGTTCTCAATGTTAATCTCATCTTTTCTTTTCATGGTGTACACGTGCACACACATGTGTGTGAGTGTGTGTTTTGACATGAAGGTCAGATGTGGACCTCGGTATCTTTCTTAATCGAACTCCACTTGGTATTTTGAAACATGGATTTCTCCTTGGCCTGGAGCTCATCCACTCATCTAGACTAGCTGGCTAGCGAGCCCCAGGGGTCTTCTCATCTCCACCCCAGCACCAAGATGGCAGGCACATGCTTGCTGCACTCAGGGCTTTTTTTTTTTTTTAATTGTGAGTGTTGGGAATTGATACTCAGGTCCTCATGCTTCCTAGATAAGTACTTTCCTGATGGGGCCATCTCCTTAGCCCCTGCTCCCCTGATCTGTAAGCAGACACAGCAGTTCTGCTGAGCTAAATGGACACCTCCATGGAGCCGGCACAGTGGGGTTATTCTTCATCAACTCTCGTTTCTGATCACCTTGAATTAGAAAATCAAACTCTGCACTGATTAATACAGTTTTGAGCAGCAAGCTGGGGAGAATGGATGTGCTTTAAATTAGTGTTATTAATGTTAAAGTTGAAATGCAGAAAGAGATTAGACCCACAAACAAACTCAAGATTACATCCTTCTTCTATTAAACCAAATATCAGTGATTTTGTTCCAGAAAAATCACATCTTCTGTCACATTAAATTAATGTTAGAAATTTAAATTTTATTGGTTTTGGTGTTATGTTTGAATATAATTTGAAAATGTATTCTGGATTTATAGTTATATCAAGGCTGTCAGCATAAGGAGTCTATAACCAGCTTTATGTTTATATGTACTAAAATTAAATTATAATGATTTAAAAATACATTGTGATTCCTTGAGAACATATACAAACTCATGCACATGCTCACACACACTTCTCTATAAAGGAGACCACTTAGGCCTAAGGAAAAATCTCTTCAGGTTTTGGGGAGCCACTGGGAAAGTTTTGACTGAAAAAAGATAACCTCATTAAAACAGCGTTTGAGGACGAACTAATCAAAGTTGGGTTTGTGTAGAATGCATAGGACCTGGAGTATAGCAGGTGCACAGAACTGGTGACTGGATAAAGGAATTCAACAAAACCAAACTGAGTTAGCATCCTGTTGGAGCAAGCTCCGAGGCTCTATATATTTAAATGGTGGTCTAGTGCAGGGCACAGAAGGTTCAAAGACCTTTGTGGCTCTGCATACAGGACATGTGCTAGTCCCAGTTTTGGCGAAGTGGCATACTGAGACAAGGCTTCAGGAACAAGTGGCTCTTAGTAGTAGGTCCAGGAGACCAGGGGAGGTGGGGGGGAAGGGGAGAATGGGTGAGATAAGCAAGAGTGGGATTTGGGGGGAATCCCCAGGGGCAGGACCAGCCTGATATGCAGTGGCTGGGAAGTCATCCCTGCTTGAGCTTAGGAAGTGGGGCTCTTGTGCTCCAGCCCCAGCCAATCACTGGCCATTGGTGTCAAGAAAATCTTCCCAGGAGGGCAACAGGTGAGACCATAGTCAGAAAGCACCCAGGAGCAAGGAGGTGGGGACAATGACATGGTGTAGAAGTAGCTAAGGGACCCTAGGAAGCTCTCCTGGAGGATCCACAGGTTGTACCATCCAAACCCAAGGAATCAGAGTGATTTGAAAGCTTTGTCCCATAATAGGATGAGTGGGTAACTTATTAATAGGAAAAGGGGGCCTGGGAAGGAAGCCGGAAGATGAGGCATAGCCCGTTGACTCTTCTGAGGCACAAGGCATGCTGGGAATCTGTCCCCACACCATGGATCTTCGGTAGCCATCAGCATTTCTCAGCCCTCAGCTGCAACAGCTTCCTCAAGGGTCTTTAGCTCTGAAGCTTCCTCATCTCCTGACCTTCCATCTGTGTCCTCTCCTCACACCCCTTCTACATCTCCAACACTGTGTTTCTCTGCACCCTCCTCTTTGTGAACCCCTCCCATGCTTGGAATGAGATTTTCAACCCATGCCCATATACATGCCTTCTCGATTTGAAATCCTTCACTAACATCCGCTTCTACCTCAAAGGTTCCATGTAATTGTAGTGCCATCCCCTCAGGTCCAGCTACACTGGCTTTCAGGTTGTCTGTGGGGTTAATGCCACCATACTGTTCCCATCATGTCAACTGCTCCTTCTGGGATGTTGAACCAAAATGAATCCTCCCTCCCTGAGGTGGCTTCCAGGATTTTTCCAGAGCCATGGAAAAGGTAATAAATACAGCCCATAATATTTCAGTTCCCCAAACATGGAGGAGAGAGTCTGAGTTAAGAATCAAAGGAGTTTCAGTTAGGAATCAAAGAAGTGATTGTTTTTCAAATGACAAAATAGTAAAGGAATGTTCTTTGTGGAAAATATACAAATGTTAGATCAGGTGAAAGAAGGGAAAGATTGATTTGCTCTTCATTAATTAGAAATCTCATAATGGGGGCTGGAGAGATGGCTCAGTGGCTAAGAGCACTGGCAGCTTTTTCAGAGGACCTGGGCTTGATTCCCGTCACCCACATGATGGCTCTCAACTGTCTGTCACTCCAGCTCCAGAGGATCTGACATCCTCTTTGTCCTCCACAGGTACTGCACACACATGATGCATAGAAGACATACATGCAGGCAAAACACCCAGGCACACAAAATAAAACTAGTAAAAAATTAAAACATTAAAAAATCATAATGTAATACTATTTCTGACTCACTTTTCTTGATTGACAATAAATGGAGAATAGGTTTCTTGTTCATTTCACATTCTATAATATAATATAATTCTGCTGTTTGTATGCAAAAGAAATTTCCAATTGACAGAAAAGAAAAAAAAAACCACACTAAGGATTCAATCATCCAAGGCCTGTTTAACCCGGAAATAAAAGGCCTTCTGTTCTTCTAAGCATCACTTTGTCTTCTATGAGGTGGGTTTGTCTTTATTTCTTGCTTAGCTATCACACTTACAGCAATATATTGTAGATATTTTCCAGTTTAAGGTATGCTTTTCTATCAAATTTTCCAACTGGAGATTATTACAGGTGGCCCAAAACCTACTCAGCTTTCATTCATTTATGTTTGGTTTCTTCCAACATTTGCTCCTTTTGTGTAATGTTATAAGTGAATATATCTGTAGCTAAGTCATTGTACCATCCATTCTGTTTCCCAGTTATACAATCACTGAATCAGGGGATTCATAGAGAAAATTCCTGATGTACTGTGTTGGATATGGCAAATTTGATGGTGACATTGTAACCAACAATGGTGATCTTGAGAAGAGAAAGGATGCATCTATGGCCTCACACATCAAGTGTATCTTCCTCAGGATTGCCAGTCTCTTCATCTTGACTGATGTGCCCGGGTAGTGGGTTTCCAACTGGTCCACCCTTTCCTAGGCCCGAGCCTCACTAAGCTGCTTCTTTTGCTTGCGACTCCTGTGTGTCCCACCGTGATTCTTCCATGGAGGAATTTGTCCCTTTCACTTTTTAATACTCCCTTTCATGTATTACCCATTCTCAGAAGTCCATACCAAAGTCCTCACCTACTCTGTCTTCCCAAGGTCCTCAGGTCTCATCAGTGGCAGAGACCTTAGCCTTTATACTGTGTCTGTCCATTCCTGTCCTTTATGGAAAGTAAGAATCATGTCTTATTCCTGTGTGTGTGTGTACAGGCATTGACATATGTGTGTTCATAGGTATTTAGGTATACTTGTGTGCACAAGTAGTCATACATATGTGTGCACATGTGCATATCAGGAAAATCGTGGGTGCTGTTCTTCAGTTGCTGTCCACCTGTTTTTGAAGCAGGGTCTCTCACTGGCTGTCCACCTATTTTTGAAGCAGGGTCTCTCACTGGCTGTCCACCTGTTTTTGAAGCAAGGTCTCTCACTGGCTGTCCACCTGTTTTTGAAGCAGGGTCTCTCACTGGCTGTCCACATATTTTTGAGGCAGGGTCTCTCACTGACTGCCCACCTATTTTTGAGGCAGGGTCTCTCACTGGCTGCCCACCTGTTTTTGAGACAGAGTCTCTCACTGGCTGCCCACCTGTTTTTGAGACAGGATCTCTCACTGGCTTGAAGATCACTGATTTGGCTGGGTTGCCTGGCCAGGAAACCCCAGGGGTGCTCCTGTCTCAGCATTTTCAGTGCTGGGGTCACACACTGCCAGCACACCTGCTTCTTTTCATGTGGGATCTACGGATTGAAGTCAGGCCTCATGCTGGGAAGGCAAGTTCTATACTGATTGAGCTGTCATTCCAGGACCTCATGTCTCCTCGTCCTTGCCCCCATTCCTCTTCTTCTTTTTAAAATGTATATGGATGTTTTGTCTGCATGTATGTCTGTGTGCTACATGCCTGGTGCCCTCAAAGGCCAGAAGAGAGCTCTATATCTCCTGGATCTGAAATGACAGATGGTTGTGAGCGTTCATGTGAGTGCTAGGAACTGAACTCCTAACCACTGAGCCATCTCTTCAGCCTCTAGTGCCTTATTCTTATTGCATTTGTGTGTTGGGACTCTGCTTTCAACTGTGTTTTTTAATCAAAATTAACTAAAACCCATGGCAAACAAATACACTTTATGTAACAATATGCCATCCATGTTCATAGCACACACACACACACACACACACACACACACACACACACACACATACGCGCGCACACACACATAGAGAATTGACACAGAAGTCACATGGATAGAAATTCACCACGACTAAATGTTATTCTGCTGATTTCTATGCTGTCAGTGCACCAAATCAGTTACCTACCATGTGCCATAGTTCTCACTGTGTAAACATCTACAGGTCATAGGTCAAGAACTATTTCTTGATCTGAATTACCAAATACTGGGTCTTTGGCAGTGAATCTCAGACATTCTGTAACTTTATCTGTAAACATTCAGGATGTTTGTAAAACATAAAATTCTTTACACCCTATCTTAGTCACTGTTCTATTGCTGTGAAGAGACACCATGGCCACAGCAAGTCGTATAAAGGAAAGCATTTAACTGGAGCTGGCTTACAGCTTCAGAGGTTTAGTCCATTATCATCATGGCAAGAAGTATGGTAGCACGCAGACAGACATGGTGCTGAAGAAGTAGTTGAGAGTTCTACACTTCGATCTGCAAGCAGCAGAAGGAGACTGTGTACCACACTGGCCAGACTGGAGCTTATAAAACCCCAAAGCCCACCTCCACAATGACATACTTCCTCCAACAAGGCAATACCTATTCCAACAAGGCCACACCTCCTAATAGTGCCACTCCCTATGGGCCAAGCATTCAAACACATGAGTCTATGGGGGCCATTCCTATTCAAACCACCACAGACACCATGACCATAGCAACTCTTATAAAGGAAAGCATTTATTTGGGGCTTGCTTACAGTTTCAGAGGTTTAATCCATTATCCTTGTGGTGGGGAGTTTGGTGGCATTCAGACAGGCATTATAGCTGAAAGTTCTATGTTCTGATCCTTAGGCAGAGGACGAAAGAGACGCTGGGCCTGGTTTGGGCTTCTGAAATCTCAACACACCTCCCCCCACAAGTGACACACTTCCTCTAGCAAGACTATACCTACTCCAACAAATCCACACCTCCTAATCTCTCCCAGATAGTGCCACTCCCTGAAATAAGAGCCTATGGAGCCATTCTTATTCAAACCACCACACACTTATAGAACACAGTTTTCACACCTAAATTACACAGTTTGTTATTAGGATCAGATATCTAGTGAGGGCCAAATTTTCTTAATTGTTCCACAAACCAGTCTTTAAAGATATTCTACCTGAGTTCCCACTAGCTTGGTTTGGTTGTCTCTTTAGGTTTCCCCATCATGATCTTGATGCCCCTTGCTCATAGCATCCCTCTTCCCTCTCTTCGACTGGCCTTCTGGAGCTCTGCCTGGTGCTTGACTGTGGATCTCTACATCTGCTTCCATCAGTTACTGGATGAAGGCTCTATGATGACAGTTATGGTATTTGCCTTTCTGATTACTAGGGTAAGCCAGGTCAGGCACCCTCTCTACTACTGCTAGTAGTCTAAGCTGGGGTCATCTTTGTGGATTCCTGGGAACTTCCCTACCACCAGATTTCTCCTTATCCTCATGATGTCTCCCTCTATCAAGTTTAGCCAGACGGTTTCTCCAGTCCCTCCAGGCCCCGTGGTCCCACAGCTGCTTATAAAATAATCACTCAGAGCCTTAATATTATTTACAAACTGTATGGTCTATGACAGACCTCTTGATAGCTAGCTCTTATATCTTAAATTAACCCATTTCTATTAATCTATGTTTTGATATGTATTCTGTGGCTTACTGGTCTGCTGGCATATTGCTCCTTGGGTAGCAGGCTGCTGGGTGCCAGATGTAAGACAAATTGCTAAATGGTCTTATTAATAAAAAACCTGGAGCCAGATATTGGGGTGAAAACTGAGAGATCAGAGAAGCAGAAAGAAGCCAGCCATGTTCTTACTGCTAGGAAATCCTCAGCCAAGAAAGAGCTACTTCCTGTATACTCATGCTTATAAACTGTTCTGTGCCCTCATGACTTACTTCCTCTTTCTGCCCAGCTACATCACTTCTTTCTGCCCAGCTCTATCACTTACTGTCTGTTTATACAGACCTCCAGACCTCTATGGTTAACTAGCACTGGGATTAAAAGCATGTGCCACCAAGCCTGGCTTTGTTCTCAGTGTGGCCTTGAACTCACAGAGATCCAGCTGGATCTCTGCCTCCCAAATTCTAGAATTAAAGGTGTGTGCCACCACTGCCTGACTTCTATGTTTAATATAGTGGCTGGTTTTGTCCTCTGATCCCCTAGCAAGCTTTATTGGGGTGCACAAATAAAATATCATCACAATCAAGATATCTCTGCCATTGCTCTCCCACTCCATCCCTGTTCCAGCCTGACCATCCTGTTCCCTTATGTTCTCATCCCTAATCTCCTACCCGCCCCCCATGGAGATGGGACTGGACTGGGCCCTCTTGCATAAGTGAGACAGTTGTGTAGCTTGGTCTGCTTAAGGGACCCCCTGGCAGTAGGATCAGGAGCCATCCTTGGTGCATGAGCTGGCTTTTTGGAGCCCATTACCTATGGAGGGACGCCTTGCACAGCCTTGATGCAGGGGGAGTGGCTTGGACCTGCCTCAACTGAATATACCAGGCTTTGCAGACTCCCTGTGGGAGGCCTTACCTTTGTGGAGGAGGGAATGGGGGTTAGATTGTGGGCAAGGGTGGGGGAGCAGGATGAGGGAAGAGAGGGGGATCTGTGGTTGGTATGTAAAATGAATAAAAAATTTCTTAATAAAGAAAAAAAATGGAAAATATTCTGATTGACACATCTAGTAATTTATCAGCTCCCATTTTTTTCCCATCCTGACTGTAGTATTCTGGGTTTCTCATAGTGGATGTTTGCTCTGTGAATTGTATTTGTTTTCAGATGTGCTAACAAAGAGGACACAAATGGGTTGAGGGGAGTCCCGGGACTGGTGCACAGATGGCAGGCTTAGCCAGTGGCTCAGTGGGTGACCAGGCTGACTAGGGGCAGATGGGTCAGTAGCATCTACAGGACACAAACAGAGCGTGTGTGGCACCCCACAAAGGCAGCTGACCCCCATCACTGTCTGCGGCCATGCAGACTTCCCATAGCTCTCTGATAGACTGAGGCGTGTCTCTGGCCTCCGACACCTTTTGCTGAGATATTCTTGTTGGTATTTCAAGCCTGATGTTTACCACCCTCCCACAAGCAGGTGAGTAGAATGTTGGAGGATGTAGGAAGGCTTCCTAATCCATGGGATAAGCTGGGACCCAGGGGTTTTGTGTTAATTGTGGTAACCAGCCCATCTCTTCCCCTCATTTTATGGGTAGAAACCCATATAACACTAAGTATACCATCTTGATTATTTTAATATCTTTATACTGTGTGTATGCGGTCATATGTATGTATGTACATATGTGTGCACGTGTCTGTGGAGGTCAGAGGTCAATGTTGGGTGTCTTCCTCAATTGTTCTCCATGTCATCTTTTGGGACAGGATTTCTTGCTGGCCCTGGAGCTATCAATTTGGCTAGACTGGCTGGCTGGGGAGTCCCAGGGACCCTCCTCTCTGTCTCCCCAGTGCAGCCATACCCAACTTGACGTGGGTGCTGGCTCCAAACTTAGGCCTCCATGCCTGTGCTGCCGGCACGTTAGTGACTAAGCAGTCTCTCTAGTTCCCGCCATTTTTAAGTGAAGTTCGGCTGTGTTACATATACTTGTTTATTCACACGGCTGTGTGAGAGATCCTAAGAATTTCATCATCTTGCAAAGTTTCAGCTCTAACTGCCCCACCCAACCCCTGTTTTCTATGTCTTAGGATATTAAATTTAATTAACTAATTAATAAGTTACTCTTTTGAAAAAGAGTTTACCTGGCCGTGTGGTGGTCCTTGGGCCTCTGCTTGCCTGGAGCTGGGATGACTGGCATGTGCCACCATACTTGGCTTGCTTTCAACTATTTCAGATCCCCCATTTGGGTGGATTCAGGCAGTATGTATCCTTATGCAATGGTTTATTTCATTTAGCCCTGGAGGTTCTTCCACCGTGTAGCATGAGGCAGGTTTGGAGATTGAAAATTATTTCACCTCCAGGCAGTAGTGGTGCTCACCTTTAATCCCAGCACTCGGAAGACAGAGGCGGGCAGATCTCTGTGAGTTCCTGACCAGCCTGATCTACAGAGTGAGTTCCAGGACAGCCAGGGCTGTTACACAGAGAAACTCCATCTCGAAAAAGGAAATGAAACAAAACAAGAAAGAAAATGATTTCATTGTGTAAGTTGTGTTCTCCATGGTCATCCATTATCAACAGACACAGTTTGCTCACATTTCTTGCTCATGGTGAGTAACGCTGCTGTAGACACAAGAGTGCAAATAGCTCTTCTGCTTTGAATTCTTGTAAGAATATAATTTGAAAGTTAGTTTCTGGATCATATGATAGTACAATTTGTGATGTACAGTAGAGCATCAGAAATGTTAGTGTAAGGGGTAGGGTTGTAGCTCAGTGGTAAAGCACTTGCTAGGTCTGGGCTGGGTTCCCTTCCCAGTGACACACACACACACACGCACACACACACACACACACACACACAGAGTAAAAAATAGCATGCACTTGATGAGGTTAGGAACGATCCAAACCTCACAAATAGCACTACAGATAACTCCTTGTCCTTTCAGAGTGCTCAGCAAGTTCATCAAGACTGAATTTCTCTGAGGCTGTGCCTGTGCTTGGTTTGAGTTTTGTATTTGGTTAGAACCAGATACTTGATGTGGTAATGTATAGGTTTCTATTTGGGGAAGAGATGGTCTCAAGTTGTAAGACTTCCCTAACCCTGAGGACATTGTCTAATTTTAGAATATTGATTTCAGTATCCTCAGTCAGTACTTGGAATCAATTTGTCCACTATATTATTGTTTTCATCAGCTGATCAACGAAATGACATGCTTGATACCTGCCCGTCTTATGGAGGTGTCATGCATCTTTTATTTTAGATTACATTCTGTGTGGTTTTTTTATTTTTATTTTTATTTTAATTTAATTTAATTTTATTTTGGTCAACTTGATACAAACCTAGACATATCTGGGAAGGAAGAGGGCATCTTAGTTAAGAAAATTTTTCCCATAAGATAGCCTGTAGCCATGTCGGTGGGAGCGTTTTCTTTAATAGCGATTGATGTGAGAGGTTCTAGCCCCTGGGGACTGTGCCACCCCTGGGCAGGTTGGCTGTAGAAGAAGACAGGCTGGGCAAGTCATGAGGAGCAAGCCTGCAGAAGCTGTTCCTTCGTGGCTTCTGCTTTGCTTCCTACCTTGAATTCCTGCCCTGATTTCCCTTCACAATGGAGTATAAACTGCAAGCTGAAATACACCCTTTCCTCCCCACGTTGTTCTTTGTCACGGTGTTTATCACAGCAACAGAATCCCTGAGACAAGTCATGGACTCTTCGCTCTCTGGTGTGCTTTTCCCCTTCCCGTAGAAAAGTGGCGAGGTGCCTCACTTCCAGAGGTTGGTTGTTTCCTTGATGCCTGTAGGAAAAAGGACTCAGTTTCTCCTTGTGCACTCCTGGCCATTCACGTTTCTCAAACCAGCCTGAGCAAGGCCATGGCCTTGCTTTTGACCACTGTCCCTTGATAACTGCCTGGGAAGTGTCAACATGGCACCTGGCCCAGAGCTTGGGAAAGGCGTCTTGAGGCTGGTGCAGGAGCCATGGTTAATGAGAGCCTGTTGCTCGGTGCCCGCCTGTGTGTGTGGAGAGGAGGGGCCTCAACCTCTGCTTCAGTTATTAATTACCCATCAGTTTCATGTGAATTTCCCGAGCTATTTCACAAGCCCATCTTTGCACATGCCTTCCGAGCTCGGAAAACTCCTGGCGCCTCGTCTTTGTATCGTTTGACTCCTAAGACTAAAAGCCACATCCTGTTATGTTTGGTTGCTAGGTGGAGAAATGTTATCGTGGGCTTCAGCAATAATTTATCCACAGAGCTCGAGGGCTTGTCATGTTCTCCTGACAGTGAGCCGCACCACTTTATCAGCTCGCCTGTAAATCAGGCGTGTGTGGGTGCGGATGCCAGCACTGTTTGATCTCCTGCAGACACTGCAATAATCTGCTTTTGTCTGATTGATTCCTTCACATCAGTACGAACACTCAGCAGCGCTGGGCGGAGAGGCCTCTGTTTATCTCCGTTGGTCATCTGCTGGAGGCCAACAGGGCACAAAATTCTCTTGGTGGGGAGATGCGAGAGCTTTTGGAATTAGGGCCTTTCCATCATCCCCTCCGAGCTGCTTTCGTTCAATAAATCAATGATAGTGGAATTGAATGCACCGTAAATACCTCAAACCATATCTCTTACAAGAATGTAAGAGTAATTCATAGAAACAGGAAAGGTAACTTTGTGAGAAAGAATTACAGCCCGCGCAAGCTGCCGACATCCAGGGCTCTTTGCTTCGTGGGCTCCCATCTCACCCCATGAACTCTGAGAAGAATACAGTTAGGTTGGCGTTTGTTTCCAGAAAGCACAGGGCGGGGGTGGGGGTGGGCAAAATTGACTAGAACAGATCTTGTCTAGACTGATCATTGCTTTTCAACCTAAAAATGAGGTTTTTTTATTTTTTTCTTCTCAATTTCTGTCGGCTCCTGTTACTAGTGGTCTGACTTTGGGGTGTCAAAGATGTATGGTGTCATTTTCTGAGAGCAGGCTGGGTTCTGTTGTCTGATGGTTCATGAGCTGCCCTTCTACCCCTTCACCCCAGGCCCACCCTGTGGGGGACTGCCAATCTTCCTGAGGCCCCCACCCCCACCTGCCAAGCCTGGTCCCCGTTTCCAGGATTACTAATTGCTGAAGGTAGTTTGGAGCATATTCTGGCGTCAGAACTCCCAGGAATCGTGTTGAAATCTGTGAGCTGATGGCTGCTTTGAGGGTGGCAGCGGCTTGCTGTGCAGTGACCTGGGAGCCGTCACAGCCGTCTTCGCCTGCCCGGGCTGAAAGCAGAGGTCAAGTTGTATTGTTGAAGTGATTGACTAAAGCCCATTGGAGAGGAGGGTTTGGCTGTAACTTCTCCCTCTTGAACCCGCTGGCAAGATGGAATTACATGAAGAAGCCTTCTGTTCAGAAATGAGCATAGCTTTGGGGAAAAAAAGATGACTGGATTTGGCTATTTAGAGCATGCACAAACATACAGTTAGTCCCATAATGACAATCAGTCATATTAATCAGTTATTTGTATCTAGTGTATGGTTAGAAATATTTTGAGTGGTAACATGCATTATTAGAAGCAATATAACTATCATTGAAAGAGGAAGAGACAAAACACAACCCAGGGGCCAAATTCAGTCAGTCATTTGTGATTTGTGAATAAAGTTTTGTTGAGACACATCTACATCCACATCCACTTATTTGTATATCCATGATTGCCTTTCCCTACATCAGCCTAGTTGGGTGTTTGAGGCAAACAGGTGTTTACAAAGTGAAAATAGTTACTAACTAGAGAAAACACTTGCCTTCCTGGGTTTCTGTAGTTCCAGACAGTCTGTTCAAATCCTGGTTTTACCCCTTACAAGCTGTGTGACTGTGGGTAAATTACAGGACCTCTCTGACGATTGGTCTCCTGATGTGTAAGATAGGGATCACAGATAAGCCTCCTGTTATGGGTCAGTGACCTCATGAGCATCTTAGAAACGTCCCAGCTAAGGAACAGTGTCCCTCCGCGGGGCTTGTTACCCTGTCCCATTGTACCCGGTTGGGACAGACACACCTGGCCTCACCTGGCCCTCTGTTGCTGATGCCCGTTGTGTCCTATACCTACAACAGTGTGTGGCAGTGGACACACTCAACTCAGAACTTTTGAGAAGGACCAGACAGAGCTTCAGATGTCTCTGGCCATGATACTTTCCCAAGTGCTGCAGATACCTCCCAAGAGGGAACTGGAAGGTTTCTCTCCAGGCCTGCAGAAACTCACTTTATCTGGTTCCTCTAATTAGAGCAACAGAGAAACCCAGTGCTGGTACAGGCTGATCTATGACACGTTGGAGATGGCATGTCTGCTCTTTACAGTTCCCAGAAGGCTTACATGTAGTTGCAACAAATTGAAGGTTAAATTTTCCGATGACATAACCTTAGGGGAAACCCCAAGTCCTGAAGGCGACAGTTCTGAAATCCACCGTTCTCTCCCTAGCCCTGTGGTCAATCAAGTTTCCTATAAAGTTGGCAAGCTTAGTGCTGGCCTGCTCCCCTCAAGAAGCATGAGCAACAAAAACAACAACAACAGCAGCAGCAGCAACAGCAGCAGCAGCAGCAACAGCAACCACCAAAAATAGCACACTGGAATGAGCATGTGGTGTTTCAATAATACTTTATTTATAAAAGCAGGCAGTAGGGTGTAGCCACATGGTTTGTGGATCTCCCTCTGCAGCTTCTGCCTTGAAAACATCGTATCCACAGGCTGGAGAGATGGTTCAGTGGTTAGGAACATGTGCTGCTCTTCCATGTGGCTCACAACCACTGTGGCTGCAGCTCCAGGTGCTAGCAGCTCTCATCATGGTGGACACCAAGCAAAATGGGGCATCAGCAGGAAGAAGCCAGAACAAAATACATCCACAGACACACACACCAGTGGCTGACGTTCTTGGCTTAGGCTCTACTTTGCACAACCTAATCAGCTCCCAGTGCTCTAGTGAAGCATCAGATCCGCCAATGGATCCACCATTAGATCAGAGCCTTCATGACTGATGGTTTGTGGCAACGCCCTCACAGACAAGCAGGAGTGCACTTCACTATTCTTCTAGGTGTTTCCTAAAGTCAGTCATGTTGATAGTCAGATTCAATGGTTACAGGGGGGATCTGGGCTGTGAGGAGGTCTGCTTCCACAGATGGGGTCAGCCTCTTCACAAAGGGCTTAGGAGAGCCGTCTTCCTCTCTTCCACCATTGTGAGTGGCTCAGTTCCTTTTCTGTTGCTGTGACAGAGCACCATGACCAAAAGGAGCTTGGGGAGGAAAGGGTTTATTTCAGCCCTTACAGTCCCCTGTCACAGTCCATCATCAAAGGAATTCAGGGAAGGCAGAGACTGAAGTGAGGCCACAGAGGACTGCTTCCTCCTGGCTTGCTCACTTTGTTTCCCACATCAAGCATCACTCAAGAGAATGCCCCACAGACTTGCCTACAGGCCAGTCACAGAGAGGCTTTTCTCATTTAAGATCCCTTCTTCACAGATGATGACATCTTGTGTCAAGTTGACATAAAAACTATCCAGCCCATGAAGTATGTATGTGTGTGTGTGTATATAGGGACTGTGGTCTCTTAAATCCAATCCCCGGGGACATAATTCCTTCAACCAGGCTGCACCACCTCCCCAAATGGTGCCACCAAATGGGGACCAAGTGTTCAAACATCTCAGGCTACGTGGGGCACTTCTCATCTGAACTACCATAGTGAGTGTGCAGCGAGTCGGGAGCAACTTTGAAGCAAAGGGAACTGGTCACTACTGCATACCAAGTGGCACTTTGATCTTGGACTTCTCACATTCCAGGAGCAGGAACAATAAATTCCTGTTGTTTCCAAATTATTTAGTCTAAGGTGTTTTGTTATAGCAGCTTGGCCATACAGAGACAGGGCCCATCTTATAATCCCTCTTCTCTCCCCACCCAAAGTGTCAGGCCCTGGGGAGCAGGGAGGAATAAAGCATCACCCAGTTAGGACCACGTTGCCCACTGTCTATCTTGTGGTTTGGGCTAGAGACATCTGTCTTCAGTATGTCTCTTCCTTTGTTCCTTCACTATTACATCTGTAAACATGGTGGACCAGCTAAAGACTACAGTTCCCAGCAGCCTTTGAGCTGGTCGGGAGAATGTGTTCAGAAGTGATCATTTGATGCTTACAGGGTGGAGCTGCTTTCTGTAGTCTCCTTCTCCCCTCCCGTTAGAATGCAGACCTGAGTGGTGGGGGTGGAGGCAGACCGCAGAGCCCATGATAAACTGTGTGTGGAGAGAGACAGTGAACAAGACAGAGGGCTGTGCATGCCTGGTATCACAGAGCTGTGGGATAGAGCCATGGAGCCAGCCTGTGAGCTGTTTTAGGAAAGGGTTTTTCTTTAGGCTGCTACTGTTTTGTCCCTGTTCCATGGAACAGACCAGTGTCTTGATTTGTGTGATGCTTAAATTCCATGCCCAGAAAAACTATGCAGTCAACCTTTTTGATATTTATGGAAGCTTAAAAAAATGAAAGTGACTTATGTAATAGGCTCAGAACAGTGTCTCATACACAGTCAGTGTGCAAGTAAAATTTCTGCCTCGAAAGCATGAGGCCCTGAGGTCTTAAGAGGGCAGGAGAGGTAGCATGCCCTTGCAGTCCTAGCATGGGGAAGTGGAGATGGGTACCACCCTAGCCTACTCTGGGAACTCCTGGCCAGTGAAAGGTCCAGCCTCTTAAAACAAGGTGCACAGTGCCTGGGGGATGACACCTGAGATTGACCTCTGGCCTCCACACACACAGATGCACAAACACCTACACATGCCTAGAACCCTTAAAGTTCAAGGGACACTTTCATGTCACACTTAAAAGAGCCTGGGGGTCAGGCTGAGGCCACTCCCAGGACTGTAAACTCCCTGACACGAAAGCCACTCTACTTGAGCTGTGGCTGTGATCCATGTAGAGACCCACAGAGGTTTCCTAGTGAGACCTTACTCAGGGTCTGAGAATCTGAGCTTGCTTTACCCAGCAGGACTGCATAAGGGGATGATTTGACCACGGGCGTGGTTACCAGGTGTTTGGAAGGGTCTACACTTGACTGTGTGGTATGCTTTGATCTAGCAAGGGGGAGGTCTTTTGCCCCACCCCTTGGCATTGCTATAAAAAGCCCTTTTGAAGAGGCAGAAGGGACTGTTGGATTTTGATCCAGGTGCTCCCAAAGCTATCCTGTGTTTCTGTCTTCCTCCTCTCTGCTGTCTTTCTATTTAAAAGTTTCTTATCCCTCTTTCCTCCTCATAGGAACCCTTTAAAAGGTGGGGGCTGGCCTCCCACAGACCCACAGTGTCCTGACTGGTAAGTGCTGTCCACAATGAATGCTCACTGCATGTAAGCTGGGGATTTGTTCCTTATGGCGTATAATAAATACCTCTTGGCTATAACCATTTCATCTTTGAAAACTCCAAGCCAGGAGATTCCTAAAACCACCCCCAGCTCTAATATTCCAGGGATCTCTAGCTGTGAAGCAGTTCTCTGCCTCTCTGAGATGTTCCTGTTTTGCAGGAATTAGCAGAACATAGAGAGACATGAGTAGACACACATACCACATGCATGAGAATTAACGTGGGCTTAGGCCATGTTAGAATTTGAATGTGCTAAGTCCCCCATGGGTTTTTGAAAACTTGGTCTCCAGCTGTCATGTTGCTGTTTTTGGGAGGATTAGGAGATGGCAGCTCACTAGGGAAAATGGGTTACTAGGGGTGGGACTTGAGGTTTGATAGACAGGCCCCAGTTCCTGTCTGCTTTTGCTTCATGATCTGCAGAGGTGTGAGCAGGCAGCTGCTTCAAACTTCTGATGGTGCAGCTTCTCCATCAGGATGGACTGTTTCCTGTTAAACACGAGCCCAAATGAGTGTGTTTCCTTACATGGCTTCTTGGCACAGCAATGTGAAAAGCCACCAATGCGGGCTGCTTGGGTGACTGACCTTCAGCAAACCGCCAAACCTTGGAGCCCCAGTGTCCTCACTTATATGTAGAGTAGACCTCTGTCATTTTACCTGCCTTGTGTCTCCCGTCCCTTCCAGCCAGTGACAAAGTCCTTGCCTTCTCTCATTGCTATTCTTCTGTAACTGATGCTGCCCTTGCTTCAGGGACTTGGAGCCTGGCCACTAAGATCATTCACATCATGTGCTCATGGCACATATGTTCAGGCTTGACCCACCCAGATCCCATATCTTCCCAGTCCAGTGACTGGGTTGGGCATGCATGTAGATGATCCCCATCTCCTTCAAAGTAAGTTTTGGGGCTGACGATGTAGCTCAGTTGGTAGAGTGTTTGTCAGTGGGTATGCATGAAGCCCTGGGTTTGATCCCAGCATCGCAGAAACTGGGTGTGGTGGTGCAGGCCTGTGATCCCAGCACTGAAGAGGTAGAGACTGGAGGATCAGGAGTTCAAAGCCACCCTCAGTTACTGTTCTGGTCGCTTTTCTATTGTGATAAAACACTTTGAAAACAACTCGGGGAGGAAAGGGTTTATTTCATCTTATACTTCCAGGTCACAGGTCATCACTGAGAGAAGTCAGGGCCGGAAGCCAAGTGCAGGAAGTCAAGCAGGACATGAGGCAGAAGCCGTGGAGGAATGCTCTTTTCTTCTGGGCTCCCTCTGGCTAGCCCAGCTGCTTTCTTATGGAGCCCAGGGCCCCCTGTCTGGGGGTGGCACTACCCACTTTCAGAGAAGGCTTGTTGAAGAGCAGATGAGTGAAGAGAAATGTGATTGAAGTGAGGGTGAGCGCCACCAGGTGGCTCTCTGTGAGTGGGAGGAAGAACACAGGCAGAGATTCTGGGACCAAGGCGGGCTTTGTTTGCTCTGACGTCAGTGAAGGTCCAGTGTGACTGTGTGAGCATCTGACTCAACGTCCTTCACACTCGTCTGTGTGCACCCACTTGCATGCACGTGCAATAGCACACCACCATTCCAGTGAGCATGACCGACACACTGCCATTTACCAATTCAGAGGCAGGAGTGTGTGCCTGGAGAACTTTGGGGCCTTTGAGTACATGCTGGTGGTGATGAGCTTACAGACCTCGGGCTGGAATCGGTCCCCTTGTGCTGTGTGAGGCAGATGATGTCTTGGGTTAGGTGTGGTCCACACTCTCTGAAACTCTGCACAGGAAGGAGTATAGACAGGAAACTATAGAGGGGACCATGAGGAGAAAAAGAAGTACTGAGGAAATGTGACACGAGAGGAAGTCACTGGGACTGGAAGGTTGTAAGGGGAGAATAGGGAGGAATGAGGGGCAGGAAGATGAGCAAAAATAAAAACGCCATGGCAAACCCTACTGCTGTGTATGCTAATTTAAAAAGTGAAAAGACAAACGAAATTAACAATATACTTATGAGAAGGAATTTTGAAGAATGAAAAAGCATTTGCTCTCCCGATACAACCCTTGGGCATGGAGCAGATGGGAAGGAAGGAACGGAGGGCCAGCAGGAGAGGCTCCTGAGCACAGGGGGCCATCACAGGCTTCTCAAGCCCCTTAAACAGCCTCCTAGAAGAAGCACTGACCCTTTAGCTTGTCCCCGAGTGTCACTGGTGGCGGCATCTCCCATAATGAGAGGCGAGTGGAAAAATGATGCACTAAAGCTTCCTCATCACGTTTAACGAGGGGCAAGTGTTTCTCCACAATTGTATAAAAACCCCCAAACACGACTTTTAAATCAAAAAGGACAGTTTTGTCACTTTGTGTCTGCCTGTGGCTCTGGACTCCTGAGTTGAGTCTTAAAAGGGACCGACCCATGATGACGAAGGGGTGTCTGTGACCCCTCCTCACCCCCAGGCACACATTTGTGTTTATTCTCCTCCCCCTGTTCTGTCAGACGTTCCTGTCCTGTGCCCTTCACTCTCAGCATTTGCACTTTCTCTGTAGTCTCAGAGATGCTTCATGTTGGGGACATCCCTTGGGGACATCCTTCGATGGTCATCATTATCTGCCCATCTTGGGGAAAACACAGAGTGAGACCAGAAATAAATATGTTTGAAAGCAGCACACGTGTTTAATTTTTAAAATTGTGTGTGTGTGTGTGTGTGTGTGTGTGTGTGTGTGTGTGTGTGTGTGTGCATATGGGTACAGTGCCCACAGAGGCCAGAAGTGGGTGTTGAATGCCTTGGAGCTGGAGTCACAGGAGGTTGTGAGCCACCATCAGGTGCCAGGAACTGAACTCATGTATTCTGCAAGAACAGTGAGAGCTCTTAACAGTTAACCCATCTTTCCACAACCTCATAAGTGCTTTTAGATGATGAGAATCATGGACTGCTTGACCTTCTAGAGAGAAGGCCATTGCTTTAGTCTAAAAGGGAGCTGTCAACAAAACATCTACTGCTTAGAACAGTTATTTTTTCAGTCTGGGGGGAAGTGCTCACCACGCAAGCCTGAGGCCCTAAACTGGATGCCCAACACCCACATAGAAGGTCAGCAGCAATGAAGTGCCTCTCATCCCAGTCTCGTGGCAGAGACAGGAGGGCTCTGGAACTCACTAACCAGCTCAGCTAGGTTGATGAGCTCCAAGTTGCAGACGGATTTTTCTCTGGGTCACCAGCTCACAAAAAATGATACAGAGACTTATTAATTATGAAAGCTCGGCCTTAGCTTAGGCTTGTCCCACTAGCTCTTATTACTTAAATTAACCCATATTTAAAAATCTATGTTCTTTTACGTGGTTTGGTTACCTTTACTCTGACTGCCCATTCTGCTTCCTCAACATCTGGCTGGCAACTCCGCCTTTTTTCTTCCCAGAATTCTCTCTGTCTAGAAGTCCCTGCTATACCCACTGCCTAGGTATTGGCTGCTTAGCTTTTTATTAAACCAAGCACAGTGACGCATCTTCACACAGTGTAAAGCAATATTCCACAACCCAAGTTCAGTGAGAAATCCTATCTCAGAAACTAGAGCGTGGTGGAGGAAGACACTGATATCAACCTCTGCTTTCTGCCCTCCACATGCTAGTACATATATGTGATGTATCACCACATGTTCACATGCACCCTATGTGAACTCATACATAAACTTCACACCATACGTGTCCCCACACTGTTCACTTTTTCATGTGAGATTATTAAAAGCCCTGTTTTGAGCACGCTTTTGCTGAGAACCAAGGGAAAATAAAAGCATTTGTATTTAGCCCTCTCCTCCAGTTCTGTTTGTCATTCTGCTCACAAGCATGTCGTACGTCTTGCATCTGGGTGACATAACACCCATCTGTGCTCTAGAGCAGAACATTTTGTTTCTGATTTTGAGATCTGGCAGGGGATCCCCTATGGCTGACAGGGGGAAGGTTGAAGGTCACTGAGTAGAAGGAGGGGGCAGGGACTTCAGGATCACACGATCAGTTCCCGGGGACACGATGAGGGAGTCCGTGTCCTGTCAGACACTGCAGAGTTCACAGTCACTCAGACACAAGACACCATTCTGATTCTGACCTCTGGGTTTTCAAAATTCCTGTCTTGTGACTTAAAACAAGGTTCCTTTAGGCTGGGGACAAAGATGAATGGTGGAACTCTTGCTTGGGACCTGTCAGGCTCTGGGTTTGTTTACTATCCACCCCCCCTCCAGCACCACACAACAGAAGATGCTTTTGAGATCTAGTTCATTCCCAGAACAGGTGGAAGCATCTTTTATTCACTTCTACTAATCCACCGCCTTTCATGACGTACCCCTGAATTTAATTAACGGGTTGATACTGTATGGAGAAGGTAAGCCTACTACTTAGAACCTGTGTTGTCTTAAAAAGAATCTGAGGCAGGGGCTGCAGAGATGCCTCAGCAGTTAAGAGAGAGCTTGCTTCTTTTCCAAGAGGACATGAGTTTGATTCCCGACATCCATATCTAGAGGCTCACAGCCACCTGTAACTTCAGGTACAGGGGACTAGATGTCTTCTTCTGGCCTCTGTGTGCACTGCACTTACATGGCATGCACTTAGATTTGCACACATACCCTTAAACAAAAACAGAGACAAACATTTAAAAGGACTATAAGGTGGGATCCCATAAAGAACAGCACACAAAAAAATTATTAAGTAATTAAATACAATAACGTAGATTCTGGGAGAACACAAATTAATATAGGAAATCAAGAGGCCATTAAAAGAATCTGATAAACCTATCAAGAAGCTGCTCCTTAACTGAGCTCCAAATTTCTCTCTGAGCTTCCTGATAGCCAAAGGGGAAAGGGGCTGGATGAAAGAGCTGGTTTCATAATGCTCATGACTAAGAAATCCCCAAATATCAGTCCTTGGGCTGTAAAGCATCTCCTAAGCTAAAGTTTGGAAAGGCATCTCACATGGGGGCCTGGAGGAAGAGATGACTAAAAACACTCATGTGATCATTGTAGCATTGTTCAATAAAAGCCAAGGTCCTGGCATTAAGAGGACTCAGCAGGAGGCATCCTATAATGGGAAAGCCTGCTGTGGTGCTCCGTGACATAGAAGATGTCATGCCTCTCATCGAGGGATTGCTTCCTTCCTGTGGCCAGAAAAGGTGCAGGTGAACCCTCCACGCTCCCACCTGGGAAGCCTGAGATCAGGTGTGATACTTGGGGAAACCTCTGACCTCTTGGGTAAATTAATGTTTTCATCAACTGGGATTGCTTAATTTGGGAGTGACATTGTCAAGGTTTTCCAGGCTGAGGATTAAGTGTCTGTCCCTGATTGAGACTTGTCCACTCAGGCAGGGCTCAGAGCTGTTAATATGCCCTGGGCAGAATGTTCAACATTGTGTCATGCCTCAATCTCCTTAATCATTGCTAATGGTGGTGATAAAAATAACGCTATTCAAGGCAGTGGGGGTGAAGTCAAGGCGGTGACTTGTGACTTGTGGTGTTCGGAACAGGACAAGGGAAGAAAGCGCAGGCTGGAGGAATGGGTTCTATTTCTGGCTTTGGCCAAACTGTTAGATGTGAGCCTGGTGATGCTTTTATGTCTTAATTTTCCACAATTAGTTAAGTGAGGATTTCTTCATGGTTTTCAAACTGTTACCCCCTTAACAGCATCTTCAGCACCACCACCATCATCAGCAGCAGCATCTTCATCAGTATCCTCATAATTAGCATTCTCCTTATCTTCTTCTTCTTCGTCTCCCTCCTTGTCCTCAGTAGCACTAATAGCAGTGCATCTTCAGCATCCTGCTCTCTCTCCTTCTCTTCAGCATCCCCAGCATCACTATTATAGGTACCAGCATCCTCCTCCTCAGTATCCCCATTTGCATCCTCAGCATCCTCATTCTCACCCTCAGAATCTCCAGCATCCTCAGTGTGGTGGTTTGAATGAGAATAGCCCCCATAGGCTCATATATTTGAATTCTTAATCCCCAGTAGAATTGTTTAGGAAGGATTAGGAGGTGTGGCCTTGTTGGAGCGTGAGTGTCACTAAGGGCAGGCTTTGAGGGTTTAAAAGCCCATGCCAGGGCCAATTAGCACGCTTTCTGCCTGATATTTATTGTCTCGATATGTAAGCTCTCAGCTGCTCCTCCAGCCCCATATTTGCCTGCCTCCTGCCATGACGGTCATGGACTCAACCTTTGGAGCCATGAGCCCCAACAAATGCTTTCTTATATAAGTTGCCTTGGTCATGGTGTCCTGTTAGAGCAATAGAAAAGTAACTAAGACACTCACCCCCAGCCTCAGCATTACCACCACTACCAACAGCCACAGTATAGAGCTAAGTGGAAATTCTGAGTCCTTGATCCCCACTTTAGATGTGTTGAACCATAAACTCTGGTTTTCAGAAAGTTCTGGGATTGTTTTTGGTGCCTATTGATGTTTAGGAAGTTCAGGGATAGTGGAGCTGCCTGTACAGATAGTGTTAAATGGTTAGTATTAAAATGGCCCAAACTTTCCATTCCTCTTTCAAGCCACACCACTTGCATGCTCTTCTTAGGAAGTGCTGTCTACTTCATTAGCTGTTGAGTGCTTGCTGACCCCATGTCTTGTTTGAGCCAGTGATGAGGTCAAAGTGATGAGATACTATTCATGAGTGACTTGGTTTTTTAGGTTTCTTTTTATTTTTACACCTGTCTCTCAGTTTCTCAGAGCTGTTTGCAACTGTGAGAGCAAGCCTGGGCTACCTTGCTAGAAGATGAGACTCATATGAGATGCATCTTGGTCCTTCCCTAACAGGCTAGCTTAGGCTAAGACCTCCTAACCAACTTTCTGGTTGTGAGAACTCAGGTGACATCACCAGAGCTTGACCTGGTCCAAGGGACACCCGAGCTAACTCACAGATTCGACACACAGTAAGGGATGTCGCTGCAAGGTGCTGGGGTCTTTAAACACAGAATTAGCATGGTGATAGATAACTGGCAGAAGAGCAAGACTCTACAGTCTGGAAACTCAACTTTTCTGATTTGTGATCTGCAAAATTCCACATCACAGATGGTGAATTTAGTCATGGCAGCACTGTGGTGGCATACTGCCTTGGCCAAACGTGTCTACTCTACCAAGCCTTCTTTCTCCCAAGGAGGGGGAAGCCTGTTGTTGAATTCTCAGTTAGCTATAGGTGATCTAGGTCAACACATTTAATCCATGTTTACATCAGTCACCCAGCTGCCTGTTGGCTCTGCTCTCCTCTTGGGAGCGTAGTGAGATGACCCTTTCCTACTTCCTTTGGGTTAAGCATGGCCATATGACAGCTTTAGCCAGGGCAATGTGAGCAAGCATGAAGTTCTTCTGAGTAAAAGCAGCTACTAGTTTGTGTTCCACAGTACTCACTTGACCTCCCTGTACCCTCAGTTGTGGAAGGATGCACTGATAGACGGTTGACACCAGGGGAGCTCAAATACTGATTTACCACATAGGGGACAACTTCCAGAGAGAGTTTCCAGGGCCCGGAGTTGGCTTTTCATGAGTAAGAATAAACCTTCATTTCTAGCTGGGTCCTGGTTACCCCAGAGGGTTGGTAACCCTCATCCTAATGGATGCACTGGAAGGCCTTGTGGATAAGACTCTTCTGTGCTTCAAACTCTTCCCTTGGAGAATGATTTTGCTATGCTTGCTGTATCCAGATACCATGGACTGGGGCCTTAAACAATGGAAACGTATTTTCTTATAGTTACATGTCCCAGATCAAGGTTTCTCTAGTTTTGGGTCCTTCTGGGACTTATCTTCATGGCTTTCACTGTGTCTTTACACGGTCTTCAAATTGCGTATGCAGTACCCTGATTTGTCTAAGTTTATTTTTTCTTACAAGGATATAAGTCAGGTTAGATTAGTTCTCTTATTCCAACTTAGTTGCCTTAAAATTAATTTTGTTATCATTTTATGTGTATGGGTGTTTTGCTTGTGTGTACATCTGTGCATCATGAGCATGTGTGATATTCCTGGAAGCTGGAAGATTCCTGGAACTGTGGTAACACGGTTGAGAGCTGCTGTGTGAGCATTGGGAATTAAAACCCAGGCCCTCTGGAAGCAGCCAGTGCTCTGAACTGCAGAACCATCTCTCCAACCCTCTTTTGTTTGTTTATTTATTTGATAGTTTCACTATGTAGCCTAAGCTGGTTCTGAACTCACAATCTAACTTTTGCTTCCTGAGTGCTTTGCCTGGAAGGCAGGCACCACCATGAATGGTTAATTCCATCTCTTTATAAAAGACAGAATCCAGATTAGTCAAACTTTGAAATGCTTGGGATCAGAGCTTCAAGGTATGGGTTTTGAGGCACCATAATCTAGCCCACAGTGTGGAAACATGCAGATTCTAGGAGACCCTTGAGTAGGATCATAGGGCCCAGGGATGGCTGGGATGGGAACAGCACACTCACATAAATCTCCTTCATGTTCAAGGCTGTCTGTGGATGATAAGTGTAATGCTGACAGTGGACTTCTTGTTGTCCAGTGAGCAGGTGTCACCCCCACTGTCCTGAACTTGGATGGCCTGCCCATCCACTCACTCTCCTCAGCTACATCTGTGTTGTCCCCGTCAAGTGATCCCTTTCTGTCACAGTGGCAGCATCAGGCAGGGGAGGTGGGCACCTCTGTAGGCCCATCTTGTTTTCCTAAATTGTTTCTCCTCCAGTGTGGACTGAGACTGTCTCCACAAAGCTTGGTGCCTCATTTGCGCTCCAGAGAGTCAGTCCCGCGTTTCCATCCACATGGGGACAATTCCCGGCTATGCGTCTGTCAGGAGAACTTCCCTGGGGAGATGTGAACAAGTTAGGAAGGGTCTGGACAGATCAAAGACATGATTCCATCTAGGTCCAGCCAGGTGAATCACTGATTTATTGTGGCTACTTACAGGAGTCTAGGTGGCCAGAACATAAGCATATCACAGAGAAGTTCAGCCCAGGATGGTTAATGACTCCTGAAAGCTGCATCACTGTGTCCCAAGTCTGAGAAATCATTCACCCTTCCAAGATGTGCTTCTGGAAGGCAGGAGGGAGTGGTGGTCAGAATCTGAGGATGAGGGTCTGGTGACCCTTTTCTCCCTTTATAAGGAAGTGTTAACAGCCCCATTCTCCTAGAGCTGGCAGTGGCTGGCTTTGCTGACTTCGTTGCCATGACTACAAGGGTTGGGACAAGGCATGTGGGGGTCACGATAGTAATCTCTGCTCCATGATGCTGCAGGTCATGCTTGTCTATTCTACAATAATGGTGTGAGTGTTGGGTCTCTGTCTGTGCTTGGGGGTGGGCAGGTCTGAAATTCAAAGCCTTTCCCCAGAGAGCCCTCCATTCCCCCACCAGTTTACCATGTTTGCCTCTTTGACCTCCCCTTCTCTTATTGGGTGTGGCAAGCTTGCATGACCCACTCATACACTCTAAAGTCGTCCTGTCCTGGACTTTGGTTGTAAAACTCCTAAGCTAATACTTTGACACCTTTGTCCCATAGCTGCCCTGCAATAAGCCCAGCTGGGAGAAAACATAGCGAACTCTGTTTTGCACAGGGAGGAACCAGGAGGAAGGAACAAGCCAGGAATTACACACGCCTTCCTTAATATATCAAAATATTTCCCTCTCACATCAGAATGCAGATGTTTGCCTCATAGGATCTCTTCTTTGAACTTCAACAGATAAGACCATGAATTAACCTGGAAAGAATTTGGCTTTCCTAGTGAGAATTCAACAGCTTTGGTTCATAAGGCAATCTCAGGGTCTAGAGAGTTTGGGAGAGAGCCACCTAGACTGAATTGGCCACTGTGAAAATGTAACTTGTCAGCCGGGCGGTGGTGAGGCACGCCTTTAGTCCCAGCACTTGGGAGGCAGAGTCAGGCGGATCTTTGTGAGTTCGAGGGCAGCCTGGTCTACAGAGCAAGATCCAGGAAAGGCACAAAGCTACACAGAGAAACCCTGTCTCCAAAAACTGAAAAAAGAAAAAAAAAAAGAAAAAAAGAAAATGTAACTTGTTCATCTGGACACATTTTAGGTTTACATATTTTGTGGGTATGGGTATTTTGTCTGCATGCATACATGTGGGCCACATGTATGCAGTGCCCATAGAAGCCGGAAGAGGGCATCAGATTCTCTGGACCTGGAGTTATTGGTGGTTATGAACCACAGTATGGGTGCTGGGAACTAAATCTGGGCCCTCTGCAAGAGCAGCCAGTGTTCTTAATCTCAGCCATCTGTCCCCAATGACACAACTTTTGAAATATGGTGTTGCTAGCAGACATTTTCCATACAAGAGAAGCATAGATATTTTTTATGTAACTATTATGGAAAACAAGAACAATTGAGTCCAGAGATGAATTTGTGATGGAGATCGAGGGGAACAGAAGTCAGAACTGATCAACAGCACTTGTTTGAAAGTTCCTAATGGTGGCGTCTGAACACCAATTTCCTCCAGGTTTGTTCCTGAGATTCACACTTGGTGATCAATGTGGGACCAGGAGTTATTTGAGGGAAAAAGATGCTTCATTCTCTGGGATGGGTTCGTTGGCATGATGACTTGGGTTTTATGTGTCAAGACCTGGGTGTCTAACATGGGCTAGTGTGGTGGCCCACCGAGGTTTCCTAGTGAGACCTTACTCAGGGTCAGAGAATCTGAGCTTGCTTTATCCAGCAGGGCTGCATAAGGAGATGATTTGACTACAGGCGTGTTTACCAGGTGTTTGGAAGGGTCTACACTTGGCTGTGTAGTGTGCTTTTGCCTCTCCCCTTGGCATATTATAAAAAGCCCTTTTAAATAAAGGACTACGCAGCTGGGTCTGGACCCAGGACCCTCCAGAAGCTATCCTGTGTCTCTGACTTTCTTGTCATCTCTTTCTATCTTTCTATCTAATATTTGCTCATTCCCCTCTCCTCCACCTAAGAACCCTTCAAAAGTTGGGAGCAGGTCGGAGCTGATCTCTCACAGACTCCCACAGGCTAGTTCATGGCCCCTCATCAATCATTCGCCAAGTCCTTTCTGTCTCTTAGTCTCAACTGATATTTTCTTTTAGTTTTTTCGTTTTGCTCCTCTTCCTCCTCCTCTTCCTCCTCCTCCTTATTCCCTAAAGCAAAATACTGAGAGATGCAGATCACATAGTGACCATGACCACAGCTGGGAATGTGGCTGTGGCCAGTGGCCAGGGCCAGCAGTTATTCTCTGCAATGATGGCCTTAGCTTCTAGGGGACATGAGGAAATGCCTGTAGCTGATTTTGGTTATTGGAATCCAAGAGAAGTTAGACTCTGGACAAAGGATTGCCCATCTCCAAATGTGAGTAGAACCAAGGCTGAGAAATTCGGAGTCCAAAGCATATTAAAACAAAACAAAACAAAAACAAAAGCGTATTCAATTTCATCTCTTTCAAGGAATGTGAGAAATTTGAATGTGCTGCTAATATTTTATATAGAAAGCAGGAGATGTGTGTGTGTTTGTGTGTGTGTGTGTTTGTGGGTATGTGTTCAGTTGTGTGTGTGTGTGTATGGGGGTCTGGAGGCATACCTGCATGTGAACACCAAAAACCAAGCTCAGTTGCTCTGCCCCTTGTTTTTTTTTTAATCACAGAGTCTCTCAGTCTTACCCAAGAGTGCACTTGGCTAGGCCGGCTGCCAGTGAGCCCTGAGATCTGTCTCTGCCTCGCTGACACAGGATTACCAGCACCTGGCTGCTTGATTGACAGTTGAGTTCTGGGGATTGAACTCAGGTCATTCTTGCATGCCAGCACTTTCCTGAGTGAGCCGTCTCCCAAGCCCTGAGCTTTTTTTTTTTTTTTTTAATCAGAAGGATCCAGCAACCCTGAGCTCATATATGCAAGGCCGAGTAGAAGACCCTTCCTTAGCAGGGTGCATGCTCTGCATTGCGCCTCTTTGTTTCTGGATGTACAGCACGTGCTCACTTTAGTTACTTACCTTGCCTTCCTGACACTTGTTGACAAGTGGTTTTGTGAGTTCCCTGGTCCCAGAGTTGGCAAACTAGGAACCACGAGACAAGCCTAACAGGCCATCTGTTCTCACATCATCGTCGGAACACAGTCACACGGTGTGTTTGCAGTCTTCCATCACCGTTTTTGTGTTTTATTTATGTATCCCTCTACATAAAAGTTGCAAAGGAGAGTCTATGGCATGCGAAATGGAAACTATTTCCACCCCAGTCCTTTATAGAAAAAGGTTTCTGGGGCCAGGGAGGTGGCTCTGCAGGTAAAGGCACTTGCTGCCAAGCCTAACGTTGAGTCCCATCCCTGGAACCTACGTGATGGAAGGAGAGAACCAATTCCTGCAACGAGCCCTCTGACTTTCACACGCTCTTCCCCAGAAATACACAAGTAAATAAAGAAACAAATGAATAAATCGGGAAGCTGGGGCTCAGTGGTCTTAACCACTGGCTGCTCTTTCAGAAGATCCAGGTTTGGTTCCCATCACCCACATGGTGGCTCACCACTGTCTGTAACTCCAGTGCCCTCTTCTGGCCTCTCAGACACTGTACACATGTGCTGCATAGACAGACATGCAAACAAAACACCCATCCACATAAAAATAAATATATCTCTACAAACCAAATAAATAAATATAACAATCAAAAAGAAAGGAAAGTTTGCTGATCCTCTATGGAGTCTGTTGAGTTTAATTGTTAGCTTTGACCTTTGGACTCATTAGTCTAGATAGGAAATGACAACCTGTTTAATCACAAAAGCCAAAGTAAATTTCAATTAGGGGCCCAGGCTCACCCAATACTTTTCTGTATTGATCACTACAATGGAACATAGGTAGGATCCTCAACTGAAGCATGATAAGCATTTTTCCTAGAGTCAGTAGCATGAACGCTAGTGAAAGCTAACACAAGCTAATTATTCCTCATTGCAAGGGATGCATTCCCATCAGGACCGGCTTCGCCTGTAGTCATGGATGCATTCCCATCAGGACCGGCTTCACCTGTAGTCATGGACACATTCCCATCAGGATTGGCTTCACATTAGCTATACATTTAATAAGGACAATGCCACCAGCTTTCTCAGATCACCGTAGATGAGATAAGGAATGGGAAATAGACTTCTTGACCTACTCAGTTTATTGCTCAGACACCAAATAAAATAAATACTGGGACTATGCTTTGCTTGGTTCACTGGGTGAGTGCAAGGATCAGCAACCATTATCTGCAAAGCATGAGGTAGATTCTTTTTTGTTTATCTTTTTTGTTTGTTTGTTCGTTTGTTTTTTCAAGAAAGGGTTTCTCTATGTAGCCCTGGCTGTCCTAGAACTCACTGTGTAGACCAGGCTGGCCTCAAACTCATGAAGATCCACCTGCCTCTGCCTCTTAAATGCTGGGATTAAAGGCGCGCGCCACCAGTGTCTGCTTTTTTTTTTTTTTTTAAGATTTATTTATTTTTATGTGCATTGGTGTTTTGCCTGTGTGTATGTCTGTATGAAGGTGCCAGGTCCCCCGGAACTGGATTTACAGACATCTGTGAGCTGCCATGTGGGTGCTGGGAATTGAACACAGGTCCTCCAGAAGAGCAGCTCATGCTCCTAACCCCTGAGGCAACTTTTTGGCTCTGAGGGCTGAATGGTCTCCATTCTAACTATATAGAACCACGTTGGCATGGAGTGAGAGTCAGTGCAGATGGAGGCAAACAAGTGGTTGTGGCCTCATGTCAATAAAACTTTATTAGAAAAAACCCAGGAAGTAAACTAGACCTCAGCCCCTCATCTGCAGATGCCCCTTCTCTGAAAGTCATCACTGGGGGTGGAAGTGGCAGAGGCACCAAATTCGGCCAAGTGGGCCTCATCTGATAATTTCTCATTTCCCACTGTCACTCTGTACTTCCAATCGCTCAGTCTTCTTTCCACCCCGCTTGCTGGAAAAGCAGGCAGAGCAAAGAGAGCAGATGAACTCTGCTTGGGATTATGATGCTAATTCAGTAAAAGGGAGGGCCACCTAGATCTGAGGGGAGGAGGTGGGAAAAACACCTGCTTACTCCCGGAACAGAGCGGGTAAGGCTTCCTAGAGGAGGGGCTCACAGCAGAGTTGACTTTAAGCCCCTGATATCCTGGTTCCCCTTCACCCCATCCTTCCTGCCATCCATCTGCTCAGGTTTCTCAGTCACATCCCATTCGCTACAGGATGTGCAGCCTGGAGTGCTAAATGATAACTAACTCTTCTAAGGGAATTCTCTCTCTCTCTCTCTCTCTCTCTCTCTCTCTCTCTCTGTCTCTGTCTCTCTCTCTGTGTGTGTTTAAGGGTTTAATAATCTTTTCTCTCTTTATTTTCTTTTGAGTATAATGGTTAGATTTGTTTTACATAAAAAAACTGACAATGCCTGAATAAGCATGGTGCTTGGTAACTCATCATGTATCCAGTGTGGCTTTTTACTAGGAACTGTTCAAATAAACTCAAGCAAAAAATCATGTTTTGACTCAAGGGGGCACTTACATGTTATATAGACACAACTACATGCTCACCTACCTCCATACACACAGTCTTAGAGACTCATGACAAGTATGTCTATTTATTTTGTGTGCATGTGTGTGTTTATGCGTATGTGTGTGGGTAGGCATGTGTCATGGCATGCATGGAGAGGTCAGAGGACAACTGCGGGGAGTTGGCTCTCTATCTGCACCCCATGGGTCCCTGAGGGATGGAATTCAGTGCGTCAGACTTGGAGGAAGCCCCTTCACCTGCGGCACCGTCTTTCCAGCCCTTCAATGTGACTTTTAATAACAAATACTTGAGGCAGCTGGTTTTAGGTTGAAAATAAGTTGAGCAACTTGCTTAAAGCAGACAGCAAAATCAGAGAGCTAGCATGGAATGACTTGGTTATAGCGCGCGCATCCAGCTGTTTTTCAGTATACATACTTTCTTTCAAAGAACAAAGAAACAGTCACCCATTGTTTCTTCTGAGAAGAGCATCTGCCTTTTGCTGTGTATTTCTTTCTAGTTTGCCTTTTGTCCTTTCTGTGTTTGAAGCATCATTAAGACCATGGTACTTTGGCTGGGTGTGATGATGCACACTTTTAACTCCAGCACAAAGGATGCAGAGCCATGGGATGTCTGAGTTCCAGGCCAGCTAGGCTACCCTGTAGTCAGACTTTCTTTTCCAGCACCAGCTCCAATAATGACATGGAGACTTCTTATTAATTATAAAAGATCAGCCCATAGCTTAGGCTTGTTCCTAACTAGCTCTTATAACTTAAATTAACCCATTTATATTAATCTACATTCTATCACATCGCATTACCTCTCTTCCATCTTGCACCTCCTGTTCTTCTCTGTCTCTCCTGGCTTCTCTTGTGCACCTAGATTCCTCCTCTTCTTCCTCTCTCTGCCCGGAAGTCCTGCCTATACTTCCTGACTAGCTATTGGCCATTCAGCTTTTTATTGTACCAATCACAGCGATACATCTTCATACAGTGTACAAATATCCCATAGCATTTCCACTGTTTGTCTAAATAAAAAGGAAAAGTTTTAAGTCTAACATAGTAAAACTATATACAATAAGCACAATTATTAGGTAAGAATTACATTCATAATGTCTAATCCATTTGTATTTGGTAAATCCAGAGAAAGTTCTGTATTATCTATCCTATCTTAGTGAGTCCAAAGTTTTATACCTTAACCACTGTATATCATAACTTGTATTACCAACCTAAAACTGTCCTTTTAGACCTTAAAACATGTTCTTAGATAAACAGATTAAGTTTTTATGTCTCTCAACCTTTATAAACTTTACATCTCTTTTGTAAGTTTTTTTTTTTTTAAATTTGGTAACAAGGAAAACTGTAATTATAACGATCTCATCTTCAACTCCATCAGAGACCTGAGAAGGATATATTATTACCTGAGTAAACAGGAAGTGCAGAGCAAATAACTTCCAAAACCATAGAAATGACAGAAACAGCTAGCTGCTTGGACAGTCACCCCAAGGTTCCTCTGTAATGTTGGAACATCCATCTTCAGTCTACAGGCCTAGAATATCTGGCAGACTTCTGTGAAGTAGGGATTTTGAAGGACTGTTATACCTTGTCTTGGCAAAGTTCGGCAGTCACTTCGTTTTGTATCCTGCTTGTTCAGTTTAGGTCGTACACTGTCAGCAGTCGGGGCAAGGGCAGTTTCTTGACCAAATGGCTAGCCTCACTACATGGAAAGCAAACTCCATAATGGAGGTTCTTTGATGCCCATCATCCTTTTTTGAAGTAAATTGGTGCTGCCAGGAGCAGATGTGTCTTATTATCATAAAAAAGCCTTATGTTATTAAAACATTTTAAATGCCATATTCTATAGGTCTTTGAAGTGTTTGAAGACCTCTACTTACCTAAAATATATCTATGTTTGACTTTGAAAACATATTTAACATGAGTATAAGTTTGATTGTTTGTGGGAACCCATTTTCAGGTTTCCTGGTGGCTTTACCCAGCAGGTCTGCATAGAGAGGATGATTGAACCATGGGCCTGAGTGCACATGTTTGTAAGGGTCTACACTTGACTGTAACTAGCAAGGGGGAGGTCTTTTGCTCCACCCCTTGGCATTGTAATAGATAGACCTTTGGAATAAAGTGCTGGGCTGGTGGATAAGGATCCAGGTCCACTTGAGTCTATCCTGTGTTTTCTTCTCTCTGTTTCTCTATTTCTTTTTTTTTTTTTTTTTTTTTTTTTTGGTTTTTCGAGACAGGGTTTCTCTGTGTAGCTTTGCGCCCCTGGAACTCGCTTTGGAGACCAGGCTGGCCTCGAACTCACAGAGATCCGCCTGGCTCTGCCTCCCGAGTGCTGGGATTAAAGGCGTGCGCCACCACCGCCCGGCTCTGTTTCTCTATTTCTAACTAAGTCTCTTATCCCTTATTCCTCAAGAGTCCCTGTGGTAAATAAATGTGGGGGCTGGTACCCCACAATTGTTATAGGTGACTAATTATTCACCTATCTTTCTTTATTATTCTAAGTAGCTTCCAAGGACTTAAACTTTACATTTTTAAATGAGCTGCATAGGCACTAAACATATATACAGTATAACAAAAATAACCTCAAATTTGTATCAATATACAAAAATCCATACCAATGTAAAATATTTGAGACTAGTGGTTGTTCAAAAGTAGACTCAACAACCCACCCTTTTATCCCATCATTTCTATACTATGTCCCCCCTTTTTCCTTCAGAAAGAGCTATCTGAATCTAATCTCCTTTGTTCAACTTTTTTCCTGACCATTACCAATAACAACTTGTAACCAACCCCTCCAAACGATGACAAACATCCATAACCCACCAAATGACCAAACCATTCACCCCATCTCTTGGGAATCGTGTTCTCTAGATTGCTTCCTGCTGTCTGGGGGTGCCAGCATCTTAGGGGATTCTGAGAAAGTTGGGATTGTGGTCAAGTCCTGGAAGAGCTAGCTGTATCATATTTTGTTTAGTCTCTGTGTGATGGGAAAGTGTAGAACTTATCTGAAGTCTTGGCTGGATAGTCTATAAGGCTGGACCATCTCAGCTAGCAGCTTTGAAGTTGTTCTAGATGCAGAATTTTGAGGAAACTACAACAGAGGCTTTTTTAGAGGCTGGATCACCAGAGCTACTTGTCTTCATTGTTGTCTGGTCCTTTTTTTCCAAAAGCACACACACTTTTAATGGTTATATATATCTGCATTAACACAAGTATGGAATATGCAGTGTGCACAAGTCAGTTAAAGATGATTTTTTTTTGTTTTATGTTTGAACAGGTAAAAGGCATCTGTTAACTTTATAAGTTTGTTTGGACTCTTCCTGCTAATTTCAGAGATGGGACAAGGCACAGGAATGTGTTTCTGAGAGACATGACTGTGTACACAAAGCACTTGCCTCCATCTCCATACTTAAGGGGACACCAAGATATTTTAGATATTAAGATGATATGAGTCAGCACAATAGTTAGAGAAAAACTACACAAATATAGAAAGAAGATCCAGCCCCACCACAACCAAGATAGTCGAATTAATAATGAAATCAGGGTCAGCATTGTTGATTTTTTTTGTAGTCTGAGGCATGGGGATGGTTCATTACAGTCTCCTCATTCCACAGAACTCATGCCTGAAAGGAAATTCTCCCAACCTTCTTTTAACATTTTATTAAAAATATTTTCAATCATGTTTATATGTCTGTCTGCATGTGTATAAGCCCCTATACCCACACAAGTGGCCAGGCCCCTCCCCTGAGGACCTCTAACTGCCAGGTTCTACCCACAGAACACTCTAACTGCCCTAACAGCTGGACTCTGCCCCCACCCTACAGAGTAAAAAGCCCAATCTCTAAACACGAAATCCCACCAATTGCCCCCCTGAAAAGTTCCACCCTCTTCTCAAGAAACTCTATATAAGCCCTGTATCCTGCTCAGTTTGCTGCTGTTTCTCATTCAGCAGAGGCAGCTAACCTCCTGTTGTTTTTCCCTCCCAATAAATCTCTTGAGTGAAGTTTGTTGTGTAGTATGACTTTGTGGTATTCCTTGGCTCCCAGCTGCCAGGATACATTTTCATCTGAGCTGTAATGCTTACAATGTGCACATGAGTGCAGGTGTCTAGAGCCCAGAAGAGGGTTTTGGAGTCCCTGAACCTGGAGTTATGGATGGTTGTGAGTCACATGTGTAGGTGGGTATAAAATGAATCTTAAAAGGTCTTATTAATAAAAAACCCAGAGCCAGATATTGGGGTGAAAGCCAAGAGATCAGAGGAACAGAACAAACCACAGTCACAAGTTCTTATCCTAGGAAATCCTCAGCCCAAGAGAGAGCTGCTTCCTGTATACTCACATCTATATCCTTTCTGTCCCTGCTGTCTTACTTCCTCTCTCCACCCAGCTACATCACTTCCTCTTTCTGCACAGCTCTATCACTTCCTGTCTGTCTGTACAGACCTCCAGACCTCTATGGTTAACTAGTGCTGGGAATTAAAAGTGTGTGCCACCACACCTGGCTCTGTTCCCAGTGTGGCCTTGAACTTATAGAGATCCAGATGAATCTAGGATTAAAGGCATGTGCTACCACTGCCTGGCCTCTATGTTTAATATAGTGGCTGGCATTTTCCTCTGATCTCCAGGTAAGCTTTATTTCTTAGAGCACAAATAAAATCTCACCACAGGTGGGGCTGGGAACTGAACATGGGTTGTCTGCTATAGCAGTAAGTTCTCTAAGTCACGGAGTCATTTCCCTACCCCCAGAATCGCCTGATCTGATGGTGATGATGATGATGCTCAATGGGAGACATTCTGGTTGGTGTATTCTCCTGAAAGACAGCACAAGCTGGAAGGGGACAAAGCTGGACACTGGTACTGACTCTTGGTTTTGGAAGCCATTGTGACATTTACTTTGTGACCATTGCAAAAACACACTCTCTGTACCTCAGTTGTGGACACCCACTTTGGGAAGGATGACTACTGTTTATGTCTCCAGTTGATCAGACAGATGGCAAGTCCCTTGGCACAGTGCCTGCCTTACCATGAAAGTATCAGTCACTGCTCACTGCCCTGTACCAGCTGCAGGTACCCTGCAGACAGGCTTGCTTCACACTGTAGAGCACTGGTAAGTAGTGGAGTCTATAGAGATGGCTGAAATCTCTACAGTGCACAGGGCAGTTTCCACCACAAAGAACTTTCCAGGTCTACATATTCACAGAGCTGAGGGAGAGCGGCTGGTTAGAGGGGGCGAGGCAAGAGATGTGGCTCACCAGAGAGATCCTGGCTCAGCTTGGCTTGGATCTGCAGTTGGGGAAGTCAGCCTATGCACTCTTCAGAAGGACTCCTCCACCCCCTTTCCAGTTTGTACCTGTGCCCAGAAACAGCCAGAGCAGCAATTCTGAGAAGGACAGAGGCGCTTATACAACCTTTCCCTTCGTTGTCAGGGAGTTTGGGTATTTTACAGACACTCACCTGGGTCTCTGATTCATGCCCGATGGCAATCTCTAACAAACCATCAGGTGAACAGATTCTCCTAACACATTGGGGACACAGAGCGTGAAAACTTAGCAAGTCTCAGGAGGGGAGGGGAGGGGCGGGGTAGTGGAAAATAGATCATCGCCATTTTGATAGACAACCTTTCATCTCCACAGCTTTGTTATCTAAACACACCTCCACAAGTTTCGCGATTACGAATGAGAAGAGCCATTATAACCTATGTTTGAGTCCAGTGGTTCACACAACCTTTCTCCCCACCCCTGGTGCCTTTTATTTGAAATATTATTTGGTTCCATTTTTCTTCCTGCTCTTCTCTGCTTCTCTTCAGTGTGTGTGTGTGTGTGTGTGTGTGACCACAATTGTAGTTTCAGTAAATAAAACGGCTGCTTGATAACGTGGAATAGCCCAACGCTTAACTCTGCCCTTGGAGATCCTTTACATCAAACCAGCCATCAAAAAGTGGTGCGGATAAAATTTGTCATCCGGGGTTTCCTACAAAAGAATTACAGTGGAGAAATGGCCGGATCGATACTATGGATTTTCATGGCTGGGGCTGGTGGTCCGATTGCTGTGAGACACTCAGGCAGATAAAAGGGCACGGCTGCCACTCCGTCACAGACTGCTGACTCAGCACAAAGCCAGGCAGGTATTTATAGGCTGGAGTGACACAGAATTATCACCTTGCAGTGCCCGGCTCGTGTTCCCTCGGAGATTGCTTTCCTTTATGGGACTGCTAAATGCAGGTGAATGGAAAAATGATGGCTAACAGCTGTCAGAATGCAACCGAATGAAGTGCTTAAATCTTTTTTTATCCATTAAAAGGGTAACAACCAGACATAGATCATGGCACAGACATTGTAATGATATCTGGGGGCTGGTAAATGAGGGGGGCAATAAACAATGTATTCTCCCATCAGAGCGGTGGAGGGAACAGACTTGGGGGGAAGGTGGGTCTGCCCTGAGCTTTGTAAGCCACTTTAATGGGGGACATTCTGTGATGAAAGGAATGCAAACCATCACCTGGACCCCAGTCTGTAGGAGCCTGTTCTCTACCTTGGCATTCAGGTGCCATTGGGCCATGCTCTGCCTTACCTTGGCATTCAGGTGGCATTGGGCCATGCTGTCCCTTACCTTGGCAGAGGTGGCAGAAGATCACTCACCAGCTTAAAGAAAGCCCGAGGGATCTACAAGGTCCTCCTGGGCCGAGTGGGATTTCTCCTGTGTTGTTTCCAATTTCCACAGTGCAAGCTGTCCTTCATATGCATAGTGGATATAATTCCAGAGGCCGAGGACAATGTACAGATGATAGCCCTCCCCTTGCTTATTAGGGACAGTTCCTAAGACCCCTTCTCCCCAGGGCTTGTCTAAAACTACAGATTCTATCAAATCCTCTAGAGATGTGGTATTCTTTCCATACCACACACTTATAAAGTTTAGGTTAAAACTAAGGCACTGGGAGAGAGAGCTAGAGAGAGAAAGAGAAATATCTAAATAGAGGGAGAGAGAGAGAGCGATTGTGGTGATGAGCTCTAACGAGGTTCTATCAAGATGGCTTCTCTAGCTCTCAGAACAGCTCATTGTACTGGATTACCGTTCTGGCAGTGGCGGGCAGCGACACGGTGTCTGTGGTGAACTGGATGTGGTGAACGACACTGGCCTTCTGATGTAGCATCAGGCTGCCACGGCAGGGTTCCTGGCACTCCACACGGCCACAGTGCAGGGCACACTGAGAGCTCATTACACCTTATGAATGGTTTATCACTGGAATTTTCCATTTCTTATTTTTCTGACTGCAGTTGGCTTTGAAATTGAGGGGAGTAGAACCATGGATAAGGCTGAACCTTCTACCCAGGGGATAGGATGAAATCTTTACTGGAACATTCCATCAACTAGCCTGTCACCAGAGAGGTTCCTTTGTCATTACTTAAATAGATAAAGTTAGTGTAATTGCCCCAATTTCTAACTAATATATCCTTGAGGAATCCTTCTGGAAGAATTTTACTAATCTATCTAGATCCATCTGTACAATATATGTCCTGTTTTTCATTTAGTGAGACTCAGCTTCCACAGAGACTCACAACATTTCTATGGCTGCCTTGTGGGATGTTAGCTTGTTTGAAAATGCAATGTGTTCTTTGGAGGCCTCTCCTTCCCCTAATATTTAATTTTTCAATGAACCACTTTTTGTTGAGCTTGAACATTACATGAAGAACATTTTCTTCATTCTCTTTAATATTTAAAAAGTACTGCAGAGCAGTAGGGAACAGAACCCAAGCCGCACAGTCTCACCCATTACGAGGTATCCGGGCATCAGGAGAGTCTCCATTTTCTGAGCTCCCGTGGGGAGATGGGCTTTGTGCGGGCTGTTGAAACAGTGAGATGTGCTGCTCAACACTGATTGTTAATTTGTAGATTTTCCAGTAACTGCAGAGACAAATCTGGCCTGCCTGTGAGGGAGTTTCTAGACTGGCTAATTGAAGTGGGTAAACATACCCTAAGTGTGGGCAGTTATCTCATGGGCTTGGGTCCTGGACTGAACGAAGAGGAGAAGCAGCCCCCATCTTCTCTGCTTCCGGATTGCAGATGCACTGTGCCCAGCTGCCTTAAATTCCAGGTGGCATGCCTTCCACCATGATGGGCTATACCCTCTAACTGTGAGCTAGAAATATACCTTTCCAGGGGTTAGAGAGATGGCTCAGTGGTTAAGATCATGTATTGTTCTTGCAGAGGCCCTGAGTTTGATTCCTGGCACCCACGGCTAACAAACAGCTCACAGTTGCCTGGAACCCCAGCTCCCTTGACATGCTTCTGGCTTCCTCAAGCACACACACGTGCACAGACACACATGTGCGCATAAATACATGATAATAAAGCTATTTAAAAATGGCACCCTTCTTTCCTTATGTTGCTTTTGTATTGTATTTATTACAGCAATGGGAAATAAATTAACAAATACAGTGAATAAACTAGACTTTCAAGGGAAGGATATTTTAAAAAAAATTAAAATTGCATATTAACTTATTTTGTGTGCAAATGTGGGCACGAATGTGCCGTGATACATGTGGAGATGAGAAGGCACTCTCAGGGGTGGATTCTCTCCTTCCACCTTGTGGGGTTAGGGATGGAATCCAGGTCTTCATGAGTGACAGCAAGCACCCTTACTCACTGAGCCATCTCATTGGTCTGGGAAATACTGTACGGATCCTTGATCCATGTTGTATGACGTACTAACAGCACAAAGTGAAAACCGGATGCCCTAGTTCCAAGAATACAGTTCTGTGGGGTGTTATTTCCATTTCACATATGAGGAAACTGAGGCAACAGAGAGGCCGATGGAGCTTCCCAGGTCACCCTGGTCAGGTACCAGAGGAGCTTCCAAATCTTACCTTATCCAGCATTCTTGGTCCATAACTGGAGAGGAGGCAGCTTTGAACTTGGGAAGCTTTGCTGTGTCATGCTTGGAATAGCCCCAGGATGTAGGTATCCGGGAGACGGCTCAGTGGATACAGACACTCACTGCCAAGCCTGACTACCCGAGTTTGATTCCTGAGACCTACATGGTAGAAGAAAGAATCCATTCTTGCAAGTTGTCCTCTGACCTCCACACGTGCCCCACCCCCATACATAACTATTGTTATTTCTAGAAACATAAAGTCCAGAGATGGGGAGCTGTTTGCTTGCCTGTGTAGTGGAGTCCAGGTATACCGTCTCCAAGTTCTCTGCTAGACTGACCACGGTGTTGATGGTGAGGGTACCAAACAGGCAAGGTTCCTGGCTTCTAGATGCATAAAGTCAAGTGCAGGAAGGGCAAGCGGGGGATAATTTAATTCAGGAAGCACATGACTACCTGGCGGCAGCATTAACAAGGCTTCTGTGCTCAGAGCATCCCTGGCTGAGATTGGATGGAATTCAGAAACCTAACGCACACCTCCAGGCTCCGTCCACGGGGAAATCATGTTTGTGCCTGTTGGAATGGCCCTGGATGGGTAGGAATCATTGCTGCTTTCCTTGTGGCGCTGCTGTATGGGACTGTACCATCACAGACAATAAACAGAGAGGAAGGAGGGGGCTAAACAAACAGAGGGGAAAAAAGAAGCAAAAAACGCAGCAGAGTGAAAAAAATATCCATAAACTAGTTGTGTGCGTGTGGTTTTTTTTCCTTTTCTTTTTGTCTCTCCAGTTGCTCTGATGTTCACAAAGGAAATAGACGGAATAAAATCACATCTCAGGAACACCAACATAAATTCCCCCTTGCTTTGACAAGTACGTAATTTTCTTCAGAGATGTTCTTCACGTCTGGAGAGTTACGAGGCAATTTCATTCCCATCTGACAAATTTACAAAGAAACATTAGAGAGAAGGGATTAGGGAAGCCAGCAAGCTTTATAGACTTTCCTCAGGCTGTGTTTTCCTTCCATCTCTCTGAGCTTCCTCAAGGACCATGCATGAGTGACTCACACGATGTGGACCCCAGAACCAAGACACTTAGGAAAGGCGAAGACATGAAATGTACTTTCAGTCAACTAATTGTATTTACATTTTAGGGGGAGGAGGCGGGACTTGGGGGGCAGGAAGGAAGATGTACATTGGCAAACAGTTAAATGAGGCCTCTAGGGTATGAATTTCAAGTGGCATTTGTAAATATTGGACTTTGTTTAAGGGGAGAGGGAGATGGACAGAGACAGGGGGAGGATGGAGAGAGGGGGAGAGAGAAGAAGAAAGGAGAGAGGAACAGACAGAGAGAAGAGGAGAGGAGGAGGGAGGGAGGGAACAGAAGGAGAGAATGGTCCTGGGTTTTGATGATTTGGGTTCCAGCTTGTACGTCACGAAAAGGCCAATGGCAGCAAATACCAAATTGCTTTTCTCACGGGATCATAGTTTCTGTTTTGATTCTGTCTCCTGTGGACTCCCCTGCACAGCATTTAGAGAGGCCCTTCATCCTGGGCCCACTTCTCAGTACTGATGGTCCTGGGTAAAGCGAGATGGCTGTCGACCACACTGCTGCTCACTTACCTCAGACTAAGTCATTGCTTGGGCATTGGGTTGTCATTACTCTCTTAAATGTTTGCAGCCTTGACTTACCAGTTTGGGGGATCTGCTAACTAGCAGAGCCAACACCACACACACACACACACACACACACACACACACACACACACACACACACACACACACACACACACATACACACACACATACACGCATGCATATGCACCCTATATCAATGTATTTTCACTAATGGGGATTAGAAGATTCTAGCAAGATCACCATAAGAGTTTGCTTAGAATTTTGATCAAAAATCCCAACCAATCTCAGAAGTCCAGGAAACCAATTCCTCTCCTAGAGTTGATATTAAGAATATT